>NC_090933.1:236132325-236768916 GCF_040938575.1 Ambystoma mexicanum
GTGCATAGGAAAACCTGAAAAATAGGCAGCCAATCCATTTTGCCTATGTCAGTGGTAACACAGGAGTCCACTGCCATAACCTATCATTTGGCTGCCCACAGAGGAAAATGAAACTACATGGAAAAGCAGTGCTGCATTGCAAAGGAAAACCCAGAACTGCTTTAAAAATCCGTTTTTCCTTAGCTGTGGAAAGTGCAAAAATCATGGTTCCCAAACATCACAAAAGATCCAACATCCTTGTTGGGTGTTAAACATCACTTTATTTAAAGAATTCACCTAAGCACAATGTCAGCAGAAACATGTTTTGTCAGAAGAAAATCCACATTCAAAGACGCTTGCTTGGAAAAATATGTTAAAAATGGGCGCAGTACCGCTGCTCGCCTGTGTTAGAAGCTAGCATTTAATTATACTGTCATTTAAACTTGTGCCTTAAAATCAAAGTATGGAAAAGAAGAAACTTCCCACCAAAAGTAATATAGGGTGACAATTCAATCTCTATGTTTTAAAAAGCCTGGAATTAAGAGATTTGTGGCTATATTTCTAAAAAACGTAAATTGTTTTTTAAAGAAAGAATATTTTAAACATTGTTTTAAAAGTAAGTTAAAGCCAGCCACACTGAGCTTCAAAGACATTCCACAGTTTCTCCCAAACAAAGGAATCTTCCCCCCTGCCCTCTGCTGAAGAACTGGCAGGGAGGTGTGAAAGGAAATGGGAGGGGACTTTGGGCTGTTGCTCTGACAAGAAACAAAAGACTCCCTTGAATGAAAGGAAAATGCAAATTCGGGTGTGACAGAAAACAACTGCTGGCAGGAAGAAGCCTGGGACTGCTTTGGCCCAGCCAAAACCTTGGGGGCAGAGACAGACAGTTTAGTTTATTCGGAGAGCACAGAAAATATGTTTTTGAAAAAAGACTCATAGAAAACTGAACAGAATTGGCAAAAATCTGTAAATATAGTGTTGTTAAAATGAAATTTTTGCTCACGTTTTAAAACCACTATGGAATTTGAGCGATATTCAGAGGCTGAACCAAGAAAATGTTGACTTTGTAGCAGTTGTGATAATGCTAAAAATATGAAACTTCACAGGAGTATGCCCAGATGTTATGTGCATGTATATGGAAAGATGTGTACAGATCTGACACTGGGTAACCAACCAAAAGCGCGAAAAACTGTCATTTGTGAACCGAAACTCTTAGGAAGATGAGACTTGGACAGATACGTGCCTTATTTAATCTGTAATGTAAATATGTATTATTAGCAAGTTGGTGATATTGGAAATATGTTTTATATGGAAATCAGATTTTCTGTGTAGGAACAAAGGGGAGGTTTTTCCCTGGATGGTAAATTGCAGCATCACTATGATGCATCATGACACTCTGGTTGCTTCTCAAATCAGGAGAGAGGGAGTACTTTAACCAATAGGCTTCTTAGAGGGTTGGGCTTAGTATAATCAGCCTACCCACCCCTTTGGGAAATACATAAATAGGGACTGTTGAAGACCTAGAAAGACACACATTCACCCATCAACTGATTTACTGGCGAAGCGCTCTGCAGGACGAACCCAGATCAAGACTCTAGAACCCAGATCAAGACTCCAGTACTCTGAAAGCAGAAGGCCCAATCCAAAGCTAAACCCTTCTCAGCTGGCCTTTAAAATCTTGCAACCTGATTTTAACCCCAAACTTCCAAGAAGCACAACCAATTCAACAGCTGGGCTGTGCTGTTTTTCTGCTTCTTGCCAAGAACTCTTGCTAGAACCCAGAGATCCAAACCAGTAGAGCAGAGCTGTAACCCAGAACCAACTCGTCAGATCCAGTCCAAGAGGCCCTGCAGAGACAGAGTTCCGTGCTGATAGCAGAACTAGGTGCCCTGAATTCTGTCCGGTGGCGAGCAGATTCCAGTCCAAAACCCTTGACCAGATCTCTGACGGGCCAATTCCAAAACCATAGTTGTGAGTATTTAGCATAGAATTGTCCATAGCCAATCTCTTATACTTACGTAATCCTACCCAACCCATTCTATCATATTCAGAACTGCATTGTAGAACCTCTTTTGTCTGTCCTGAATCCTTCTGTCATCCATATAATCCTGTGATAATTGTAGTGGTAATCATCTTTGCGCTAATATTTATTTGCTGAAGAAAGGCAAGTGTTGCAGCGGGCAAAGATCAGACAGAGGCACCTCTGGACTGGTGGCTGTACCGTTGGTATCTCACATCTTCATAGCCTCTTAGTGTAAAGCCAATCCTTGTTTGTAAATCTTCAAAAGCGCATCCGTCATTTGAAATCTTGACTCTTTTAGTTTTGCCGCAATCACGTTTCCTGCACGTGGAAAGGTTTGCTGCGATTCTGCATTTGGCTCAATTTCACCACATGTAAAATAGCTATTTCTTTGCATTTAACCTCTGAATTCAGTTTCCTATCTACCAGTTATCCCACCATCATTGCTAGTGTTTACTTGAAGCTATCCAAAGCAGCTCCCACTAGTTCTGAATCCTATTTAGAGAATTAAATCCATTTTCAGCATTTTTCCCATTCATTGCAAACCACATTCAAAAGCAATTGACCTGTTTTAAAATAATTCCTGTTTCTCTCTAAGCTTGCTGGGGGGAATTGGGATTGAAACTGCATTTGTAGAGTGTTTATTCCTGAAACCTGTTTTCTCTCCTTCTATCTCCATATTGCATATTAGGGGGGATTGAGTAGTATCAGGGGGAAAGAATGGTTACATTGCATTTGATTGAATTCATATCAAGTTGTATTTCCGTGTTGCATTAATTCCTATCATTACATTTCATTGGACCCAGTTTTTTTCTATAATACATTATTCTTTTCATCCATACTCCTTTTGATTAAAGAGATTGTTGACTGTAATATCACCCGTTGCTGATCAATGTATGATATTAATAGTGTGATATCCAGATATTGTTCATAATTCATAAAAGTGTGATTTATATATTGTTCAAATCCATCAAATAAATCTTTTACTTTGCAAAACAACCTTCTTCTTGGTTCAGTGAGACCGGGGGGATTCAAAGAGAGAGGCGTGATATAAGGGTACATCGTTCCGAAATAAAAGAACTTTAGACATAAATATATATAATTAAGGGTTCCAGTTGGGCATCTCACGCTAGGCATTGACTTAGGTGGAGTGCTGGGTTGAAACCACTTACAGATTGGGGGCTCGAGTGCGGGATTTCTGAATTAGATATACCACTTGTGACAGCTTAATACAGTGTACTAACTGACAGGGTACAGAAATCCTGTTGGGCTACCACGCTGTGTCACACTGTGAAAAGCACCACTCAAAAGGGAACGCTGTAAGGAAACGGTCTGTTTTGCAAAAATAAAATAAAACTTCTGTAAGTCAGGAAGGAAATCAATATTTCTAGAATGGCGACATTGGTATAGATCAATATGGCTAGAGAACACATTTTGCATAAGTTATTTGTGAGAGGTGAATGGACAAAGCAGGATCAGAATGTGTGGTTGCAGGCAATCACACAACAGATCACTGCAACAGGTTTAGATATATTGCGAGATCAGGGTCCCTTACATATGGCCCTGGGTGAACTATATATGGCCCCTAAGGCAAAGGATGAGCAAAACAAGATTGCCAAAATAGCGGCATATCTATATTTATCTATTGGAGCCATACAGGATAAATATGCTGCAGGCTAAAATCTGGCAAGTAAGCAACTGTGGGCATTAGAAAAGGCCCAAACTGACCTGGACTCTTCTGAGCAGAGGCTGCAGAGGAGCCAAGAGTCCGAAAATGAAAGTAGGCAGTATATAATTAAAATAAAAGAGGACGTGGGTATCCTGCAGCAGGAAAAGGCAGAACAGGATACCATAATTCTGGCCTTGCGGAAGGAGTACAAAGAAGCAGAGCCAGAAAAAGCTGCAGCAACAGATACATTTCAATAGAGCATGCACAGAGCATGTAGTCACCCTGCAAAGCCAACTAGACAGAGAGAAAGAGAAGAGCAATAAATTAATCCTGAAAGACCTGGATACCCAGGCAGAATTTGATGAAGAGCGCCAGAAAGCTGGTGCACTTCAAAGACAGAGGGACAACCTGGCGGCACAGAGGCAGGCTCTTACTCAGGAAAGGGACACCTTAAGCCAGGAAGTCTGTCATTTAAAGGAGAAAATAGAAGAGAATCACCTGGCATTTCAGGGACTGGGTGACCTCCAAAAAGAGCATGAAAGATTGTTAGAGCACACCAGGAGGGCGGAAGAGGCTCTAGCAAGGAAGGACCAGGCCAGTATGGACAGGACTCAGGAGGTAACCCTCCTGCAGCAAAGACTGGCCCAGTACTCAAAAACAACCCAGGAAGCACAGAGAGAAAATGAGGCTCTCTGTGAGAACAATGACAGGATCCACACACAGGTAGCCATGCAAGAGAGATTGATAGAGACTAGTAAGGCCTTGATTGAGGAACAGAAAGCTCAGGTTCTTGCATGGCAACAGGGAGCAGGGGCTGATAGAGATGAGGTTCGCTGGGAAAGGCAAACAACTGAGCATAACCTCAGGAACCCTAGTACCAGAGGCCTTCATCTCTCCCAATCCCTGGACTCTGCCACCCCCATGTCCACTGGCGCACATGAGCCAAGGGTCACAGGATGGCAGATTTCAATCCAATCAGAAATATGGGGCTCATAGAACAGCACCTCACAGGAATGGATGGGCGGGCGTCTGGGTATGGCTACCCAAGTACTGTGCAATTTAGTGGGGAACTCCAGGAGAGTAGGCCCACTAAGGGCATCCTGAAAACCTCTGCCCAGCTAGGACTGTGGGGGGGTACCCATCAAATCCTGGGAGCAAGGAGGAATCAGAAGACTCCTCTGAGCGCCCCAGGACACAGGAGACTAGGTCCCCACATTCTGCCAGCCATTCCCAGGCTCGCAGAATCTGGGAAAACCTAGCAGACCAGACGGGCACCTCTGGGAGCAGTTCCTCAGAGGATGAATGGACCAGGGTTACCCGAACTAAGAAGGCCAATAAGGCAAAAAGGGCCTTGCTTAAGGACTCATTAAAGCAGATCAAGGCGATAAGGAGCGTCACCACGCCCTATCATAAGAACGCTAAGTATTCTGTTTGGGAGCACTTAGAGCTCTTTGACCAGATGATGGAAACTTTCTATCTGATTGCCAGCAGTAGCTGTATTCAGCATGTGAAATGGACCTTCTCACCAGAATACTCCAGCTTCTTTGCGGGGCTGGAGGACCAAAATCATTCTAGATGGTCCACCTATCTTGAAGCACTTTTCTGTGCATAGAAATCCTCAGGAGGCTCGTAAGGCAGCCTACAACTTGCAATGTGGGAGGATCAGGCCCCACGAGAATTTGTGCAGGAATTAAAGCGTGCCTTTGCGCAGACCACCAGAAGGGTGTACACGGACAGGAAAGAATTTGTCAATACTTTTTTCCACGCTCTACCCAGGTACATCATGACTCAGCTAGTGAGAGATTTTCATGAGAAAAGATCACTAGACTGGGTCATTGAACAGGCCATCCGAATTTATGAGGTACAAAAGCCCATAGAAAACAAGAATAATCCTAAAAACCCCAAAACAACCAACACCCCTGCCGCTGCTAAAATGGCAGAGGTGAAGGTTGCCCCCATTTTAGATTTGGAGATGGGGGGGGGCAAAAACCCGCCTGCGCAAAATCAGAGCAATCTGAAGCCCACAAGGCCCTCGGGCCAGTCACAAACACAGAGCCAAGGAGGTAGTCCCACAAATGGGATCCCTCACTCCCCTGACTATATAAGCCCCCGCTACAAGGGTAACCGACCCATACTGGGTTATGTGTGGGCTCCTCCAGCCTAAGGGGGGGGATCCAACCAAGCACCCGCTAACCCAGGGAGCTTCCCTCCTCATTTCCTCCAGGAGGGCAGAAATTCCCCAAATCCTGGACAGAACCTTTCCCCCAGGTACCCACAAAACTTTCAACCCCAGAACAATCCATCCTTCTTTCCCCACTTTCCTGAGCCCAGACAACCCAATCCGGGAGATGGGAGGCCAAGGGTGGAGGGGTAGCCAAATCTTCCAAACCCGGGGTATTATCAGAGAAGGGATAGCTATCCTTCCCAGGATCAGCCCAGGGGAGAAATGAGAACCCCGTATCAGCCTGAGCGGGTGTCACAGCTAGAGCGCCAGGTCCAAAACATGGCACAGGATCTGGGTCACATGCTAAGGGCTCAACAGAACCCTCAGATGAGCATGCTGGCGCAGAATGCCTCAAAATCCGGACCTGGTGCCCCAGAGCAATGACGGGGGCAGAACCACGACAAACCGCCGGTTCCCAGGGAGGAGGCACAAGGGGAAGGGATGTGTAAAGCCTTGGAGGAAGCTTCCTTCCCCACTTGTAAAAAGTCCCTGGAAACCCAGGAACGGAAACCAAAATCTCCTGCCCCTGAAACTCTGCCACCCAAGGAGCAGAGGGGGTTGGGGGTAGGAGAAACAAAGAACCCAAACAGACCCATTTTGAGGAAGAGGTACAAATCTTCCAATTTGAAGGAGAAGGATCCTCAGAGGATCCTGGGAAAAGGATCTTCTCCTTCAGAGATGGGGAAACTCCTCCCAAAGAAAAATGGGTCCCATCATCCACCACCAGAAAAAACACCATGAAAATCCCCTGGTTCGAACCCATCCTGGTGACTGCCTCCAACAAGGGGGGTGGCCCAGAACCAGAACCAGGGGAACCCAAAACTTCTCCCATATCTAGTTCCCACCTTTTCTTTGCAGGTTCCCAGGCCTCCCCACATAATTCTGCCCAAATCACCTCCCTATCAGTGTCCAAAACTAGAAAACTAACCCACCAGTTGTCCAAAAATGTACATAATCGGTGCCCCCTTGCGGAGAAGGAGGGAAGATTCTATGCCCCGGTACAAATACAGGGGCAGGGTACAATTTTGGCACTGGTGGACACTGGATCCCAAGCTACCCTTCTGTCCAAAAGGCCTTTGATAAACTGAATTCAGGAAGGGGGGAGAATTACCAAATTCATCTCACCCTTCTTCCTGGACAACTTCAGAACTTTGACCGGAAGGAAATTCCTGTCGAGGGGACTGCAGATTTGGACATTAAAATTGGGCGACACAAGGTGAAGCACCCGGTCATAGTTGTAACTCCAGAGGGAACCCCTTGTTTACTAGGGAATGACTTCCTGCGAAGGTTGTCACCCCTAGTAGATTGCATAAACAAGGTCCTCTGGACCCAGACTAACCGACCAATAAAATTAAAAAAGAGTGTCAACCATGTTAGTTTAAATGGCACCTGCCACATGGTTGAACAAAAATCTGACCAAGTAGAATTTCACTTCCAGAACAACCAAATCCCAGACGTGACAGTCATAGCAGTAAGACAACCAACTGGTGATGGGGGGTCCTCTCTATTTATGAAAATCAACCTTCCTTCCAGTTTAAGGTGGCATTCCGCACTGGAAGGAAACACTCTGAAATTCTTTACCAATCCACAATCAGACATTCCCACTCTTATAGTCCAGAAAGATGTGAAATCAGCTCAAAGCCTGGCTGATATTCAGCATACTGGAGAGCAGTTGTTCATCTCTGTCAGATAAATGAAGGGAAGGACTCTTTTCTCGCCCGAGTGTGTGCGAACAACGGTAAGAGCTTCATCAGCGAAGCCATGTTCCGCAAACTCCCAAAAGATACAGCCATTCCCACATTTAAACTGATAGACAAATGGGAAATGCATCTGGAAACACCTAATTCAAAACATCTGCTGCCAAGCAGGTGTATGCTCAAAATCTCCATAGGCAACAAGAGCATAGTCCATAATTGTTCGGTCGTGCGAGACGTCACTGCTGCCTTTTACTTAGGCAGTGACATTCTCAATCACTTTGCCATTAGTTTGGACCTAATAAACTTCAAAGCTTGGTCCCGAGTAGCGGATAATCCCATGGGCTTTGATGATCCAGAGAAAGGATTTAGGTCAGCTCAACTGCTGCCTTTTGCAGTTGAAATTCGGATTGAAGAGGAAGTCACCATCCCAGAAAGGACCCGACAATTCTCCCTGGAAGTGAAAGTTAAAAGAGGACAGAAATTGAAAAACCCTGATGCCTATATTCATCTAAATGCTTCTCTCCAACAGCAAGGGTTGGGGGTAAACCCCACACCATTAGTCAACATAGAACATGACACCATTCCAATAGAGGTGGATAACAGCAACTTAAAGAGTATCACTCTAGCCGCAGGCACCATTATTGGAATGGTGGTTGATGACCGACATTTTTCCATAGATTTAGGCAATGAACTGTTAGGACCAATCCCCAAGGACTGTTTTGACAGTGACAGTGATGACAACACATCACCAGACAGAATCTTTACCCGGCATGGGGGGAACCTCCTGGTGTACACTTCCGGCCCTTATGGTAAGGAAGATGTGACTTGTGTCTTCAGGAGGGATGAGGTGATTTTCCAGGTCCATGAGGGCTGCTTTCCCCACCTGAAGCCACCAGTTCAAATCAGCACTCTGACCAGGGACTTCTCCACCCAGCTGGAGGAGGCCGCTGAGATAGCAAAGCCAGAAGTCTTTCCAGGCTTCATGCAGATGGTTGAAAAGAGAGTCAACCTAGCTGATGCCTGTGAGACTCTGGAGCAAAGGCAAAAATTGAAACAAGTTTTCTTGGATTTTCAAGATCTTTTTGCGGTGGACTCATATGACTGTGGTCGCACCGACATCCACACAACAACAATTCCCATGGACCCTGGTATGACTCCAGTGTTTGTGAAGCAATATCGCTTGCTTCTCGCATCAATGAGTCCCTTACTGAAATATCCCGTGGGATAATCCTTCCAGTCCACAGCACCTTCAATAATCCGGTGCTGGGGATATTGAAGCCAAACGGCCAGTGGAGACTCTGCGCCGACCTTAGGGAGCTCAACAAACGGTTACACATTTCCCGATGGCCTCTTCCCTACATTGACCAAGGGCTGGCCCAGATCCAGGGGTCACAGGTATTCACTGCAATAGGCCTGACCAATGGGTACTGGACTGTACCTGTCAGTAGGGAGGACCAATACAAGCTGGCCTTTACCTTTGGGGGCAGCAGTACACATGGACTCGGACTCCCTTCGGATACCTCAACTCCGGCAATTAATTCAACATTTTTCTACATAAGGCCATGCCCGACCTGGGTGAGAGGGGTAACCTGGCCTATGTAGATGATGTTCTCATCAAAAGCTCAACTGTGGAGGAGCACATAGCGGAGATCCGTTATGTTCTGATACAGTTGAGGGCCGCCGGAGCAAAACTTTCCTTTCAAAAGGCACAGTGGTGTAGGACCCGTGTAAATTTCTTGGGGCATGAGATTACTCCTCAGGGTCTCTGTCCCTAGGAAAAGAAAGTGGAAACACTCCAGAAATTGAAAGACCCCACAACTCTGCGGGAACTAAGGAGCCTCCTTGGACTGACTAATTACAGTTGAAAGTTCATTGAGGACTACGCAGACATTACAAGACCCCTGAGTTCTTCTTGGAGACAGGGTTCTCTAATACATGCTTGACTGCAGTATTATATCAAAAGCATGACAAGGTCAATAAAGTGATCTCCTATGTGAGCAAAACTTTATCCTCTGTGGAGGAAAAATTCAATGATCGTGAGAAGGCACTCCTGGCAACGGTGTGGGCATTGAAGAATTACCACCCGTTCATCCAGGGGGAACACATCATAGTGGAGACTCCACACCTGCCTCTGCAATATCTCCAAAGTGACAGAATCCGGGCCGGAAATGTAAGTAATTCCCGAATTACTTTCTGGATTCTGTCAATGCAAAGCTTTCCTGTGGAGGTCAGATTTGGCCAAAACAAGAAGAGTCCCCTTGCGCAAGTTCTGGCTGACTTGCATGATTGTGCCAGAGAAAACGGTCTCGAGGACGAGAGTCTAAAAATCAAGGACAACATGGAGGCATACCTCAATTCCCCACACAAAGTCTTTGAAGAAGACAAGTGTGAGGGAATGCCCACTGTCTATGTGGATGGATGCTCTTACCATGTTGACAACAACAGGGAACAAGAACTTGTGGCCGGCGTAGGGAATGCAAGGGTGAATGAGACCCCAGAACCCTCCGCTGGGTACAAGATTGGACCCCGAAGTAGTCAAGTGGCAGAGTTGATGGCTGTGCATCAAGCCATCCTCACTGCTGTTCAACATCAACTCCACGAACTGGTCATAATCACAGATTCGGATTATGTACGGAACGGGTCAGTGGAGCACCTGGTTAACTGGAAAACCAGAGGCATGTTATGTGCTAATAACAAACCATTGAAACATTGATGATCTGGTCACCTCGAATGGGATGACCATCTACTGGAAAAAGATTAAGGGTCATTCTAAAGTAGAGGGACCATACAAAACTTGAAATGACTTAGCTGATCAGCTGGCCAAAACCGGAGCCATCCAAGGGATTCTACTAGAGATCGAGTCCCTGTTAGGGGAAATCCAGGTCACTGCTATCACTAGGTCCCAGACAAATGCTCACAATGAACTGTCAACTGCACAATGGAGTAAAGAGACCCCATATGCTGATTTGATTACGGCTCAAAAAGGGGATCCAATAATTGGTAGGTTTTATCAACACATTGAGGACCCTGAGAACTTTCCCCTGATGGATACCGATTACATAGGGAAAGAGGACCTCAGAGTGTTGATGAAATGTCCAAAAATGTTCCGAATCCAAGACGGTTTGTTGGTAAGGAGATCCCTAGGTGGCCATGATCAGTGGGTGGTCCCTACCTCATTACGAAGCCTGATGTTAAGTCACGGCCATGATGCGGCCACAGCCGGTCATAGGGGGTTTCATACAACACTTGAAATCTTAAGAGAGGTTGCATACTGGCCACACATGGGGCAGGACCTCGACCAATATTTGAAGGGGTGTCTTGTGTGTGCACAATTTCAGCCAAAATCCCTCACACACAGTGCGCCTCTCCAAAAGAGGGGGATGACACTGCCTTGGTCAGATTTACAAGTCGACTATATCGGGCCCGTGATTCGCTCCTCTAGGGGGAATAAGTACATGTTGACCGTGACATGCTTGTTTACTAAATGGGTGGAATGTCTCCCGCCCCAAACTGCAAGGCAGAAACAGCAGCTGCCCTGATGATCAACCACATCTTTTCTCGCTTTGGACTGCCCCAAAGGAGCAAGTCAGATCGAGGTAGCCACTTCACCAGCGAAGTAATGACAAAGATGTGAGAGATACTTGGGGTCAAACGGAAGCTACACATTGCTTCATGGATAGCCTCTAGTGGTGCAGTAGAGAGATACAACAAAACAATTGTGAGCATACTAAAAAAGTTTGTGGCAGATTCTGGGCCAAGTTGGGATATTCGATTACCTCTTGTCCTAATGGCCATCAGATCTACCCCTTCATCTGCAACTAAAATGTCACCGTTTGAACTGATGACTGGACGCAGGATGGTGCTTCCCCAGCATCTGCTCTACAGAACCCAAGAACAGACATTGATCAATGCCTCCACAACTCATGAGTATGTTGAAAATCTAAGAAAACACCTTCAACATGCTTTTGCCTATGCTCAGCGAAATCTAGAAAGATCTGCAGACATCATGAAGACCCACGATGACTTAAAGACTACCAGAAAAGAATACAATGTAGGGGACAGGGTCTACTTATACAATTTCCAAAGGAACCAGGCCAAACAGCACACATTTTTGCCTACCTGGAGGGGTCCTTTTGAAATTGTAGACAAAATCTCACTAGTCGCCAACAAAATACGCATCCCCAAAGGCAGTTTGGGAGAGGAGGAAGATAAGTGGGTCCATATTAACCAACTAAAGTGTTGCCATCCTAGGCACACTCTGCAGCAACTGGAGGAGTCTTCTGGAACCCCTATAGCTCCCTAGAATTTCAACTATAAAATATTCCACATATAGTCCACGACGTACAATCGAAAAATGTGTCCTGATTTATCAAAATGTATGTGTCCGCCCCCCTACATTAATAGTGGTGGGGAAATGTCTACAAATATGTTTTTGCTTTGTCATCCTAGGATTGGAAACCATTGAAACTAAGACCAAGGAGGACTACCCAGGGACTGGGATAAAGATCCAAGGGGCCCGGAGTATCGCTCAATACTCACATCAGGACTGGGCTAGGAGAACTGGTCAATCCACCCCTGATGGAAGAAAATATGATGAACTTTGCCATTTTGGAACCAAAAGAAATGAGACTGACATCCCAGTCTTGCGACTTCCCATTGATGGACGGTCAATGCCAAATCGCAAGAGGGGGGGCTTGTGGGATGTTTTAACCCACTAGTCTATGCCCTGCAACACCACTGGGTGCTGCTTGCATCAGAAACAACAGAGTGGCCGCCAAAAAGATTTTTGCGGTAAAAATCTCTGAAAGTGTGCAGGAAAACCTGAAAAATAGACCGCCAATCAATTTTGCCTATGTCAGTGGTAACACAGGAGACCACTGCCAAAACCTATCATTTGGCTGCCCACAGAGGAAAATGAAAAACTTGAAAAAGCAGTGCTTATTTGCAAAGGAAAACCCAGAACTGCTTTAAAAATCAGTTTTTCCTTGGCTGTGGAAAGTGCAAAAATCATGGTTCCCAAACATCACAAAAGATCCAACATCCTTGTTGGGTGTTAAACATCACTTTATTTAAAGAATTCAACTAAGCACAATGTCAGCAGAAACATATTTTGTCAGAAGAAAATCCACATTCAAAGATGCTTGCTTGGAAAAATATGTTAAAAATGGGCGCAGTACTGCCGCTCGCCTGTGTCAGAAGCTAGCATTTAATTATACTGTCATTTAAACTTGTGCCTTAAAATCAAAGTATGGAAGGGATATAGGGTGACAATTCAATCTCTATGTTTTAAAAAGACTGGAATTAAGAGATTTGTGGCTATATTTGTAAAAAATGTCAATTGTATTTTAGAGAAAGTCTATTTTAAACATGGTTTTAAAAGTAAGTTAAAGCCAGCCACACAAAGCTTCAAAGACATTCCACAGTTTCTTCCAAACAAAGGAATCTTCCCCCCTGCCCTCTGCTGAAGATCTGGCAGGAAGGTGTGAAAGGAAATGGGAGAGGACTTTGGCCTGTTGCTCTGACAAGAAACAAAAGACTCCCTTGAATGAAAGGAAAATGCAAATTCGGGTGTGACAGAAAACAACTGCTGGCAGGAAGAAGCCTGGGACTGCTCTAGCCCAGCCAAAACCTTGGGGGCGGAGACAGACAGTTTTGTTTATTCGGAGAGCACAGAAAATATCTTTTTGAAAAAATGACTCATAGAAAACTGAACAAAATTGGTAAAAATCTGTAAATATAGTGTTGTTAAAATGAAATTTTTGCTCACATTTTAAAACCACTCTGGAATTTGAGCGATATTCAGAGGCTGAACCACGAAAATGTTGACTTTGTAGCAGTTGTGATAATGCTAAAAATATGAAACTTCAGAGGAGTATGCCCAGATGTTATGTGCATGTATATGGAAATATTTGTACAGATCTGCCACTGGTTAACCAACCAAAAGTGCGAAAAACTGTCATTTGTGAACCAAAACTCTTAGGAAGATGAGACTTGGACAGATACGTGCCTTATTTAAACTGTAATGTAAATATGTATTATTAGCAAGTTGTGTTCACGAGGTGAGAATGGCCTCACAAGAGGGGCTGACTTGTAGGCCAGCATTAAAAAAAAAGATTTATGTTTTATATGGAAAACAGATTTTCTGTGTAGGCACAAAGGGGAGATTTTTCCCTGGATGGTAAATTTCAGTATCACTATGACACATCATGACACTCTGGTTGCTTCTCAAATCAGGAGAGAGGGAATATTTTAACCAATAGGCTTCTTAGAGGGTTGGGCTTAGTATAATCAGCCTACCCACTTCTTTGGGAAATACATAAATAGGGACTGTTGAAGACCTAGAAAGACACACATTCACCCATCAACTGATTTACTGGTGAAGCGCTCTGCAGGAAGAACCCAGATCAAGACTCCAGAACCCAGATCAAGACTCCAGAACTCTGAAAGCAGAAGGCCCAATCCAAAGCTGAACCCTTCTTAGCTGGCCTTTAAAATCTTGCAACCTGATTTTAAACCCAAACTTCCAAGGGGCACAACCAATTCAACAGCCGGGCTGTGCTGTTTTTTATCTGCTTCTTGCCAAGAACTCTTGCTAGAACCTAGAGATCCAAACCAGTAGAGCAGAGCTGTATCCCAGAACCAACCCATCAGATCCAGTCCAAGAGGCCGTGCAGAGACAGAGTGCTGTGCTGAGAGCAGAACTAGGCGCCCTGAATTCTGTCCGGTGGCGAGCAGATTCCAGTCCAAAACCCTTGACCAGATCTCTGACGGGCCTATTCCAAAACCATAGTTGTGAGTATTTAGCATAGAATTGTCCATAGCCAATCTCTTATACTTAAGTAATCCTATCCAACCCATTCTATCATATACAGAACTGCATTGTAGAACCTCTTTTGTCTGTCCTGAATCCTTCTGTCATCCATATAATCCTGTGATAATTTTAGTGGTAATCATCTTTGTGCTAATATATATTTGCTGAAGAAAGGCAAGTATTGCAGCGGGCAAAGATCAGACAGAGGCACCTCTGGACTGGCGGCTGTACCGTTGGTATCTCGCATCTTCATACCTTCTTAGTGTAAAGCCAATCCTTGTTTGTAAATCTTCAAAAGCGCATCCCTCATTTGAAATCTTGACTCTTTTTGAGAAATATCGACATTTACTAAAACCTCTGTAACTTCTGAACCGTACATGCTAGGAACGGAATTTAAGTGCCATTTTGAAGCTAACATCCTCAGCTTTCAAACGAATCAGAAACCGCGTCCTTATATTTTTGCCACAATTGCGTTTCCCACACGCAGAAAAGTTTGCTGTGATTCTGCATTTGGCTCAATTTCACAACATGTAAAACAGCTATTTCTTTGCATTTAACCTCTGAATTCCGTTTCCTATCTACCAGTTATACCGCCATCATTGCTAGTGTTTACCTGAAGTTATCCAAAGCAGCTCCCACTAGTTCTGAATCCCATTTAGAGAATTAAATCAATTTTCAGCATTTTTCCCATTCATTGCAAACCACATTCAAAAGCAATTGACCTGTTTTAAAATCATTCCTGTTTCTCTCTAAGCTTGCTGGGGGGAATTGGGATTGAAACTGCATTTGTAGAGTGTTTATTCCTGAAACCTGTTTTCTCCCCTTCCATCTCTATATTGCATATTAGGGGGGATTGAGTAGTATCAGGGGGAAAGAATGGTTACATTGCATTTGATTGAATTCATATCAAGTTGTATTTCCGTGCTGCATTAATTCCTATCATTGCATTTCATTGGACCCAGTTTTATTCTATGCTACATTATTCTTTTCATCCATACTCCTATTGATTAAAGAGATTGTTGACTGTAATATCACCCGTTGCTGATCAATGTATAATATTAAGTGTGATATCCAGATATTGTTCATAATTCATAAAAGTGTGATATATACATTGTTCAAATCCATCAAATAAATCTTTTACTTTGCAAATCAACCTTCTTCTTGGTTCAGTGAGACCGGGGGGATTCAAAGAGAGGGGCGTGATACAAGGGTGCATCGTTCAGAAATAAAAGAACTTTAGACATAAAAATATATAATTAAGGGTTCCAGTTGGGCATCTCACGCTAGGCATTGACTTAGGTGGAGTGCTGAGTTGAAACCACTTACACAATCAGGGCCGGTGCTATCGCTAGGCAAGGTTAAGCGCTTGCCTATATGTGCAAAATGTAATGTATACTGCCTTGCCTCTGATAGCACCGGCACTGTACCCTGTACACTGTCTGCAGGCTGGTGCCAGCGGCAGAAGCAGCAGCAGAGGAACCAGGCGGTGCTGTGAAGGTTGGGGTCAGGCCTGGGTCATGCTCACAAGTGGCATCAGGGGCGTGGCTCTGGCAGCGCTGCACCTGCGCCTTACGGAGCAAGCACTGCATGTGCCCCTTTTGCTCTGCCTTCTGCGCGTCGTTAGTCAGGGAATTGCTGACGGTCTTGTCTGGCTCAGAAGGCATCCAATGATATTCAAAGGGATGGGACCACGTTGTGGAGAAACCGCTGGCGTAGCTGCTGAATGTGGAGAAAGCAGATTAAGCAGGTGACACAGATAACCCACCCCTTACCCCCAGCTCTGTGTCATACCCTTGTCCCTGACGTTGCATTTGAAATAAGTGTCCGTGGCTCCCCAGATTACTCACTACTTGATTAATTTAGGGCAGTAAATAACTCTGTCCGAGCCCCATTTCATTTTTGTCAAGCAGAACGTCTACTTTTCTTTGTAAATGAATGTAACTGGGTTGAGCGTGTTCTACTAAACAAAAGGCCTGGCAAAATCACTCTCAAAGTTGGAATCAGGATTTGTTGTGCATATGGGCAGTAATAGCGTTGAAGTGTGTTGTGGCTGGTGATACAATTATAATTGAGTCCACAGATGAATGAAGCATTCCTGTGTGATGCTGTTGGTACCAGTCCTGGACTTCATGCAGGTAATGTGTTGAATCATGAGAGCGTTTATTTTTTGTTTTGGAAATCAAATAATCTTAGTGGGGAGCAATATCATATGAGGGGGGACAGAAAGGTTGTTGTTGTTGTTTGCTTATTGACCCACCCATTGTCTACCCAAGGCCATGCTAATCGTTGACCCTATGGCCACTCCCACCCACTTCCTGTCCAAAACGCATACACTCCTGGGAAGTCTTTGAGCTTGCTTTACTCAAGCCTTACCATACAACTTTGTACTTATAGTGCCTGCCAATGTTTTTTTAAAAGCAGTCTTCTGGGAGTTATTCACTTAATTTGAGCTGTACATGCACTACTGATACAATAGAAATGTCTTACCAGGTCTGCCTACAGCCACTTGATTTATAAGCACTATGTTGTCTTTCACTGAAATCCTGTTTAAAACAACCATTGGCAAAGCCAACAGTTTTGACTTGTGTATAGGTATTAGGCCTACATTTCCCAGGCACGGCATTTATACACCCAGGTACTTGCACCAATTTGCATCTGCTACCATCAATGGGCAGTTAATACCACTGCAGCAGTGCCTGGCAAATGCCTTCCCATGCTTATATAAAGGCCCAAACTGTTGGCTTTGTCAATGCTTTTTTCTTTTGTTTTGGAGATGTGGAATAAAATCTGACAGGGCATCTAGAGCTGCTGTTTTAAGCTGCCCCAAATTCATTTGTTGATTTCTTTTTTTTTAATGCTGGCCTACAAGTCAGCCCCTCTTGTGAGGCCATTCTCACCTCGTGAACACAAGGCTGATGGTTGGTGTGAGTGGTGCAATTCAATGAGAGTGAAGCAAGCAAGTGGCAACAGCTGTCCTCAGCCCTTTAACCTGGGAGCATGCTTGAACATGACTCACCTCTTTAAAAAAAAAAAAAATGAAAGGTAATCTTTTTTGAAATGTGGAATTGGGTTTTGTGTCATTACGTTTTGTCTACTTCTCAAATCTTAATTCTCAGCATGTGTCCTTCCTCGTTTTTGACATGCCACTTGGTAGCGTTACACAGATGTGTTTCTAATGCTTTGAACAACCTATTTTAACGTTTGAAGATATATACATTTCCTGATGTGGTCCTTTCTCCTCTAAAAGTGTTTCCACAACCTTCTATATTGTATATTGCCAGATTCACAATCGCCTCGTTGTTTCCCAGAAAAACTAACCAAATGTTTTGCTATGTTTGGTGGGTTGGGGGGGCGTTGTTGTTGCTATAGTTTCATTGACTTGTTTAATAAACCTGTATTTATGAAACAAGGAGGCTTTAATTTGATTTCTGAAACCTAACTCTGTGAGTAGACGTGAATGTGAGGAAAGTGCAATGGGATCCATCCACAGCAGAAGACGTGAGCAATGTGTTAGGTGGAGGTAATGGATTTGCAGCAATCGGTAACAAAATGAGGACAGTTGGTTGAGAACGGTTAGGGTCTGGAGTGGGGGTGGGGGGGTTCGTTTGACAGTGTGCCTAGCGGGGCAAAATTCCCTACAATGACCCTGGTGCCAATTTACTCATTTGGCCACACCCTCTATTACACATAGGTGAAGCTCCTACATACTTCCTAGATATAATTTGAGGATCCCTATGCCTTCACTGGAGGATTTTAAAAGTATGTTCCATTGTGTGAGTAGATAGGTTCCCATGAAAAGTGACTTTATCTATCTTTTCCCATAGAGTTTCTGGAACACCATCATTGGATAGCGACTTGCAGTAAGACTTCAACCTTGTAACCAGCACTATATCCATTTTAGTTATAATACCCTTTCTTGAACTAATGTCATCCAAAATGTTTTCAAAAGGTGAAAGGCCTCTTGATACCTTTTTTTTCCAAAAAACATTTAGGAGGTGTCCATTGAGTCGTAGATAGTGGAAAGAAAAAATGTACTGCACCCCTTCCCAACGTCAATTTTCAACCACCTCAAACTCTTTAAATTTTCACATTTGAATACAGATGACAGGCGCTTTCAAGACTGATATCAGAACACAACTGAGTACCTCTCAATCCCAAATTCCCATCATCCAGCGGTAGACCCCATATTGAACTCAACAGTGAGGGCCAGGTAGATAGTTCCTCATTCGAACACCCATTTGGAGTGTGTTGCTGGGTTGTATACGAATTGTTCGAATGACAATTGTCCGAATGATTAAAACAGATTAAAACAGTGTTGGCATCAGCACGTTTTAGCATCTGACTTGTGGAACACTCTAAACCTGCCATCAGCGTGCCCCCCTAAAACAAAGTGATTCACGTATTGGCTGGATGGTCTATGCTGATGATTTAGTCATTCTAGACCAGACCCGAATAGGGCTACAGCGAAGCCTTACATGCCTGCAAGATTAAGTCATTCAAAATGGTCTAGCAATAAATGTAGAAAAATCAGAAATTCGAATACTAAGAAACTTATGTGGCAAAAACACCAAAAAGCAGATCTTTAAGTGGAACATGGGGAAAGAGCCTGTCCGAGTAGTTTGCACAACCAAATATCTAGGACTGTGTGTTAATGTTAGCAGGGATGATGCCCCCGAATAACCAAGTTCAAGTGGAAAACAAACCATTTAAGAGCTTACGGACAATTTCTCCATAAGAAATATGGAAAATTCTCAGTGATCCCTGTCATTAAATTCTATAAATAAAAAGTGACTCCCATTCTAACATTCGGTGCAGAGACTACAAAATCAACATTGTAGGAAACATGGGATTTACTAGAGGGATCTTTCTGGAAAAAGATCTTGTGCCTTCCTAACTGCTTACACATAGCTCTGATAAGATATGAACTGGGTCTACTATCATTGTATACATGAGTCATGTGGAATTCGCTAGCTTTGTTCTGGAAATTGATTATGAATGATAGTCCAATACAGATTAACGTTTTAAAGGAGAATATTGGACAAACTACAGACTGTATCCTGAAGTCATGGACAACAAGATGCAAAGAAGTACTAACAAACATCGATGCAACTGAATGGTCTTTTGTGAGTAACCCAGAAGAGGTTAAAAAAAACTATGCTGCCTCGACTGGGAAGCAACTTTCACATTAATTAATTAAAATTATTGTTCCAAAGTACCTAACAAAGTTCCCAAGTGCTTGCCACAGAAACCTGTTTCTCAGATTTAAAACGAGAGGTCCTTTTCTCAAGACACGACATTGAAACAAATGACGCTTTTTGTAGATTCTGCAGAGATCATGAGGAATCTTTTCAACACCTGATGCTATTTTACCACAAACTAAAATCTCAAAGAACTAAACATATGGGAGAATTACTCATGGGAAATCACCACTTGTCCGCAGAAGACTGGTGTGAACGTTGTCATGGAGGACATGATTTTACACTAATATTTGCGGTAACAAATTTTATAACAGAAATATGGCAGATCTAACAATATTCTCTGAGGAAATGTGAGGTGTAGTGTTGACTACATGCAGAGTCAAATGAATTATTAATTAATTGTTGATGAATTACTTGAGTTATACTGTTCTCTTTTTATGTAAAGGTTTGTAATAAACTGAATACTTTAAAAAAGAAAAGAACAACCATCTTTCCAAAGGGACCACGATACCCTCAAAGTAGGATGGTCTCAGACCTCCTTGGGAAGCCGCCTCATAGGAGACCACAATAATGCCCTAACCTTCCTCGGGTGTACTGACCAGTCTTCCAGAAAGGACTAATAAGGGCCCAGTCCACCCCTCATTTGTTTCAGCAGAGCCTGCAGCTGTGCAGCTTTATAATTGTAGATCTGGGAAACCAAATCCCCCATGGTCTTTAGGGAGGGTCACAGTACTCCTCTTAATCCTTGGTTTCTTCCCTTGCCAAACATATTGAAATATCAAAACATTAACTTCCCTAAAATAAACATCAGGGTGACTGGCAAGATTGTAAAAAGAAAAAGAAGGCGGCAGAGAACATTCAATTTAACTGTCATCATTCTGCCAAACTAGTATAAAGTCAGTTTCAACCACCTATCTAAGTCTCTCCTCAATACGCAATGCATAATTGAGGTCATAAAGCTCATTAATATCTCTAGGAGCTCTAATTCCCAGGTAAACCAACAAACATTTCTCTATAGAGATTCCAAACCTATCCCTGATGTTCACGCCTACACCCAGTCCATAATTTATCTACAGGATGCTCAACTTTGCTGAGTTAATTTTAAGACCTGCAATTCTGCCATATGCCCCAATCGTGAACATTAATTTTGGAATAGTGTCCCCAGGGTCCACCAAATAGACCAAAATATCATCGCTGAAGAGAGAAAAAGCCCACATAACCACATTTAACACCCCTAGTTTCGGTTAATTCTAATGACATCCGCTAGTGGCTCGATCACCAACACATAAAGCAACAGGGAGCGGGACAACCCTGACAGGTACCCTGGGACAAATGAAAGTTCTATGAGAGAATACCATTAACAGATATTCTGGCTGATGGGTTAACAGAAAGGGAGGCCACCCAGTGTCTGAAATTCATGCCAAAACTACATTTCTTCAACAGGATCTCTAAAAATTGCCATTGCACTCGATCAAACACCTTTTTTCGGCATCTAAGTAGAGCATGCATGCCACCTCATCCAATTGTTGCACATTATAAAATGTCGGGCGCGATGCGGGATGAAAGCGAGGCTCGGCCTCGTCTTCATTGCTAGGCAACGCGTCCCTGCTCCACATCTACAGGAACTTCCGCCGGCAGGCGGAATAGCCGGCGGCCTCCTCAAGGCCACTATAAGGCCAAGCTGCCCTGTTAGCCCACACTAGGATCCCTCCGGCGAGCGGGCAGGAGCCCCCACCTCCACTCCCTCGGAGCGGGCAGGAGCCCCCACCTCTACTCACTCGGAGCGGGCAGGAGCCCCCACCTCTACTCCCTCGGAGCGGGCAGGAGCCCCCACCTCTACTCCCTCGGAGCGGGTAGGAGTTTATACCCCTCCTGGGTCCTTCCTGCCACCATTGCAGGGCCCCACTTGCAGGCCCACCACCTTCTTTGGCCTACAACCCGCTCGCGCCGACATTCCGAAAAACAAAATGTCGGGCGCGATGCGGGATGAAAGCGAGGCTCGGCCTCGTCTTCGTTGCTAGGCAACGCGTCCCTGCTCCACATCTACAGGAACTTCCGCCGGCAGGCGGAATAGCCGGCGGCCTCCTCAAGGCCACTATAAGGCCAAGCTGCCCTGTTAGCCCACACTAGGATCCCTCCGGCGAGCGGGCAGGAGCCCCCACCTCCACTCCCTCGGAGCGGGCAGGAGCCCCCACCTCTACTCACTCGGAGCGGGCAGGAGCCCCCACCTCTACTCCCTCGGAGCGGGCAGGAGCCCCCACCTCTACTCCCTCGGAGCGGGAAGGAGTTTATACCCCTCCTGGGTCCTTCCTGCCACCATTGCAGGGCCCCACTTGCAGGCCCACCACCTTCTTTGGCCTACAACCCGCTCGCGCCGACATTCCGAAAAACAAAATGTCGGGCGCGATGCGGGATGAAAGCGAGGCTCGGCCTCGTCTTCGTTGCTAGGCAACGCGTCCCTGCTCCACATCTACAGGAACTTCCGCCGGCAGGCGGAATAGCCGGCGGCCTCCTCAAGGCCACTATAAGGCCAAGCTGCCCTGTTAGCCCCTGTTCGCCGCTGGCAGGCGCGAGGCGCTCGCCCCTATCGAACCCTGCCACTGAACTTGCCTCTATCATAGACATCCACCTGCTGCACCTGTTGCCACCCTTTTCCATAAAAAGTACCTTTGGTCCAGGTCTCATAAAATGCCGAGTGCCAGGTCTCATGCTCCTTCTGAAACCCACCAACAACATCCTGATTATGCCGGCACCTATTCAGGGTAAGAAGCTCACCACCAGCATACAACCCCAACCGTTATTGCAAACGTCTTGCACTGTTAGTGTATGGCTGTGTGGCCTGAGTATATTCGTCACCTTTAAATTGTGTTGTGCCTTATGGTCGCTTTTAGACCACCTTATATTGTGTTGTGCCCTATGGTCGCTTTCAGCCCACTTTAAACTGTGTTGTGCCTTATGGTCGCTTTTAGACCACCTTATACCGTGTTGTGCCCTTTCAGCCCACTTTAAACTGTGTTGTGCCTTATGATCGCTTTTAGACCACTTTATACTGTGTTGTGCCCTATGGTCGCTTTTAGCCCACTTTAAACTGTGTTGTGCCTTATGGTCGCTTTCAGCCCACTTTAAACTGTGTTGTGCCTTATGGTCGCTTTTAGACCACCTTATATTGTGTTGTGCCTTATGATCGCTTTTAGACCACCTTATATTGTGTTGTGCCCTATGGTCGCTTTCAGCCCACTTTAAACTGTGTTCTGCCTTATGGTCGCTTTTAGCCCACTTTAAACTGTGTTCTGCCTTATGGTCGCTTTTAGCCCACTTTAAACTGTGTTGTGCCTTATGGTCGCTTTTAGACCACCTTATATTGTGTTGTGCCCTATGGTCGCTTTCAGCCCACTTTAAACTGTGTTGTGCCTTATGGTCGCTTTTAGCCCACCTTAAACTGTGTTGTGCCTTATGGTCGCTTTCAGCCCACTTTAAACTGTGTTGTGCCTTATGGTCGCTTTTAGACCACCTTATATTGTGTTGTGCCCTATGGTCGCTTTCAGCCCACTTTAAACTGTTGTGCCTTATGGTCGCTTTCAGCCCACTTTAAACTGTGGTGTGCCTTATGGTCGCTTTCAGACCACCCTTAAATTGTGTGGTGCCTCATGCCTTTGTCAATATCTAAGTGCCATGCCCCACTATATTGGCATTACTAACTACGATTAGGACTTCCCAAGCCTGAACCCTTGCTGTAGCATACCCGCCTTACAGATACTAACAGGATCTTCCAACCTAGACTGATAGTACATTCGCACCCCAATCCCCTCCGAACTCACCAAATACAAGCATTATCTTGCCACTCCCACAATATGTACACTACTACCTGCTTCTCACACTCACGTGGGACCATAGCCTGGACTGTCCTAACCACCACCATAATAATGGCCCTCACCAACTCTACACCCTGCAACCTGCAAGAGAGAAACCTGTGACTTAGAGCTAGGCTCCCACGACTTTACGACATCAAAAATAAGAGAACCAACCCACCAGTACCCACGCGCACCTCCACTACCATTAATCCTAACCTCCTAGACTCTGCGACGATAAATCGTCCTCAACCACTTGACTACCCATACTACAAACAGAGGAGACCCAACCACCCCATTCCCAGAACTGCCAAAGATAACACGTTAAATCCAACACTATCAGGAGCCCTTATTAATGCTAGGTCCCTTATAGCACACAATACCGAAATAGCAGATATACTGTCTTTGGACAATCTAGATATCCTTGCTGTCACTGAAACCTGGCTCCATGATGCAGCTGGCCCTGCCCTCTCGACTGCCATACCAGATAACTTCAATATCCTTAGAGTCGACCGACCCAACACTAGAGGAGGTGGCCTGGCCATCATAACCAAAACACATCTAGCTGCCAGACTCACCCCACACCCAGCTCTCACATCGTGCGAACTTCTCTCAGCTAAATTACCTATCTCAAACAACAGCACACTAACAATACTTCTTGTGTACAGACCACCAGGCCCACTAGGCAACTTTGAGGAAGACCTATCTAGCCTCCTCACTGACAGCATTAAAGACTCCACACAGCTCCTCCTACTAGGCGACTTTAACCTAGGCTTTAATGACGCTGAAGACAAACAAGCACAAGCAATCCAATCTATTCTAGCCAATCACGACATCACCCAAAATGTCCTAGCTCCCACACATACAAAAGGCCGCACGCTAGACTGGATAGCCAACCACAACTGCAACATCACCATTTCCAGTATCCTACCTCAAATATGGACTGACCACCATCTTATATGCTTCACAGCCAACATCGAACCTCCCAAACCCAATAAGAATAAAATAGCACCCCCCATGCCAACAAGAAGTAAAAAAGAAATCACAGCTGAAAAACTACTTCCACTTCTCCTACCAACTCTCATAGCTAGTCCTAATGACTCCAACCCTAGTGAGTTAGTTGAATCATTTAACAACGCCATGACCAAAGCTCTAGACTTGATTGCCCCTACCAAACTTCATAAAAGTAAACGTGAAACTCACCTCAACTCTTGGTTCACCCCCCATCTCAAAGAAATGCGTATCCAAAAACGCAAACTCCAAGCTATTTGGAGGCATACTCCCTCTGCCGACAATAAAACCACACTTGCCAACTTTGCCAAAAAATACAAAAAGGAAATTATTCAAACGAAAAAAGACTCATTCAATCATAGAATCAGTAAAGCCAATTCTAATTCCAAAGAGCTCTTCACTATTCTTCGTGAATTGGAAAACCCTATTGTCCCCACAGACAATGTCCCCAAGGACAAATCCTGGTGCACTAGCATCCAAAATGCTCTTGCAAATAAAATCACAACCCTTCAATCCAAAATTGCTGAGAAAAAAGCCTCCTTGCGCCCTCATGGTACTCACACCACCCCACTGAAGGAGTTACCCAGCATACCCCCCCAAAACAACGGTAAAACCTTCAGGTTCACCAATATCTCTATATTGGAAACTGAAAAGGTCATTCTGTCCCTTAAACCGTCAAATTGCCAAGGCGACAGCTGCCCTGCGCAAATCATTAAGGATGCAGCTAGAGATCTAGCACCCTTCATCTCGAAACTTATCAATGCCTCCTTCAACACGAGCACTGTACCTACCAACCTCAAAGGATCCTGGGTTCTCCCCCTTCTCAAAAAACAGACACTTGACCCAGCTATCCCCACTAACTACAGGCCTATTACTACGGTCCCATTTCTCCTTAAAATCATTGATAGAGCCTACCTCCAAATCCAAAACCATTTGGAGACGCACCAACTGTTAGGTACACGGCAATCTGGCTTCAGACCACTACACGGTACCGAAACAGCCCTCATTGACCTCAAGACACAAATCGACGAGCTGAAGGATAAAGGTATTACAGCTATGCTCCTCCTCCTTGACCTGTCAGCGGCCTTTGACCTTGTGGATCACGCAGTATTATGCAACCATCTAGCGACTGCCGCTCACTTCTCAAGTGAAGCTATAGCATGGGTACAATCCTTCCTAGCCAACCGTTCGATGAGAGTGTTCTCCCCTGTAGCAGCAGCGGACCCAATCCAGATCACTTGTGGTGTCCCACAAGGCTCATGCGTCTCCCCGACTATGTACAATATCTTTACTAAGCCTCTCTTCGACAAACTTGACAAATTAGGGGTAACCTACACAAATTATGCGGACGATACGCAGATTCTCATACCTCTATCAGGCAACTTTGTCGAAGATACGGCTCTAGTAAACAAAATCTACCTCCTCATTCAGGCATGGATGGCCTCCCACGGCCTCTGCCTAAATGACGACAAAACTGAGATATTAATACTGGGTTCCGACTCTAACCTAAAAAAACTGAGCCCCAACTATCGTAATTTCAACATAGATGGCAACACAATCAAGGTGGCCACCGAGGTAAAAACCTTGGGCTTTTACCTCGATTCCACTCTATCCCTCAAAAAACAAGTTAACACCCTGGCATCCTCTACAGCGTACACCTGCAAATTAATCAGGACCTGTAGACCTTACCTCTCTAAAACCAACTGCATCATGCTTGCCAATGCATTAGTCATGTCCAAACTGGACTATTGCAATGCCCTCTATGCAGGTGCCAACAAATCCATCATAAATAAAATGCAAATCCTTCAAAACAACGCTCTTAGAGCAGCCCTTGACATACCCCGCAAAGCACATATCTCAAACGTTAGGAAAGACCACCACTGGCTCAAAATCAGCGACAGAGTCCTGCTCAAGACACTATCGCTTACCCATAAAGGGCTTAACAACACTGCTCCCCCCTACATCTCAGCCAGACTGACTAGAAAATCATCCAGGCACCATACTAGGGCTACTAACCACTACCTGCTCGAAACCCCTAGATTCAGACGTTCCAAAGCGGGCGGAGCAAGCTTCCCTGTCAAAGCTGCCCAGGCCTGGAACGCACTGCCCATTGCACTGAGAGCCAACCTACCCTACTCCAATTTTAGATGCAAGGTAAAAAACTGGCTCTGGACAAATGACAACTAACTCTCGTGGCACCCAATGACCATGATACCGTTGTCCAAATCGATTCTGTTCTCATACCTACACCTGTACACTCCCTCAAAACTACAATATGCTAGTTTTTTTTCCTTCCACACGGCGTGTATTGATATGTTCTTACTGTACTGTTATGTTGTTTCTCGCCTATACTCTGTATGTAACCCAAGCTTAAGTAACCTTGTACCTGCTGCGCCCGGCTACCCCTGGGTTTTGTGCGCATTATCAAATAAACAATACAATTATGTATCAAATTCAAAGTCTTTCTCAAGTTATCCGATCCTTGTCGTTCTCTAATAAACCCCACATAGTCCCTCTGAAGTGCAGACGGAAAGATTCTATCCAGCCTCAGTCCTAAAAGGTATCCAGTTAAAATTTCGAATTCACAATTTTGAATGCATTAATGTCAGAAAAAAAAATGTCGAAAACATTTGTTTTAATATATATTTTTTTATTTTATAGTTTTTTTTGGGTTTAGTTAGTAAAACAAGTGTCAATTAAAAAAAAACAGGGGTTGGGGGAACCCCCCATAAAAAAAAAAAAAATAATTGTACATTTTTTTTTCTCCACATTTTTCATTCGACATTAAGGCATTCGAAATTATTACAATATCGAAAATGTCACTATAAACCGTCCTAAAATCTTTAAAGATATTTTCACATCCGTATTGAGCAGGGAGCTAGGCCTACTCTCTTTGCAACCTGCAGAGGACCACAATCCCTGTAAGGCCTATACTAGAGGCCTAAATCCCTCTCTTGGGTCTCGGTGATGGTGTGCTTTTATTTTTGTTTTATTCCCTTTTATTTATTTATTTTTTCTATTTCCCTGTGTCCCTCTGTGTTTCCCTCAACCGTCTTCCCTTTCTCCTCCTCCCTCAGGACACTTCGCCAACCCAGACCCACCCACCCTCCCCTGATTGACCCATCCACACTAGGAAGCACCTTCACTACACACAGTGCTCGTGGAGTACTCCCTACACTCTCCTAGTGTCCTGCAGAGGACCTGGACCGCTGGCTCTAGTAAGGCCCATGCAGGAGGCCTAAATTCCGCTATTGAGTAGCAGCGATGGTGTGCTTTTATTTTCATTTTTTTCCTCTTTTCTTTCTTTCTTTTTTCAACATCATTGTGTGCCTCTGTGTTTTCTGCGTCTTTCTTTCTTTCTGCCTCCTGCCCAGCCCCCTTCTTCACCCCACTCCCGCCCACCCTCTCTTGATTGGCCCAGCTGCACTAGGAAGCACCTTCCCTACACACTGTGCTTGTGGAGTCCTCACTCCACTGTCCTTGCATCCTGCAGAGGACCAGGACCCCTGGCTCTGGTAAGGCCCCTGAAAGAGGCCTAAATCCCTCTCATAGGCTTTGGTAATGCTGTGCTTTTATTTTAATTTTTTCTCTTTTCTTTCTTTCGTTTTTCAATTTCCCTGTGTGCTTCTGTGTTTTCCTCATCCGTCTTACCTTCCTCCTACTCCCCCAGCCCCCTTCTCCACCCCACACCTGCCCACCCTCTCCTGATTGGCC
Organism: Ambystoma mexicanum; assembly: GCF_040938575.1. Lineage (NCBI taxonomy): Eukaryota > Metazoa > Chordata > Amphibia > Caudata > Ambystomatidae > Ambystoma > Ambystoma mexicanum. The sequence continues at coordinate 236,160,497 of NC_090933.1, forward strand.
CATCCGCACTAGGAAGCATCCTAAACCGAGGGCCCGGGGCAGCCTTGCCTGGGCAGCTGGCTAAGGGTCAGAGGCAAAGGGCAGCTCCCTAGGGCAGTTCCCATCCCCTGTTTGTCCATGTTCACCCGTGGACACCAGATGGAACAACCTACAGCGACATGGTAAGGTGGCATGGGCAGAGAGCACAGCCATCACTGTGCTCTGGCAAAACCCTGCCACTCCTACATTACTACCACCTCCTCTTAACATTGTGTTGATTTGCACTACACTCATTAATTTGCCACCGTATTACCAATATATTGCTCTTAGAAGAATTGTGAAGGTTAGCCCATGTATTGTGCTAAGAAGAATTTTGTATGTTAGCCAATGTATTGGTCTTAGAATAATGGTGAAGGTTAGCCCATATATTGCGCTTAGAAGAATTGTGTAGGTTAGTCCATATATTGCTCTTAGAAGAATTATGTAGAATGTAGCAGTGCATTCAATCGTGGTGAATATAGCCAATGTAGGGAATCTAGGGAATATAGAATGAAGCCAATGCATCAATTCTAGGTGAATATAGAATGTAGCCAGTGTATTGAATCTAAGTGAATTGATAATGTTAGCCTATGGATTGAATCTAGTGGAACTATATTACAGCTGGTTGCATAGAGAGGATAGCTACTATACCTCATTAAATTTAGAAAATGTAGAATATGGTGAATGTTCAGAATGGAGGCATTTGTTAGAGTATAGCCAATGTAATTAAACCTGTCGTGCTCAATGCTTGTGGAACTTCAGCCACAGGCACGGCAGCCCTCCCGTACATATTCACTTCCATACACCAAGCAAAACATCTCCTACTATGCCATCAGAATGCGTCTACAACCTACAACAAAATATTTGGTTTAGCTGGACACATAACGAGTCTCTCGCACGCTCCCACTCCCCTGACCACCTCTGAGCATCCAACCACATGCCTGACCATCATGGGTAGCTTACTGGGACTTGACCATCCCACCCAACACTATTTTTTAGCCAAATGCACACACGCATTCTAATACATCTCACAATTTTCCCATACCTTGAACTTCAGTCCCTCGAGGGCATTCCCCCCACAAGTGCGTTGAGACCCTACTGATGGGATAACAGTGCTACATAAATGACAAAATACTACCACTACTATATGTAGAGCAATTCAACAAGGCTTTCCCCTCTCTTTTGTATAGAAGTCATTATTTCCCCCAACATGGCTTCAGGAAGAGAACAACCTTCAAGAATTTTATTAAAAAGCAAAGTCAGGATTAGAGCCTGGAGAGGGATTTTTTTGTTTATAGAATCTATCGTTAAATCTGTCACCACCAGGTGTTGTACCACTTTTCATGCTCTTTAATAGTCATGGCAAATTTTTCCTCTATGATTTGGACCTCTAAAGGCGAGGCATCTTCAGGTGATAATTCTGGTGATTCCAAATATCTAAAAATGCATAAATCTACTCCTTATGCCCCCCATTCTGTTCTATAGAGGTCCTTATAAAATCTCCTAAACTCATCCCCTAATACTCTAACCTCATACCTCATCTCTCCTGAAGTGGACCATATAACAGACACCATTTTAGACTGATGTTGTTCCCTCAACCTCCATGCCAAGATGTTATCGTCCCTCTGCCCCTTTTCATAATACTTGTTTTCAGGAATTCAAGTTTCCAGTACAAAAGTGCTCTCAATTCTGCTGTACAAAGCTCACCTCTTTAAGTATCACCGGATTTGTAGGCCTCCTACCCGGCTGCAACTCCTCAATCCTAGGTCTCAACTCGGATTCTGTCCCCATCGTCTCTTTTTTCTTGTATGAGCCTATTCTAATCAATTCTTCCTGCATCACTGCCTTAACCCCATCCCTTGGGGAAGGAGTGTTCACCTCCCACTATCGTTAAACACCACATATTTCTTATTCTTCAGCCCCAATCCCTCTACAATTTCCCTATCTGTTAACAGGTAGTAATTACAGATCCACCTCCCACATTTGGCCTTGCCTCCCCAGTGCCCCACTTCCACATAGACCAAGTCATGGTCTGACCATGGGGTGATACTCTGTTTCAATTCACGGACACATGTCACAGACGCCTTATCTATCAATGCTAAATCTGTACAAGAGTAGTAATTATGAACTGGTTAGAAGTAGGAAAAGAGAGGAGGGCCTCCAAAACCACTTCCCATGAATCAACCACAACTAATTCTCCATTGAGGTCTCCAAATCTCTTGGAGTCCCGCATCTGTGCCTTGGAAATCTGTGTGGTGGTCTCTCAAGAACTTCAAGCACTTCAGGCACTGGGTTAAGGCTTCCAAAAACTACAATTGTCCCTGATCCAGATCATATATCGCACCAAAAGTTACCTCTGCACCTGCGACAGTCCCATTCAGATACAGGTACCTTACCCCCAGATCGCACAGGGTAGTAGTCTTCACCACTTGATTACACGTCCCCCTGATGAAGATCGCAAACCCCTTATTTTCTCATCCCCTGATGTGAAATACACCTCACCTATGCCCCCAGACCTTCATAGAGGGCTTCCATCCCGCACCAAATGGGTTTTCTGTAAACACGAAATATCTAACCCCAATCTCTTATAATCCCTGTTGACCAGAGACTGTTTAAACAGGGAGTTAAGGCTACTAAGACTCAGTGTACCTTGCATCACTCTGCCATACCACAATGTGAACTAATTCCCTCCAAATGTCACATATCGTCCTACCGTCCCAATAGAATTCAGCTATTCTCTCGGGGACCTCACTGTTTATTACACAGGCAGAAAAAAACACACATATAAAAACGAGCAAAACCAGCTCCAAGACCCATTCACCCAGAATAAACAACATCAAAACTCTCAATGAAGTCAACAACAATCCCAGTCCCACCCTCAGTCCACCCTCTCCCAACCCATGCCCATAGGCGTCCAACCCTTACCTCCCACCATCATATTACCAGAGCCAAACCACCACTGGCCAACCCCCCAAGCTCCACAGAAATACCTCCAACAAAGTAAGATGTGCATCTCCTAGCACCATAGAGCACATTTGAGGCAGCGACAACCTCTATTCCTCAGATCCCCCCTGCTTGAATGGCCAAAATACCAAAGTTGGAAAGGTCCCACTCTCAGACCACCCCACCGGGCATTAGCATCAGGCATTATGCACACACATTCCTGACACATCCGTCCACTGAGCCCCTTTACTCTTGGCACCAAATCACCCATGGACAAATCCATTCTCACACTAGCAGGCCGGCCATTGGCCTCTAGTCTTTACGGTACAAAACACAATGCCTCTTTCCTCATGTCTTCCTTGGAGATGGAGTATTCAATCTCTTGATCTTCCTAGAGCCCTCAATTTACCTTATCTCATGGAACCCCCTTCCTCTACTAAGTGTCTGCATCGGGAAACAAACCAAACACCCCCTGTCAATTCCTCCGTAACTCTCTGCATGTCACCCTCCATGACCAGGTTGTATTTCATACCCTCCCACTCAAAAGAGATGGAGAACGGATAGCCGCATCTATATGAAACAGCTTTCCTTCTCATCTATTGGGTAAGAGTAGAACACATTCTGAATCTCTGCAGTGCGGAGAAATCTTGATAAATGGACACCTTCGATCCTCCACAATTCACTGGCCCACACTTTTTGCTTTCTCCAATATCCTGGACTTTTCAGATTAATAGTGGAAATGCACAAGGACCGATCTTGGGCCTCTTCCTCCACCTCCCGCTCTGTGTGCTCTGTCCATTGTCCCTATAATCCCACCTCCCACCTTGAAAAGGAGATTCAGGACATCTTGCACCGCTGTCTCAATAGCCCTTGGTGTTTCTTCTTACTTCTCCTGCAGCTCAAAAAAACAAAGGTTATTGCGTCCCTCCCTATTCTCTACAGCATTCAATTTCACTTTGTCACGTCCCTGAAATTCTCATATCCAGCTGGGACTCCAGTATATCCACCGATAATTGATTTGTCTCAAGGCCTTGTAACCAGTCCCCCATGCAATCTATTTTTTTTATCCAGACCATCCAACCTCAATCCTATGTCAGCAAGAATACCTTTGATCCCCTCCAAAAAGAACAGGATGTCATTCTTAGTGGCACCAGTGTCCCCATATCTGAGTGGAAATCAGGGGTGGGATAGTGTTGCCCATACTGTTGTTGAAATTTCTGCATTGTCTCCCTCCAACTCATCAGAAAGAGGAGAATCCCCCCAGTTCCTCACAGCACCTGAGGTGCAGTCCACCACCAGATCTCCACAGGTCATAGTTTCACCAATTCCCCCAACTGGACACAATTGCACCTCGGTACAAAGAGGATCTTCAGGAGTGCAAAATCAGCCCAAAATGAACCACTTCCACTGACCCCAACAGTCTTCAAGCACCATACATGAAGGTAAATTTGGACGCTGCACACTGGAATCCCCAGCACGTCCTCCAGGGGTCAGATGGTGCTCCAGCTACAGCACTTAGAGGCTCCAACAACTCCTGCCCACACCAAACGTGTTGTGTCCTCTAGCTTTCATTGAGATCCATGTGATCTGGGATGGAGTCTCCCAATGCTCCTCGGCCCTCCTGCTGCCACCCGTACCTTCACATACGGCATAGCATGTCCTTCGTCCCCAGGCTTATCACCCCCAACGCGGTGTGAGAACCAAGCTCCAAAAAGCACACATGGTCACACAGCTGCCATCCGATCTCGCCAGGATGGACACCAGAACTTCCCCACCTTCCAACTTCGGCCACACAGTTACATCCTCGGCTCCCGTAGCAGGAGCTGTCAAATGAACAACTGGACTCGACATGCCTCCAAGAGCTTCCCAGATGAGAGGGCTTCCAAGCCATGCTGCTGCTGCAGACCCGTCCTGCGTCACGCCCACGGCTTCTGCGAATCTCCAAGCACCCCTTCCATGCCGCGTGATCCCTCATGGGGGAGAAAGGGAGAGAGCTGCTCTATTGTGCAGCCATTGTCTCTGAATTTAAAAACGACTCGAAAACAAATCTAAATGCTTCCAGTCAGGTTATTGCTTTAACTCGACCTGCCATAGTTATAACAACTCAAAATATGTTCAAATCATTTGTTTAAACTATGGTGTCATCATCAAATATTGGGCACCCATATTTCCACAAAATCGTGAGTGAGTGTCTAATATATGCAGATGACAGAGTAGTCTAAAATCTGGATAAAAAAATGGATTTTAAAAAGTCTCAAGTTGTTAAAACCAGAACAGATAAAATAAAAGTAATAACCTGACTGTAAGAATGTCGTTGTGTTTTCGACAAATGTTAAATTTTACACAAACAAGAGATTTTTCTGTGGGGATGCTATTCTGGGATTTCTTTCACATCTTTGAAATTGGCTACACATAGTGACTTCATATCAAGAGGGACCTTGTAGTGCTTATATTCCTACCCCTAAATAAATGACTACCATACATTCTTTAATATTCCTTCATTACTGTTGAAGAGTGTTTGCCAAGATATGGAGGATCTCGTTCTTGACTACCCCTCTTGTTTTAGGAATTGTTATTCTCTTGGGCCAGTTCACTCTAGTTCTCCTCCAGAGGACCGAATGTGAGTTCAAACCTTTTCCTTTAGGGCTTGCTTGTTTGAGTTATTCCCCAGAGCTCTGTCTACTGCAGGGCCTTCATGCGTTTCTTAGGGCCTTTCCATTGAGCTGTACATGGATCCGAATGTTGTCTGGCCTGCTCCATATAATTAGTTAGTGGAATTTCCCCCAGAGGTCAGAACATACTACTGAACTTTCTGTGTGGGCCAGGAACATCTCAGCCCATATTCTGGAAACATTCCCCCCTTGTGTGAGTGTGTATGTTGTAGTAATTAAATCTTCCATAAAGATTGTGATATATTTTAATTTGTGTGTGAGGATTACCCTTGGAGGTTCTAAGACAGTAACAAACCAACCCTTTATATGGTTATGTGTTCTCTTTTTTTAGTCAACTCCTTGTTTATTTAGCAAACCTAGACAGTTGTCTATGTGTGCATATTAGTATCATACTTCTATTTATTGTATTTGTTTAGGGTCCCAGACTGCCCAAAGGTGAAGGAAGAGGCACTGTAGCACTTAGAAGACTGTGTATGGCACTATGAGAAAATCCGCACTGGGATAGTGGCTAGGGTGTACAGTCCTAGGTTTTCTCCTATGATACTTGATGTGAACAAGGAGATGTGGATGTTTGCACACAAAGCACTGGATGAAGACATGGGAGGACTAGGTCTTCACTATCACAATTTAACACTTCGATAGGATGGCATTTTGAAAGAGATCAAACCTGTCAAGTAAACCACAGCCAAAACATCTGGTGAAAGTCCATGGCTGGTGGGGGCATTGGCCAAGACCTGGGTTCATTTTTTAAGGGAACATTGTCTATCGGGCTCTGGTGCCGCATATGAAAGGATTTTATTGCCAGGATACCAAAAAACTCCAGATAATATTGGCCAACTGCTCGAAAAATTGCTCTGCTTGGGAATTCATGGAGAAAATGTCCTTTCTTTTCTGGGTCAGGACTCTGCCCGATTCTCTGGACCTAAATCTGTTTGAACTCTTTTGGATGCAGTTGAAAAATATTCACATACTCATGAATAAAGCTGAGCTGTTGTATAGCTTTAAAATGTTCGATAGGAGGTACTCTCCAAGGACATTTGCTGCAGGACAATTAGCAAGTTAAAAAGGGTGTTTTCAATAGTCATTCAATGGGATGGGGCAGTGGGGAATGTGTGATCCTGGATCCACATGGCTGTAGTCTACCTTCTCACTCCTCTGCTTTTCAATTGAGCAGGACAACAGCTGTACTGTAATGGATTCAAACTGAGAAAATGTCATTCTCATCAGATGTTATGCCAAATAAATAAGAGATATTAAAATGATATTTTGCTTCTTCAATCAGTGGTTGTTTAACATCGCTGTGCCCCACAAACACCAAGGGGCAGCATGGCATCAAGTGGATCAGTAGAAACATCCTCCAATCACCTGACATTTTGGTAAGATAGCTCAGCGGGTTGGGCGCTCGCTGCTGCGATCTGAGCTTGATCTGCAGGTCGCAGGTTCGAATCCCTGCAAGGCCAACACAGCCTTTCATCCTTCCGAGGTCGATAAATGAGTACCAATTTCGGTTGGGTGATATTGTATGTAAATATGTGCTCTGTAAAGCGCTTTGGATTAAGGCACTATATAAATAACACATCATTATCATTATCATTTTATTCCTTACAATCACCAACATACAAAGATGCTCAGTTTTATTCTGAAGAAAGAGATTACAATTTCATTATATATATAAATTCAGGGGAACATGTCCGAGAGGTACCCCGTGTTTTGAAAGAACCCACATAGTAATTTCTTTTTAAAAACGGTTTGAATTCAGGTGGACCAAAAATGCCCGACCAAAGTGCAGACCTTCATAAGAATGTCTTTCAAAACCACAGAATGCAAGCAATGAAAAGGTCAGGTCACCTCGGTTCCTTATCCCTTCTTCCCAACAATATGGCGATCAAGAAAGGTGGGAAGTTTACTAATAAGCAAACCCTGTGCCCTCCTTAATTGTGCAAGGCAAGTGTTCTGGTGGCGTTTAACAGCCGGATCCCAGGATACTTTTTAGGTTAAAATAATGCAGATATATGAAATGGCTGTTTCAGGTGAAAAAATAGCACTATGTCCAAAAGTTGCAAATAAGAACATACGATTGCAATCAATACTAAAACCAGTACACCTATTAAGATATCACTGAATTCGAGAGTATGCAGACGAAAAGATTAAGAGAAGAGAACTCACAACTTGAGGGGCACATAACACAGCAAGAGTCGACAGAAGAAGTATAATTCTGTGGATGATAAATACATCAGTGCAATAATCTGGAGCCGGCCATTTTAATGCTTGTTGGAAAAAAGGAGGTTTTCAGACATAAGTGGAACTTGAAAAAGACGGCTTTGAGACATAGCAGAATTTGTGGACAGATTCATACGCTTCAGGCCTATGCCTGAAATGTTCATCCTCCAAAAAACGTGGACAGTACCGCTGGGAGACAACTGGCTTTGGGAAGTCGAACTTAGGCATCTGGTTGGCTGACATGGCACAGTCAGGATTTAAGGGTAGACAGGTGTTCTGCTGTGTAGGGCTTTGTGGACTGAAAAGCTGGGTTTGAAGACTATCCTCTGTTTGATTGGTAGTCAGTGGTACATTTTTCAGTCTATCTTGCTGTCATAAGAAAACATTAGTCTCGGAATGAGACCGACCGAGCAGTTCGGAGATTTCAAGAGAATGAAGATAGATTTGGCAGGCAGCAGCTCCCCATACACAATCATAGGCCTGTCCAGTGAGTGGTCTGGGGTGGTACGTGCTACCCCTGGAATCTGTTTGTCTACCCCAGGTGCCATTATCCCAAACTATGATAATTGTGTGTGTGTGTGTGTGTTCTCTGGTACTTCATGCCATCCCTGAATAAATCAGTGCCCGACCCGGGCCACCCCTGTCAAAAGAGTCTGGACCTGCCACTGTACACAACGAGAACCCATTGAACTTGATTCACAAGTTATATTTGTATAGCACCTACTACAATGTTATGGCTTTGAAAGCTCTGTGGTGGATGAAGGCCCTTCAGAAAACAAGAGTCTGTGCAAACATGAAAATAAAAAGGCATTGCCTTGCAGGCGAATGGTAATTAGAAGTTGCTGACTGTTCAGTTATTAGCAGAGAATACTAGTTCAAAACATTATAAAAAATCATGCAACGCATTGTGTTCAGGCACAGAGATGCCTGCTAAGTCAGTGACTATGTGACAGCTGAACCCAATTGTTACTGATGCACAGCTATATTCTCTATTATAAATAGTTTATCAACCCTTAAGGAAACTGTCTACAGGTTAGGGCTCTGCTATACTTTACATGAAGAACATGTAAAGACAGATATGTCAAAGATGCATTCAAAACATGTCCTCTTGTCTGTATAATTGGATTATTGCAGTACAAATATGTTCTATTGAATACACAGGGGATGGCGGTAATACACAGCCATCTATCGTCCTCCATGACATCATCACTCTCCAAGAATCCTGGTGCTCAAGGGAAAAAGCACTTGCTCCCCTTCCCCCTTCACCTGAGTCCTGAATATACATGTCCCTGCCTGGAGGAGTCCTGTGTGCATGACCTTGGGTTAGTGGAAATGCTTGTGAGTTATGATGCTTCTGTTTGGGACGCTGCAATTCCCCTTGCACCACCTGAAGAGCTAAAATACAAGCACAGTGAAGTGACAACACAAAATCAACATGCATACTTGGCAGTCACATCCACGCCACATTGCAATTCATAGTCACCCATCAGGTGGACCCTCAGGTATACTCAGTAGACAAATCACAGTTTCAAATGAGGTTATGAATAAATGGCAATATATCATTGGGAATGGCAAAGTAACAGTATCCTGAAATATCATTCTGAAACATATCCTATGAAAGCCACGTCTAACATATCAATGAGGAAATATGGCTGAAGAGCTCATCAGTGTAGGATATAATGTAGTAAAGCATCGTGTGCAATGTAGAACATTTTACTTTGTATTGTATAGGACCTGCATTGTAATTTTTTGCAGTTTTCTGAGAGTATATGTCTTACCTGAGCATGTAAATAAGTCAGTTTTAATTAAAATAAGACCGATGTGGACCCTTCCCTTAACTTACACTTAAGTCCAGTTAAAAACAAGTACTAACAAAGATTATAGTTCAGGCTTTTGTATAGGTAACAAATGGCAGTGCTTAGGAAATGTCTGTTTCTTGATTTATAGCTACTTCCATCATTTCTATTTGTATTTTTATGTATTTGTATGTTCTTTCATCTCTAACCTTCATTTCCTTTGTCTAACCGAAACCTGGATCCCCCTTCACAACTCTACTGTCCCTGCTTCCCTCACCACCTCCTCTTCATCCTTCTCTCATATCTCTCGCTCTTCTGGTCGTGGCGGTGGCATTGGCCTCCTCTTCCACCCTAAATACCTTTCCTCTACCTCCTCATTGCCTCTTCCTGCTTTCCCTTTCTTCGAATACCTATACAAATCCTTTTCCTCCCCTCACCCTATCTCCTTTCTAATCATCTACAGGCCTCCTGGCCCCCTCTCCTCCTTCTACGACGACCTTGATCACCTCCTCTCACTTATCTCTCCCCCCCTCTCCTCTAACTGTACTTGGCAACTTAAATCTTCACCTCCCTACTCCCCCTCAATCCTCCCCCTTTTCTCTATTCTTGATTCCTATCTCCTTTCCCCTCTCCCTTCCTCTCCCACTCACTCCTCTGGCTCCACTCTTGACCTTATCTTCAACTCAACCTACCCCTCTTCTTCCGTCTCTACACTGCCTATCTATCTCTATGACCATGCTCTGCTCTCCTTGTCCCTTACTCCCCTTCCCCATTCATCTTCTCCTATACCCTTCCCTACCATCTTTTCTCGAAGTGACCTTTGTGACTTTAATCCCTCTCTCTTTCTCGAAACTTACTCTTCCTCTCTCCCCACACTTCCTGATTTCTCTTCCCTTTTCGGCCAGTGAAGCACTATCCACTCTTTCCTCTTCTATCTCGTCCACTCTTTATTTACTCTACCCCCTCTCCTCCTTCCGTCCTACTCGTAAACCCTCTCAACCATGGCTCTCTTCTCAACTTCTCTCTATGCATCGTCTCCTTCGACGTCTTGAGCATCTCTGGCTCAAATTACCCTCACTATTCAACCAAACCTCATATTTCTCCTACCATTCCTTTTATGACTCATGCCTTACTGCTGCTAAACGTTCTTACTACTCTAACCTTCTCCACTCCCAAGCCTCTCACCCTCGTTGAATTTTCCAAACCCTCTCCCGTCTTCTCTCCCCTCGTACCCCTGACCATTCAGCCTCTTCCACCCTTTCTCCCTCTGACTTTGCAAACTTCTTCTCCTTCAAGATTCTTTCTCTTTGTCAAAAAAGCAACTGCTCTTCCTACTTCCCCCTTTCCCCACCTCCCTTTTCCCCTTCAACCTGCATGTCTGACTTCTCACCCATCTCCCCTTCTGACCTGTCGCTCCTCCTGTCCAACGCACATCCAATGTCTGCCCCTAGTGATCCTCTCCCCTCCCTTCTTATCCCCAAGATCTACCCTCTTCTTATTCCTTACTTAACTTCCTTTTTCAACACCTGCCTTTCCTCAGCTACCCTCCCCTCCGCATTCACGCATGCCACCATCATACCTATTCTGAAGAAACCTTCTGCTGATCCCCTTCTCACCTCTAACTTTCACCTAATCTCTCTTCTCCCTTTCCTCTCTAAACTACTTGAGTGCCTCACCTATTCCCAGCTCTCAGCCTTTGTCGCTAATCTTTCTCTCCTACCCCCCTCCCAATCTGGTTTCCGACCTAAACACTCTCCTAAAACTGCCCTCACTTATATCCTTAACTCCCTTCTCTCCGCTCGATACTCTAAGCAATCCTCTGTCCTTATTCTCCTTGACCTCTCTGCTGTTTTCGACACTGTTGATCACCCCCTACTTCTCAACACTCTTTCTTCCTTTGGTTTCAAAGGCTCTGTTCTTAATTGGCTCTCATTTTACCTCTCTTCACGCTCATTCGCTGTCTCCTGGGGCGACCGCACCTCGCCTACCCTCCCCTTGGAGTACAGCGTTCCCCAAGACTCATTTCTCGCCCTTTCCTATTCTCTCCCTGTACCTCTCTCCTTGCCCCTGTTATCTCCTCATTTGGCATTTCTCACCATTTCTATGCTGATGACACCCAACTCTTGCTTTCTTTCTCTTCCTTCTCCTCTGACCTCCACCTTAAACTCTCGTCCTGTCTCACTACTTTTAAAAACTGGATGTCATCCTGCTTCCTTTCTCTCAATACTGATAAGACTGACGTCTTATTATTTCCCTCCAATACTCTTCCCCCTCCCTCTCCTCCACCTTTCATTCACTTTCCCCTCTTTAATCTTCCTATCTCTACCCCCGCTCCCAATCTAGTCATACACTTTGACTCCTCGACTCCTCCCTCTCCTTCTCCCAGCATATTTCTCATACCTCTCACGCCTGTCACTACCACCTCTTCAATATTCGCAAAGTCCGCTCTTCTCTCACCTTCCATGCTACTAAACTTTTAATCTCCTCCCCCATCTTCTCTCGTCTCTTCTATTGCTCCTCTCTACTCTTTGGACTACCTGCTTCTCATCTTGCTCCCCTCAAATCTATCTACCACTCTGCCATCCGTACCCTCTGTCTCCTTGCCCGGCATGACTCCATTTCTTCTTCGCTCTCCTTCCTTGGCTGGCTTCCCTTTCACTCCCAACTTAAATTTCATTCCCTCTGTCTAGTCTTTAAATCCCTCTACGATCTGGCTCCCCCTTATCTCTCCTCTCTCCTCTCTTTCTACACTCCTTCCCGCTCCCTTTGTTCAGCTGATCACTTCCTTCTCACCGTCCCTCCTCCCCCATGTGCTTCCTCCCGCTTCCGCTCCTTTCAGCTCCTAGCCCCCCTTCACTGGAACTCCTTACCTCTCTCAATCCGCTCTATACCTACCTTTTTCTCCTTCCGAACTTCCCTGAAAGCTCTCCTTCTCCATTTCCCACCATGATTCCTTCCCCACCTCTATTTCTCTCCACTTCCCTTGAATCTTCCCTATGATCCTCACTACCCTCCCTCTTCCCCTTATCCTCCCTCATTTTCGTCCTATACCCCTCCCCTTCCCTTCTCTTTCCCATCCTCACCCCTTCCCTATTCCCCCACGGATTAATTGCTCTACCTACTGTTTTTATTGGTTTGATTCATGATTGTTTAAGGCTTCTACTGTTATAATGTTCTATGTATTCTGTTGTTATAATGTAAAGCGCTTTGGATGAAAGCGCTATATAAACAAATAAATACAAAATACTTCTATCATGTAGTAACATCAAAGTTTTGTTTTGTAAAGGACCTCCAAGTGTTATTTTTAAGCAGTCTTCTGAGGTTTGATGTCTTAATTGTGCATGTAAATGAGTTCCTGTTGTAATTAAAGTAGGACAGATGTGTGCCCATGCATGTATTCCTTGCACTTACACTGTTTAAAAACACAAACCTACAAAGGCTACAATTAAGGTTTTTGTGTAGGTAATACATAGGCATTTGTGAGACTCTGACATCACATAATTGGGTATACACCATTTTGCAGCTGTTGCTATGTTATAGTAATTTCTGTTATGGCAGTGCCTGGGGAATGTCTACTCCTTGGTATGGAGCGACTTCTACCATTTAGTAACATCAAAGTTTCTGTTGTATAGCGCCTGTCAGTAATATTTTTAAGCAGTCTTCTGAGATTGTATGCCTTAACTGGGCATGACTGTTGTAAATAAAATAAGGCAGATGGGTTTCCTTGCACCTGTTCCTTGCACTTAAATCATGTTAAATACAAGTACTAACAAAGGCAGATGTTTTGACTTTTGTATAGCTATTATGTAATGTAATGTAAGTGATATTGCATAGCGCCCATCCGCCTCTACTGGTGATCTCGCTACGCTTTGCTATGTAAGAAAAGTGTAAAGGAGAATCACGCACAGGCCTATGTTTAACCACACCCACCCATAAGCTCCGAGTATCCTGGACAATGGGCCATTCAAAAGAACCCTGCCCACTTTAAATAGGGACTTGGAATATAAACACATAGTAATAAATATTCCTTTGCAATAGTTGCTGTATTTAGTAAAATACATATAACAGCATCTCTTCATGTTCGTCTACGTGTCCTCAGATGTCCAGTTGGCTTGGTTACTTTACTTTACTTTAATACATTTATAATGCGCAATCAATGGCCCCATGGGCATCAGGGCGCAGACAAGATGTAAAGCGAACAGAAAACCAAAGCTAGTAGTGGAAAACTCAACCGGATATGCCAAAGGTATATCAAACAAACATCCATGTTTTCAGTTTTTTCTTGAAGGGACCAATAGTTTTCTGACATCCAAGGTCTAAAGGTAGATTATTCAAGGTTTTTGGTGCTGCAATGTAAAAAGCTCTCTTTTTGACCTTCTTTGTCCTAGATCTAGGAAGCATCAAATATTCCTGGTTGCTAGATCTTAGAGCTCTGCTGTTCACTTTTTCAGTGATGAGAGCTTGCAGTTACAAGGGCATTTAGCCCTGTCTACATTTGAAGGTAATGACTAGTAAGCAAAAAAGAACATGTGCCTCCATCGGGAGCCAATGCAATGCTCATCTAGGAGCCGAGACATGGTCACAACCGGGTAACCCCATGACCACCCTTAATACAACATTTTAAACCACCTGAAGTCTGTTACCATCTGTTTTATTGAGCCCAACCAAGAGGCTACAGCCAGTAGTCTATTTTGGACCCAACTATTGCTCTGGCAATCGTCTCAGTGTTGACCTTTGTAATGAATGGTCTAAGGTGAGCCAGAAGCTGAATGTAATAGACTGCCGCAGATACAAGGCTCCCAACATAGGACTTCATAGGTTACCAGTCAAATGGTCGAAAACATTTGGCCGACAGACAATTTGGTTGACACCATTTGGTCGAATGCCAAACGGTCGAATTTTTTTTTTTTGGGTTTTTTTGGGGGGGTCCCCCCAACCCCCTTTTTTTTCTTTTTTATTTTTTTTCCCCACACGAAAACCCACATATATATATAAAAAAAAAAAAAATTCGACCATTTGGCATTCGACCAAATGGTGTCGACCAAATTGCAGTCGACCAGTTTGTTGTCGACCAGTTGACTGGACACCGACTTCATATTAAGCTGTTGGTCAAAGACAACACCCAAGGTTTTTACTTTCTTTTGAGGGGTTATCTTGACCTCTCCGAGTTGAAAATTATTGTAGGAGGGACCAAGCTTGGCTAACATAGACTGAGTGCCGACAATCAGCAACTCAGTCTTTTCCCTATTCAATGCTAGGTTATTCCACACCATCCAGTTCTCAACGGAGGTGTAAACTCTATTCAGTTCAGCCTCATCCTGGGCATGAGTATCAACTATAGGGACAACACAATGCGTGTCATCCGCATAGTAAGTAAACACCACCCCTCCTGTTCCAGAAGGGCAAAAAAGGGTGCCATGAAGATATTGTATAAGCAGGGTGAAACACATGCACCCTGCGGGACACAGAATGTGACAGAAACAGCGGGGCTACAACCTCATCATAAAAGACTCTGCTCTCGCTGTTGTCCAGAAAAGAGGCAGTCCAGCGAACCGCTGCTTAAGAGAAATTGGCAACTTCCTCCACCTGGCGACCAGAATTGAATAGTCGACCAAGACGAACACAGCCAACAGATCAAGTAACATCAACATGGAGGCGTGACCCGTCCACAAGTTCCAGGAGCCTTTTCAGTTCAAGAAGTGCAGTCTCCATTCCATATCCCTGGCTGAATCATGATTGGCGACAATTTAGAATGAGATAATTATTCAGGTGCTGTGCAATTTGCCCATACGCAACACGATCGAGGATTTTCAGCAAAATGGTGTGTTGGTGATGGGCCTGTAGTTGAGCTGCACCTCAGTGGGTAAGCCAGGTTTTTTTAGGACGGCAGTAACCCGTGCCTTTTTTAGGTTAGCTGGTTCATGACCCTCTATAAGGGAGGTATTCACAAACTTGCAAATGGCTTCCAGCAAGGCCAGTAGGCAAGTTTTAATTATCATGGCCGAGCAAGGATCGCCTTTGCATCTGGTGACCTTCAGCTGTTCCACTACTACAGACAACTCACCAACCGTAATCGTGGAGTAGTTAAATTAGGGGATAGTCAAACATCTTACAAACCTCTCCTTCCTTATCTCACTAGGGGCCATGAGAAGATCTTCTTTTTTACAAACTATATCCGTTCTAATGCCATTCAACTTATTTTTCATAGCATCCTGGATTTCCTGACACCAGGCTGCATCCTTAACTAATTGGTTGGCATTGGGGGGGGGCTGGTAATCATTTCTTGTTCCTTTAGTATCTTACAATCTTCCTTGACCTCAGATTGAGCATTCAGAATCGTAGAGTTTATGGTAAGATACCAGGAAGTAGGGGAGTGTGGTGAGGCACTGAACGCTTCAGTGAGTCCATGGGAGGTACTGGGAAAGCTGGAGTGCTGATGCAGGTCCTGCTTTGGAGCTTTATATTTTTACTGCCTTTCCTTTTTTCATTTTTTCTTCTAGAATCAGAGGTACTAACATACATAGGGGGTCATTACAAGTGGTGCAGTCGGGAAACCATGTGCCGGTAATTCCATTTACTAGCAGTTTTTCCAGACTGCACTACTATGACAAGCAATGCCGGTAACAACCACACCTGTAACAGCGTACACTGTGCTATTGCTAATAGCACCATGAACATAAACTACAGGACCCACCGTATGACGTGCTGGAAATACTGGCACAACAATAATAAGGTGGCATCCCGACAGCGTTTTTTCTGGAAATTCAGGCACAAAAATGCCAGTACTACTGGAAAAACTGTGCCAGAAACACCAGTACCGCGGAGCACGCGTTAACCAAGCCCAGGTGGAGAAGAACAGGCCGCAGGTGCAACCAATGCACCCATCTGCACACAATGAGCACAGAGACTGCTAAAAAGGACCACACACGCCACACACACTGGCCAACACAACCATGCTGCCACTCATAGCAGTAACAATGGACATGGAGGTGCTGCATGCAGGAGTTCAACTGTACGAGCAAGAGCTGCATCGGTGGTAACAGGAGAACAGGCAGTGGAGGAGGATGAGGAGGAGGAGGAGGAGAATGATGATGAACAATACCATGCAAGTGGCAACCCAGAGGCATGCACCCATACCCTGCACAAGGTCAACACCCTGGGCTCTGAGTGACTGGCAGATCCATAGCCTGTATCGTCTGAACAGGGAGACCATCCTGGAACTGGTGGAGCTCATACAGGATGACATCCAGAACAACATAGGCATCCAGACAGCCATACCACCCGTGTTGAAGGTGGCGCCAGTGCTGCACTTCCTTGCCACAGGCACTTTTCAGCAATGAGTCACCAAACTGCATGGCATCTCACAGCTTGCATTTCCAACAATGCTGGTACAGGTCCTGGATGTCCTCCTGCACCATGTGTCCGAGCACATTGCCCCACCAACCACACAGGCACAGGTCAATGCCACCAAAGCCCACTTCCATGCACTTGTGGGTATGCCAAATGTGTTGGGAGTAATGGACTGCACACATATCGAGCTTGTGGCTCTCCACAGCACAAAGGAGGTGTACAGGAACCGTAAGCTGTACCACTCACTGAATGGGCAAGTCATCTGTGATGCAGACCTGACAATCACCCACTGCTGTGCCCACTTCCCGGGATCAACCCATGACTCCATGGTCCTGCAGAACAGCACCCGGCCTGCGTACATGGTGCATTATGGGGTCAGAGGACCTGGCTATTGGATGAGTGCAAGCATCAGCACACACACATTGTTGAATGGGTATCAGGCCAAAGGGGGGTTGTTGTCTGGCACCAATGCATGACAACTAACATCTACCACATGTGTGAACATATGGACACACCATCACAATCTGTGCACAGATGGAGAGGCACATGCAATGCACTACAGGCACCAAAATGCATCAGAGCCATGCCACAATACCCAGCGTATCTCGGCACAACCCCACCCACCCCTATAAACCCATCCCTGGGTGACAGAAACTGCACACACAGCATCTACAGCATTGCCTGCCACAGGGTGCAGCAGGGCGAATGAGGGCCTGCGAGTTCACAAACCCAGATGCATGTGTCACACCACACACATCCATAAATGTAAGCACTGTTCAGTCACATGTTTGTAATGGCCCTCCTTGTGTCCGATCCCTTGCAAGTGATTCTGGTTATCCTTTACTACCATGGCTAATGACCCCTGTGAGATATCCCCAGTCTCAGCAGGAAATTGCCTACAATCGTGCACACATCTGAACCTGGACAACCATCGAGCAGACCTTTGGGCTGTTGAAGGCACATTTTCTGTGCCTTCACCTTTCAGGGGGGCACTCATATACAGGCCAGTGAAGTTGGGGAAGATAGTTCTGGCCTGTGCAATGTTGCACAATATGTGCATCACGCAGAACATACCCTTGCCCCGGATATGGACATGTCTCCAGCAGACGCTGAAGACAATGGAGATGGGGATGCAGCTGAAGACATGCAATGACACCATCACAGGGATGTCGGGAATGGGCCTGCAGCCTGCCAGAATCTCATTGAGAAATGCTTTTGACCACCCATCCACTGCACACAGCACATAGCGCTCACTGCATGTGACGCAAAGCAACAATAAAGCAGACCACAGCGAAAATGAATCTCCAGACATTACTTCATGTGCTTTACTATATTTATTGATCCAAAAATGTGCATGACACAATGTGTGACCCACCACCCCACCCCAAACACCCCCTCCAAAAATAACCCCTCCCTAAACAACACCTCCCCAAACCCTCCCTCAAACACTT
Source organism: Ambystoma mexicanum (assembly GCF_040938575.1). NCBI lineage: Eukaryota > Metazoa > Chordata > Amphibia > Caudata > Ambystomatidae > Ambystoma > Ambystoma mexicanum. Next base: position 236,178,947 of record NC_090933.1, read on the forward strand.
CCCTCAAATACTCCTTTCCCCAAACACTCCCTCCCCAAAGACTCCCTCCGCAAACACTCCCTCCTCATAAACTCCCTCCCCAAACACCCATAATAATCAAGTTGTGTTAGTGATGCAGTTGGCCACAGTCACTTCCGTGGCCCCTTGTCACAGGCCTTGCCCTGTCCTGGTGACCCTGACAGCCAGAGGGAGCGGCGCCTTGGCCTGCCTGGTGACAGCTGACTGGCGTGGTGATGGTGCACAGAGGGGTGCAGATCCATGCAAATCCATGTGTTCTAGGGTTGCCTGCAAGGTAAGGGTGAGGTATTCCGTAAATGTGGAGATGGCCTTGTTCCCCTCCCGGACCCTCTGTGCCAACAGGACCATGATGGTGGTAGAGCAGCCCAGGGCACATATTTGCGCCTCATGCATAGCATCGTCATTGGTAGATGTGCCCCCATATGTGGGTGGCTGCTGTTGGGTAGCTAGTGGCTGTCTTGGCGGACCAGAGCGATGGATGACAGGGGAAGGTGAGTGTGCCTCTGTGGCTGATGGCTTCACCACAGGGGCAGGTGGCTGGAACACGGGGCCCATAGGCTGCGTTGTTGGGGCTGTTGTCATCTTTGCTGTGGTGGCACAGGGTGTGGACCTCTTCCTCTGCGTGGGTGGATGCGATGCCGATGGTCCACCATGCTCTCTGTCAGATGAGGTGCCTGTGGGGATGAGATGGGCATGCCGTTAATCACATCTTTGTCATGCAATGGACTTGCAATATACAGTTACGTTATTGTGTGACATTCTTCTGTACATGGAGTCAGGTCATCAGGACAGCTTTGAAACATGCTTGCATGTGTGTGGTATGGGGGCACATTGGTCAAATATTTAGTTGCAGGGACGTCAAGGTGAGAACTTAATGCAACAAAACCCCTGAAATTCAGCTAAAGCCACCTTAACTTTGCACCCACTGTTTCACAGCCTATGACCACAATGATGGCATCACAGATTGCATCACTAATTACATTACAAAAGTAACTGGTCTTAAGCATGGCCTTAAGCCATGGTCAGAGTGCATGGCCAAATATATTTTAACAAATTAATGGGTACTAGTGATGACCTTCAGTAATGACAGTGGTCACAACCTTCACCCATGTGCACTGAATATTTTAAAACACTAACGGGCCACCAACCACCGATTTTGTCCTTTACCAGTGGATACAGCTTTCAACCGTGCCCACTGTATGGTATATACACTGATCAAGCACTAGCCATGGACTTTAGCACAATACTGGCTAGTGGCCGTGCCCACTATATATTGTAACATATATATGGACCATGGCCTTTGACCTTAAGCTGTTTGTACATCTTTTGGCCATTTCCAATGTATATTTTAAAATAATAAAATGCAATAAGCGAGGGCCTTTGGCCGTGCCCAGTAGTATACAACACTAACCAGCCACTAGCTATCGCCTTTGGCCGTGCCCACTGTATATTATAGACACTAACCAGCCACTAGCCATGGTCTTCAACACAATACAAGCCAGTGGCCAGGGCCTTTGGCTGTGCCGACGGTATATTCTAACATATTAATGGGCACTAGCTATGGCCTTTAGCCATGGCCACTGACTACAGCTTTCAACGTTCCCCACTGTATATTTTAAAACAGTGATGGGCTACTATGCATGGCTTTTAACCATGCACATGGGTATTTTTTTAACACTAACCGACCACTAGCTATGGCCTTTGGTGCTGGCCAGTGACCACAGCCTTTGTCATGGCCAAGTCCACAGCCTAAATCGTTATTAAGGTAATCAAAGTTTAAATGAGCTAACTTATGATTTATGTTATGCCAAATTCCATTATTGATGTAATCAGTTATATACAATGTAATTAGTGTAATGTAACCAGTGATGGCATCAGTAATGTGATTTGTAATGTCATCAGTGTTCTCATACAACATGTAATTAGTGCTGTCATCTATGATGTGATCTGTGATGTCATCAATGTGGTAATAGACTGTGCAACAGGGGCGCAAAGTTAAGGTGGCTTTAGCTGATTTTCAGAGGTTTTGTTGCGTTAAGTTCTCACCTTAACATACCTGCAACTAGCGTTTTTTCCTTGAATTTTAAAGGTTTCGTTACAATGTATTGCCCACCTTATCGTTCCTGCAACTAAAGTTGTTTCCTTGAATTTCAAGGATTTTGTTATTCCATAGATTTTTAGAAAGCTTCCAGACCACTAGCACGATCTTCGGCCATAGTCAGAGGGCACGGTCCATTTTAAAATACTACCAGTTAACTAGCCAATGCATTCGGATTGCAGACTTTGAGAACTTGGTACGTTTTTAGGCAATGCGCAGTGAGACAAAAATATTTGCCATGGACCACACACTTTGGTTAAATAGCGTGCTCCAAGCAGTACACCCCTTTTCGGTGTCCTCATTTTGCCGAGCACCTTTTTCCGTGCAAAAGCCATTTTGGCGCTGTTATTTTGGTGCAAGGGATGTTTGGACGTGGCTGACATTGCAGCCACATCTAAATGCCCACATGCCAAATAAGATCACAGGACTGCACTGCAACAAAGTGTGTGTGTGTGTGTGTGTGTGTGTGTTTGTGTGTGTGTGTGTGTGTGTGTGTGTGTGTGTGTGTGTGTGTGTGTGTGTATGTGTTACTATCCTTGTGAGGACTGGGGGCTGGGGTGTCCCATGTTGCGGGGCTGCCTGCGGGCTCGGGTGATGGGGGCTGGGGTGTCTCATGTGGCGGGGGATGCCTGATGGCTGTGGTGATGGGGGCTGGGGTGTCCCATGTGGCGGAAGATACCTGTGGGCTCGGGTGATGGGGCCTGTGGGTGTCCTATGTAGCAGGGGCTACCTGCAGGCTTGTGTGGTGGGGGCTGAGGTGTCCCATGTGGCGGGGGATGCCTGTGGGATGTGGTGATGGGGGCTGGGGTGTCCCATTGGCAGGGGCTGCCTGCGCGTTTATGTGATGGGGCTGGGATGTCCCATATTGAGGGGGCTCCCTGCGGGCTAGAGTGATGGGGTCTGGGGTGTCCCATGTGGTGGGGGATGCCTGTGGTCTGTGGTAATGGGGGCTGGGGTGTCCCATGTGGCGAGGGATGCCTGCGGGCTCAGGTGATGGGGGCTGGGTGGTGTCACTACACTGCAAGCTAGTTCCATGAACACGCCATTGACGGAGTGAACATGTGTCACTATGTCACCTTGCAGCATGCAGGTGATGTCTAGTCTGGAGGGGGCTGCCTGCAGGTTGCCGTCACAGGTGATGAGGGCTGGGTGTGTCCCATGTGGCGGGGGATGCCTGCGGGCTCGGGTGATGAGGCCTGGGGTGTCCCATGTTGGGGGGAACGCCTGTGGGCTCGGGTGATGTGGGCTCGGGTGTCCCATGTGGTGGGGGATGCCTGCAGGCTTGGGTGATGGGGGCTGGGGTGTCCCATGTGGCGGGGGATGCCTGCGGGCTCGGGTGATGGGGCTTGGGGTGTCCCATGCGGTGGGGGCTGCCTGCAGGCTCGGGTGATGGGGGCTGGGGTGTCCCATGTGGCGGGGGCTGCCTGCGGGCTCGGGTGATGGGGTTTGGGGGTGTCCCATGTGGTGGGGGATGCCTGCGGGCTCGGGTGATGGGGACTGGGGTGTCCCGTGTGGTGGGGGATACCTGCGGGCTCAGGTGATGGGGGTTGGGGTGTCCCATGTGGTGGGGGATACCTGCGGGCTCGGGTGATGGGGGCTGGGGGTGTCCCATGTGGTGGGGGCTGCCTGCGGGCTTGAGTGATGGGGCAGGGGTGTCCCATGTGGCGAGGGATGCCTGTGGCTCGGGTGATGGGGGCTGGAGGTGTCCCATGTAGTGGGGGCTGCCTGCAGGGTGGCGGGATGGGTGATGGGGCTGTAGTGTGGGTGTCCCGTCTGGGGGGGGTCTGCTTCCTGTGGATTTGTGCAGGTGTCATGTGTTGTTTTGGAGCAAATAGGGTGCGTGCGGGGTACGCACTACATTTCCACGCGATTTGGCTAGGGTGTGGATGGGGTACGCGCTAAGTAGCCACGCGATTTGTTTGGGGTGCGTACTTTTCTGCGCTGGATTCTATGAATCGGGCTCTTATTGAGCAAGTCCAATGCAGTGTAAGAGATTTTGAAAGTGCCTGGCCCTTAACGTGCTGGAAAATGAAAAAAATATACTACTTCATTTATATTGAAAAGTCAAGGCTACACCAGAGGGTGTTTCATATCAACATGTTAAAATTCCAGTACGATTGTGGGGCCATGCAGTTGGTCATGTTGGCAACTAGCATGGACAGTGAGCAGCTCTGCACTCTGCTACATGTACGGAATCTTTGATTGCTGCTAACAACAAAGCAAAAGGGACAATGATTGTAGTTACTCTATCAGTCTCTGTCATGGTCTCACCAATCACATCGTGTGTTTGTGATTGTCAACAACACTCGGGGACAACATAACTTTAAAGAATGTCAGAAATATCCTTAATGATTTACACATTCGCCAGGTATTTTCACAGGTTTTATTGAGGATCACAGACAAGGTGTATTGACTGTTCTTTTCTTATTCAGTAGATTATATAGCATGAAAACACACAGATGGTCCTACAGAGTGCACCGGACTGGAAAATGGATAAAGGGAAGTAGCACTACAGCTGTCCCTCTCTCATCTCCCAAGGGATCATCTCCCTAACCCAGGTCTCTGTAGCGTTGGTTCGGCCTACCAAACAGTAACCCCTACCGTCTAATAGCTGGCTTCAACTAATGATAGTTCCCTAATATGCCAGCTATCTAAACGCCTTTATGGACTTTGTAAATTGGCCCTACATCACCAATAGGTAGTTCTGAAGGGTGGACTATGTGTGTTGTGCTGTTAACCTCAAGCCACACTCCTCTCCTGTCAAATCTCCTACACCCCCTACTCTCCTCCTGCCCATCTCCACTCACCTTCTCCATCCTACATCTCTCTTTTCCTGTCTCCCAATGTCGCTCTCTGATTCTATCTCCTACCTCCACCCTCTGATGATACTACATTCTCCCCAATCTTATTACTCCATCCTACTCCCGTCCCCCTCACTACTATTACTCCCTCCTTCACACTGCTAATCTCTTAAAACAAGATGGCCCGCCTATGTACAGCAGAAGGATACCCTACTATGGTAAGTGAGTTGCTAGGAAGGTTAACAACAGATAGGGGTCTAACCCAGACGGTGGCAAGTAGGAAGGGTTCTCACTCCTTTGATATAGAAGTTCAGGTTCACAAAAAGGAACTACATCGAGAAGTGAGGGTTCTCAAAAAATCTGCACTCCCGGGTTACATGGAAAAGGTGAGGAAATTAAAACAAACCTATAGGAATTGGGCAAAAGGTAGAAAGTACATATTATACATTAAGGACGCCGAGAGAATGCTGGCTTGTATGTTGGGGAATAGGCCGGGTATATTTTGGGACCTAATTAAATCAAAAGGTACACAAGATTATCTTCAGGCACAGGCAGTTAGTGACATTGGCTGGGTAAAACATTTCTCAGATTTGTACAGGGTGGAAGGTCTAGACCAGTCAGTCACATGGCCAGAGGCGGACTGGAGGGGTGCTTTAGAATGGGATCTGGAGGATTTAAAGATCTTGATAAAGAAAAGTAAGTCCTCGAATGCACCAGGTCCGGACGGTCTCTCTAACCTGACCTACAAAGGCAATTTAGTAGTTTGGTCGCAGGTATTGTCTGCTTTTTTCATGGATATTTTGGCTAGTAATTCGGTTCCCTCTACCTGGACAGCAGCAACCCTAATCCTTGTGTTTAAAGGAGGGGATAGGTCCTCTCCTAATTATTATAGACCCATATCCTTACTAGATGCCTCGAATAAAATATTTGCAAAAATACTGCTGAAAGCTCTACAAAAATGGCCCGTAGAATCAGACTCTTTAGATCTTTTTCAGTCAGGTTTTCGGCAAGGGCTGAGTACATCAACCAATTGCATGGTGCTAGACTTACTAGCACATCAAGCAAAGGAACAAGCACAGCCAGTATTTTTTGCTTTCTTGGATATTAGCAAAGCTTTCGATAAGGTTAACAGGGCCCTTTTGTGGAAAAAATTGTATGACAGGGGGTGTCCCATAGCCCTGATAAGTATTCTGGTGGCCCTCCATACAAACACAAGGATTAGGGTAGGGTTGGACGAACTGGGTAACTTTTCCCCTTGGATACAGACAAACAGGGGCTTAAGACAGGGGTGTGTTTTGGCACCCTTTCTTTTTTGCTTCTATTTATTGGGACTTGGATGCTGTATGGATTCCGTAAAAACTTTCCCTCCAAGATTGGGTGCTATGGTTGTCCAATATCTACTTTATGCAGATGACATTGTTTTATGTGACCTCACAGCTATTTGGCTCCAAAGAGCTTTATTAGCCGTAGAGGGGTTCCTGGAAAAACTAGACTTAGCACTAAATACTGTAAAATCAAAGGTTCTGGTATTTAAGGGGTGTAGGAAAAATTGTAAAGTACTGCCCTGGTACTTGAAAAACAGCAAAATAGAAGTTGTAAATAAATTTGTGTACTTAGGGCTGACAATTTACGACAAGTTCTCTGGTTCCGAACTACAGGAAGATTTACGGGCAAAATTTGTAGGGGCTGGTATACAACTTAGAATTTTCGATGGAAAATTCGGTAGATACTCTCTTTTACCAGTCCTAAAATTATACAAACAACAATTAACCCCAAAATTAATCTATGGAGCACATACTCGGAATCAGCCGATTAATTGGTCATTACTAGAGGGGGTATTATGGAAAGGTTTGCTCCAACTTCCGCAGTCAGTCCCTTTAGTAGGGATTCTGTTTGAATTAGGCTTGCTACCAGTACAAACTCTGGTAGATTGGGGCAAGCTTCAGTTGCTGGTAAATATATTGAACCCACCAGGGTCGTCAATATACGAACAACTAAATCTGGTAAGACTCCAGGGCGGCTGTAGGGTTCTCAGGGACTGGGTTCAGAATTGTCAATTAATGCTTCAGCAGGCAAATATTCCCCTGGAGGAACTGGAGTTGACACCAAAGGTTGCAAAACTAAGATGGTGTAGACATGTATGGTCTAACTTGAGATCTGAGATAATGGAGTATAAATGCTTTGGGGATCATTTTCTTTGGTCATGTAAAAGCTTTAACACACTTGCACCTTATCTTAAAAAACATCCTTCGCGATCTTTGAGGTCTCAAGTGCTAAGGCTCAGGTTAAACTTGTTATCAACAAAAGAAGTACTGAGTCGTCGGGCGAACCTTCCGCAAGATCAGAGGCTATGCCGGCACTGTAACATAAACATTGAGACCTTAAAGCACTTGTGTGTGCCTTGTCCAAAACTGATTGACTTGCGGACATGCTTTTTAGCAGGCTTGGTCTACTCCTCCGAGAATGAACTATGGTGGAGGATAATGAATTGTAATGAATTAAGTTTGACCATACATGTTTTAGAATTTTTAAAGAAAGTTGCTGTAATTTTATAAAAGTTGGTCATTGTATGCTGGATTGTGTATCTGTGGATTGTACGTATATGTGTTAAAAGTACTTTAGTACTGTATAACACAATAATAAAATAAAATAAAATAAAAATAATCTCTTCACACGAATAGTGCTCTCCCTTCTCCTGACTACTACCACTCTGCCACTCCACACTACTGCTCTCCCCTCTCAATACTATTACACTACTCTCTCTGCACTACTACTACTACTCCTCTACTCTTCCTCCCAAACTCAGGGATATGGGTCCCTGCTCACCCTGCCACTACACCCACTCTCACGACTTTCTCCCCCCCATTTCTCTCTCCCACCCTTCTCCTCACACCCCACTCCTACACCCCTCTCTACTAGCCTCACTCTCTCCTAATACTCACGTCCTCTCACTCTTGCTACTATCCTCACTCCCATAGTTCTATCTCCTACAATATCCCTAGCTTTCTTACTCTCTTTCTCCCACCTTATATATAACCCCCGCCCCACTTCCCAGGATCCACTACACTACACTCTTTCTCACAAATACCTCACCTTCACTAAGCTCTGCAAGCAACTCTCCAACACTCCACTTCGCCATCCATCCTCAACCTGGTCTCTTGGTCCACCTTCACCTATTCATGTGACCTCACCCAAACAACCCACACATCTGCCTTTTCTTCTGCCTTCTTTTATATTGTTCTGCTGGTGGTTCTGTGTATCTCTCCCCTTCCCAGTCATTGCAGCGCTCCCCCCACTCCACACCAATCAGTGCCTGCCTTTTCCCCCAGTGTTGGATTACTTAAAATAAACCCAGGGTTGAAGCTTAAAAACCCATTTTAAGCTCCCCCCACACTTTTCCAACACGTTTTGGAAACAGTCTATGATAGGTTAGCAGCCAGGGGTTCAAGTTGTTTGTTCTTGCTGTGGCCTCCAGTGCTGGTGGGGCTTGATGGCAGTTTGGCTTGGGGAGGGTTCCTTCTATCCCCTCATTAATTTGGTTTCGTGCTTGATTCAGCTCTCTTGGTTTTCTTAATTGCTCACGGTAGCGTTGTGGGAGATGGAGTCCTGCAATGGAAAAGAAAAAGAATGGCCGGAAAATGCACCTGGAGGTATTGGGAGATAGCGAGCTGTACCTGTGGTGACATTTGTGGCACAACAGGGAAGTGGGGGCTTCAGGACTGGGCCATCCCCAATTCCCATTTCCCAAGTCTGAGACAGGGCTGCCCAAGGGAGAGAAGAGTCCCTCTCCCCCTTGACAGAGTCATGACTTCGACCCTATCACGTATCAACACCGCCCAGGAGCTCAGCGTTGGGTGGGTGTTTCTTCTACCATTGCCATTATGAGCCCTGGCTTATCAGTTCTTCCTTGGGTTTACGGGGCAAGATTTGACAATATGCCCTAGTTTCCCACATATTCTCTGATCAGCTCAGTATCCTGACTTCAGTGTGGTTTATTCTGGTAAGCCAATAGGAGAGATTTGTTGTTCATCTCTGTTTTGGGCTGTTGTGTGTGTATTTGTCTCAAGGCAGCACTCTTTTCTTTCCTTTGTACCTCAGATCTTGCTCTGCCCTTACTCCCCTTCCCAGGAAACGTGGCTGTTACCCCCAGAAGTTCTGAACTCTCCGATAGCGTCCCTCTGAGGGTGCAGGGTCTTTTCAAGCTGCCAACATATGGCCATTTGGTCCTCCACTAGAGCCTTAAACAGATCACTGATTGGTGCTGGTATCACCCTGGCCCCTTGCTTCCCTGCACAGGGTGAAGAGTTTTATTTTGGTGTTAACAGTCTTCTGGTCAGCTTCAGCAAATGGTCTGTCCCTTGGGTCCCTGTGGATTCCAATGCAGTGGGCCTCAGAGACTCCAATTGGGGTTGCCTCTTCCTTTGGGTTTTGGCTATGCTAGTAGTCTCTGGCAATAGGGGGTCTGTCGAGCCCAGTGGTTTCGGGCTCCTTTTGAGGTTCTCCTCCAATGTGCCAGGTCTCACTGTGGCCTTCTCTGCATCTCTGAATCTGCTTGACCATGACCTCCTCTATCTCCAGGACTACAATCTTTTCCCCACTAGTTGGGCAATCGGTTCGCCAGCTCTGATTACATGGGTGTGGCTAGGAATATTTGCTGGTTTAATTAAGGATCACAGACAAGGTATATTGGGGGTTATTACATGTATGCCGGTATGCAATAAAAGTGGCAGTAATTCCATTTATTGCCACATTTACTGTATCATTGAATCACGAGTTGGCGGCATTACCATTACCCGTATTTCCACCACTGGTGATACCAGCGCTGGAAAGTCTGGCAATGGTATATCTGATGATAGTATAACCGGCGCTGGTATTACCGGCACAATAGTATTAACAGCGTATTATGAGATGGGAAATGGCGGTAATACCACAATTTTTCTTACAGTAATACCAGCAAAATCAAGGCGGAGATACCTGCACCTGAAAGCCGGAGGTAAATGCATACCGGTGATGCAAAAGAAGCCACAGTTGCACCCAATGTACCCAGGTGCACCCAATACACACATGAAGGGTACAAAAGGGCCACATCTCCCCCAACCACACATCCCAACACCACCATGCTGCCACTGGTGTGTGTGCGCCTAGACATGCAGCAAGTCGCCTACAGAAATACCAAACCGGATTCCGCAAGGGATTGGGAATGGAATTAAATGGCATTGTAGTTGACTGACTGAAAGAAGAGTCTGCAAGGTCTGGTAGCCTGCCACTGTTTATGGCAGCAGTGGACTTCACACAGACTTTCGACTTTATAAAAAGAAATTTGCTGTGATGCAAGCTTAGAGATTGGAATATACCGGGGCACTTACTAGCTATATTGGTGAGACTACATGACCATACTGTATTACAGGTGCGATTGAATGGGCAGGGAGCATTGACAAAGAGTTTTCAGGCAAAGAGGGGACTCCACCAGGGATGTGTCTTGGCTCCTTGCCTCTTCAATCTCTACCTATCAGCCCTTGATGATTCACTGGGGCGGTCTGCGTTTGCATCACCCAGGATTGCCACCCTAGTAGTCCTGTTCCTTATGTACGCGGATAATGTCTTGCTTCTTGATAGGACCCAGGTTGGTCTCCAACTGAAACGCAGTGCTATATCGGAATACTCGTTATTAAATGAACTTTGCATAAATGAGAAAAAGACGGCCATTCGAGTGGAAGGTCTTGAGACTGCACCGAAGACTGTTGATTCCAGTGACAGGCACACTGTATGAAGATCTGACAGCCATTATGAAGTCTGCTACTATAGAGTCTGTGGCCAAGTATAAAAGAAGAGCTAACTTGGTGTTAAAAAGAATTGAAATGACCACAGAAGACCTCGTTCATTATCCAAATTAGAGATGATTGGATAAGAACCATGTTGAAAATGAGGGATTATAGGCTATATAAGAGTCTGTCGACTTTGGATAAGCCTATGGAAGTACTCACACAATATATAAACAAATTCCTGAATGGCTATTGGTCATCTAAATTTTTGTGTTACAGCCTGAATAATCTATTGCTTAGAGGTGAAATTCACCAGATCCAATCAAAAGAGGTTGGATGAATGACGGCTTGCAATCTATGTAAAGATCAAAATATAGTACAGAACAGAGAACACATTCTATTGGATTTCTGGGCATTAAAAGAACAGCAATCACTCCTGTTGGGTAGAAGTACACCTAACCTGGCCGTGCTAGATGGTGAGAGCTTCTTTATTCCAATATCAAATGGAGATTAAACAGTTGTCACGATGGCAGTAATCAAGATGTTGCATGAGGATGGCCTAGTGAAACTAAGGTGGTAATCTGAAGTATTCTCTGAGGTTCTCTTTCTCAGAGTGAGGAAAATTCCCTTTTTTTGTTTTGCTAATCTTTTCTATTTGACCCTTGTGTCTTCATTGAGTGTGAGAAATGAGAATTGTTTTACTCTTAGCATATGCAGTTCCTTGAAGTGTTTTTATTCTCTCTCTTCGCTATTATGTTTGTTTTTTGGATGTGTATAGATAAGTTTTCAATGCAGTATGTAATTAATTGGTTATGTTAAATTTGTAGGGTGAATTCTATGAAAAATTACGTATATCGTTTTCTTTTCTTTTATTGTGTAAGGTTGGATGAGAACAGCCATTAACACACATTGTGCCTCATTACAATACCGGAGGTAGCCGTGCCGGTATAAGAGGCACGACTGCCACCGGTATAATTTTTTTTCCGGCGCCCAGGAATGGGCAATTACCAGGTCATTACGGCCCCGCCGGACCCGGTAATTGCCCTTTCCTGGGCGCCAGAAAAAAATGCTCCCAATTACCATTCGAGCCCCATAGGGCTCAATGGGAATGGGGAGGCCGCATGCAGCTCTGCTTGCGGGTGCCGGCCCGCCCAGCAGGCCATTCCTGGCGGGGGGAAAGGCACCCAAGAGCAGAACTCCTAGTTTGCCGGTACGATAACAACAGTACCAGCAAGCTTACTGGTACCGTTGTTACTGTACCGCAAACTTAGAATGAGGCCCATATTCTTTTTAAAAAAAAGACATGCAGCTGCTCCAGCTGAACATTGTGCTGCATGGACTGTAGGACCAACACAGGGAACATTAAGCAGGGAGATGAAGAGGAGGATGGTGAGGAGGAGATGCCATGCAATGCGAGCGCCATACCCTGGGTCAGGGCCTCACCCTGGTCCCTCACACACAGCCAGATACTCGCCCTGTACCGGCTCAACCGGGAAACAATCGCTGAGCTGCTGACTTTGATCCAGAAGGAAATTGGAAGCAGAATCAACATCAGGACAGCCATTCCACTGCTCTTACAGCTGGTGCCGGTCATGCACTTCCTTGCAACAGGCACATTCCATAACACTGTGGCCACACTGCATGGCATCTCCCAGCCCACATTCTCGAATGTGCTCACTCAGGTGCTGGAAGCACTCCTGTGCCATGTGTCACGGCATATCGACCTACGCAACACACTGGAAAATGTGAATGCCACGAAGGTACAATTCTACACCTTGGCACACATACCTAATGTGCTAGCAGCACTGGATTGTAGCCAAGTAGAGTTGGTGGCATTCCAGGCATCAGAGGAGGTATTCCAGAATCACATGCAGTTCCACTCACTCAATGTACAGGTCACGTGTGATAAAGACCTCACCATCACGCACTACTGTGCAACGCTTCCCCAGGATCGACCCATGATGCCATGGTACTGCGGAACAGCACCCTGCCGGCATACATGGAGGGGCATAGAGGCCAACCGACCAAGATACTGGGTGAGTACATGTACCATCACACTAACCTTTACAGTACAAGTGACATGCAATTGGGGGGGGGGGGTACACACATGGAGTTTGCAAGCCATGACAAGGCTCTGTACCTGCAGCACCCGTCCACACAGGCCGCACATGATAGACTACAACCCACAGAAGTAGGACATGCAGCAGTAAGTGGCCAAGGCATGCTGCCCCAACATCTACACACACTGGACTACAGGTACCGCAATGCAACATCACACATCCCACAACAACTATGGACTGGCAATGGGGGATGACCCATTTAGGGGTGTCCAAGGTATGGCCGCGGGGGTGGGGGGAAATAGTCAGGGGAAAAGGGCAAAGAGGGCAGTTGGCCAAATCGCCAATGACCAAGATTACTGTCTAGCAAAGTAAAACCACACAGTACATTACACAAGGAGAATAGTTGCTCCAATGACTATGCAATTCTGAATAGCCTGGCCACCCTCAGACACCATTTGTGCGACCTCAGGGGAGTGGCAAATGTCAAGTGCATGGCCCACAAACACCAATCAAGCTCATGAGGTGTCCGACATGTAAAGGTGTGAAGACCACTGGCATACATGGAATGACATTCTGCAAAAGTGCAACTAAGGGACACAACACTGTCAGTTGACATGGCATGTGCTCAAGTCACCATGTATATGATGACTCCATACAGACAACCTGCACATGTAACCCAGACTCCCATCAGGAATCATGCATGGTAGCAATGCACAGACCCTAACCACCCACCACGGCACGCTGCCCTGTCAACCACAGACCATGAAAGCAACGAGTTACGGCTATAAGCAGTGTGCAAGATGTACCATGACAGACTACACATGCCCCCTGAGTAGTTGTCTCCACATGCAAGGACTGGAATGTGAAATTGTGTAGTGCGATGAAACATGTGACATGCATGCACAGAGTGTCTATCGAGATGCTGTTGTTATACGCAACGCATCCACAGATCATCATGATTGGCACCTATGTCCTTTGCCCTTGATTGTGAATCAGAATACCCCCAGCTTCCGTGGCTAATGACTCCACTGAGGAATGCCCAGATGTCAAAGGAGGTCACATACAACCGGGCACATGTACAGACTAGGGTGTGTGTCGAATGCACCTTTGGCCTGTTGAAGGCTCGCCTCTGCTGTTTTTACTACTCTGGAAGGGCTCTTATTTATAGGCCCAATAAGTGGGACAGGTTGTCCTTGCATGTGAAATGTTGCACAATATCTGCTTACAGGGGACCATTCCCCTGCCCCCGGATGTAGACATGCCACCTCCTGAGGAGGACAACACATTGACTGCGAGTGCTGTGCATGCACGCACTGAGAGGGTAAAGCCCAGGGAGGGGCTCATGGCTTACCAGGATTATTTTTTTAACACCTTCTCATAGCACTTTCCTTGCACCTTTGTCAATTCTCACATTAAACACTTGCAGAGAATAAGGAATGTCCTAGCATTGCTTCAAGTTAAAATATTTGTATGTAAGAATGTGAAACTTCTAACGACCTTCATCAGAACACCATCCCCCACCCCAAAAACCCACCCTCAACTTACTGTCCCCAAAAATCCACCCTCAAAACACCCTGGCATTGTCCAACTGTCACATTTTGAGTCTCCCGGCCATGGGGTTCTTCAACGGGTCCATACCAGTGAGGAGGAGCTGTGAGTGGTGCTTTGGGGTACCAGGTAGGAAGTCCTCTGTGGGGTCGCAGAGGTGGATGGCTCTGACCACTGGGCCATGGTGAACTGCAAGGTGAGCTGGATGGTTTGTTTGAGTTACTCGGCAGAGGCTGAGGATGACTCTGCATGCTCCTGCACTCTCTCTCCCAGTGAGACTATGGTATCAGTGACATGGCTGAGTGACCAGGCATTCCTGCGGGTACACCCCTTCAGGCAGTCATGCATGACCTGCATTTCATGCAGCTGCTGGCCCACAAGTGCCTCTTTAGATGCCTGTTGGTGCTCAATAGAATCCAGCCTCTCCCGTACTGCCGACATGTTGGTCACGGGCAGAGAAGGTGGGCTGTGTGGGCTTTGTGGCGACTCTGGGATGAAGCAAGGAGATGCATCGGCCATGTTGTGCTCCTCCCATCCCCCTCTTTCTGATCGGTGGTAGGAGCATGGGCCCTGCCCTAATGTACCAGTGGCTGTCATGCACGTGTTGGAGATGAGGGTGTGCTGGAGCCCTGATTACTGCACCACTGTTGGTATAGCATCAGTGTTTGCCACGACAGGTGGTGGCTGTGGCATGGCAGTGGTGGCTGCAGTGACAGATGTTTCACCGGCCTGGCTGGTGGAGGGGTCACTGTCCAAGAATGTAGGGATGGTGTCACCCTCAAGGGTAGCTGGTGTTTCCACTGTGGTGTTGGGTAGAGGTTGTGAAGGTATTGGTGGTGGCCTTGTAGCCTGCTCTGCTTTTTACTCCCACTGGCAAGGGGTCTGGCCTGTGCAGGGGTGTGGCAGCTGATGTGCCTGCAGTGGATAGTCCTGCCTCATCACTGTCCGTGGACTGTGTTCCTCATGGAAATCTAATGACATGCTGTCAGTCATCTTGCTGATTTGTTTGCAGGCTTGCAGGACACTCATACAACATTGTGTGTGTTCCAGGGACTCACATTTTGCATGATAGGCAAGGTGGTATCAGTGCAATGGGTGCTGCAGCTTCTACCTGGTGATAGTGGCTGCTGTGGGTGTACACAATGGATGCATTTGCTCACTGTCTGTTGACGTGCAAAGGTGGCATGTTGTAGTTTGTGCAGTTGAGCATCACTTGGCACTATGGAATTACATGACACGCATGGGTGCTGTTCATGTGTATATAATTTGGTATACACGTCTCACCTGCAGTGCATTTACAAGGCTATGCTTCCCTGCCTCCCCTGGCACATGTGTGTGCTCATTGTGCATTTGCTGTGATGGCCATTTGGTGACCTATTCCCTTGCCCATGTTGTATGTCTGCTGGGGATGCATGCTAATGGTCACGACATTAACATGTACATGGGGTCAGATGGACTCACCTGCATCAGTGGCACCCAATTCTGGTCTCACCGCTGCCAAACACCTCGATGCCCTCCATGTGGAGGATGGAGCTGGCCGTCTACTCCAATGGCATGAGGTTGAGGGGTTCAACTGTGCCACCTCCTGTGTCAGCACTCTCCCTCCTGTATTGGGCTATGTGGCTGCGCACCCTCACCTTTAAATTGTCCGACCACTTGTGGCAGTCCCTGGCAGTGCAGGTTACGGTGCTCACTGCTGACACCCTTGACATGATCTCGGCCCATATGGGCGTTTTCCTCTGTGCAGAGGTCTCGCGCTGTCTGCACCCAAATTGCTTCTCGGCATTCTCCATGACTCCATCATTGAGTGCAGTGAGCTATGGCTCAGTGAACTTTGGCTTCCACAGCCGCAGTTCTGGGAGGCGTGCCTTCTTCTGTTGTGCCATGATGCTGCCACTGCTATAGGGACTGGATGGCAACAGGAAATGAGGGATTCGGAATGGATTGAGTTTTTAAAGATGACTACCGCCGCGCTTTCCATTCCGGCGGGAGCAGTCATAACGGCAACATTGATTGTTGCTGGTATCGGTGAATCCGCTGTTTATTTGGCTGTGTTAGTGGCAAATACCATTTGTTGCCAGTAATACTGGTTCAGCGATATTACTGTTACCAGCGGGGTGGTGCACGTGACCGCGGGTGTTCGTAATACAGCAGTACTTCCATTGGTCACCCTGCTGGTAATGGTAACACTGCCGAACCATTATTACTGCCGTTTTACCGGCATACTCGTAATGAGCCCCATTGACTGTTTTTTTTCTTTGTGGGTACATTATTTAGAATACAAACACACAGATAGTTCGCTAGAGAGCACTGGGCTGAAAAGGGGGGTTCATGAAGTTGTGCTAGGGCCATCCCTCTCTCTCTCATCTTCCATGGGATCTGCACCCTAACCCAGGCTTCTGTATCCCCATTTAGTGCTACCAAACTTTAACCCTTACTATCTGATAGCTTACTTTGACTAATGATGGTTCCCTAGTACACCAGCTTTTTAAACACTGTCATGGACATTCTAACGTGGCCCTACCCTACTGATGGTTAGATCTAATGGGTGGGGTATGTGTGTGTGTGCCATTAGCTTCTTCTTTGTACGCTCTTGCTCCCATTACTCTCCTCGTGCCAAACTCCACCCACCGTCTTTTTCCTATGTCTCTCTGGTGTCTCTCTCTCTTTCTATCACCTATCTCTACCCTCCAGTGTTACTACCATCGACCCGACCTCACTACCCCCTCATTCCCCACAAACCTACTACTCCTACTACTTTGCTCTCACCCCACTACTATTACTCTACCCCAAGCTCAGGGATATAGTGCTCTGCTCACCCTTCCACTACTCTCACTCTCACCTTTCTCACCCCCTCCCCATTTTTCTCCTACACCCTTTTCCTCACACTCCACTCCTACACCCCTCTCTACTAGCCTCACTCTCCCCTAATGCTCTCGCTCTCTCTGACTCTAACTACTACCCTCACTCCCCTACTCCTATCTCTCACACTACCCCTATGTTTCTCTTACACCCACATTCTAAATTCCCCACTTCCTACACAACACTACACTTGTACCACTCTTTCTCATAAATACTTCACCAGTACTCTGCTCTGCTATCAAATCTCCAACACTCCGCTTCTCAGTCCGTCCTCTGCCTGGTCTCTCAGTCAGTCCACATTTGCCTCCTCCTTTGACTTCAACTGAACAACCCACACTCTGCCTCTCTATCTGCCTCCTTTTATATTGTACTGCTGGTGGTTCTGTGTGGCCCTCCACTTTGCATTACATGCAGCGCTCACCTGACTCTCTGCACCATTCGGTGCTTGCTCTTCGTACAGGGTCAGATTACACAGGTGAGAGGCCTTAAAAAAACCTCTAAGCCCCACCCCTTTTTCAGCATAGTTTTGGAAACAGCCTCTGGTGGGTTAGCAGCTAAGTGCTCAGGCTGCTTCTTCTTCCTGTGGCCTTGCTCCAGTGATATTGAATCTTAATGGCAATTTGGCTTTGGCAGGGTTTCTGTGTCCCTCCTTTCCTCCTGCAGTCTCTCCCTATTCCAAGCTCACCTTTTGCTGTCCTCGCATCTTCTATGGGTCCATCTGGGATGGTCAGGTCGAGTGGTGGATGTCTCATCTTTTTCAGGTATAGAGATGTTAAATTCGTTCTCTGTTGGTGCTTGATTCTGCTATCTTGTTTCGGCTCCTGTTGTTCTTAACTTCTCTCTGTTGCATTGTTGGAGATGGATTCCTGCAACGCGAAAAAAGTGATGTGGCCAGTACATGCAATGGGAGCCTTTGGGAGATAACGAGAGGTACCAGTGATGTATTAGTATAAAACTTTATTTGAATTGTATTCATCAATGTATGAAAGAGTAAGAACATGTTCACTTCAAGTCCCGCAGGATAACAAATCTAAACAAACTGTCAATACGATTCATATCATAGTCTTCAACAGATACCAATGGTGTAGGAGTGCTTTTCTTAAATAGTTACTCAGCGCAATAAACACCTGACAATCATTACAAGACAACAACAACATAAAAGCATGGAGCCAGGATCTCACGTTGGCTAGTTTAGCACGTATATATTTACTGACCTTGGGCAAATCAGAGTGTAGTGTAGGCCCGAATCAATATTGTTGGGGCCCAAAGGACAGTCTCTATTCGATGCTCTCTTATGCTTGTTCCAACAGGAAGACCTTGAACTTATCATAAGCATATTGAAACGTTTTTGTTTATACACTGTAAAATGTAAGTAAATCTGAATACCTTCGATTGAGATGGAGTAAAAGTTTCCAAGGTTCAGGGCCAGCGTCATTTCATGGGTTCTCACTGGAGACAAAACCCGAGTTTCTGAGTTATCTGTTTTATTTCCAGCTTTGTGAGCGCAAAGGTAGTGCCTCACAGATTAGAGGGTTTAACAGCTGGCAAGGATTTCAAAACATGGGCACACCAGGGAATGCATGTCTCTCTTGGGTGAGACATGATCTGATCTACAATAATGTAGCTTTATGATTTGATCATGAAGATAACCATCTTTTAAGCGATCCTGTGCCCGAAAACTCAGAAATTGGACATATACCATGTTCAGTGTATACATTAACAACAGGCGCACAGTCGTGCAGTCCCAAGGGCCACCTGCAAAAATTATTTTTTCTAACCTGTAATTTACGTGATGATTTATGGCCCCAGACATCAGTGCAGTATAAATAGGCTTCATGGTCAGTATTGGTTGCTGTTTAAATGAAAGACCAACATTATTTATTTGATTTGATTTAATATACTCACAGCAAATCGGCTTTGTATATACAAACAGTAAAACACATGCAATATAACAGAGTCCCATGACACTACCCACATACATATAGGCATAAACATATCATCTCACAGACTAAAATAAAACAGTCTAAAATCATTTCAAAATACATCAAAAATCGCTTTACATTTCCAATAAAATTTACAATCAAACATATCAAATGTAATTTCCCTCCATGAATTTCGTCAGATCAAGGATGTATCGTTACAGTTCACCAGATTGTTGTACGATTTCATACATTTTGTTCTTAAGGGCGCAAGACCACAGTAGTGTGTGATAATATGTTCCAATGATACCGAAATGTTCTCACCACACACATACGTTCGGGATGGGGAACACCAATTTGTCTCCCCTTTATTTCTAAGACATCACATACATTACATTTTAAAAGGAGATACTGGGCCTCATTAGGACCCTGGCGGTAAGGGGTTTGCGCCAGCGTTAGCTGCGCCGACCCCTTACCGCCAACTACGAGTTCCCAGAGCGCCATGGTCATTTTTCCGCCCGCTTTTTGCGGGCGTAAAAATCCATGGCGCTCTGGGACCTCGGTGTTAATTACGCCACCGTAGTGTACGGTGGCGTAATTAACACCTTCCCCACTCCCATTGAGCCCTATGGGGCCGAAATGGGAATGGGGAAGGGTAAATGGGTCAATGGGGACTTACCGCCCCGCCGACCTCGGAATGGGGCGGTAAGTCCGCCATCCGCCATGGCGTAAAGGGACTTTGCGCCATGGCGGAAAAGTCCGCCGATGGCGGAAAAAATCCGCCAGGGTCGTAATGAGGGCCACTGTCTGATAATGCCACTACTAGGGAATGGAGTTATGTATAAGGGCCTACAGTACTGATCGCCTCTGTAACATATACATGGTCCACTATTAGTCTTCGGAGATAGCTCTACAGTATGATTATCATAGCTATAGCTGATTAGCTTCTGTTTTAACCAGCGTTTTATCACATGAATGAGACAAGAAACCGGAAGCTTGTCCAGCCCAACCTGCCATTTGTTAGAGAGTGATAGTATCTTTCCCAAGGTCCCTAATGAGTTGCAATTATCAACACTTAAAAAGGCCTGAATGTAGATTACTGTTATGGTACCATTGTTAAGTGCATATAAGTTTACCAAACACATAAAAGTTCTCGACACAAATACAGACAATATCCCAATTAGATCGAATTTTAAGTAAAGGAATTCAATAGACAATGCTTGCAGCATTCTAAATAGCTTGCGCAATATTTTTGCTTCGAATTTCAATAGTTCAGCTCCATATATATACATGCCCCCATATTTCTATGCCATATGTTAGAACGAGGAGAATTCTAGAAGTAACAAAAGCAGGATGGTGTGGACAGAGTAGCCTCCTGTTCATTCCGATAAATGCATTTATGGTGTTAGCCATTAACATGCATTTTGCTTTAATTATTTATATGTAATCCAAGATATTTATAGGTTTTAACACATTCAAATTTAGCGCCATACAACACCCATGAGGAACAAAATTTCTCTTTATGCTTACCAGAGAATTGCATGATCTTACTTTTTGCTATGTTTACTTTTGAGCCATTTTGGAGTGCAAAATCGCCAAGAGCATCAATCATGGATTGTAACCCTTTAGGGGTGTGGTCAAGCAATACGAAATTGTCAGCGTAAGCAAGCCAGCTTATAAATTGTGTACCTACTTTTACTGGACAAGGATTTATGTTGCTAAAAGCAACATTTAAATCTGCTAAGCGTAGGTTGAATAGTGTGGCTGCTACAATACAGCCCTGCTTTACACATCTACTGGTACGTATAGCTATGGACAGTTTTCCAACCCCATCAAGGCGCACGCTAACCCTCACATCATTATGCAGCAGCATGACCATTTTTAATAACCCAAGCAGTATATTACAAGCCACTAGTTTCCGCCATAATCTGTTCCGTATCACAGTATGAAAGGCAGCGTTGAAATCAATAAATACACAGTATACAGCAGTCTCTCTTCTCAACCATGCATATTCCCAGAAGACACCCCAAGGTGAGAATATTGTGAGATGTTGGTACGGAAGCCAGTCTGATTCGGATTTAGAATATCATTATCATCGATCCATTCATTCAATTCAGACAAAATCACTTTTGCAAAAAACGTTGCGGGAATGTCTAGCATTGCCAACATGCGGTAATTAGATGGACAACTGCATGGACCTTTTAGATATTGGAAGAATGTGACTCTCACGCCATGTGGCTGGTAATATGCCAGTTGTTCCAATATCAAGAAATAATACATGCAAAGCATGTGCCCACAATTCGGGAGATTTTTTTTAATAATCCATTGCATATCCCATTGGGACCAGCAGCACGAGATATATTTAGATGCTTTAGAATAACAATGAAGTCAAGGATCGGCGCGTTGCTGTACCACGTGGCATTAGGGATGTCTATCTCCATATCTTCAGGCTCATTCGTCCCCACGGTAGATTTAACATGAGCAACCCAAGCCGACTCAGACACACAATTTATAGGCAGGTCACTTTTCGTTGTGGCCCTCATTATTTTCCAGATTTAAGTGTTATCTCTGGACCTAGCAAGATAGGCTATCTGTGACCATCTCTCCCGTTCACATTTGGATTTATGATCTTTCAACCATCGACCATAGTTTTTAATTTTTTTTACAGTTTTGTTGCGGATGTTGATTTCTTCGGCACAGTACCCAAGCAGGGGATCTATGCAGGACAGAATATCAGCCTGCAGTTGTTTTTTGTCAGCTGTGATCGCAGGGTCATAATTTAGTTGTTAGTTAAACACTCTATTACTTCGCTCGTACAGACTTTTATACTGTCTTTGCTTCTTAATTAGATCTTATACACAGATAATCAGTGACAAAAATGATTCTATGATTGTTATCAGTGAGGCAGTAGAAGAACCAGTATATTGCACAATAAAGGTAGGTAAGATACAATCAGTTGCGACTTTTCCTTTGTCCAAATTATGGGGGTTCCAATGAATGTGATTTCCTTCACTATTTACAAATATATCATCGTTTAAGTCACGATTACTGGGCAGGACAGTCATCTGGAGGGGCCTGGAAAGTACACACAGAGGTAAATGATCACTTTCCTCCTGTGCTAAGACAGCCAAGTCCTCCACCAGTGATAGATCGCAATGATTTAGCACAAGCAGTTTGAATAGTCTTCATAGTCGGTATTGGTTGCTGTTTAGATGAAAGACCAAAATGATTAAAAGCCGTATACGTAGCATCAGTTCACTTGTCGCAATATATGCTCAAAATCCCTAAGCATTCTTCCAGAAGTCACCCCCAAATAGGTAAAGCTGGTTTTCTCTGGGATTCTATCACCTTGCCCGGTAGTATAAATAACTCCCCTTTTTTGTTTCTTTTTCAAAGTAAAGCTAACCACCACTGACTTGGCTGAATGTACTTTTAAATCCATGAAGTCCACATATCTATTGATCAGGATTTGAAGAGAATGTGGAGTTCTAGTGATCAGTGCCACATCGCACACTTATGCAGGAACCGTGGTTTTCCTTAGGACATAGCAGGGAGCGTCAAGTTATCCTTCAAGCAATAAACTTTACAAATTGTTAGTATACAATGAGAACATGAGGAGTGCTAAAATGCACCCCTGCCATAGTGCCCTTTTAATATTGAACCATAGGGTATAAGCCCCAGAACACCTGAATGGGATGGTGGTCCTGTTATTACTATGAAGTTGTAAGAGGATTCAATTCAACACTACAGCTAAGTCAATGCCTAGTCTGGGATACTGAATAGAAACCCTTATTGATATATCTTTATGTCCAGTTCATGAGTTCTGGATGACTACCCCTATATAACACCCCTCTCTTGGAATCCCCCTGACCCCAATGAGCCAAGAAGTAGTTCTGTTTTGCAAGTTTAAAAGGTTTATTTGAAAAAAAATTAAACAGTATATATATCACACTTTTATAATGAATTAATAATTGAATATCACACTTAATCTGAGCAGTAATCAATAATGGATAGTTTGGCACTAGCACACTTCTTATAATCACTGATGAGTGGGTATAGGATGGATAAGATAGCAACAATACTTTTATGGTTTCAAATAGATGCAATGTGGAATGAAAATGCAGTACAGAAAATAACTTGATAGGATTTCAGCAAAAGACAATGTAATCACTTTCTTGGACAATTCACCCCCCCTCCCCTTTATGCAGTGTAAGGAGATGAAGAGGAGAGCACACAGTTCTTAGGAATGCAATCAAATAGAATTCAGTTCAATACCCCTCCAGCAAGCTTAGACTACAGAAGTTTGAAACACAGGCAAAAGCAGTAAAGAAATCGGACCAAATCGCGGCAAAATTCGCGAATGCATGAATCGTGATTACGGCAAAAGTTTTCGGATTTAAAGTAAACTCAAAATGACAGGTGACAGCTTTGCAGCTGCAGAATTGACAAAAGACAGTGGTGCAGCTTTACAAATGACAGGTGACAGTTAGGAGGCAGTTCTGGTTAGATTAAAATAGTTTGGATTAGATTATTTTAACTAAGAGATTGGTTCTGCACAGTTCTGCTAGTTACTCACAATATATTTTTGAAATAGGCCTCGCCACGGATCTGGTCAGGTTTTGGACTGGACTCCGGTTCTGGTCTCGGCACTTCACAGTGGTCTGGGTCAGCTCTCTGGTTCTGCTCACAGCGGTCTGGGTCACTCTGGATCTCTGGTTCTGGATACTGCTCTGCTTTCTCTGGGTGCAGCACTGCTTCTGGATCTTTCTGGCGCAGGGTTTCAGGCCAGAATCAACGGCTGAGCCCAGCTGTGAATATTCTGCAAATTATTTTTGGGCCTGCTGACAAATACTTTTGCTTGCAGTGGGCCTTCTTGGTTCAAAGTTCTGTAGTCTCTGTTTAGCTTGGAAGTCTAAGTGTAGGATCTCTGGATGTGAAGTCGTCGGTTAGCATGCTCCGCAGCAAATGGAATTGAATGTCCTCTCTAGCTTCCAGTGGCTCTTTTTATGTCTTTTGAAAGTGGGTGTGTGTGCAGCATCACTAGCCAGCCCCTCTCTCAACTGCCCATTGGTCAAGCTTTCCGCACTGCTCTGATTGGGGGAAGGAAATGTGTGTCATGGTGATGCTGTTTTATGGTCTGCAGAAAGGATACTCCCCTGTCAAATTGCACACAAATCTATATTTGACCCAAATACATATTTGCACAGGTACACATTTGTTTAAAATTACATGCACCCATCACATATCACATGAGGTATACTCTGATCAAACTCTGCTCTTCCTGGAGGCTTGCATTAAAAAATGGCAACATATTTTCGATTTTAGTGGGCTATGCAACATTGATTTGTCATTAAAATTTATACAAATGTGCGCAAGGCATGTATGCATTTATATAAGGAAGTGTCAGATTTTTAACATGCATACATTTGGAGTGAAACCCTATTTTCCGCTAGCAACCCCCCAGATCTTACCACCAGGTCCTAAAACCTCTTAAAATGTGGGCAGAAAAATCACAAGAATTATGGTATCATTTAGATAATTTTGACAAGTCTGCACCATGAGTTATACATCTTTCTTAAAATCATATTCTGGCCAACAGGGTTGTGTCTTCCCAGGTCACATGGTGTAGAAACCAGTTTATCCAGTTTCTGCCAAGCTCAGAGACCCTGCCCCTCCCAGCTTCTGCCAAGAGGAAGCTATTTTACGCCCCCCACAATAAACCATCTGCCTGAGCCCTGAAAGGCCCATTGTTCAAGAGGAAGCCATTTATGACCTCCCCCCAATAAACCCTGCCTGGGTCCTTTGTTTAGTCTCTAGCAGTCCCTTGGTAATTCAATCAGAGAGGGATAACCTCCCCTCAGAATGCGGCCAGGCCTGAGAACTGCTGTGGATCCAGTTTCACTCCAATTGGGGGGAAGTTGTCAGTCAGAATCCAGTTCCTTAAGCCAGGCCCCAGCTAATGTCACTTTTAGTTACCCAGTTTTCTGCATTCAAATAAAACTAACAATTTTTACACATGCAGCTAGAATGCTGATTCTAAGTTCAAAACTATGACATTTTAACAGTGACAAACTATGTGGCAGTCACAAGTCTGTCCCTCAGTTTATTTACACATTTCGATTTTTGGTAATTTTAAATCCAGTTTCAGTTTAAGCCGCTGCAGACCTGCAGAGCTCAGCCAGTCTTGTTATAAACCTTCAAGTCACTTCAGAATATAACTTTACATTGTATCCACCTCTCAGTAGGTCTTTCTTTGGCCTGCTTTGGGTTCATTTATTCACTTTTACACAAATGTCTGGTGTTGTTTTAAAACGCCGGCTTTCTGATAGTGGTGAGCACCAGTATTGCAGCCATTTTTGGGATCTGCCTTGGATTCAAGCATTTCAAACAAGAGATATTACATGGAAGTATATTCTCCAGGTTCAACACATGGCACTGGTGTTTTTCCTTTGGCACCCATTCCACTCATGCTCGCACTGGTGGGTGGCAGGTTAGGCAACCATTTTGGTGTGCACAAACTGCATGGTTCTCCTGGATTCGGGCGCACATGTGGGCTTTTTGGCCATCTTGGATTTTCTAAGCCCACAGCACCAAATGTTGTAGCATGATATCTCAAACGTGGGTCAGGACACCCAACAAAGTTCCATCAAAACTCTAATCAAGTGCTCTGGTAAGCCCTGCTGTAATTGGACCTGCCACAGCCTTGCCCTTTTAATGGAGTTAAAGGCCCATAAATGCAACATATACTGCTTCCTCCCTAATGTAGAGCGAGTTGGAAAAGATTAAATATAAATTTACCATTCCTAGGCCTTCCCGGAAGCTCGACTGAGAATCAGATCGTATGTCATGGAAATTAACCCATTCGGTGTTATGGAATAACAAGGTTCGGGCAAATATTTTGAAAATACTTTTCTTGAGCACTGTTGCTCCCCCAGGGGTTTCCCTTCCACTGGGCTCTAGGGGGCTCAGAGTAGAAGCATGGGGGCTAGGTGGGTGTTAGCATAGCATTCTTGGCTTTCACACAGGCACAAACACTTAGTACTACTGAATGAGGAACACTTTCTTGTCCCCCAAGATGACCGTTTAACTAGCCTCTGACATCTTTCAGGGAAGCTCTAGTCATTGAGCGTGGCCTCCTACTTAAACCACACCCAGCACTTGGTCTGTGCTATGCACTGTATCTGCTGATATCAGCACAATGCTTACCGCTGCTGCTCCTGCCCGGACCTGCAAAAGAAGAAGACACGTAAGGCTTTCACGGACATGCAAGTTGTCTACTCTTACTTTGAAAATTATACTCAACAGTGAATGCCGGATTCTCCTACAACATCGGCCGCAACTCTTCATTCTACATTCATTCCGGCCGCACCTACGAAAGAAAGAACAAGCTGATCTCACCACAAAACTTTCTGTGCGCTTCCAGGCGAACTTCAAACCACACCTCACAAGGTCACCGCGTGCATACATTCAACCGCTGTTTGCGCTGCATCTCACCATGCGCATTCTGCACAGCGGGTCGTGCGCATCCTGCCAGCAAACCTGACAGCTCCCGACTTCGCAAGCCATTCCATCAGCACCTGGTTGGGGCAAAGGGAGAAAGACACAGGAAAATCAGGTCAGGCTGCATCTCGCGCATAGTGCACATTGACTAAGGACATAACTCACCTACCTTGCAGGCTACTGCAGGATTTCCTCACCAGCAGGGGACATACTCAACTTCCTTGCAGGTTGCTGCAGGATTGCCTCACCAGCAGGGAGAAGAACCCTGACCACAAGTTGAACTGTACATTTCACTGCAAATTTACTAAGGACATACTGCTTTACTGCACGTTTACTAAGGACATACTCATCTACCTTGCAGGTCTCTGCAGGATTGCCTAGCCAGCATGGAGAAGAGCCTTGAACTGCACATTACACTGCTCCAAGATGCTTTACCATGAGCCGCAGTAGGACTGAGCTTGAACGCCAGTGAAGCAACTGGCAACAGCATTCCCCAAGAACTCAGCGCCCTTTTAAGAAGCAGGATGGAGAGCTCACCATTTTTAAGACGCATATGAGCTGGGGAACATTGCGGACGTTCAATAGGCTGGGTCACAGATGGTGGGGAGAAACAGGGTTGAGGTCCACAAGGTAGTAACCTGTATGTACTGTATCCACAGAGCCTGCAGACATTCCTGGCCATGCCATCACAGCACCCACAGAGAGGAGGCTCCTAACGCTCCCGCAGAGGTCAGGTAAGCGTTACAGAACGCAAAGCCTAAACTGAAACCTCTCTGCCCGAGCGTTATGGAGACCTCATAGGTAGACCAGTTGCCCCGCTTGCTGGGTGAGCTGCGTGCAGAAGTGCATGCCGCCCGATCCAAGACGAATGCCCTACGACGGGAACTGGTAGTGAACAGAGATCAGACTGATGAGTTGGCCCGTCAGCTGCTACAAACGCAGGTGGGGCAAGCGCCATTACCAGGTGGAGCCCCAGTAGCACAACCACCACCACCGATGGCCCCTGTCCAGGTGGTAGTACCATGGAATATCCCATTAGCACCCCCAGAGCAGTTCACTGGGGATACTAAGAGTATTGCAGTCTTTATGAACCAGTGCCGCCTGCACTTCCTGTGTAGACCAAGAGCCTTTCCCACCAAGCAGTCAAAAGTAGCCTTTGTGCTGTCCTATCTGGGGGGGTATGCAGCAGATTGGTCAATCCCGTTAGTCAATAGAGACAATCCCTTGCTGTGCACTTCCCTGGTTTTCAGCCGGAGCTAGAGAAGCTCTTCTCCCGCCACATCTAGGGAAAGGCTTTGGACAACAAACTGTTATCTTTGCGGCAAGGCAGTCAGGACCTGTTGCCCTATGTGGCTACTTTCAATCGCTTAGTTGCTGAGACGTACTGGTGGAGGACAAGAGGACAACGCTATTTTACAGGGGCCTGCGGGGGGAACTGAAGTACATTCTGGCTCAGGTGGTTAACCCATTTTTTTTTCTCTTACTTCCTTAAAAACTCCACCCACTTACCCCATCCCTAATCTCGGAAGGGAAAATGTGAATCACATGTGCCAACATTTACTTTCCAATGTTTTCCATTAACTATTTTGACATTAAAACTATGCTATTGCTTTGTTGGTGTTTTTTTAATCTGATTTAAATTCTACTTTACATACAAATTCAAATGTAAAATGTTTTGTTGAAACAGCCCTGATTGAAAAAGTTACAGTACGTGCCGAAACACATGTCTCAAACAAGGGCCACAATGTTATATTAAATCAAATATCATTTCCAATGACCTATGGCTGAAAGTCTTTTACTATAGTGGCGCAGTCCATGTGTGGCAGGTCCTTTTGGGATATTTTTGATTACAATGGAGCAGGGGGAATAATTCTCTGTACCTTCACGGACATGCGACACACCTTCAATACACTTATCAATGAGGGCAGTACAACCACAACCTCTTTCGATACCCTGACTAGGTCTTGCCTCTAAGCCTTCTTCACACAAAAACATGTCCACTGCCATTACATTTACATAATGATGGGAACCTAGCGTTCCCTATCTCCTGCCTTAAGCATCTGAGAACAGCTAAGTCTTGCAACAATAACCAGTCTTTGTATGGCTCTTCACCCATCCTCCAAGGGCCTTGGGAATCTGGGCGCTCGCAGGGGGAAGCATTAATAAAATCGAATTAAATGAACAGGCCCGAAGCTCAGAAATGCGGCCCAGTACTCTGAATGACAGAAAGCTACAGACTCTAACAGGTCCTAGTTCAAAATGGCAGGACTCTGTTTGATGTGGCAGGTGGCCCCCATGCTAATAAAGATCAATGTTCTTCCTATTTAATGCTTGCACTACTAGGCACTTCAGCCATATACTCGACAACTAACAAAAGCTTTCCCGACTACAAAACAACACATTCTATCTCTGTTAACTACAAACAAAGCACAACCTAACTCAATGATGCTAGCTACAAAAACCTTGAAATGACGTGCCTAAACTCTGAATATAATTGCCAAAACCTTCTGCTGTGGATAACGCACTATACAAATGTGTCAAAGCCAAGTGCAATTCACGTGTGTACAGAAATGCTAAATAAATGTAAAAAATCCTGACACTAAAAGCACCAGCTCTCCCTGCTAATAGAATTTACGCAACCTATACCGATTTTCATGTTTTGGACATTGCACCTGCATACCAACAAGAGCCTGAACTGTAAGTTCATCTGTGTAGCATTGGGCTAATTGATGACTCGCTCCACCATCTGTATTGTAGCGTGAAATACTGCTAATAAAGAACTGATGTTACATTTTTTTCTTTCAGGTCAAGCACGGGTAGACCATATGAAGGGTCACAAGTTGTGCAACTCTTATTAAGGATGAACAAGAAACCTCTTCAAAGGGTTGTTGTTACTTTATGGACACTACAAAAACATTAGAGACTTTAGAAGAACCACAAAGGTAACAAGAACAGACAAAACTCTAGCATTCATGTCAAGCCTAAACAAGTGAATTATGGTTTTCTATTTTTTGTATGTCCCTGTAATGAGGAATAATCCTTGTTAACTCATATTGATCCAAATACTGTTTCTACACATTTCGCTTTGTTATCAAGCAGTAGCATCCTGGAGATGGGGTGAAGCCAATCAGATGGTTCAGAACATGGGCATTGTGTTCCTGTGTGCCACCCGCATTCTGAGGTACCTCTTATGTTATGTTATTGTGACTACCGCGCACTGTTGGCATTTTTCATGGTCTCCAGGTGCTCAGGCAGATCTTAAAAGGAAGGAAGTAGGGATGGTTAGTTAGTTAGTAGGGTTGTGAGGGACAAGTGCAAGAGACCTTTGATGTGCTATTGATAGATTCAGTTCGGAAAAAACTGGACACTGTGTGCTGGTATGGTTTTAGTTGAGTGGAATTGTGTAATATTTTGTGTGAGGTTGTATGTAGTTGATTTCATGTGCATGTTGAGTGTTGTGGAGAGTTGGTAGAGTGCCTGTAGTTTGGGAGTTTTGTGTTGAAGCTCTACGTTGGGTGGTGGGTATGCAGAGTGTTAGAGAGTTATTAGCAGGATTGCTCAGGGGTTGTCTGGGTTGTTTTGCACTGGGTTAACCATTCAGTTTATGCTTATATCTTTTTTTGTTTGGTGTTGAATATTTCTTTGGGTAGTCCAGTTTCCTAGTTTTTTCTTGCGTTGCAGTGGTGGGTTTTCTCCCTCTGGTGAGTTCTTCAGCTTGGTGCATTAAGGAGCCATGTTTTTAATTGCAGGTGATCTGCTGTTCGTATTTCCTTTGAGAGCGGGTTCCATAGTTTCACCGCTATGCAGGAGAATCCTGATCCCCTGAGGTTTTGTTTTGCGTATTCTTTTTGTTCGAAACGGATGTCTTTGCTGGATAATAGTGTTCAAGTTGGTTTGTAGATGGTGATTTTTTCCACTATGAATCCCAATCCTTGCCTGTGGAGATTCTTTCCGTATCTTTTTCATAGATACCACTCAGCTCCATAATGAGCTGAGTGTCGTCCACATAGTTGCTAAAACCCACTCCAAGGGAATCCAGAAGGTTGCATAGTGGATGGCAAAATACGTTGAACAGGGAAGGGGAGACACAACCCCCCTGTGGAATTCTGCACTAAAGTATTTCGGTACCAGAGATCACATCTCCCAAACAATCCTCAACCTTCGGTTACTGAGGAAGGATCTGAACCAACAGATCGCATCCTTTGAGCAGTTGCCCACACTATTCGGTCTTACCAAGAGTTTTTCGTGATCCACGAGATCGAAGGCTGCGGATAGATCCAGTCAAATCAGCAGCCCCAAATTACTTTTATCCACATCATAGGCATTTCAGGTTGAAGATCTAGAAGGGCACTTTCTGTGCCATTAAATGCTCTAAACCCTGCCTGACATGTAAAATATTCATTTTTTTCCAAATGTTGCTGCAGCTGCATGGTGGCTAACTTGTCCACAATCTTTAAAAGGAAAGGAACATTTGCTATGGGTCTGTAGTTTGTATATGATTTGTGATCTATGCCAGGATTTCTAATGAGGGGTATTACTAACACATTCTTTTTTACAATGTCTGGTACTTCACTCCTTTCAAAAGAGGCATTTAGAAAGCGAGTCAAAAAAGGTACAAATATTTCACTATTATCCAGGATAATCTTAGATTGAAGTATTTCACCATAGCAAGTGGTAGGTCTCATGTTCTTCAGGGTTGCTATCATAGTAGCGTGAGAGTCAGGTTCAAATGAGAACATGTGTTTTTCCTGTTGAGTTTTAGTTTCTAAACTCTACAGTACCCACATGAGTTGATTTGCTTCAGTTTTTCTAATATTATCTTGTGCTACTTAGATTTTTTGGCAAAAGGTCTGTTGAATGGCTTCACAATCCTTTGTCTGCAGGCAAAAGGTGTCAAGTAGTGTTAGGCTTCCCGAGATCTCTCAAGATTTCAAAAAGTTTTTTATAATCATTTTTGGATTTTTGGCAATTTCATTATCGTAGTAGCCTTTTTTGCCAAGATGATTTCTTTACGATACAGTTTCTTGATGGAATTCCAAGCATTTTTATTTTCCACTGACTGCTCTTTTACCCAATTCCTTTCTGCCCTTCTTTCTTCTTGCTTCCGACTACTGGCCAGAGCTGGGGTGAACCACTTTTGCACATTTCACCTTTCTCTGAGAATGTTCTCTCTCACTGGTGCTGCTTGATCTATAAGGTCAGTAAAGCACCTTTCATATTTTGCTGCCAGCTACTGTGGGCTATCATGCTCTGAGGTGTTGATCATAATCTTGTCTAAGTAGCTTTTCAGGTCATTGCTACAAATATAGTTTTAGTTCCTACTAGTCACTAGTCAGCGTTTTTCCTATAAATCTCATGAGTAGGAAGCGAGATATTGAATGACACAAAGAAATGGTCAGCCCAGATACAAGGGACTACCAGTAAAGGACTTAGGTTGAGATTTTTATTAATGGCCCAGTTCAACGTGTTGCCTAGATTATGAGTAGGGTCTTTATTATGTATGATGAAGCCATGACTTTTAAGAAGTCATGGCTTCTTAAAAGTCAGTGGCATCAGAGTTTTGAGAATTTCCACGCCATCTGTTAAAATCACCCAAAACCAATATGGCTCTATTGGGTTTATTTGGGGAGGTCATGATACTATGACATTCGACCAGAAAGCCTGGCATATCTCGTGGTGGACGATAAACCAGAACCAGGCTCAGGCAGTTGTTGGGTGTAGGTCTGATCTTAATAAGAATTATCTCACAACTACTACATGTGATAGGTTATCTAAAGAATTTACGTTGATTTTTAACTAGGATTCCAACTCCGCCTCCTTTGCCAGATATTCAGACCACTTGACTCACTGAGTCATGTTTCTGTCAGGCACATAACATCTACATCTTGATCCACAACATATTTGCATACCTCCAGTCCATGTCTATCTAATGATCTAGTATCCAACAGTGTTGTCCTAATATGGGTCTTGCGTTTACCAGTGCAATCATCCCTAGACAGAGTATGTTAAATGTTAAATGTTAAATGTTAAAGGTATTTGTATCGCGCACCGTCACCAACGGAATTGGTCCCCAGGTGCTCTGGCGGATCTGTAAATGATAAGGGGGGGGGATTGGTTAGTAGGGTGAAGAGTGAGTAGGATAGTGAGAGGAGTGGTGTTCTGTTGGCAGCTTCACCTCGGTGTACACCGGGTGCTGAGCTTTGGTGCGGGTATTGGATCGGTGTCAGTCTGCGTGTGCTGTTGCTCCGGCTTATGTGTTGTTGCAGTGTTGTGAAGTGCGTGCGGGTTGTTGTGCGAGAGATGGTCATGTGAGTTTTTTGAGTGAGTATGTAAGTATGCAGAGTTTGAGCTTATATTGGTTAGTGGGTTACATGACCTTTAGCATGCTAACATTCACAGTTCTGTCTAAGTGTGGCACTTCTTGGCCTTCACATGTGGGCATGCCTACATTCGCAGTCTTTTCTCGGTGCGGCACAGGCTAGTGTTTAGAAATCTGTCTAGGTGTGGGCATGCTAACATTCCTAACTTAATCTGGATGCGGCGAAGGCTGGTGTTCTTGATTCTAAGTGTGGCACCTGCTATCTTTCAAGTTTCATCTACGAGCGGGCATGTTATCCTTCAATCAATCCTATCTAGATGCGACGCAGGCCAATTGTTCACAATTCTAAGTGTGGCCTGTGCTAGTGTTCACGTTTATTATAGGTGCGGGCATGCTGATATTCAGAGTCCTATCTAGATGTGACGCAGGCCGGTATTCACAATTCTATCCAGATGCGGGCATGCCAACATTCAAAGTTCCATCCACATGCAACGCAGGCCAATATCCACAACTCCATCTAAGTGTGGCCATGCTAATATTCACAAATGCGTCTGCCGGTCTGTATATGGTCCGTCCAGTACGTACGAGTGGGTGAGTCACTAGAGGGCTTTCGTCTGGGTCTAAGTATGTGATCAGTCTCTGGAGCCTTCCTTTAGTGGCTGTTTTCCATGATATCGTATGCTCTGTCGAGTGGTTGGTTCTTTGGTTTGAGTGTTTGTCCAATTTGAGAGAGGCCGAGGTTGGGGTTATTTTCATCGTTGTATTCTTGTCTGTGCATTCGAGTACGTCTCCATTGTGGTTACGCTGCGAAGAGCAATGATTTGAGGAGTTTCCTGAATGCTAGTTGGTTTGTTGTGTTCCTTATTTTCTTAGGTAGGTCGTTCCAGGTTTTGGGTGCCTGGTGAGAGAAAGAGGATCCTGTGAGTTTTTTCCTGTTGTAGGGTTTTGGTTCCAGGCGTTTGTCGGTGCTTCATCTTAGTGTTCTTGTCGGTTGATGTAGGCGTAGTTTGTCGCTTAGGAATTGTGCACCTTGTTTTTGTATGGCTCTGTGCGTGATGCACATGGACTTGAACTTTATTCGCTGTTTTATTGGTAGCCAGTGTAGTATATTTAGCGCGGGTGTGATGTTTTCTCTTCTGGGTAGCTTGAGGAGGAGTCTGGCTGCTGCATTTTGTATGTGTTGTAGTTTTTTTAGAAGTTGTTCAGGCATGCCCAGGAATAGGCTATTGGCATAGTCTACTCTGGACATGATCAGAGTGATGATGGTAAGTGTTTTCTTGGCGAACAACAGAAACGGTAGGATCCTTTTTGCTGCTCGCAGTAGGAAGAAACATTTCTTGATTGCCGAGTTTACTTGTGGCTCTAGAGTTAGGTTGTTGTCCATCAGGACCCCTATGTTTTTTACAGTTGATGATGGTTCTGGTGTGGTGTGTGTGGAGCTCTCTTGGCCAGGGGATGTAGTTGATGTCTCTTCCTTTTTTTGAAACGATCATTATCTCTGTTTTGCCTGGGTTGATTGTGAGATGGTTGAGGTTCATCCAGTTGAATATGTCGCGGAGGCAGTTCTCTAGTGTGGTGTTTTCTTCTCGGGTATCTTGAATGTTGAAGATTATTTGAGTATCGTCTGCGTAGTTGTAGCATGTGAGGCCGTGTTTTTGGATGAGTTTGATTAATAGGTACATGTAGATGTTGAATAGGAGCCGTGAGAAGGATGATCCTTGTGGTACTCCGCACGTGGTGTCTCTGGGTTTGGATTTAAAAGGTTTAATCCATACAGTTTCTGTACTGTTTGTTAGGAAGGATTTGATCCATAGTAGGGCAGTGTCTGTTATCCCTAGTCCTTCTAATCTCTTTATGAGGATGGCGTGGTTGACAGTGTCGAAGGCTACAGACAGATCAAGGAGAATCAGGGCGGTACTGTTGTCCGAGTCTGCGTTTGTTTTTAGGTCGTCCCATATTGAGAGGAGAGCTGATTCTGTTCCTCTCATGGGTCTGAAGCCAACTTGTGCCTGTTCTAGTAGGCAATTTTCTTCTATGAATTCTTGGGTCATTTGGTAGACGTAAGTTTCTAGAAGTTTGGCTATGTAGGGTATGTTGGAGATAGGTCTGTAGTTGGATAGGTCCTCTCCGTTTCCTGTTGTGTCTTTGAGAAGCGGTTTGATGTAGGCTGATTTGAAGGCCTGTGGTGTGATGTTTGATGACGCCACCACTGGATCCTTGCATCTGTAACAGCAGACACGGTAGGTTTCACATCCCTTGAGGTTCTGGGGGGTTAAGCGTGCTACTGACTGGCCAAGGTCAAATGTTGCCTGCATACTCCGGCGGTACAGCAATTCAGGCTCTAATCCGTTCCACAGTTACACGTCCTGGGGTGGCAGGAGTCAGTGCTGGCGCGTCCTACATGGACTTACGCAGACTTGCTAAGCCCGGGCACGCCGGCGCTAATGCGCCTGAATCAAGAAATGATCTCTGCGCAGCCTACAATTCCGATGGCACTAATAGTTCTAAGTATGCGTGTGGGCTAGGAACGTTGCCCACTCTAACATGGTCTGGTGGGTTACAAATGCGGCAAAAACGCAGTTAATAACAACACACAGCTATAAAAATGCTAGAATCGAATTTAGAAGATTTGTAAAAAATATATATTGAGTCACCCTAAAAATAAATCTTAATAACAATTTATAAAACTTGATCATGAGATGAAGCCAAAGTAGATTAGAATGTCGAGTTGCAAAGAATTATTAGAAATTGTGTGCTGGGCAAGCAAGTCCAGGCATTATGATTGCTGGCACCTTTCCCACAGATACTAATCAACATGAATTACTCATCTGCCCTTGACTAAGTGCATGGTGCTTTTCAAAAAGTAAATAAAGCATTATATTTTTGGAAGCAAAGTGTGGATACTCCTTTACTCAATAAAATAAATCATAAAAGATGAAAACCCAGTGCCTTGAATAATATAGTTTGAGAAGGAGTGACTCAATTTGAAGGACGGCAGAATTTGTTGACTAAATTATGTTTAACCATCTATGAAAGAAATCTACAATGAGCAAACCTGGACAAACCCTCAGTTCTTAGGTAAAATAGGTAAAATGGATTCATGTGTGATGTGTGATTTGATGAGCAGTATAGCTGTATAATGTATTGTGGTTGAAAAATGGCAAGGAGGAATACTTTGAGAGCTTGTGTCATGTGGAGATTCAGGACCTCATTAACAAAGATTTGAACGGGAACAAATTCACAGATGTCCTGAGCATCTCATATGTGTTATTGGTACCTTATGCCATATTCACAAAGCCAAAGACTGGAGCAAACCTGGGGCTGCCAGAAGTCGCTGGAGTTTTGGAGATGCCACATGCCATTGTGATTCTAAAAGATTTCCTCATGAACATCTCAGAGATGCTTGAGGAAGCTCTGAATTTGCCCTCATTTTAGACTTTATGGGCCTGAGTATCTCAAACGTGCAATGAAGCAAGCAAGGAGATGCCCGTGTGCATCTGAGATTTGCACTTGTTGCCTTATACCCATTTGGCAAATCCTAAAACTTGACGAAATCCGGGTATTCCTGGAACATCTTAAAGGTGTTCTCTAAAAATGCAATTGACAAAAATATGTACAAAGGCATATGAGAGATGCTCCAGACATCTCTGGATTTGCACACAATTTGCATTTGAGAGTCAGGTATAAGGTAGCATGTACAAATCTGAGGTATATGCAGGCATCTACTGATTTGCTCCATCGGGAATCAGGCCCTCACACTTTTTTTTGTGAGCTTCAGGTTGGGGTATTTACCATCCAAAGCAATTGGCTTTATGTAGCAAGCACACAATCATTACCATTTCTGCATATGCAACCAAAGCAAACAGAACTTGCAATGCTGCACTTCTATGCGTTGCCTCCAATCCTATCAAGCAAAGGAAATACTGGCTAATGCTCCTTTTTTCATTCCAAAGACTGCACCATTATATATGAGGTCCACCCGCTGAATATCTGTTTTCTCAAACTGCTGTAGTTAGCTATGTATGTGCAACCTGAAAGATATGCAGAAAAAGCAGATTCAATTAACTTTAAGTCCACGATGACTGATTCTAAGGATCCACTTTATGCACAGTCAAAATTTCAGCGCGCACTATTTTGTTAAATATTATGGGCCAGTGTCTTCACTTGATCGTTTTTCTTCCTTAAAGTCAGCTTGTCTTCAGTGGCCAGTTTAATTTCATCCGTACTAGTTGTATCCGATATATGGTTTATGCACAAATTCAATCCCACCTTGAAAAAAATCACCTCCTAGGAGCGAGACAATCCAGCTTTCAGCCTAACCATAGTACCGAAAAAGCGCTCCTGGATCTTAAAATCTAAATGGACTGCATAAGAGATGCTGGCAAACTCTGCATCATCTTACTATTAGATCTATCTGCTGCATTTGATCTAGTGGATCATGACAAATCATGTAACACACTTGCCAAAGGCTTCCAATTCTCCTAGGATACCACCCTTTGGGTCAAGTCCTTCCTTGCAGATCGCACTTCCCGAGTTTCCATAGGCAGGGATGCTGCAGACCCCACTGCAGTTCCGCTAGGAGTACTGCAAGGATCATGCTTGTCACCCACCCTGTACAATGCATACACTAAGTTACTCTTCGCTGCCTTGGATGCCATGGGTGTCATTTATACCAACTTCACTGATGACACCCAGATCCTAATTCCCATCACCGGTGACTACTTTCAGGACGTGAGCACGATCAACAAAATCTATGCAATAATTCAAAACTGGATGGCTGTCAACAGCCTTTGCTTAAACGATGAAAAGAGATTCTCATAGTGGGCTCCGGCGCCAAAATCAATGCCCTCCATTCTGACTACTCCATAATCACCATCGATGGAATGTCTATTCTGGTCCTAAAGCAGGTTAAAACTCTAGGCGTTTACCTTGACCCAAACCTAACAATGACTAAACATGTAAATGCCCTATCATTGGCCACCTCCTACACCTCCAAGCTTATTGCATTAAGCAGCCAATTCCTTAAGCCACAAAACTGTACCACGTTAGCTCGCGCCCTCATTTTATCCAAGTTAGACTACTGCAATGTGCTACTGCTAGGCACCTCAAAAGCCAACTTAGCCAAATTACAACTACTACAAAATAAAGCGCTACAAGCAGCCATTGAACTAAAAAAATCGGATCATATCTCGGCCACCAGGAGGGAAGCCAACTGGCTCCCCATAAAAGTCAGAATCATTTTCAAAACGCTCTGTGTCACCCACAAATATCTCACAAAAAAAGGCCCCTGCATACATCAACAAGGTCACCCCCAACCAAAATACTAGAACACTAATATCCAACAACAGTGCACACCTCTTCATACCACGCTTCAAATGCTCCAGAGTACAGGGAAGCAGTTTCTCAGTAATGGCCCTTTAACTCTGGAATTCACTCCCACTCCACGCTAGAATTGGACCCGCACACAAGTGTTTTAAGAAGACTCTCAAAACATGGCTATTCAATAAATTCGGGCCTGATGCCCCCCCACTCTCTAGGTTACCAAGGAGAAAAAAAACATGCAGCCCTTTGAATAGCACCCACTACCGCACCCAGTAAAACTGAACGCTAGATCATTACGGTAGACCACCAGCCCAAGGCTGCAGGGCTATGAACTGTAAAGTGATAAGCTTCATGATGTAATTCTGTGAAATGCACTGTGATTTACTCTTCATATAAGTAAGATGTCTGTAACTACGCCATGATACCTCTGGGTTTGGGCGTCCAATAAATGCAATACATAAATAAAATAAATAAAATAAATAAATAAATATCACACGCTGATCTTCATCACTCTCTCTTTCTCTCATCTCTCTTTCTCTCTCTCTCGCTCTCTTTTTCTCTTGCTTCCTCTCTCTCGCTCTGCCTCTGTGCGCTCTCTGGGGGCCAATTCGCATAACATGGCTCTAGCAACAAATGTGGGCAGGATGCACTTCTTTTGCTGGCACCCATCCAAAACTTGTGCAGATCACTTTGTTCAGGTGACCAGTGCATTTATTGGGTGACTGTGCAGAAGAGCAAAAAATGCACTGGCCAGCCCCCTTGCATACATTAGTGACAGAACGCTCCCCGAAACGAATGTATTGCAGGGTCCCAGCACTCACTGTAGTGTTGGGAGTGCATTTCAAAATAGGGAGTATGAATAGCTCAGAGGCAATGGGTTTGTCTTGGAAGCAAGACAACGCAGCTCAACACAGGGTTAAATCCCGATCCAGCGCTTAGAAACCACTTGGTGTAAGTTCATTATAAGTGAACAATTATAATTAATTATAACAGAAAAGAAACATTCCTAAATGCAAATGGGGGATCAGCGGGTCATATTAGCGACCTGCTGGCCAGGTTAAGGGCCCAAGCGAAGCGAGGGTCCCTTAATGAGGGTGGCGGGCCATTACCCATAGGGTGGGCCCAGCCACTGAGGAGCATATCGCCAGTAGTACCTGTGTAGTGCGCTACACAGGTTCTAAATGTTTTTTTTTTTTTTGTTCAAGTATTTTCTCTCTGTGAAAAGAACGCCTCGCAGTGTCCCGTTCTCGGAGAGAAAATAGTATACTAACATGGCTGCCAGGGAATTGGAAGGTAGGGCTCCTTACAGATCCCCTCTTCCATTTTCATGGCGGCCACACAGTGAAAGGAGCTGCAGCGCAATCAGGTAAGTGGGATGGGCGAGAGAGAGGGAACCAAAACAAACGGGGATGGCGGGTAAGCCAGCCGTCAGGCAGCTTGGAATGCGGGCTTTCACTGGTAGTGTCAGCCGGCGTTCCTAGCCACCTGATTGGCTGGCTCCCCGGACAGGGTGCTAATGCTGCTGTTACACTTAAAAAATACATTCATATCCCTCTGCTCCTGTTCCAAACAGCTGCTGGGGAACATATGTGCTTTTTGCTGATTTTAAAGCACATCCCATGTGTGAAAAAGGGCATTTGAACGTATGCATTTGTGATACATAAACTCCTTTGCTCTTGGTGAATCGGGTGTATCTTGTTTTGCCTCAGGTTTTGAGAAGCGTTATCTTACACACACACACAGACACACGCACCACATTTGCTTGAGGCACTCCAACCATTGCTGAAAACAGTGTGACCAGAGAGTAAACACAGATGTCTTGAAGGGTTGCTTTTTCATTGTAAAATAAGCTGCTAAAAAGGAAATTATGTAATTGTACTAACAGAGAAAATGTCTTATTGGTTACATTTTGTAATGTTTATTTCAAATAATCACCTCCAGTAAACATTACTCACAATAAGAATTTGACACTTGTCTTAATGTGCAAAGTATGTTATAAAAGCCTAGAATAACCATATCCATTAGCTTTTGAAATGCGGTTATCATTTCTAGATGGAAAGTCCTGTACACCCCCATAGTAATCTTTCATAATACCCCTGTGAGAAAAGGCAAGGGCACACATATAAACTATGATGGATCAGGGCTGATTCGCATAAAATGAAAGCTGGAAACATAGGAATGGCCACTGATCTCTACATTTGACAAAAATAAGGGTGAATATAAGGGCACTATGCTTGAATCCCTACGTACACTACGCTTGATGCTCATTTCATTTTCCACAACACTCCCCTTAACATTAAAATGCTTTTAACCATGACCCATACATACTCATTAGGTCAGCTTCAGGATTTGGATGTGAAGGTGCAATGGCTCCAACAGCTATCGCTCCATCCTACAGCCGGGGCTGGCGTGAGTCTTGTTTCCGGAGAAATATAGTAGCCAAGGAGGTGTTTCTCGGTGTGAGCATGCCCCGTCCTCAATGCACAGTCATACTTTGAAAATGATATAAATGGGATCTAAGATACCTAGCGGCAGCACTTCTAGACTAGGCTGTAATGTGATCCAGCTGATACTACACTGTCAGCCTATGACTTAGGCTAAGAGGCTAACATAATCTGGGCCTTGTATATGTTCCTGTAGACTTCCTCATCTTCCCCTGCAGATTTACTTTGGTTGTGGCAGGTCAACTATTCTGATTATTGTGTAAATTGGTACATTTTCAGGATCATCTTTAATTTCTATAGAATCATTAGTGTAAAGAAAATCCAAACCTTTCTACTAATGCCATGCAAAGTAATCTAAATGCATGGGAGCTTTGCTCCTTTACATTCATATACATTCAGCCATAGTGCACTGTGGGAAATCAGTTGACTCCAGAAATTATGTCTGAGCATTGCTGGAATTGGGCTTGATTTTTCTGGATCCAGACTCTGGCTACATTCTCTGAACATTTGTTTTAGATCCGGGAAAACCAAAAGACCTGGCCCCAGCTGTCACACTACGCTGCACCCATAGTGATCCATTACTCATTAAGGCAAAGTCTAGCATCTGTGTAAAGACTTTTTGGTCCCCTCAATCCCACTGCCTGCCTACTGAGAACCTGTGAGAGAGTTTTGGGTGTCATGGACCATGTAATGTGTGAGTGTGTGGGCCTCAAGGTGAGAGTGGGCAGAGGTGTGTGTGTGTGTGTGTGTGTGTGTGTGTGTGTGTGTGTGTGTGTGTGTGTGTGTGTGTGTGTGTGTGTGTGTGTGTGTGTGTGTGTGTGTGTGTGTGTGTGTGTGTGTGTGTGTGTGTGTGTGTGTGTGTGTGTGTGTGTGTGTGTGTGTGTGTGTGTGTGTGTGTGTGTGTGTGTGTGTGTGTGTGTGTGTGTGTGTGTGTGTGTGTGTGTGTGTGTGTGTGTGTGTGTGTGTGTGTGTGTGTGTCCCATCCACTTCTTGTTTTTTGTGTGCATTTTGTGATTTGTACTTTTGTTTTTTCATCAAGTGTCCTGTACTGCAAGTCCCAAAATACAAAGAAAAAAGGAAAACTGAATTATCAACTTCCAAAAAATAAGGGACATGTGCCATTGTTTGGCTGCCATTTAAATATGCCACCCAAGGCACCCCCTGGCGTGGCAGCCCTCTTGGCAAAAGACCAGAGGCTAAGGACAGCTCCATTGTTGTCTGCTCGTGTCTGCCGTGGTAGTACGTAGCCTGCAGCCGTTCGACCTGGTGCGACTGATCAGGTAAGTTGA
The DNA here is from genome assembly GCF_040938575.1 of Ambystoma mexicanum. Classification (NCBI taxonomy): domain Eukaryota; kingdom Metazoa; phylum Chordata; class Amphibia; order Caudata; family Ambystomatidae; genus Ambystoma; species Ambystoma mexicanum. Next base: position 236,220,889 of record NC_090933.1, read on the forward strand.
ATCTGGATGTGTTGTATTGTGCTGTGCTAAAAAACCTGGCCCTTTTTCCCCCCTTCTAGGAAAGTCGAATCTGGGTGTGTTGTATTGTGCTGTGCTCAAAAACCTAGCCTTTTTTCCCCTTCTAGGAAAGTCGAATCTGGGTGTGTTGTATTGTGCTTTGCTAAAAGATTTGCCTTTTTTCCCCCTTCTGAGAAAGTCAAATCTGGGTGTTTTCATACTCCGGTAATTGTGGCATTGCTGCTGGTTCTCTCTAGGCTCCCACCTAGCCCCCCCCCCCCACCCCACACAAGCAAGGCCTACCGTTAATTGTTGTGAGTTACTTGTTCCCCTCCTGTATCTTCCTTTGTTGTGACCCCTGCCCCCTCCTTTTCCTCCACCAGCACATTCTGAGTTGTGTTCCACAGGGATGCACGTCTCTCTCTCTCTCTTCTCTCACCCCCTTCTCCTCCACCTACCTCCTGCACACCCCCTATGGTACTCTCTAACTGCTACCCTATCTCTTACCCTATCCCTCTCACTAAATCTGGAAGGAAGAGGTTAACGAGAGACATCCTGGTCTCCAAACCAGGCCTCCCTATTGCTGATACCTACACCAGTGCTTCCTTCAGACAGACACTCATTGACATCCTCTTTGTCGTCCCCTCTCCAGACCTATGGACCCACCATATGGTCTCTGTTCTCTCTCCTTTCTCTTCTTCTCCCATTAACAGTGGCACCGGGGGAGGTGGGGAGATCCTCTTGGCCCCTTCCACTGCTCCAATCTCCTCCTTGTTGATCAGCGTTTCCCACATCTTATCAACTTCCTCCCTTCTCCTGCTACTCCCTCCGCCACCTCTCTGGCAGCCTCATCTTCCTCTCTGCCCACGCTCGGGCCCCACTACCACCTCCGCAGGGTGTACCTCAAGCCTGTACTCCTGCACGGAAGTCTTTCAAATGTGGCAACCTGCTCCACGTCGCTACTCTCAACTGTCGTTCTGCTGTCAAACACTCATCTGACATCAGTCACCTCCTCGAAGAACTAAACCTAGATGTCCTTGCTTTCACCGAGCGAGACATGGTTTACAGCCAGTTCTGTCATGAGTTTTGACACTCGCCTCCCCGTGGGCTACAAGATCCTCTCCAAACCCAGAACCAACCGTCCTGGAGGTAGAGTAGTCCTAAACTTTCCAGAGTGGTCTGTAGACTCTCTATCTCTCCTGGCCTCTCTCTAACTGTGGCCACTATCTACAGGTCACCTGGCCAGGTCGCCCTCTTCATCTCTGAATGGGCCGACTGACCTCTCCTCTTCACTCCTTGCTTTTACTTTTTAACTTCTCCTCACTCAGAGATCTCAACATCCACCTGGATGCTTCTAATCCCTCCTCTGGGCTTTTCCGCAACGTCTACGACACTCTCTCTCTTTCCATTCTGCCTTCTGGCCAACATACTCTGGCGGACATACTTTGGATGTTCTCATCACCCCAGACATCCCCCTCTCTAGCCCTCTCACCAGTCCTCTTTCTTGGACTGACCACTTTCTATTCTCCTCTCATCTTAAACTCTCTATCCCTCAGGCAAAGCCCCCTCACCAGCACTGCCACCTACCTTGTCGGTCATTTGGCCGATGAAGCGTGTGTAAGTGGATGCCTTTGCCTCTATTTTATCTGCTCCTCCTATTCCTGCGGCTGACTCACACCCTGGCACAGCCCTTTCTAGTCTGCATCTTTCTATTTCAACACCTTGGACATCACTGCCACTATCATGAGAATCCGGCTGAAGGCTACCTCCAAGTGAAACTCTTGGTAGGATTCTGACCTCGCCGTCATAAAATGCAAGTGCAGGGTGGCTGAGAGGAAGTGGAGGGCTTCGGGTGCATCCTCTGACGAACTGCCGGCCACCTGCTCCAAAGGCAATACAGACTCTCTGTCCTGTCCAAGAAGAGAGCACACATTCAAGCCCACGTCTCAGCGGCCTCTAAAAACACGGCCAAACTCTTTTAAATCTGCTAAGAACTGTCCAATCGTGTTGCACTCTCTACCTCTCCTGTTCCCTCCCAGGCCCTCTGTACAACTCTGGCCTGTCTCTTCTCCACTGAAACTCAGGATATCCTGTCCTCTATCTCCTCTTCCTCTCCCTCTTCCTCTCTCAGCCCCCCTTTGGCCATCCCGCCCTCTCCTCCTCCTTTCTCCTCTTCCTCTCTGACAACACCTGGTGACGTTTCTAGGCAAGACCGATCTATGAAAGTGTCGGCCAAACAGGTGCTCACTGCTTCTCCAGAACCATGAAAGACCATATTGACACCGTTGCTCCAGCTTTGGCCGATTGCTGTAATCACTCTTTCACCACTGGAACTTTCCCCCTCCCCTTAACCACTCCCTTGTGCACCCCCTCCTCAAGAAGCCAGGTTTTTTCTTGAACAGTCACCCTGGCACTGCCTCTGGGCCTACCACGCACTTAGGGGCTGTAACTGTAACCCTACAGTCCCTCGTTCTCCTTGCACTACCCAAAGCCGCACTGCCCTGGCTGCACTTACTCAGAGCATTTCTGCCCTGTGTTCCCCTCCCGTCTCCCTTGCACTTCCCTGCTCGCTTTCCCCTTGCACTTCTCGTTCTCGCATTTGCAAGATTTGAATGCCACAAGGCCTTGTAAGATCGTTTGTCTTGTCCTCCCTCTGTCTTCCCTCCATTGTCTTGTCATGCCTAGAATGCTTGTGTACAGGTGCCTTATAAATGACTAACATATCATATACAAGACATGTAACTTGGCTAGGCTGAAGGAATAATATATGCCCAGGTACTTTCTGCACCCATAGCGAAAATCAAAAGCTGGCACTCATGAATATACACACAGTACTGCTTAGCTTCAAAGTAAGGGGCAGGACCCCTCAGGCCATGTTGCTCTAAGTGGTCTTTTAACGTTGCCTCTCTTATTAGGCAACATGGCCTGAGAAGGCTGGCCTTTAACTTGCTTCGAAGCTAACCAGGGTCGGTCCTGGTTACTGCATGGATAGGAGACCCGGGTCACCAGTGATTTTTCACCCCCAATGTCACTATAGCTGTAAAAATATATATTTTTTAATTATGTATTAAAGATTGCATGCTTTGAGAACTCCCAATGTTTTTAGTTAATGCCCTGTGTGATTAAATTATTTGCAGAGGATCAAACACTTTGGTTAAACAGTGTGCTACAAGCCCCTTGTTTTATGGCTGATCTCTTGGTGACTGTTGTGACACATTGTAAGCAGCACGTAAAAAAGAAACAAATAACCAGCTGCAAGAATAACATATGCCCAGCTTCAGAGCGAGGAAGGATCCGGCCCCCACAGGCCATGCTGCTCTAAGTGATTTTGTAAGGGGACTCACTTATTATGCAACATGGCATGAGGGGGCTGGCCCCGTCCTCCCTTTGAAGCAGGGTCGGTCCCAGTTACTGCATGGAGGAGAAACCCACTATGGGTATAAGCGTATCTATTTTTTTTATTATTATGTATAAAACATTGCAGGCTTTGAGAACTCACTATGTTTTTAGTCAATGTGCAGTGAGATTAAATGATTTGCAGAGGATCACACACTTTGGTTAAGCAGCATGCTACAAGCCCCTTTTATGGCTGGTCTTTTGGTGAAAGTTGTGATACATCGCACAACCCCAACTTACTGCACTTAAGCAGCATGCAAAAGGGTAAAAAATGATCAGCTGCAAGAATAAAATATGTCCCGGTACTTTCTCTCCCATAGCGAATATCAAAAGCTAGCACCCATGAATATACACTCAGTAAGTGACCATATATTTTAAAATGAAATATGCAAATGTAGTTCAATTGAACTTCTCCTTAGAAGAAAGTGAGCAAGACAAAATAGCATTGAACTTTAAAGTAATGAACACCAGAAAAATAACCTGAGAGAGGAAATCTTCCAATAGATATGCTGGCAAAGTATAAAAGGTGCTCACCTTTTAAACCCAGCAATCTGTAGTAAAATATTCCATGGAAAACAAAATTCCAATACGAAACAAGTGCTTGTGGTCTTGTGGGTAAGCGCCGTCACTGGGAACATGACAACCTGAGAAAAAACCTGGTATCCAAATACTTGAGCAAGCTTAACAACCCCAAAAAAACACAAGGGGTTGTGTACGACCTCTGAAAGAAAGTTCCACTGTCCACCCACATGTTACCAGGATTCCAAACTCGCTTGCCACATCATGGGCAAATACTCATGACTTACTTGACCTCTCATCATTTCACCTCCTCACCCCCATGTCTGGCTTTCAAACAATACTCTGCTTTATAGAGGTAACTTGAAAAGTACACATACCATAGTGTCACTCAAATATATAAATCCTTATCGAACTATGTTACGCAAAAGTGTGCCATTGTGGAATTATTCCCCCAGTCTTCTCTGCGAGACTACAAATAACAGACTGCAATTCAGCAAAAGGCAAGACATTGGTCTTTGACTGCAGAACTTTCAAGGACTGATAGTAGCATGGTTTAAAAAAGAATAATGTGAACGTTGTGTGTTATGAAATATTTAAAAAAAAAAAAAAACACAGCATTCAGGACTGTGGACTGTCTGCCATCCATGCAGTAACCATTTGTTCACTTTGAAGCTAAGCAGCGTTCGTCCAAAATAACTATTTATTCTTTTATTATTGACTGGGAGACTACAAATACAAGAATGCAATTCAGCAAAAGGCAAAACATGGTCTCTGAGTGCAAAACATTCAAGGACTGGCAGTAGCACGGTTTAAAAAAATTATATATTTCAGATGCCCATTCAGTCACCCATTCATGCAGTAACCAGGACTAGCCCTGCTTAGCTTCAAAGCGGGGCTGACCCTGCTTACCTTCAAAGCAAGGAAAAGGCCGGGCCATTCCTCTAAATGGTCTTGTTTTTTAAATTTTTTTATTTTATTGTGCACTCAGTTACAATTGGACTTTTTTACATACGCAACAATATACAATTACAATTGAGGAATACAAGACAAATAAAATAGTAAATTATTAAACAAATACACATTCCAGACCACATGTCAAAATAACAAGCTGTATCAAAATTAAATATCAAATGATCTACATTATAATGCTATTTGAATAAAGTGCAATTCATTTAAAAGATCTTGCAGTGTAAAAGACAAAGGGCCTCATTACGACCCTTGCGGAAATGGAAAAATGATGGCGGAAATGCAATACCGCCATCGAACACCGCTCGTTGCGATCATGACCCGTCACCGTAAAGTACGATGCCATTAGCGACACCGCAGTGAACGGCAACGCTAACTGCACCAAGTACGCGCACGCGCGCCTTGCAAAACCGGAATCACCGCCATGGCGCAACGGTACGCGAATTCTGACCCTAGCGGACATGTACTGAACGCCATCAAGCACGTCGTAAAGTACCATTCCGCCATGGCGAGAAATACGGCAACGCGAACCAACCGTAAATGGCCCACTGAGTGCCTGTACTCCACTCCCTGGCCTCATTGCACAACTCCTGGCAGGCGCAATGTACACACACTATGCAACCAGTGAAATCCACTATTCACCCATGCATGCCAACGTAGAAAAGCATGCAGGGGCTCAAAGCGCCCCGTGAGTGGGCATCCATGTACGGCATGTCACCATAGCCGTACTGACGCAGCACAGGCATGTGAAGGTACAACACATCAAAATGAAAATCAAGAACACATGACACAAAACAACAGTAGTCCCCCATCGCTTGCCACCAGCGCAAGGCAACATCCACAACAGCATCCTGAGGGGGATTGCACCAGCCCTGTACTCATGCCAGTAAACAAACCAACCATCAGCAGAAGCATGTACCACACAAGTCAACTCAGAAGGCGGAACACAAAGCAGATCATCATGCAATACATACCGCCACAAAGCGAAAATCGCCACATCACCTGCAAAGAACAACGCAACACGACAAATATCGGAATACAATTTAAATGCACATCCAAATGACAAAGGCCCCACATCAATTTGCAAAATCCCACCAAAACAACCATCATCACCGAGGGCTGCATCTGCAATAATTGACCGGCTTCCACTTGTGTGACGCCCTGTACCATCATGGCACACAGGGCTTACATCAACGTTCCAAAAGGCAACATGGAAGCGGCAAGAACCGCAGGTCCGTCCCATGAGGCAGGCACTAGTCGAGCTGAAAGGCCGAAATGTTGCACCTAGCCACCAGTACAGCGTAAGGGCATGTGGCCCATTGGCGATCGTCCCATATGATCGAAATGGTGCTCCACTGATTCACCCGAAGCTGCAGGAGTCGAGAGTAAAAACCATCTGGAGGAGTGGCGTAGAGATGGCATCTGCAATAGGGCAGGAGATACCTGTCACCCAAAAGAAACACAAATCAACCGATTGCATTACGGGACTCATGATGCATTACAATCTTCATTCAACACACCAAATCCACACCCATATGCATGCTAGCCCACTCCAAAGGAATATACACACCCCTAATCCAGTATCGAATCACAACGAAACCAATCGAGCTAAATACACCATTGGCAACGTCGGTTACTGTGCATGCGTCCGTCAAGATAGAACCCATGACATGGGATTAGTAACGTGCCTAGACACACGTGTATGAAGGCGCGTCGAGACAGGGAGGATCCGACAAGGGCAGAGAGACGTATGTCCCACTATGGCAGCCTTGCATCACATAACGCAGGGGAAGGGGAGTGAACCAAGAAACCCATGTACATGGCAGACCCTAAACGGATTCATCAGTCCATGCATCCACACATCATTCCCTCATCCCGCAATGAAAACGCATGAATATTCACTCACATAATATGTGAAACTTCCATCGCGTCTGTGCGTAATGCAGTCCGCAAAAACCACTGTGCCCCCGGCCGGATCTGTAGTGTTGTGAAGCAAGATGGATTTGGGAACGTCCTGCCTTATCGTCCACTACGCTATTGCGCATCCCATTCAATTCATATCATTCATTGCCTGCTCGTTATGGGCCATGTCCCAAGGACATTCTACAATAGAACGTTACATTTCCAGCCAGACCTGTGGGCGTATCCTCGCCGCTACTTCAAAACCCAAAATGCTGGCCTTCGAATTCCTCACTTGCAACATTACGTCGAAAAGGCTTCTGTGAACGCTTGCATTCACAATTACATCAATGTAGTGCGGCTGTGTGTCATGATGCTAACTGGCTGCAATCACAAATGGCACGCCACGCCCGTCGGTGAAGTACGTTACTGTGCTGCATGAGGGTCGGCCATCGATCGAGCCCTACATACCACTGACTCTTCACAGGTATGTAAGCGGCTGCAATCATAGCATGTGTAACAATGGGAGCATAGCATGAAAATCAGTCAAAGTACATCACACTGCCATCGGGATTTGATACATGATTCCAATCCCAAGATGCCATGCGGCCAAATGCAGCCTTACGTGCGGGCCGTGCTCGACCAGAAGGGATTGCATCTGCCACAGATTCATTCAATCAGCACAGGTGGAGGCCATACAGGCCGACAGCACATATATTGCAGACCCAAACCCCTCCCACAACCACTCCCACTCCAAAATGCTACCGGCAGGACTAGCGATGTTGGGCCTGGGGTACCAGATAGCACTGCAAGTGCTACAACTACAAGAAGACGACGAACAACAACAGGTACAACAACCGGGCGCACAGGGGAGACGGAGGAGAAGGAGGAGGAGGAGGGCAAGGCAGGGTCAGCAAGGCCCACAAGCACTGCCACCACCACCACGCAGGCGGCCCGCAATCCCACGCCTCCGAGCCGATCCGTTCAACCTCACTGCTGAGCAGATCCACACCCTCTACCGTTTGGACCGGGACACCATAATCGCCATTGTGGACATGACACATGCTGACCTCGTGAGCATGATAGATAGCCCAACCGCCATCCCACCCCTACTGAAGGTGGTGTCTGCACTCCACTTCCTGGCCACAGGCACCTACCAGCACACAGTGGGACAGTTGCATGGCATTTCACAGCCACTGTTCTCACGGACACTCTTCCAAGTGCACGATGCCCTCCTGAAGCACGCCGACGACCACATCACACTACCACGCACGTACCAGGAGATTACCAACGCTAAAGTGGGATTCCATGCACTTGGCGGCATCCCGGGTTGCATTGGTGCCATCGACTGCACCCATGTTGAATTGGTTGTCCCACATGCCATGGAGGTCCAGTACCGCAACCGGAAACAATTTCATTCAATCAATGTGCAAATGGTGTGTGACTCCAACAAGATCTTTACGCATTGTTGTGCCAGATTTCCAGGATCTACCCATGATTCAATGGTCCTGAGGAACACAAGAATACCACGCTACATGGAGCGACACGCAGGGCACAGATCCTGGCTACTCGGTGAGTCTCATTTCATGCATGACATCGTGGCCCATTTGATGCGTCAATGTCCTTGCAGGGGGGGGGGGGGGGGCTACTTAGCACTATCATTCCACTGACACCCTTTATTCGTCTCATACAGGTGATGCCGGGTATCCACTGAAGAGATGGCTCCTTACACCAATCCGGAACCCACAGAACGAGCATGAGGAGGACTACAACCATGCCCACTCACGTACCCGTGTGGTCATTGAACAGGCATTCGGCCTACTGAAGGCTCGTTTCCGCAGCCTCAGCAGGTCTGGCGGGGCACTCATATACAGCCATGAGAAGGTTTCTAAGATGGTCATGGCATGTGTCATGCTGCACAACATGTGCATACGTAGGAATGTGCCCATGCCCCCTGACGCTGTACTGCATGCACCTGAGGATGATGATGATGATGAGGGTGGGGATGTGGAGGCACCTCAAGGAGTCCATGAGGCACAGGATGCACGTGCAATCCGACAGAGCATCATAGATGCATGCTTCTAGCAACCACGCATGGTGCCTATTACACGGAAAGGGGACCTGTGGCACTGTGTGTGTGTAGTACAGGCACATTGTGGACTGTACGCCTATGAAGGCCTCGTACGCAAATATCAATGTCCACACATGTCATTGGATGATAATGAGGTGCTGTATTGTTAATGTGATTTGATTTATACACCCTATGGACCCGCCACCCAGTGAAGCCCAACACACCCCCTCCACCCTACTACCTCCCCCCCCAACACCAGTGTCCAAATATGCATGCTGTCCGTGGGTAGACGCTATTGCAAGCCCCCTCTACGGGTATCAGGGGCACCCCTGCCCGTGGAGCGCAGGTTCCTGCCAGATCTGCGTTGGGGGCTGCCCTGGACGGAACTTGCCACGGATGAGGTCTCTGCCTGCTCGCGTCCATGCATGTCTCTGAGGGTTTGTGAGAGCTCCGAGAGCACACGGCGCACAGCAGCAAGTTCAGCACAAACGTCTTTGGACGTCGCATGCAGTTCCCCCCTCAGGCTCTCGGTGCTTTTCTCCATTTGTGCTCTCAGGCTCTCGGTGCTTTTCTCCATTTGTGCTCTCAGGCTCTCGGTGCTTCTCTCCATTTCTCCCCTGAGGCTCTCACTACTTTTCTCTATTTGTGCCCTGAGTGTCTCGGTGGATGTTTCCATGGCTGCCCTGGAACCCCCGCATTCATTTGCATGGTCCTTGAGTAGCGTGGACGCTTCCTGCTGTTGCTCGATCAGCAGGTCGAGGGACTGTTGCCTCTGCTGGGCCATGGACATTTGCGGTGGTGTGACAGGGGGGCTGCTCAACACATGTTGCCTTGGCACAGGACTTGTGGGGGTTGGCCAGTCGTCGTCTTCAGGGTGCCCCTGCGTGGTTTCGTCATGGTGTAGGGGATGGAACATGCAGGGGGATTGGGAAAGGTCATGGATGGTACCTACGTCGCCAGCACTGTTTTCCGTGTCGGAGCATGCTGGCATGACAGCTGTGTCACCTATGGTGCTGCTACCACCAGAGGCAGTGCCATCAGATACGTTCTTTGGGGGGACCTGTGGTGCTGGGGTTGTGGACTTGCTGGCTGCTGGGGTGCCTGTTGCAGTCCCCTCCAGTGTGCTGCCACTTGATTCCTGCTGCTGCCGTGTCTTGATCCTTGCACCTGAGGTGGAGGCTCTTGGGACGTTGGTCCTGGCCCTCTTTGCAGGCGTGCTGGTAGGGGTGTCCTGCAGCTCTTCGTTGGTATCGGACCCTGTGGTGGAGTAAAGAGGGGCGAGCGTTAGTTATGGGTCTGTCGGATTTGGAATGGCAACGTATCAAATGCATTGGGGTGGTACATGAGGCTGATTTGGGACTGGGCCTTGGAGGTGGTCTCATTTTCGTGTGGATTGAGGATGCATTCATTTGGCTGCCTGCAGTTAGGGGGTGCATGCTGCACATGTAGGGGTTGTTTATGGCTTCTTGATTGATTTGTTTGTTCATTCTGACTTTTAGAGGGCGCTGTCAGGGCTAAGTATGTATTGCACTATGGGGTCACATGGTACTGCACATGTTCGTGGTTTGTGGATTTCGCATTGTTTCTCTTGGCCAACCTACCTGATTCTCCGGATGTCGGCACTCCTTTCTCCATCCCTCCGACTCCCTCTATGCTCTCCATTCCTATGGTGGAGGCGCAGATTTCCTCCCAGGGGGTCAACTTGATGGGCGACTCTGAACCCCCCCCGGTAGCTGTGGCGATGTTCCTGTTCGCAGAAAGTATGCTGCGTACGCGGATCCGCAGGTCGTCCCACCGCTTGCGACATTGCTGTGGCGTGCGGGGTGTTGTCCCCACCGCACTTACGCGCTGTGCCACCAGGGCCCATATGGCCTTCTTGTTGGCAAGGGCCGTCCTGGTCATTTGACTGGAGAAGACGACGGCGGAATTTTCCTGTAGGGTCTCGGTGAGCACGGTCAGTTCCTCTCGGGAGAAGTGTACCTGCCGCTTGCGGTCACACGCTTTCTTGGCTACCTTTCCCATATTTATTTTTTTAACTGGGGTTGCTAACGGGTTGGGATGTGTCAGGGTCGGATTTTTTATGGTTGTGTTGGGATTCGGATTTTATAGTTGTGCGGCGTGCTGTTTCCCGTTCCGGCCACATGCTTTTACTTCCGTTTCCGTATATTTACGGTGGCCGTAATTTGCGGTGCACGCTCGTTACGGTGACCGCTCATTACGGTGACCGCTAAGATGGGTGGCGGTATTGCACCTGGTGCAGCGTACGGCGGCGGTAAGGGCCGTTTTGGGGTCATTTCCGCCATCGCAGCCTTTCGGATTCCGCCATGGCGTAATGCTCGTGCCCGATGGGTCGTGATTGGCCGCACTTTGCTCCTTCGTGCAATGGCGGAAACGCTATTTGCGCTGTTGCGGTCCGGTCAGTCGATTTCCGCAAGGGTCGCATTTCTTTTGCAGCTGAAAGTCTATTCCAGAATTCCTGAGTGTAATGCCATTCAATATCATGCACAAACTTTGCAAAATATTTTTCTCTTTGAGTTTGTGTTTCTGTTCCGGTTATAAGCATATGTCTCATGACTTGGGGATATCCCTCACCACACAAGTTTCATTCTCCTGCAACCTGATCTAAATGTTGTCCAAATCCTTACCATTTAGTTCGTTTTTACCAGAGTTAAACAAAATCGTAGCAAATGATAACGCCAGGTTGGATTTTTCACAGACACCAACATTTCTAATGCTTTTCATGTAAGAAAAAGATGCTCTGGTTAAAATCCAGTCAGCTCTCATTAATGATTATGTCACTTTATCAGGATTTATAACAAGTGCCTCACTAGTTGATTCCCATGTTTGAAGGATTATTTCAGCATCAGCTTGGAGGGAAGACAAATATTTGCTGATTTTTGACACTCTATGGGCCTCAATAGACTTGATCTATATAATGCAAGAACTTTCCAATTAATGTACGTTTGTAATCAGTGCAAACCAAGTTCATAGCGCAGCTGATAAATCGGCAAAGACATAGCTAAGCGCAGTGTCTTCTTTCAGAGCAGACCTTCTAAGCAAGACCAATCAACAGAGCGAGCACAGGAATTAAGTTCTAAACCATATAACATGGCCGGTATCACTTCGCTTTTATAAAATGTAAGCAGAGGTAAATGAGAAAATCTGCATAAAGTGTTTTAAAATGTTTACATTTGGCATGTGTATTGGAGTATCTTACTTTCCAATTCAACAGCTAGGGTTTTCAGTGGTTGGGTTGTGTTTAGATGAAAACCTAGATATTTGACTTTCTTAACAATTGGCAGTAAATTGGCTGTATGCATTGGTTCATTGTCCTATTCGGTTTATGTTTTTATGTGATTGCTTACCAAATACAATAATATTTGATTTTGATGAATTAACTACCAAATCATTTTCATGAGCATACAATTCCAGTCCTTTGATCATTGGCTCCCTCAGCTGTGTGGACACGAACGCCAGGAGACTGTGCTGTCTCTTCACAATCACTAATGAGGTAATGATCTTTAACTGCCTGTGATCCTTGATCATCCTTTTCTCATTCCACCTGTGTCTTGTATACAAAGGAAAAATAATGAAGCAATGAATTTCGAAGCGTGTATTTACTATTCTGCCACCTCCTCCACTTCTACCGTGTGCTCCCCGCGATGCACGCAGCCCTCCTTGCCTGAATCACCATGTGGGAGCCCTGAAGCTGTTTATCCCTCACTGTCTAGGGCTACACAATGCCAGCTTGCTACAATTTTAAGATGTCCGTTTGCTTTGTCTTGAGCTTTGTGTGCGTTCTTGATTGCCTGCTGAAGTGTTCATGTATTGGTCACTGCAGTCCTCATTACATCCAGTTGGGGACTGGCAGGCTCTAGCCGGCCCCCAAACCGAAGGCCCACTTCCTAAACGCCCTGTCTGCTCCCTGTCCGCTACCATAACGCTGCCTGCCTCTTGTATTTCGCTTCCCACCCACTGTTGTATGCATGTGATGCCGGTATGCCTGCCTTTTGTATTTCACTGCCCCCCCACTGTTGTATGCATGTGATGCCTGTATGCCTGCCTCTTGTATTTCGCTGCCCCCCACTGTTGTATGCATGTGATGCATATATGCCTGCCTTTTGTATTTCGCTGCCCCCCCCCCCACTGTTGTATCCATGTGATGGCTGTATGCCTGCCTCTTGTATTTCGCTGTCCCCCCACTTTTGTATGCATGTAATGCCTGTTTGCCTACCTCTTGTATTTCGTGTCCCCCCACTGTTGTATGCATGAGATTCCTGCATGCCTGCCTCTTGTATCTCACTGTCCCCCCCACTGTTGTATGCATGTGATGTCTGTATGCCTGCCTCTTGTATGTCGGTGTCTCTCCCTTTTGTTATGCATGTGATGCCTGTATGCCTGCCTCTTGTAATTTGCTGCCTCCCCCACTGTTGTATACATGTGACGCATGCATTCCTGCCTCTTGTATTTCGCTGTCCCCCCACTATTGTATGCCTGTGGTGCCTGTATGCCTGCTTCTTGTATTTCATGGTCCCCCCACACTGTTGTATGCATGTGATGCCTGTATGCCTGTCTCTTGTATTTCGCTGTCCCCCGCCACTGTTGTATACATTTATTGTCGGTATGCTTGTATCCCCATCATGCTGTCCCTTCCCCCATGGTAGCCCTCTGCTGCTATCCCCCCTACATCAATCAATCCCTCACTTCCCATTGTGGGAGTTTGTATTGACACATTATGGTGACACCATCACCGCCTGGCTGCTGATGCTTTGATTTGACTTTCTGGACTCATGTGACTCATGTTGGTTCACCCATCTCGGATATCGTCATTCTCATGCTGGAATTCCTTAAGCATCACGTATTCATGGTGGCATTGAATCATGCTGTGCCCATCTACGACTTCATTCCTGGCGTGCACTTGCTGTTCTCTTGCAACATTATGTATTTAGTATTTACCTCTGCAACTTGATGTACTCTGTCCACTTGCTTTACACCCTATAACACTGTATTTTGCCAGCTTGCCTTTTCTTCTCTTCCACCACACACACCGCTTCTCAGTCTTCTCTTCCTCTCCCTATCTTTTCCCTCTCTCCTCTCCCCCCTCCCCTTACTATATTCTATGCACTTATTCTGTCAGAAATGCGCATCTGGCCTAGTACGATAATAGCTTGGTTGTTCCTCCTCCTTCCACATTTCTTTGTCTCCCCTTCCCTCTCCAGCACTACCTGAAATGTCGTCAGGCCTAGTTCGATAATCGCTTGTTTTTTTCATCTCCTTCGTCCCTCCCCCACTCTCTCACATCTTGTCAATCTCTGGCACTAGGAGAAATGTCATCAGGCCTAGTACGATAGTTGCTTGTCTGTTCTTATCTCCTACCTGCCCTCCCTCCCCTCCTTATCATTGTTAAAGCTCTTGCACTATCTGAAATGTCGTCAGGCCTAGTACGATAGTTAATTTTACATTCTTAATGTCTCAAGGCCTCGTAGGAATGCCATTGTTTTTTCCCTTGCTCCCTACCTTGAAGCACTTTGAAACACATGTGTGTATAGGCGCTTTACACATAAACTATCATTCATTCATCATTGAAATGCTGTAACCCTACTGGAGTTCAGTCAATTAATGTGAGATCATCAGCATAAGCCAAGAAATTGATTTTGGCAGCGCCCATAGAGGAACTCACAAAAGAGTGATTTAATAGGATGTCAGCCAGGTCAGCTAGATAGAGGTTAAACAAGATGGCCGCAAGGATACACTCTTGTCTTACACCGTTTTTAATGTGTATCTCTGATGTTAAATCACTGTTCATGTTTAGTCTTACTCGGACTATGGTATGTTCATGTAAGGCCATGATTATCTGTAAAAAACCTTCTGGGATCTTCCCTTTCCTTAATTTACTCCATAGTTTTCCACTATCCACCAAGTCAAAAGCCTTTGATTGGTCAATAAGAGCTATATATGTTGGAGTTGAGTTTTTCCCCAGACTGTGTTCTTTTAAGATGTTTAGAGTTAGCCCGTTCAATAAGGTTGATAAGCCTTTTCTAAACCCAGTCTGGAATTTGGATACGATTGAGTGACACTCCACCCATTTCATCAGATCTTGGAGGACTAAGCAAACAAATATTTTACTATCACAATCCTGCAAGGTTATTGGGCGATAGTTTGCTGGATCAGTTCTTTTGCCCTTTTTGTGAATCGGAATAACAATAGCTCATTTCCAAGATTCTGGGATTGTTTGTGTTTTTATGATGTTTTTGAAAAGCTGAAATAAAATGAATGACCGGGTTGTAGAGTCAGGTTTTAGTATCACGTTGGTTAGGCCATTTGGGCCAGGCACATGAGAATTGGAGGATTTTTTAATCAAGCCCCCTCTCTCTTCTTTTTCAATGGGAAGTAACCAGTTCACTTTTATTTTGTTTTCAGTCTGAGTCACGAATTGCTTTACCGATGATTCTGAGAAATATTTTATCCAATATTATTTGCTATCGTAGTAGATTGTTGTGCATCCTGGGATTGTGCATTGTGGTTAACAATCAACCAAACATTTTGAGCTTGTGCTGGCAAGAGGGCTTGGAGCATAATCTGTCCATCACGTATATTCCGTAAAATAGGTCATTCACGTGACCAATATCTATATGTGTTCTTTATTTTTTTCCTTTCTAATAGCAACATCGATTCAGATAAACCCATGATCTTTAGATCACGTAACTTTTTGTTAACACACTTTTTTCTCCATAGGTTACCACATCAAAGATATTTTGATGATTCTTTATGCTAGTGCCTTTTTTGGTTTTTGAGGGATACAAATCCCACAGAAATTCTACAAAGTTACCGGGCAGGCATAAACATTTTATTTCCATTTCAAGGTCACGATCTAAGATGGACTCTAATTTAGAATTTAGTTTTGAGCCCTGATTGCCAAAACAAACAATTTGATTGCCTTGCGGATTAACCTAAAGTTCTGGAGTAAATATTTGTTTTAGTTTCGAGTTGGTTAACAAGAAATCTGGTTTGTAGGGAACTATGATCACTATACTTCATGGGAATAACAGTGAACTTTGCCAGCACTGGAGCAATTCTAACGACACCACTATATAATCGATTGTTAATTTTGCCTTAATATTTGTCCATGTGGGTGCCAGAGGGGAGTCATTGTTTACATTCCCATTAATAATGGTTACGTTCCAATCATGAAACCAGCTATCCCAGACTTCACCATAACAATTATTTATCCCTGACTTTGAAATCATTAGGAAATCGAATATTATTTTCTATTAGAAGAATATAGAGATTTTCCAAAAAAGGCAATAAACCAGTACTTTCGGGGTTTCAGTAGACGGTGATTAAGACTAAGGGCCTCATTACGAGAATCGCAGTAAAAATGCAGTCATTACCGGCATGGTGTAATAAGCGCGTCCGTGTTCCCTTGACACCGCAAATAGCGGCTGATTACGAGAGCGCGAGCATGCATGAACGCCATGCCGATAATGGCTGCACCGCCATGCATCTAAAGATGCCCCCTAACCCCCGATAGTGCCATCACAGAACCCACCGATACGGCCTCCGCCCAGGAGCAACCCCTTAAAGATCCCCCAAACACCCGATAGTGCCATCACAGAACCCGCCGATACCGCCTCCGCCCAGGAGCAACCCCTTAATAACAGACCTGGCAATACCATCATGTAAATACCGGGTTTGTAATACCGGACCCGGAAGTAACATCATCGCGCCGGAACGGGAATGCGCTGGCGGCCATATTAAAAAACACAATCCATTGAAATTCTCCTAACACAGCACTGGTACAGAGTGGAGAGCAGGCCCAATCAATCCATAATGTCCAAGGCTACTCGGAAGTCCACCCCTGCATGCGAAAGAAGCGCTTCTCAGACGAGGAGCTGAATATGCTAGCAGACATGCTGGTAGCCCATGCTGATGAGGTCTTTGCCAATGACCTAAAGCGCGCAGCCCAACTGCGCAAAAAAGAAATATGGGAGGAGGTGGCACGGAAGGTACCTGCGGTTGGCACCACCACCCGCACGGTGAAGGATTGCAAAAAAAGGTGGGACAATCTACGTCTCCGGGTGCGCAACATACTTTCAGCCAACTGCAGGGAGGCCATGGCTACAGGCGGCGGGGACCACTCACCCACCAAATTATCGAGATGGGAGGAGACATGTAGCACCACGATCAATATGGAATCGATCGAGGGCTTCTGAGACATGGAGACGGTGTGCCGTCATCGGCAGATGGAGGTGAGTGTCCCCACAAACCCATGATAACCAAAGCATGATGTAGCACAACAGATGTGAATGGCCCATCATACACACATGTACAGATCCATGTCCAGATGGTGGCCCAAACCCTGGCACAATGATATGCATGCTGTGTGCCAATCCCATTACCAACAGACACCCAACACACAGGGAGAAATCACATGTCACACATCACCCAAACAACAATACAACGGTACACCATCCAGTACACATCACTCCATAAAGGAGAGTCCACGACGTATGCCAATATGGCCCCCCCATTGCAAGTACCCTGTGCGTCACACCTAAAAGAATGCAATGCATGAAACATGAACTACTGAATAGCACCAAATCATGCATCTTGCACATACCACCATCACTGATGCCCTGCATCTCTTGTTCCCCCACAGGCACAGATGCAGAAAGTGAAGGCCAGGAGCCTGCCCCAAAGGCCAGCACATCCTCCAAGGGATCCAGGGCCAGTCAAGGAGGCACAGGACCTTCAACCTCCAGGGCAACACCGACACCCAGACTGCAACACAGGCCAGCATCAGCAGTAGAGGGCAGGCCAGCTGAGATGGAAACAACACGTGAGACACCATCCGATGCCACTGCCACAAAGGAGTCATCAACTGTTGCAGAGGCAGAGGGTGATGGCACGCAGTCTGCTGCAACCAGTTTGATTGGGGAGGTAGCTGCCTCAGCCCCTCTCAGCAATGTGGAGGGCCATGCCGAGGTATTTTTAGACATGGACAACAACCTCCATGTGGTATGTCCTCATACCCTGAGCCCCCGGCCCACACCCTGCACTCCACACAGGGCACACCAGTCAGCCCCATGCAAGTACATGCCGTAGTACTTGGGAGTCCCCATCTGTCGTCCCCATCAGAGGCGCTTGACGAGGGTTGAAGCCCGCCAGGATAGCATGATCGAGCTGGTCCAGCAGTATGTGGCAGAGTGGGAAATGACCCGGCGTGAGATACGCGAAGCTAATGCAGCTAACATCATAGCCATGAACACCAACACCATGGTCATCCGCGACAGTTTAGCTGCTGTAACCCAGGTCCTTGGCAGGATTGTTGAACATTTGCAGCAACAACAACCGGCACCGACAGTCCCACAGGTATCCACCTCGACCCCATCTACCACACCTGCCAGCTCGAATCCTGCAAGCCCTGTGCGCATGACCAGGTGTAGTGCACACCACACGGACATGCTGCCCCCAGACCCAAAGAGAGGTCGCAACTAGCAGGTCCACCCTGCATGTGCAAACTGCCACCCGGGGAAAACCATGATTGGCACATCATGTGTGGGATGACAATGGGTGAGGGGGAGGTGGTGTTGGGGGTGTTAGGGGGAGGTGGTGTTGGGGGTCTTGGGTGGAAGGGGGAGGTGGTGTTTGGGGATGGGGAGGATCAGAGGGTGTGTGTGAGGTGGAGGGTTCAAGCACAATAATGTTAAGTATCCAATACACCCGTTGTGTTCAAATCATATCGTGACTGGTCATTGTTCATTTCGTGTGTGTTTATTCAATTCAAGACAGCGCACAGTGCCCAAATCCCCACACACCCTGTGTCCATATGCACACAATCCCAGTGCTCACTGTAGTACTAACACAGAACCATTCCGACTTCCTTTTTTCATTACCTCCATGCTCGTAATGAGGCCCCAAGCCTCTTGTTGTGTTGCCCCACTTTATCATACATCTAATGACAATAATGCCTGCAGTATCCTGGTTCATGCTTTCAATGTTACTTCCAGCAGTATTTTTAATGGCAATCAAGAGGCCTCCTGAAGAGCAGCCCCTGTTACTACAATATGCAAGTTGGCAAAATGTAGTAAACCCATCGATATATGTACTGCTTCCAAGAGCCAATTCTCTTGAAGGAAAACTAAGTCATGGTCTTTCAAGATTATGCAACTGGGGGCTGTGTCCCTGAATGATGCCGGACCTCTTGTATTCCAACTTATTAGGTTTAGATCTTCTTTTACCTATAGCTGGTCCTCTGACACATTCAATCTTTGAAAGACCTCAATTAAAATTTCAGAGAGTAAGATCAATAATTTCGATATTTCTTTTGAACTTTTTTCAGAGTGTGAACTCGTAGCAGCACAAGTTATATTTTCCAACAGATGAATCTGGAGTGTTAGCCGGGGGAAGCGGTTTGTTGGTAAAAACTTCAACATACATTTTTCCGAGCTCACTGGCACACATAGTATTTTCAAACCTTCAACATTTTTTAAGATGAGTTCAACCCTGTGAGTACATTTATCGTACAGAAAAGAAAGGCAATCAATGTCTTGGGTACAGAACAAATAAAGGTCAGGAATCTTTTTTGTAAAAGCCAGGATGTTACTTCAATTTAGAGATTTTTTATCCTTTGAATGAGTTACTTGGTGGAGCCACACTTTAGGTGCTGCAAAGGGTTTGTGCAGATCTGACTGATCCAAAGTGAGGGTCAAGGGGTGTTATGTTTTTTCAGAGTCTGAATCATTTGTGGGTTGGACAGTCATCTTTGTAGATGCAATTACGCAGTCCGAGGCAGTTTTACTGGAAGTAATTTTTTCACCATTTTTCAGCCTGCTTTTCCTGCAGAAAATGGGAGCCAGCTTTAGGGGTTTGAGAGGCACAATGATTTTGATTATTGGTTATTCCGTCTATAACCCAGTACTGTTTTTTATTTTTAAATGATTGGATATGGTACAGTTATTTCCTCATCAATTTGGTAAGATTGGTCGGCGCCTTGATATTTTTTGTTTTCTGAGCAGATGTTATTGAATTTTTGCTGTTTCAGGGGTGTAGAGAGGGGCACATGTGCAATATTTAGTGTTGTTTTATGGTGTGGACTCGTGGTAGAAGAGTAAGCACCAGGAGGTACCTTGTGTAAAATAGTGTGCTTGGCATTGTAGTGGTGGGTGTGTGCAGACGGTGCAGAGGTGGCACCATGCACAATTGCTTTAACATAGGCAACGGTTAGCCTATTGAGAGTGATGTTGGATGCTAACATCGAGTGATTGGTTGGACTTGTGGAGATGGCCAGTGTGGTGGGTGGAGTGCCTCGTCGGGCCTATGGAGAGTATCATAGTGAAAGCTGAGTTAGGATTCATTGGGAGTGAGCGTGTGCGTAACTGGAGAACGGGGAGATGGAGCACAGGTTAGATGGGATCAAAAGCAAGGGAGGTCTGGGAATATTGGCTTACATGGACAGCCCTCTGGAGCACAAGTGCCAAAAAAATGCCCCAGTACCTTGAGAAATTATCAAAGTACAATTTTCAAAGAGCCCAGGAGACTAGGGGCCAGTGCTTCAATGCATGGCCTAGGGAAGGTACATTTGACAGCAAAATAATAGAAACTACGTTCTTGTGTCTGTTAACAAAAAACAAGGGCTCCAAGTTGAAGAGCAGACAGAACATATTAGGGCTCTGGAAGTTATATGAAGAAACAAAAGGGGGAAAAATGAAAAAAGAAGAGGAGACTGAGGGAGGGAGCAGACCGAGCTCTCTGCCCCCGCCCTATGGGATATATCCCACATTACGACCCACAGCAGGGTACACTAACCCCCAGCGACGAACTTATGGGGGAGACCATGAGTAAAAGACAGGGGAGAAAGACAGAAACACACCAAGGGAGGAAATACACAACAAAGGAAGAAAGGAAATATCTAGCAGACATAGAAAAGAATACATGCCAACAGGTGAATGAGTTATTCAATGAGGTTGAATGGATAATAGAGGAGGAAGTGAGGTGAAAAACAAGGGAGACAAAGGGGATTGGCTATCAGGGAGAATGCATTTAAACTAGAAGAGGAGGAGGAAGAGGGAAAGAAGAAGGAAGTGGAAGGAGGGGACGAGGACGATGAAGCCTCAGGTGAAGAACTGTTAGGAGAAGAATGGAGTGATGGGGATAGTGATGAGTGGACACGCGAAAAAATGAGAGGGAGAGGGAGGGAGAGAAAAGAGCAAAAGTGACAGGACAGTGACAGGAGTGACAGGGACTGGTCCATCTCCCTTCGCAGCAGGGTATGAAGGGTAAAAATGGGACTAACACAGGCTACCAAAGGGGGGGGGATAGGTCCCATGACACAAGTAATGCCACTACTACAGAAAAGCAGAAGGGTGCACATTATGTACAATGGAAAACAATGGACCGAGAAAACCTAATATACAGCCTTCCCTCCCTCATAACTGGAGCCAGTAATTGGATACAGGTGCTTGACAAAAAGGCAGCGGGTGAAACATTAGAAATCGGGACATGACAAGTGTATTCGCTGCAATCATACGATCATAGGAGAGCAGGTAGACAAAATATGGAAGTAGGCAGGCTACAAAGGAGTAAAATGAAGCACAAATGCTCATGATGGGGCTCCATTTAATAATTGTCGAGCATACATTTTGGAGGTCATGGGGAGTATGTATCCTGATAGTTACGACCTGTGGACACTAACGGCCCATAAAATAAAAGGCAATAATGACCCAGCAGACTATATGAAGAGAGTACAAGACCTATGGACACAAGAGATGCGAACGTTGTGGGATAAATGCATAACCATGTTCTATCACATTCTCATAAAAGGGTTGCTGACAGAAGTACAGACATCTTTGGATAAAATAGTGGGCATTGAAGCTAAAGGCTGGCCCGTAATACATGCAATGATAGTACACTATTGTAAATGAAAAACAGGAAAGAGGCAGGCAGTGGAAACTGCCACCAATGCAGAAAACAAACGGATGCAGAAGATACTGGCAGTAGCGCTGTCACCACAGGGAGGGTTTCCCGCGGCAAATATACCGCAACAAGGAGGCTACATGCATGCACACCACAATGGGGAAAGCCACCACAGGGGAACTACATGCATGGGAGATTTTTTCCTGTCGGAAGAGGATACCCACAGCGAGGAAGAGGGGGGTATGAAGGAACGGGGTATAGGGTCTTCGGACCCTGCTAGCTATACCAGAACATGGGATACCTGGCGTGCACTTTCCCTTAAATGCAGCAAGCCCAGGCACAGGCGATCAAATGGCACAGCAACAGGGGATCGGTACAGTACAGCCCCAGTGGCAGCAGATGCAACTTCTCGCAGCAGGGAGGGATGCAGATACAAGGGGGGACAAACGATGGCAGGATAGCAGTGCCTGCTATATCACAACCCCCAGCAGTGGCGACACGAACTGCTGTGGTGTTGGAACAAAACGCTTTGCCCCATTATACTAGGGTCAGCGTTTCCAGAGAAAATCCTTTCCCTTTCTCACCAAATAACAGGCAACAATCGGGGGGGGCCCACAGAGAGCCCAAGTGTGTCCACTCTTAGCAGTAACTGATGACCCCGAAGAGGAACCCGAGGTGGCAGTGAAAATAGGACCAAGAGAATTCTCCGTAGACACAGTAGCAACTAAATCCTGCATCAGTGAGGGGGAATTTGGATATGCAGGTCTTCTCTGGGGTGGTAGTCATGGTTCCAGTTACAAAAGATTTACCACTAACAATAGGGGCACAACACCTTGTAGCACCATTACTATATTCCAACGACACTCACCCATAAAGCACTAAACAATGCTGCCCCCAGTTACCTCATGGATAGACTCCTTAGGAGAACTTCCATCAGACCTATGAGACTTAGTAACGCCAACTGCCTCACTATCCCCAGATTCAGGCTGGCCAAGGTAGGTGGCAGCAGCTTCCCCGTGAATGCAGCCCAACTTTGGAATTCTCTACCACACGCTCTTAGAGAAGATCAACCATACCTGAACTTTAGACGCAACTACATTAACTTGCTCAAATCCACTGACCGGTAGGCTGGACCGCTGAGCCACATACACCTCTGTACTGTATCTGTATATTCCCTCAAAGTACTTCTTAACATAGGCCTGATGTATATATGTACTATTCTTGCTTATAAGCTGTATATATGTTTTTATCCCTGATGTATATATGTAATACTCCTGCTCATAACCTGTATATATGTTTTATTTCTGCTCATAACTTGTAACTCTGTAACCTAAGACTTGCATTTTCTTTAACTGCTGCGCCCTGATACCTCTGGGTCTGAAATGAATAAACAAACAAACAAACAAACTCCTATCCATATCTTAGGGAGAGATTTGCTCAGCAAACTAAATGCAACAATATCATTCACAGAGAAAGGGATGGTGTGCACTACGCCTGGCATTTATTATACCTGCGTGGCCATCCTCCTCTTGGAAGCACACGCTCAAAGCACCTTGCGAGCACAGCCCTTGTACCCAAGCATGTTCCTGTATGGGGTTAACGTCCTGCTGGGATGGGTCCTGGGGATACAGGGTAAGGTGTTTCCGATTGGCTTCAGAATTCCCATTCAGAACCACAGTGCGAGAAGGATTGCCTAAAGGGGACAGCCGTTGTGTTACAACTAGAGGAAGTAGTTGTATGCAAAGACATGGTGATCCTGTGTGGGATGGATAAAGACAACATGGAATGGCGTACAATGCTATGCATCAACCCTACACTGATAATTACAGGAATATCGGATGAACAATTGTTCTCCAATGAGGAAGAGGAAAGAGATATGGTATTCCAGATACAGATACCTTGCCCAGTTCAAATAATGAAAAAACTGGTACCAATTCTAACACAGTTAGTGAAAAGATTGAACAAACACACAGAGGAAGATCTAAAAAAATTGCCAGAGAAGTTATGAATCAAGGTATCCCACGATGTAGGGGTACTAAAAGGAGTTAGGGCAGGGGAGATAAAATGAAAGGAGGAGGTACTATTGCCCCGTGCAAAGCAATATCCCTTGTCAGGAAAGCAGATAAAGGGATGAACACGTTTTGTGGCAGCAGGGCATTATCCAAACATCCTTGTCGCCATGTAACACAGCGATATACCCGATGAAGAAATCAAAGGGTGGGTCATGGCGTTTTATCCAGGATTTGCCCCCACTGAATAATGTGGTTGGAGCAGAATTTCCTGTGATCCCGAACCCCAAACCCTGCCACAATATTGTGCAATATCCCAATGAAGGCGAAGCACTTTACAGTGATCGACATGAAGAACGCCTTCTTCTCCATAGCCTTGCACCCAGATGCAAGATACCTGAACACGTTCATGTATCTGTTACGCTCACGTGGCTCCCACAGAGGCGTCGATCTGAACTGGACGGCTGCGGTCTCCACCAATGTGACGCGTAGGGCCGAGATGACGGACTGGACTGGCTCACCTAGCTTTGTTTGCTTGACCCGTAGGAATATTCTTCTGCAAATGGAGAAAGGGAATTAACCACCCGTGGAGTTGAGCGTAAATTCCCCCCACCCCCGCTGTTCTCCCCACAGATCACCTTTGATGTCCCCTCTTATAGTCTCACCTGATGGTTTGAAAAGATGAGCTCTCCATCCTGCATTGTGCGCAGGGGCGCGTTGATAACCAGTTGCTTCACTGGCTCGAAGGAATTGGTGAATTCCAGAACAATATTGACTCCAAAAAATATGTAGTTCGTAAGAGTTCACATGTCTGACTTTCACTCTTGTCCGATTCCTTGCAGTTTGCAGCTTGACCCCAGCAAAGAGTTCCTCGTGGTAGCTGACAAAGTTCAGGTAAGGATTCGGTTTATCCTACACAGTTCAAGAAAATAAGGCCAGAATGTAAGCTGCTTGTTCCCTTATTCAGGTGTGGCGAGAAAATATGTAAGTAAGTTCGGGGAATTATGCCTCCGGCGGTAAGATTAGGTAAGTCTATTGCGGTGAGAAGAGTTCCCCTTATTTGTCCCGTTGTCTCACCTTGTCGTCCTTTTGTCCCCCTTAGGGGCTGGGGTGCGGCGAGGATGCAATGAAGACTGCACCGACACGTGAAGAGGAATAGCACCCACGGCGGTAATCAGGTAAGTCTATGGGGGAGTTACTATTGCCTCTGTTTATTTCCTTGGCTCACCTTTGCTGTTCTTGTGTTCCCCTTAGGTGCCAGAATGCGGCGGGAACGTGCAGAAGGATGTGGTGGATCGTGAGGATGCTGCGAAGGCCGGTCAATTCAGCGCGGCGCTGCAGCAGGCGAGGTGGCGCGCGTAAATGCTTATTTCTTCCAGATCGAAGGTGCGGTGGATCCGGAATTCAGGTAAGGATCGAAGGTTTGCTCTTATTCTAACCTTTTCTCCTTCTGTTCCTCCCTTTTTCTAGGAGCTGCAGACTCGAGGCGGGCGTGGCAGAAGACTGGATGCAGGCTTGCAGACACGGTGAGCGTTACGCTGCTGGATGCAGAATAACACAAAGTGTGTGCTGCTCTTCGGGCGTGGTTTAAATAGCCTCCAAAGTAGTCCCAGGTAAGTATTCTTCCCCAGCCCCACCCGAGTAAAAAAATAGTCCCTAGGTAAAATAGTCCCTTCCAAGCCTCATTTGGCTTGGAGCTCTGCAGCATGGTCTGCACCAGGTAAGCTTGCAGCATGGTCTGCATCAGGTAAGTTCTACTCTATGAGCCTGGTCTGACTCTCCATATAAGCCTGGTGCCATAGGCGCCAGGACCGCACCCAAACAGCCCCTAGCAGGGGCTTTGGGCTTGCTCAAAACAACTTGATGCCTGCTTCTGTGGTTGCTGGACCTGGTCTGGTTCCCCGGGGGTAGTCATCATGACAGCACTCCCCCCCAAGGCCCCTCCTAAAGTCGTTCTTCCCCGTGGTTTTGGTTTGTCTGGGAAATTTCAGTGGAATCTTTTCACCAATCGAGGTGCATGCATGTGGTCACTAGGTTCCCAAGACCTTTCCTGTGGTCTGTACCCTTTCCAGTTGATTAAATAACAAAGTTTTGACTTCACCATCTTAGAGTCCAGGATGTTCTTAACTTCAAATTCGGGTTCCCCGTCTATAAGGACAGGGTCTGGTGGCTTGGTTAGTCTTGTCCCTGGTTACACTGGCTTCAAAAGTGACACATGAAAGACGGGATGAATTCGATATTAGCAGGTAAGTCCAATTTGACGGCCACCGGGTTGATAATGGCCTTAATAGAGTAAGGTCCCAAATATCTAGGGTTAAAGGTCCGTGTTCCCTTGAGAGGTATGTGTTTTATGGCCAACCATACTTGGTCCCCTATCTGGTACTGTGGAGTATCACTTCTATGCCGATCAGCATCTTTCTTATATTTCTCCTTCGCCTGTTTCAAATGTGCAGTTGCCACCTTAAAGGCTTGTGTAATCGTAGCGTGTAGATGGTCCACTGCGGGCATTTCTAAGTGTTGGGGTGAGTCAAGGTCTGAGGTTCGAGGGTGGTGCCCATATAGGGTATAAAAGGGACTTTGTCCAGTTCCAGAATGTACTGAATTATTGTATGCATATTCGGCGATCCAAAGGATGTCCTTACAATTACTCTCAGTTTGATGTAACATACAACGCAGGTATTGTTCAAGAGTCTGGTTGGTCCTCTCCGTTTGACCATCGGTCTGGGGGTGGTGACTGGTCGATAATCTCACGTCGATTTGCGCCAATTGACAACATTTCTTCCAAAAATGTGAAATGAATTGACTGCCCCGGTCAGAGACCAACACGGACGGAAATCCATGTAAGCGAACAATGTTTTCGAGGAATTCTTTGGCCAGGATTAAGGATGAAGGTAGTCCTTTTAAAGGAATAAAGTGGGCCATCTTGGAAAAAAGATCCACAATAACTAGAATGGTGTTAAACCCATTACAAGGAGGTAGATCAGTAATAAAGTCTAACGATAAGGTGTGCCATGGTGTAGGCGGAATGTCTAAAGGTTGTAAGAGTCCAGCTGGTTTTTTCTTTTGA
Source organism: Ambystoma mexicanum (assembly GCF_040938575.1). Lineage (NCBI taxonomy): Eukaryota > Metazoa > Chordata > Amphibia > Caudata > Ambystomatidae > Ambystoma > Ambystoma mexicanum. The sequence continues at coordinate 236,247,728 of NC_090933.1, forward strand.
CTTTTGTTTTGGGCGCAAATGCCACAAGACATCACAAATGATTTAATATCCTTTCGCCAGGTGGGCCACCAGAATTGTCTTTTAATCTTAGCTTCAGTTTTTGCAATACCTGGGTGCCCCTCCATTAGGGTATCATGATAACGGGAAATTATTTGCTCTTGTAGTTCCTTGTGTGGCAGAAACAGTCGCCCTTGGTAATAAGGCAGATCATTGGTGACAGAGTAGTCCGGGCCTTTCTTTACCCAGTCCTGCAGGGCTGTAGGATCAAAGAGTTGCTGGATCTTTACCTGAATGTCCTCTGGTGTCTGTAGAGTAGTCATGCCAAGGATCCTTTGTTCGGAAATTATAGGTACTGGTTCTGGGTTCACTTCTGCCTCTCTCATCCCTATTCGGGATAAGGCGTCTGCTTTACCATTCTTACAACCTGGTCGATAGGTTATCACAAATCAAACTCGGCAAAGAACAATGCCCATCGGAGTTGACCTGACGATTAGGCCTTGGCTGTTTTTAAATACTGTAAGTTCCGGTGATCGGTGATCACAGTAATGGTATGCCTGGCACTGAGAAGATAGTGCCGCCAAGCCTTGAAGGCGGATTTAATGGCTAATAACTCCTTGTCGGTAACCGCATAGTTTAACTCGGGTGCCGAGAACTTTCTGGACCAAAATGCTACTGGGTGAAGCTGGCCAGTTTCAGGGTCCTTTTGAGACAGGACAGCTCCCATGGCTAGACTGGATGCATCAGTTTCCACTATGTATGGAAGTTCAGGTGCTTTAATACAGGTGCAGACGTGAATTTCGCTTTCAGCTCTTGGAAGGCTTTTTCAGCTTCTTCAGTCCATATAAAGCGTTTATTTTTTCTCAAGATGCTGTGATGGGATGTACGACATGTGAAAAATCTGGGATGAATCTGCGGTAGAAATTGGCAAAGCCGAGCATGCTTTGTACCCCTTTAACTGAACTTGGTGATGGCCACTTAAGGATTGCGTCCACCTTTCGTGAGTCCATTCGGACTCCCTTTGGGGTCAGGATAAACCCAAGGAATTCAACTTCTGTGGCATGAAAAACACATTTTTCTAGTTTTGCATATAGTTTGTGCTGGCGCAATTTCTCAAGGACTGCTCGGACGTGCTTCACATGGTCCGATTCTGAAGAGGAGTATACTAGAATATCATCGATATACATGACAACACAAACGTCAATGAGTTCACGAAGGACATCGTTCATGAAGTATTGGAAGGCTGCTGGTGCATTGCACAACCCGAAAGGCATCACCTGGTACTCGAATAACCCATACTTAGTGCGGAAAGCAGTCTTCCATTCGTCGCCCTCTTTTACACGTACCAGATGGTATGCCCCCCGGAGATCTAATTTAGTGCATATACAAGCATCCTTCACTTGGTCTAATAGTTCAGGGATCAGAGTCAATGGATATCGGTTCTTAACAGTTATCTGATTCAATGCGCGGTAGTCTATGCACGTTCTGAGGTCACCTTCCTTTTTGGGCACGAAGAACAAAGCTGAAGATGCAGGGGACTTGGATGGACGAATAAAGCCATTGGCAAGGTACTGGTCTAAATATTGTCGTAGGTGAAGGTTCTCAGGTTCCGTAAGGGCATAGATCCTGCTACAAGGGGGTTGTGCACCGGGTATGAGAACGATTTGACAATTGTACGATCTGTGAGGAGGTAAGGTTTTTGCCTGTTCCTTTTGGAAGACATACTGGAATTCTTGGTATTCTGGAGGTAGTTGCATGACTGCTGTGGTTACTGTGGCCAGGCCTACGTTCTGATTTTTCTCTGGGTAACAGGTTTGTGCACAATCCAGGAAGGTTATTCTCTTCTCTCGCCAATCAATACAAGGATTATGTGTTTCCAACCAAGGTATCCCCAGTATTATTTGAAACTGTGGGGCTTTGATTAGATCAAACACAATAGTCTCTCGATGCCCATCGTGACCCAACAGTGTCATCTCTGCGGTGGAATGAGTAACAGGCCCAGAGGCAACTTCAGTTCCATCAACTGTGGTGATGACATCTGAGGTGGTTTTTCGGCAGAGAGGTAGATTCATCCTGGAAGCCAATTCATAGTCCACATAGTTTCCTATGGCCCCGCTATCAATGTATGCCCTTACTGCGTGCATACTTGATGGCTGCCCTGGATCTAAGAGGACCATTGGTATGATGAAATGTGAGGTCTGAGTATCCTTCTTCAAGTTCGGCAAGTGGACCTCTACGCTTGTCCGGCGTGGTTGTTTCCTGAGTCTGACACCATATGGCTTTTATCAGCAGCTCCTACCACCTTCTTGGGTGGTTTTACAGGGCAATGCCGTAGAAAATGCCCAGAAGTTCCACAATATAGACACAATTGCATTTGTCGTCTCCTTTCTCTTTCCTTCTGGGTTAAGGGTCCTTTAACCCCTCCGATTTGCATGGGTTCTGAAGCATCTGCTCCTTTGGGGTTAGCGTGGGTTTTGACCAACACCCGATTCTCAAACTTGGCTCGATCAGCCTTTCTGTTCTGAAGTCTGTGATCTAACTGGACCACTAAGTCTATATATTCAGCGCAGCCTTGAGGTGGGTTCACGACTTGAGCCAAGACATCCTTGAGTTCTCCTCGAAGCCCTTGATGAAATAACGTGATTCGTTTTACCTCAGGCCATCCAGTTTCCACTATCAACGGAAAGGTTGCGATGTAGGATAGAAGGTCCTGGTTACCCTGTCGTAGGGACAAAAGTTTGTTATCCAGGGCCTGCCTTGGGAGTGCCGGGCAAATAGTCTTTCCATGCTAGTTTGAAAGCCCTGAAAATCCCGAAGAATTGGGTCATCCTGAGTGACTAGTGGAATTGACCAATCAGCTGCACTGCCGCTGAGATATGACAATACAAAGGCTACCTTGGCTTGGTCGTTTGGGAAGGCTCCAGGTCTGCATAAAAAGTGCAGGCGGCATTGGTTCATAAACACGGAGAACCTTTTGGGATCTCCGGCAAAGCGTTTGGGTGGAGCTAATGGAATATTTCCTGGTTGGTTTATTTGCACAGGATTACTCGATAACACAGGAGCTGGATTACCCCCGGGAACCAGGTAGGGGTGCTTGTCCAGCCTGGCTTTGCAATAGTTGCCTAGCAAGGTCATCAGTTCGCTCCTTTGACAAAATCAGTTCTCTCCTAAGAGAATTAGTTTCTTGACGGGCTGAATGCACTTCAGACCTCAGTTCCCCTAGTAATTGGGCCAATTGGTCAGTCTCTGAGGTATCCATAATGCCCGGGTGGTAATTTGTGGGTAGGCTTCGCGTTCTGTTACGCTCACCTGGCTCCCACAGAGGCGTCGATCTGAACTGGACAGCTGCGGTCTCCACCAATGTGACGCGTAGGGCCGAGATGACGGACTGGACTGGCCCACCTAGCTTCGTTTGCTTGGCCCGTAGGAATATTCTTCTGCAAATGGAGAAAGGGAATTAACCACCCGTGGAGTTGAGCGTAAATTCCCCCCACCCCCGCTGTTCTCCCCACAGATCACCTTTGATGTCCCCTCTTATAGTCTCACTTGATGGTTTGAAAAGATGAGCTCTCCATCCTGCATTGAGCGCAGGGGCGCGTTGATAACCAGTTGCTTCACTGGCTCGAAGGAATTGGTGAATTCCAGAACAATATTGACTCTGAAAAATATGTAGTTCGTAAGAGTTCACATGTCTGACTTTCACTCTTGTCCGATTCCTTGCAGTTTGCAGCTTGACCCCAGCGAAGAGTTCCTCGTGGTAGCTGACGAAGTTCAGGTAAGGATTTGGCTTATCCCTCATAGTTCAAGAAAATAAGGCCAGAATGTAAGCTGCTTGATCCCTTATTCAGGTGTGGCAAGAAAATATGAAGTTCGGGGAATTATGCCTCTGGCGGTAAAATTAGGTAAGTCTATTGCGGTGAGAAGAGTTCCCCTTATTTGTCCCGTTGTCTCACCTTGTCGTCCTTTTGTTCCCCTTAGGGGCCGGGGTGCGGCGAGGATGAAATGAAGACTGCGCCGACCCGTGAAGAGGAATAGTACCCCCGGCGGTAATCAGGTAAGTCTATGGGGGAGTTACTATTGCCTCTGTTTATTTCCTTGGCTCACCTTTGCTGTTATTGTGTTCTCCTTAGGTGCCAGAATGCGGCGGGAATGTGCAGAAGGATGCGGTGGATCGTGAGGATGCTGCGAAGGCCGGTGAGTTCAGCGCAGCGCTGCAGCAGGCGAGGCGGCGTACGTAAATGCTTCTTTCTTCCAGCTCGAAGGTGCGGTGGATCTGGAATTCAGGTAAGGATCGAAGGTTTGCTCTTATTCTAACCTTTTCTCCTTCTGTTCCTCCCTTTTTCTAGGAGCTGCAGACTTGAGGCGGGCGTGGCAGAAGACTGGATGCAGGCTTGCAGACACGGTGAGCGTTACGCTGCTGGATGTAGAATAACGCAAAGCGTGTGCTGCTCTTCGGGCGTGGTTTAAATAGCCTCCAAAGTAGTCCCAGGTAAGTATTCTTTCCCAGCCCCACCCGAGTAAAAAAATAGTCCCTAGGTAAAATAGTCCCTTCCAAGCCTCATTTGGCTTGGAGCTCTGCAGCATGGTCTGCACAAGGTAAGCTTGCAGCATGGTCTGCATCAGGTAAGTTCTACTCTATGAGCCTGGCGCCTATGGCGCCAGGACTGACTCTCCATATGAGCCTGGTGCCATAGGCGCCAGGACCGCACCCAAACAGCCCCTAGCAGGGGCTTTTGGGCTTGCTCAAAACAACTTGATGCCTGCTTCCGGGGTTGCTGGACCTGGTCTGGTTCCCCGGGGGTAGGCATCATGATAGCATCGCGGAACAAGATTCGAGTGCACTCATTTGCCTCAAGGGTACTGCGAATCACCTAGCATTTTCAACAGAGAAGTGCGACAGAAGAAGAGTGTAGAGCAGACTCAGTACACATTCTGCCATTACTAGCAGAAAAATGATACAAGGTGGACAAAGCAAAGTTACAGTATTGCCAGGAAGCGGTTGTGTATCTGAAACAAATAATATCCATAGATGGGCGCAGGATAACACCAGAGAGAGTACAGGCTGTTCACTCTACAGCCCGCCCATGTACAGTGAAGGAATTGAAGAAGTTGCTGGGATTATGCAACTATTGTGTGGCATGGGGGTTTCCATTATTCTACATTTACCAAACCCCTACTGCAGGGCCTTAAAGAAGCACAAAAAGAAAAGAGGGAACTCAAATGGACATCTGAAATGAATGAGAGTTTCACAGAGCTAAAAGATGCACTGGCCCACGCGTCAGTGCTGGCTACCCCAAATTACAAACTTCTCACACGCAGATGGCTTAGTGATGATGGCTGTCCTCACACAAAAGAGGCCAAAGCGGCAGCAGCACTGGCCTTTTACAGTGGTATCCTAAACACAGTGATGCAGTGAAACTTCCCCTGCGAACAAGCGCGCATGGCTACAGTGTTTGCAAAACAGAAAGCAGTGACTATCACCATTGGGTGCCCCGTAGTACTGTATGTGGAGCACTCGCTATTCACCACCCGTAAGAATTCAAAAAGCATGTTGACAAAACCAAGGGCATCTGAGTACGAGGTAATATTAACAAACCCAGCCATAGAGCTAGTAAGGTGCTGAGCCATCAACCCAGCTACCTACAGAGCAGAACCAGTACAGGAAGGGGACTACATATACGATTGTGCAGCACACATGGACAGGATGGAAGGGAACATACAGGTAAAGGAAGAAGAAATAGCGGGGGCTGACATATTCTATATTGATGGGTCATTGAGTTTTGACCCAGAGACGGGAAGGAGACATACTGGTGCAGCAGTGATGTGCTACATAAATGATGAATATGTAATAGCATCTCAACAGTGACTGCCCTTCTACTATTGAGCACAAGCAGCAGTACTAGTGGCAATGATAAGAGCACTAAACAAGATGGAAGGACACGCTGCTAACATTTTTTTCCGAGTCCGCCTATGTCACATCAACAATACATTCAGGGTAAGGAGAGGGTTCAGAAGAAGTGACAAGTCCCCCGTGCAGCATGCAGAACTGCTCTAACAATTGACTGAGGCCCTAAAAGTACCAATAAAATTGGCAATAATAAAATGCGCTGCCCACACAGGTAAACAAGACAGAATATCATTAGGAAATGAAATGGCTGGCAGAGCGGTAAAATAAGCACTGTATTTCCTGAAGGAAGTATCAAAAGGTACCCCACGGCAGAGGAAAGAGCACCACTAATGGCAGCAGAGAGGAAGATGAGTGGGGGGGAAGAGAGAGAGGAGAGTTTCAACACCATCCACATTGTCCAAATCATAGAGATGTAAGGAGAGGCACCAAAAGAGGAAAATGATTTATGGGTGTGGCGAGGGGGCTCAGTTTCACCCACTGACATGATTTGGCAACAGAACAGCAAAGGGAAGCCTGTGAAGCCCAAAGAACTGCTAAGTGTAGCACTAGAACAGCTAAACGTCCCCACCCATGCATCAAAAGAAAGTATAGCGGCAGAACTGAAGGGTGGTACATTCCAAACTTGCACGAAAGAGTGGCTGAGTTTATGGGAAACTGCATGATTTGCCAACAGTTTTTGTCTGGCCATACTTTGAAAACAGTAAATGGAAAAATACCTTGGCAGTAAGGGCCCTTCTACCACTTGCATATCGACTATGTGCACATGCAAGAAAGATGTGCCTCCTATAGGTACCTAATTGTGGTTGTTTGTCCATTCTCATGTGGGCTTGAGGCGGGACCCTGTACAAAATGTTACACAGGAGCTGCAGCAAAATTCTTGGTGAGGGAGGTGTTTCCAAGATGAGGAGATACGGTTAAATAATGGCCAGCACTTCGCCAATGACCATTTTGAGGAGATAATGTGTCTCTTTGCACAACCTTTGCACAGTGTACCAGCCTAAAAGGAATGGGATTGTCAAAAGGCTCAACAGCTTACTTAAAGATTGCTTGGCAAAGCTAACCTCTACTCTGTGCCAAAATTGGCTTTCTTGCCCCATTGCTCTTCTCGCCCTCCGAAACTCACCCAGTGTGGATCACCACTTGACTCCGGACAAAATTGTAATGGGAAGGAGGATGCATGCACCTGTCCCGCCTTCACGTTCAATTTCGGATGCTAGCCCTAGCTAAGAAATCCTCAGCAATGAAATTAAACAATATTTGACAGAGATGACAAACATGCTTCACTACATCTCCCACCAGGTTCACCAACCAACAAGTCGGCTGGACCAACATTGAAGAGTGTACATGTGCCCATGTAGGGGAGGACTTTCCACAAGTACAGCCCCTCTATCCAGGCGGCCGAGTTTTGATACGTAACACAGTGAGAAGGTGGAAGGAGCCCAGGTTTTGCGGCTCCTTTGAAGTGGTTTATTCAACCCCCATGGCTCTGAAGATTAAAAAAACGACGGGCATGAATTCATTTATCTGACATACGCAGAGACATCAGCAGCACACCGGAAAGACAAAGCGTCACCTAATGGGGAGTATTTATGAACTAACATTAACTCTTGTTACTGCAATAAGTCCACATTTGAAAGAGAAGATGGACAAGAAACACTAGGGCAAATGGGGGAATAACAAATAATGATGTAAATATAATACAAATTGGATTGCTTTATGTGTCTCTTTTTTCTCTCTTTCTCCTCTTTTGGTTCGTAATACAAAGGGATTAAACAAGTGCACCTGATGATGGCAAAAGGGACACACGCACTGGAAGAAATATAACAAGTATTAAAGAATTCTACAATGCAGGAGGAGTCCTGGCATCTGAAAATGTGTAGTTCAGGGAGATAAAGAGGGTGAAGCGAGGAAGCACCAATGGCACATGCTATGTGCGTTCACTCATCCCACATCTCGCAGGAACACTGAAACAATTTCTGTTACAAGAATTGACAGTAGAGGAAGGAGGATGTCGGATACATAGGTACTTGTGAAAGACCAGGGTCATGTTCCAGGGCCCCACAGTAGAACTAAAATGGATAGATGAGAGGGAGGAGGTGTATGAAGACAGCTATATGCAGCTAGAAAGCATGGCCCAGGAGAAAAGACCAAGCACATGATGCTATAGTATAAAACATATAAAACCGAAGGGGAACAAAAAGGAAAAACAGGTGCTTATGGTCCATAAAAGGATATTCTGTAAGACTTCCACTGGATATGATATACCATGGTGCCACATCCGGCCCTTGATGCAAATCCAGGGTTTGTTACTTCACAATGGGAAGTGGGAAAGAGGGATGGTACATTGTTGTCCAGAAGAGATGTTAGGGTTCGAAGAAAATGTGGTAAAGAAAATAGATGTAGAATGCAGGAAAATATGTGTTAAGACGGATTTCTGAACTCTGTCCTGGTGGCGCAGAAGTTCAGAAGGCCAGAAGGCCAACCTAATTACTTGGAACAGGGTAACCTCTGGACGAGCCAGACCAATCAAGGTAGCGATCGCGGCGGTCAAGACTAGGTCTCAAGAGGGGTGAGGGTGACTGAAAGCCCGCAATGAGCACACAAAGCAAGATCACTTACAAACTACTCCAAACAGTTGTTATATTAAAAATATATACACATTTATTCCAGGCCTTTAAAACAATGACCGTAGCGAGAAAATCACAATATAACGATAGTAAACCAACACATACCATATCAACACAATATATATACAAATACGACAGTCTCAAGCGTTAGATGCACGAAATGGGTAGTCCACCTAAAAGGGAAGGAAGACAGGCAGTGCAAAATAATGCTTAGTTCCAGTTCGCCTTCAGAGGCACCTAACTAGATGGAAGTCCGAGCCCTGCGAAGAGTGGAGCCTTGTGCTCAAAAGTACCTGCACGCGCTGGTGCCAACGGGCAAAAGGAGAAGCTCTTCGAGGGAAATCAGGCAGTTCAGTTTAGTGCACAAAAGAAGAAGAACAAGTTCCGCGACTCAAGCGCAGCCTCCGCAGTGGGCAGAAGCAGAGCGCGAGTACGGAAAAGGGTGCTGTTTGACACAGCGGGGAAAAGCAATGGGCTCCTGCAGGAGGGCGACCAGATCCTAGCTATGCTACTCACCGGTCCCCGATGCAAGCAGACCCAGGCTTCTCCACGTCAGTTTCAGCAGCTGGCAGGTTCAGAAGAGCAGGGAACGCCTCGTCGTCGTGTTGAGTAAAAAGACGTCCCAATCGAAGAAACCCGCACAGTTTGTTACCACAGCAGGGCAACGGAGCGGCCGTGTGTATCTGAGCCAAATGTACACTACTCACTTCAGACCTGGGAACACCAAGTGTACGAAGCGTGTGAGAGTGACAAGGACTCGAAATACTACACAACCTGGCGGCAGTTACAGAGCAAGACTCCCGTGTAAGCTGGTCAGTCAGCTGGATGGCCCAGAGACGCTTCCGAAGGCTTACTGGCAGGAGATGGTGAAGATGCCGAGAATAGCTGTTCCCGCTATTCCAAGGGTCGAAGTACCAGTACAGGCCTTCTGGTTCGATCAAAGGTGAAAAGGGTTTCACAAGGCGACAGCAGTGCAGAGGAGAAGTCCTTCAGCGGGTCACCAGCGATTCCTCGGTCCAGCCTCTTGGTTGCAGGATACTTGGCTCCTGTATTCCTTCGTTCGTGAGAACTCAGGAGATCGACATGGTAGTGGTGTTTCCAGCCCCCTCTTATCCACGGTTCCCTTCGCGCCAAAACGGAGGGGACCCAATGGGAGATCCGCTCATCAACACTCACACCATTCGTGGACCAATCACGGACCACGGTGGTCCCAGGCATTCACACCACCCTAGACTCTCTGGCACCCAGGATGTGTATTGGGACCAGACATCTCAGCCCACATCCTGGAGGCACACACAAGACATGTAGAAGCCCGCGAAAGCATCCGTGTTTCGCGGGAAAGTACATGCCCAAATAAGGAAGGCCCCGGGTCGGCTCGACCTGGGGAAGGTGAAGGGAGCAAGACGGTCAGCGGACAGGACAAAGGAGCCTCGTGGTCTGGCCATTTTGAGAGCCAGGCCACCATTTTGGGTTAAGCGCGAGAAACGCGCTTAGAACGCCAAAAGGAGCTCAAAACACAAGAAACGATCGCTGCCACCATTCCCGTCCCTGAATCACTTGCACCGATCAGATACAATCCTAAACGAGTATCTAGGGCCTGTAGAAGGCTAGAGACCCAAGAGAGCTGTAACTTAGCTTACAGTGCCCTCTTGTGTCATGTTGCACGAAAGCCGCAACATGATAAAAGAAACTACGGGAAACAGCGTTCCCCGGTACTGACAGTCTTAAGGGCGTGTCAGTTTCCCCGTAAGAAAGGAGCGAAAGCCCAGAGGAGTGCGGCAGAAGGCTGCACTTCTCTGGCAAAGTCAAGAACAAGGTGAAAAACAACAGCAAAAAGTTTAGGGGTTGCCACATGGAAGGAAAATTACCTACAATTACGAAATCTTTCCTAACACTCGCCCCTCCCAGACTATGGACAGGGGGAACTAATCCACCCCTGGATGAGTCTCTTGTTCAGATCGGTTAAACATTCTGGACAACCCATCAGCATTGCTATGTTGGACACCTGGCCTATGCTCAATAGTGAAGTCGAAGCCTTGTAGACTTATGGACCATCTAAGCAACTTTGGATTCTCCCCCTTCATGTTCATTAGCCACTTTAAGGGCTTATGGTCAGTTTGCACAGTGAAGTGGGTCCCATAGAGGTAGGGCCTCAGCTTCCTTAGGGCCCACACAACAGAGAAACATTCTTTCTCTACCGTGGACCATCTGAGCTCTCTGTCCTTAAGCTGGCGGCTAATAAAACCAATAGGGTGTTCCTTACCCTTCTCATCTACTTGTGATAGTACAGCTCCTATCCCAGTGTCAGAGGCGTCCGTCTGCACGATAAAAGGTCTTTGATAATCAGGGGCCCTGAGGACAGGGGCCTGGCACAAGGAGTCTTTTAAGCCATTGAAGGCCTTCTCACACTCGTCGGTCCAAGTTACCTTCTTGGGTTTCTTCGGAGTTGTTAGGGCAGTCAGAGGGGCAGCTATGGTGCCATAGTCTGCCTCGATCTTAATATAAGACCGTACTTTGTCTGACATCCTGTATCCCCTACTTTTGGTAGGTACACTGTCTCCTGTGTCTATGTTATGTTTGCACCAAGGTGTCAAACCAGGCGACTGTGAAAACAGGGGGGAAAACTGCCTAAGCAAACTTTTCACCTCAGCCTGCTGATCAGAAGTCAGGTGAGGGGCCACTCGGACACCCTCAAAGGAGCTATCTGAAGGACCGCTTTGGAACAGGACGGGGAGAGGTTCAGACTCCTCTTCCTCAACATCTGAAGCCAGTAGTAGTGCTGCGATTTCGACTCTTGGGACGAAAGCCTTCAGCCTATTCACGTGAAACACTTTTGGAGCCTGTCCAGGCCTTCCAAGGTCCACTAAATAGGTAACCTCACCCAGGGGCTCCACCACTGTGTAAGGGCCTGACCATTTGTCCTGTAAAGCTCGAGGCCTTATGGGATTCATGATCAGGACTTGCTGACCAGGTGTAAAGTTGATGAGGGAAGCTTTCTGGTCGTACCAATGTTTCACCAGCGCTTGTCCTGCCTTCAATTTATCACTAGCCAAGCCCATCAGAAGTACCATCCGTTTTCTGAGCCCTAGCACATAATCAACTACGTTGGTAGTAACAGGGGGAGTGGGCATCTCCCATCCCTCTTTGACGATGGCTAAGGGTCCCCGTACGGGATGACTGAACAGAAGTTCGAAGGGGCTGAAGCCAACACCCTCCTGTGGTACCTCTCGGTAGGCAAACAGTAAGCATGGTAAAAGAAGATCCCATTTTCTTCTCTGAGGTTCCTCCAGAGCCCCAATCATGCTCTTTAACGTTCTGTTGAAACGTTCCACCAGACCATTGGTCTGGGGGTGGTATGCAGAAGAGAACTTGTAGGTGACCCCACATTCTTTCCACATAGCCTGCATATACTTCGACATAAAGTTGCTGCCACGATCCGACACAACTTCTTTAGGGAAGCCAACCCTAGTAAATATGCCAAGTAAAGCTTTTGCAACTGACTTGGCAGTTACAGTTTTCAATGGGATGGCTTCAGGATACCTGGTTGCATGGTCGACCAGCACCAGGATAAACCTATTGCCCGAGGATGTTTGCGGGTCAAGGGGACCAACGATGTCGATCCCTACCCTTTCAAATGGTACCCCCACAACTGGGAGCGGTACCAACGGAGCTTGGATTGTCACGCCAACCTTACCAGACAACTGGCAGGAGGCACAACTCCTGCAGTGACTTTCTACTTGCACCCCCATCTTGGGCCAGTAGAAGTGCATGAATAACCTTTGCTTGGTCCTCTTCATACCAAGGTGACCAGCAAGGGGAACTTCATGCGCCAACTGCAGGAGGAAGGGCCTGACAGCAAGGGGAACCACCAACCTCCTATGGTCTCCTTCTGTAGACTCTGTGGGCTCACTATACAGGAGTCCACCTTCCCAATAAATCCTATGCGTCCCAGGAGGTTCACCCTCAAGCTGGGAGCAGGCCTGTCTCCTTAGGCCTTCCAGAGATGGGCACTCACGTTGGCCTTTACTGAATTCGTCCCTATCAGGACCTCCTTCAACTAACAAGTCTTTTAGTTCAGGATGATCGTTGGGGTCAAATACTTCAGGCATCGCCACCTCCTCGTCAGGCCTGGGCGATTGACCAACTTCCTCCACCGCAGTGGTAGGCGAGCTCGGGGGAATATTCTCTTTCCCTCGTCTTGACTTGTCGACTCCTTTCGCCTTGGGTTTCCCCTTCGGCTGGGGCGGCGTATTGGTCTTGGCCAATGCTGCCCGTGCTTGAGACCGTGTGTAGGGTCTTTCGGCAGTGTCTCCTACGAGCCCTAAAGCTCTGAGATCATTACCTAACAAGACCTTTCCCGGGACGTTTCTCTGAATGCTCACTGGAATCCTGACTGCTGTACCATTTAAAGTAAGATTTACAGGTATTACTGGGAACATACGGAGTGGGCTGTCAGCCATCTTAGTGGGCATCAGAGTAACTCTGGCAACTTCCTCTGAGTCTACCAAGGTAGAATCCACTACAGTGCGACTGCACCCACTATCCCTAAGAGCTGGAGTATCTACTCCATTGATCAGCACACTGTCTTTAAAGTAGTGCTTGGTATTATCCGGAATCCTAGCATAAGCCTCTGCGACTTTAGGCTCCCAGGAACCCAGGGAAACTAACACTACCTCAGCCTCTATCCCGCTGGGAAATGAGTCTGAGGAGAAGGATGATCCTGTAATCTCTTCTTCCTCGTAGGAGGAGAAGGCCAGATTAGCGGAGTGGACCCCCAAAGGTCTAACCTTACACGGGGATCCCCCTTCACGTGGTCAGTTGCTCCACAAGCAAAACAAGATCCATTGGGTCTGTTTACATAGGGAGGCTTATTGTAACCAGAGTTCTGTTTCGGAGGCTGACCTCCACTACCCTGTGAGTTCTCTTGTGTCTTACCCTTATTTTTCTTTTTGTGGCCCTTATGAGAAGAAGATTTATCAGATTCTCCACCCTCCTTATCTTTGGACTTTTTCCCTTCCTCCTGCTTACCAGGATGAGTTTTGTCCTTATGGGACACTCGATGTGACACCCATAAGTCGGCTGCAATGGCCAGCTTCTTAGGATCTATCTCCTTCGAATCGGCCAAATGCTGCTTAAGCTCCGGGGAAGAAGATGCAAAAATGTGTTCCAGCATGACAAGATTTATCATGCCTTCGAAGGTAGAAACCTTATAACCTTCGACCCAGCCAGTTAAGTTTTTCAAGGACTCAGTGACATAAGATACCCAAGTACCACCTTCCTTTTTCTTATACTCTCTGAAACGTTTCAAATATTGGGCCGGAGTCTTCCCAAACTTTAAAATGAGAGTTTTCTTTAACATTGCGAAATCAGCTCGCTCAGCCTTCGACATTTCCATAATGGCACTACAGCCAGAATGGGGCAGTCTGCTGAGTAACCAGGCAATCTTATCAGCATTGTCAACTTGTTGAACTTCGCATGCATACTCAAACGCATTCAGCCAGTCCATAATGTCATTCCTTTCCTCATACACACTGAGCAGATCTTTCGGAAACCGTGGATGAGAGGAGGCCCCAGACCCATGTCCAGGACCCTTGGACCCATTTGCAACCTGAAGCTTGGCCAGTTCCAACTGGTGATCCCTGTCTTTTTGTTTTTCTGCCTGTTCAATTTTTAGTTTGGCTATGCTGAATTCAAGCTCCTGCTGCCTAAACCGCAGCTCTTGCTTCTTGAATTCAAGCATAGCCTCCCCATCAGCACTGGCAGAGGAAACATTAGACATCTCGTCCTCCCTGTCCTCGTGGTCGCGATGGATCAGTGCAGCGGCAGAACCGTCGGTTCTACCAGTGAGAGCAGCCCCACCTCCTTCCGCACTGTCCTCAGAAGTTATAGCGTCAAGCTGCGCTTCTTGCCACGCCACGATTCTTTGGATCATTTCCAATTTCGTGCCTTGAGAGGAAACACCTCTCTCCGCACACATCTTTTTCAATGTTTCTGATTTGGAAGCATTTAAAGTTAACAAGGTATTTGTTTCCATACTGTTAGATAGGACTATGGCCTTTTTAAAGTTATACTACAACAATTCACTACGTGTCCTGGTTGGAATAACCTGAAATGCCTTAGTTCGTGCGCAACACTGGATACCTTCAGTCGTATCCCACCGCTGTACACCAATTTGTTAAGACGGATTTCTGAACTCTGTCCTGGTGGCGCAGAAGTTCAGAAGGCCAACCTAATTACTTGGAACAGGGTAACCTCTGGACGAGCCAGACCAATCAAGGTAGCGATCGCAGCGGTCAAGACTAGGTCTCAAGAGGGGTGAGGGTGACTGAAAGCCCGCAATGAGCACACAAAGCAAGATCACTTACAAACTACTCCAAACAGTTGTTATATTAAAAATATATACACATTTATTCCAGGCCTTTAAAACAATGACCGTAGCGAGAAAATCACAATATAACGATAGTAAACCAACACATACCATATCAACACAATATATATACAAATACGACAGTCTCAAGCGTTAGATGCACGAAATGGGTAGTCCACCTAAAAGGGAAGGAAGACAGGCAGTGCGAAATAATGCTTAGACCCAGTTCGCCTTCAGAGGCACCTAACTAGATGGAAGTCTGAGCCCTGCGAAGAGTGGAGCCTTGTGCTCAAAAGTACCTGCACGCGCTGGTGCCAACGGGCAAAAGGAGAAACTCTTCGAGGGAAATCAGGCAGTTTAGTTTAGTGCACAAAAGAAGAAGAACAAGTTCCGCGACTCAAGCGCAGCCTCCACAGTGGGCAGAAGCAGAGCGCGAGTACGGAAAAGGGTGCTGTTTGACACAGCGGGGAAAAGCAATGGGCTCCTGCAGGAGGGCGACCAGATCCTAGCTATGCTACTCACCGGTCCCCGATGCAAGCAGACCCAGGCTTCTCCGCGTCAGTTTCAGCAGCTGGCAGGTTCAGAAGAGCAGGGAACGCCTCGTCGTCGTGTTGAGTAAAAAGACGTCCCAATCGAAGAAACCCGCACAGTTTGTTACCACAGCAGGGCAACGGAGCGGCCGTGTGTATCTGAGCCAAATGTACACTACTCACTTCAGACCTGGGAACACCAAGTGTACGAAGCGTGTGAGAGTGACAAGGACTCGAAATACTACACAACCTGGCGGCAGTTACAGAGCAAGACTCCCGTGTAAGCTGGTCAGTCAGCTGGATGGCCCAGAGACGCTTCCGAAGGCTTACTGGCAGGAGATGGTGAAGATGCCGAGAATAGCTATTCCCGCTATTCCAAGGGTCGAAGTACCAGTACAGGCCTTCTGGTTCGATCAAAGGTGAAAAGGGTTTCACAAGGCGACAGCAGTGCAGAGGAGAGGTCCTTCAGTGGGTCACCAGCGATTCCTCGGTCCAGCCTCTTGGTTGCAGGATACTGGGCTCCTGTATTCCTTCGTTCGTGAGAACTCAGGAGATCGACATGGTAGTGGTGTTTCCAGCCCCCTCTTATCCACGGTGCCCTTCGCGCCAAAACGGAGGGGACCCAATGGGAGATCCGCTCATCAACACTCACACCATTCGTGGACCAATCACGGACCACGGTGGTCCCAGGCATTCACACCACCCTAGACTCTCTGGCTCCCAGGATGTGTATTGGGACCAGACATCCCAGCCCACATCCTGGAGGCACACACAAGACATGTAGAAGCCCGCGAAAGCATCCGTGTTTCGCGGGAAAGTACATGCCCAAATAAGGAAGGCCCCGGGTCGGCTCGACCTGGGGAAGGTGAAGGGAGCAAGACGGTCAGCGGACAGGACAAAGGAGCCTCGTGGTCTGGCCATTTTGGGAGCCAGGCCACAATTTTGGGTTAAGCGCGAGAAACGCGCTTAGAACCCCAAAAGGAGCTCAAAACACAAGAAACGATCGCTGCCACCATTCCCGTCCCTGAATCACTTGCACCGATCAGATACAATCCTAAACGAGTATCTAGGGCCTGTAGAAGGCTAAAGACCCAAGAGAGCTGTAACTTAGCTTACAGTGCCCTCTTGTGTCATGTTGCACGAAAGCCGCAACATGATAAAAGAAACTACGGGAAACAGCGTTCCCCGGTACTGACAGTCTTAAGGGCATGTCAGTTTCCCCGTAAGAAAGGAGCGAAAGCCCAGAGGAGTGCGGCAGAAGGCTGCACTTCTCTGGCAAAGTCAAGAACAAGGTGAAAAACAACAGCAAAAAGTTTAGGGGTTGCCACATGGAAGGAAAATTACCTACAATTACGAAATCTTTCCTATCAATATGGAATAATAATGAACATGCCTTAACCTGGATAGATGAAAAAATTTAAAAAATGAAAATCGCCCAGTAAACATAAAACATCTCACACAGTACTCTGTGTTTCAGAGCAAATGGGACAGTGGTGCTGGGTATGAACATTGGCTTTAAGAGGACAAAGTACATCATGGCATTGCAGAAAGGGACGCAGCAGTGATGGACGTGTGGTGGGCAAGCAGCACAAGAGCTGACGCCCAGTTTTCACCAGACAGGAAATGTGTATGCGAGCTGTTGACCCTCCACAGCCCTACCTTGGTTGTGCTTTGCACAGTTTTGATGCCACTTAGCGAACTATGAACCCAGAAATGGAAAGGGCCAGCAGAGACACAAGTGGAGCTACCAAAGATAACAAGGAGGAAAAGGTTGAGTAATTACATATCGGCAGAATCCACCCAGAGCTTAGTGGACATTACGCCCCATTGAAAATTGCTCAGCAAAGCGTCCATGTTTTTTACCTCTCTTCTGCTTCCTGGAGTACAAACGGCAGCTAAAGTGAAATGGATTTAAATCATGCGTTATGAGCTGCTTCAATTGGCTAATGCAACTGAAAAAGGATTGAATGCAATACGAGAAGAGCTCCAAGTATTGCGTTTGATGGCCCTACAGAACTGCTATATTCTGGACTTTATGACTGCAATGGAAGGCGACGTGGGCCACAAGATTGGAAGCACATGTTGCACGGCAATACCTGCCAATGATGCAGCCAATGGAACACTTACAGAGGCTGACGAGGAGATTAGAACAGTACATGAGAAAATGATAAATGAGACACAATATACCACGTCAAGCAGCTGGCTGGATGCATTTATTTGCATGAGTCGTGGATTGGCTGGCAGCAATGTTCCAGATAACTATTTCTTTGCTCGTTGCGATCCTCGTCGCGATCTGCATCGGCCGGTGGATCATCGCCTGGTGCAACTGCCACCTGCATAACGGACACTACATGATGTCAATGGATAAAACTGAGCTGGGTAAAGTACTAGGCAAAGTACAGCACCCCCACAGGACTTAGAAAACTACAAAACCTTGTGGGGTGAATGCTCACCTGATGGGACAAAAATACTAATTTTGGGAAAATATCTAGAAGGGTATGAAGAGGAAGGCAGCACGCAAGGAGAAGGGTGAAGAGATGAAGGAGAAAGACATGTCGATTGAAAGATCAATCGAAGGGGGGATGTACTAAAGGTGCTAATTCAGTGGCAGATAGGGGGACAAATCTACCACCTGCGAGCGTAAAGAAGTGGGGTGACAGGGCACCTTCTATGGGGAAATAAATGGGAACACCAAACCACAGTCACACTATAAAAGAAGATCTCACTCGGAAGGGCGGGATAGAGATGCATTTTGTGTATCGTCAGCCCAAGGGATCTTTGTATATTTAGCACAAGGGAAGGAAAAACAATATCCTTGGTAAACATACTCAGCAGGGAAACCCACAGGGCAGGCCCACCCTGGGAAACTCCAATCTGAAACACATGACCAGCACTCCAGGGGCCGGGGAGGAGGGGGACGGAGTTCAAGCTGCGCGTCACAGGCAGATCGAAGCAGCTAAAACAACACTGGGTGATGTAATTACAGGGCGGTCAGCCAATCTAGCAGTCACACAGGGTAAGGGGGGAAATGGATCTGAGCCAATGAACCGGTCACATGGCCACAAGTGCCCATTGTAGATGGCCATGGGAAAGGGACACTGAACGGAGTGGCGTTCCTGGGAGAGTCAATCAGATGGTAAGTCATTGTGTTCCTGGGAGGTGACCAGCCTTCAGAGTATCCAACACAGGATTTGTAAAGGCGATTTTCTAGCAGGTATCATGTGAATGTCTCCCTTACCACCAGAAGCAGGGTGTCTCGTGTTCCGTCCTCAATGGTGCTGACCAATGACAGTGTAAAAAGGTTCTGGCGGTCAGCACAAATGTTATTTTACTAATTTCAAATTGTTCCAGGCTCGGCTGAGATTCAATGTGGCACCACATGGGGAGGTGATGTGTTGGGATACTGTTGAACTGTTTGCTCCAATCATATTTCACTAACATATGTCCAGCACTAAGGATATGACGTAGACTAACCAATGAAATTTCTCTGAAACATTGAAAATATTAATAACTAAATTGACAGTGTTGCAAAGGGTCTCGACTATTGTGTTTTATGGTGTAAAACTAATGTTCGTAGTAAACTCAGATTTCAGCTCTCATCAATCAGATCTATTCCACTGTTCTGTTTGATCTGGGCTTGCCCAGCTGTAATAAACAGCGTTACTTCTTGACCGGTGTATGCTCCTTTTTCCGAGTTTGTGTTTTTATGGTGTGATCAGAGTACCCCTGAGCACACTCTTTTGCAGAGGATATTTTATGAAGATTGTGGATTAGTTATTTTGGTATCAGCATGTCTCATAGTTGCCTCCCCGATGGTAAGGTTATCGTTCAGAATGAACAGGGTGGTTGGTTCATCTAGAACGCTTTATCTCATTCAGCAGAGAATGGTTTCATAAATTGCAGACAGCCTTATGCAATATCCTAATAATATTTTTTTTGTTTACCTACCATACAGGTGCCTGCATGTGTCCTTTACATGTGATGTGAGTGGATCTTTTACCGTTGGTCTTGGTAGGTTTATATCACTGTGATTGTGTTAGAACAACATTGTAACGGTACTCTTTCTATTGTTTCTCTGCTGGGAAGTGCTCTGCCTTACATTTACAATCACTGTATAAAGTTAGGATTTTTTTCACAGCAAGGGCACTAGTGTTCAATACGTCTCCCTTCCACTTGGTTTCCCCTCATAGGGTAGGTGGGATTTGCTAGGCATGGGAGGCCTCATTCATTTATTTCCCCTTTTAGGACTTTAGTATGAGCCCTGTGATCTCTTTACTTTAATATTTACAATCCTTGCTGTGTGTCCTTTATCCCCAAAAATATCTAGACTCATGTGAGCAAGTAGGTACAACAGTTTGATGGACATATTAAGGAATTGGATATGATATAGTAACATATGGCTTGTAGTATTGTTCCTTGGGGTAATCCCTAGTTCACACCAACAAGGGTACATGACACTAAAATGATAGGAAGCATCTGGTATTTCCATAAAATGACTAATCCTCCTTAATATCGTGAGTGGGGGATTATATTCTATTCAAGACACTGAGGTATTATCCCTTCCTCCCGGGGCTATAGATTTTTTTTTTCCACTTTCGAGTGGGGTTGCTGGTGCGGGAGATGAGCAATTGGTGCAGTGAAACCTTCAAGTGACTCAGGTCACATGTAATTTCCCTTCTATGGTCACAGTTTAGGTAATAGGCTCATGTCATATGATGGGTGATCAGAGGGGCCTTTTTTCTTCAGAAAGGTAGTTTCTTTTGGCATTCGCTTAAGAATAAGTGGGACATATTTCCATGGTATTTTCAGTCCTGGATGTACATTGTGATCTGGTATTGCAATGTCGGCAATGGGTACAGTACTTGTATCAGACATGTATCTTTCTTTTGTCATCAGTATATAGTTTCCTACATGACTTGACATAATACAGGAGAGTATTTTATCATGGTCAAAAGAGAATTGACAGGAATTGCATTGTGACACCTCATTGGGTAAAACAATTGCAGGGGGTCAGACAATGTCAATGGGGAAAGCTTAAAGGTTAGAGTCAATGAAATGTTTTGCTTCATCCTCTGGTATTATATATAGGCAGATGAACCTGGTGACAGCCATCTAGAGGTCAAGAGACAATTATTTTCCCTTTGAGTAGGAAAAAGGTTATAATTAAGTAGTTAGGGTCAGGAACTGGTAATTGGGGAACATGGTAATGTTCCGCATCCTACCAGACATTGCCCATTTTTTCAGCAAAATTGCAGTATTTGGTTTCAGTTTAAACCTTCACATGTAAGGATCACCATCATGGTTCTATTTACAACATTAGCTTGGCATGACTGCGTTAAATCAGCAATAGGGTAGTTGTTTCAGCTTTATGTCCAAGTGGGTATCCAGATTAAGGATGTATGGTTCATTGAATTTCCCTACTTATTTCCCGGCCATTCTAGATCCTCATGAACTTTTAAAGTTGGCAGGGTAGAAACACATTATCCCCTTTTGGTATATTTAACCTCTTAAGGTTTTTTTTGTTGGGAACCCCACTAATATTCCTTTATATTATGTGCACCCTAGCCCTTAGATTTTCAGGTGCAATTGTCTCATTTGCCCAGAAATTGTTTATCCAGGATCCTAGGAAGCTTGCAAACTCAGGGGATTACAGTATTCCCGGCCGTGAGAATGCCTTGTACATAACATCAACTCTTATTTTATCAGAGGAAGGATTCCTCCCCTCATAAAGAAGGGGTTGGTAATTCTATCGACAGTCATTCTTTATTAAAAAAAAACTCATGTACATATATGCCATCAGATATAAGTGCACTGTAATATGTTTTCCTGTATTAAATCAGGGTTTTGTAGTACGCTGTAGTTTTATTTCCACAAACAGTTATGGCACATCTTGCGTCAGTAAGTTGGTTTGGCCTTATTACTCCTAAAAGCATTAGGTTTTATTTTCCTGTGCCTTATACTCCACAACTGTTCATCATTCTTGTTTAATCTTAGCTGTGGGAGTGGACAGAGCCTTCTGTGATTGCTAATGGGAATAATTCAGGACGAACATACAGGGCCTTAGTATTTAAGGGGTTAATGGCAGAATAGGTTTATCGAGTTTATTTCGGATATGCATAAATAATCCATAAATACAGTGCATAATACAAAAATATCCAAAATTTGAGAATCAATAAAAATACATCCATAAAAAAACAGTATTAAAATAACCAGGGGGGGTTATAAATACATTGCATTCGATATTGTCAGTTAGCTCATTACAGGTCAATGACTGCAACAAACATTTCCTTTGATACAAAGCTTTTTTCAAAAACAAGAGTAAAGACCAGGCCACACAAGGTGAATTTGTCCACAACAGGTATATCAATGCTGGCCTATACTGCACAAAGCCCTGTTCCTGCAGTATTGGCCGAATGAGATGACGTCTTATGTCACATAGATAGGGCAAAAAAAAGATCAAGTGGGCTAGATCCTCATAGGGAGCATCACATAATGGACAGGATTGATCCGCATCACCCCCAGACCAAGCTTTCACCACAGCCCGCAGATGGATACAGTTGAACCTAGCCCGTGACAAAAGTATACGATCTTTTGGGGATTCAGCCCAGAGCAGATAGCCTTGAACACCCTGAGACATTATGGTCATCACACCACGATTCTTGGGCTTCAGGAGTTCTAGGTCTTCCCTGTTCAGTCTTACAGGTTCGTGCAGGCCTACAGTCCATCGGTTTATCTCACTCCGGGATAAAGTGCTGCTCGAGGGGCATAAATTCATCACCCTCAGCTGTAGTTTGATTTTAAATAGCCACGTAATCTTGTCCATATCTAACAAGAAAATAATTATTTCCTGGGTTAAAGTGGCATTATCATTCCCCCATAACCTGAGCCAATGTAATACCGGTTGCAGGGAGATTATATCCTCGATTGGAGTGCAACCCAGCTGCATGTGAACACCAAAGTTAGGGGCGGAGGTGGGCAACCCCAACAGTTTCGTAAAAAATGTATTCTCCGTGTGCTGCACCATGTTGACAGGTGAATGACCCCACAAGTCCATTACAAATCTGACCACAGACATTGCTTTGCCCTTGTACAACTATAACAGCGGGGCAATTAGTTTAGCCTGAAACATGCACATAGCCCTTGAGACCCCACCCAATTCCTGTTTGAACTTTGAGGATTGTTTTAAAACATGAGCCATAGCACCAAAGTTTGACGAACAAATTTGACCCTGGGGATAAAGGTATTCCCATAATACATGGTCCTGAAATGTTTCCTTCTCCTCCCTTCCAACAAACCATCACTACGGATTTTGCTGCGTTAACCACCAAGTCCGGTCCTTCCATGTAAGTGGCATACTCCGAAATGAGTGCCTGCAGAGCTCTTGGTGTACGTGCCATCAAGACAGAGTCATCCGCGTATACTAGTACTGGTAATGATCGTCCTACCAGTTTTGGAACATCAAGGAGAAACTCTAGGAGGTGATTAAGGAGCCCATTTATATACAGGCAAAAAAGAAGAGGCACAAGCACACATCCATGCCGGACCCCCAATTCGACAGGGAAGGAGCATGTACATTGCCCCTTTACACCACTCCTAAAACAGGCCCTGGTGGAACCATGTAACCTGGCCAAAAGATCTACTAGCGATCATGGGCAGTTCATGGACCTGAGCATCTCCCACAACTTAGTGCAATTAACTTTATCAAATGTGGTGCTCAAGTCCATGGATGCTATGTAGATGGGCTCCTCCTTCAAATAAAGAGAATGTGCCACTACCAAATAAAGATTGAAGCCCTGCTCAGCCGTGCCCAAGCCCTGGCCTAATGCCTAGCTGGACCGGAGAAAGAATTCCACCACTTACAACCCAATCTCCCAGTCAGGCCAGAATGGCACGACCTAGTATTTTAAATAAAGAGTCCGGGACAGATATTGGTCTGTATGAGGCTGGACAAGCCCGAGCCCCCTTTTTGTAAATCGGGTGGATAATGCCACATATCATGACTGGAGAATGGGCCCACCCGCACAAACTTCATTAAACCCTCATATCAGTATAGGATCCCATAGATCCGGCGCCATAACAAACAAGTCAGCTGGTACATTATCCCTTTCTGTATCTCTATCCCTTCAGCATCTGTATCCCTTCAGTCCCACTACCAGCACTTGACACCTGTTGTCTGCACTTACCCTTGCACTTGCCACCAGCTGGCCATACTTTTACTTATATTATTTATTCTATTATCCCATGTACTGCACTGTCCCCTCACCCTTCCCTCCCGCACTTTCCCATGAACTTGAGCAATCTGAATGACACCTGACCTAGTAGGATTGTTGTCTGCTTTCCCTTTTTTTCCTCCCTTGCCTCGTCGTGCCTTGAAACACTTTTGTGTAGGCGCATTATAAATGCCTTATCATATCATATCCGGGCCAGTGGTGTGATTACAGTGCTGTTGCCCGATTGCCCTCTTGATTTCGTCAACTGAGGGCACAATAGGTGCCTCAGAGCCTGCCTCGTCACTACATCCCATATTGGCCATGGTCACTAAACCTTCAGATTCAACTATATGTCCTGCACATTAAAGATTCGAAATATGGTCCCCTGGACTTCTCTGTGACTGTACTGACAGGGTTGTCTAGATTATATTTGTAATAGCCTGAAATCATTATTCATGGGGTCACCACCAACGCTTCCCATGCTTCTCCCTTAATTACCGGTTTTCTGGTTGTTAGAGATTTCTTGTAATGGGATCTAGCCCCAGTGATGGCATTTCTGGAGTAGCCCCTACTCCTCAGTGCTAGCAAAAGATTTTTCTTAGCTTTAGAACAATCCTGGCAGGGATGTCATTTCAGCAAAATGCCGGGGGTAGCGGAAGTGACATCACATAACCCTTGACGTCTGATGACATCACAGGAAGTGACGTAATTTGACCCCACCCTGAAGTGACATCACAGGAAGCGATGAAACATGACCTTTCACCCCACGATTAAACAGGAACTGGCCACACATAGCATTGTTTCAGAGTACACTATGAAAAATATGGTTACAATATCACTGTAAAGGGATGTACATTTCATACAAGAATGGATCACCATATGTATTGTTAATATCAGTGTTATCAATATTACCAAATCTCTGTGAATGCAAGCAGACGTCCAAGGCCAAACAATAATAGCACTTATGCTTAAGCACTTCATATAGAACAAATATGCATACAATATCACCCAACCTGTGTTGGTACTCTTTATCAACCTCAGCAGGATGAAAGGCTGAGTTGATCTTGCTGGGAGTCGAACCTGCAACCTGCAGATCACACACACATTGCAGCAGTCAACGCTCAACCCACTGAGCTATCCTACTGACTATAGCCATCAGAAAACCAGCCACTCCAGAAACAAATAGCCACACTCTGCTGGCCACAGCCCATGAGTCTTAATGTAAAAAAAAAGAAAAAAAAAGATTTTTTAAAAACATTTTTTAGGGGTATCAACGGAGACCCCAGAGCCCAGCCGACCCCTAAATGACGTCCATGAATCCTGGTAAAACCAACCCCCATTTCTCTTCCCAGCTTGTTTCCCAGAAGTACATGTAAAAAACCTGTGAAATTTGTGTCAGCAACCTACCAAACTCCTCTGAGATGTTTATGTTCTCCATATTCTCTAACAACAGATTATCTAGTTCACAAGGACTTCACAGTTTTGCAATAGTTCCTCCTTCTTGTGCTCCCTCCATTTAAGTCTGCGCCGCAAGATATCCAGAGATACCTCTGGACGATAAACTTGCTTCGACCTGTCCATCCATGACGCTCAACTGATATGCAGAAATAATCTATAGGTTTTCTCCAAGTTTAAAAAATGATTTTCAATATTAAAGTAGTCTGTAATTAAGTTGCCACTATTGAATATAGTAATTAATATTGTTGGGTAACAGTTCCCACACATTTTTCCGACTTCAGCGAGCGACATTAATATTGCTATGTTTTCTTCCCTTTTAAGGTTTCTCACGGTTTTACAAATGGGGGACGTTCCATTATTATTATTATTATTATTATTATTATTATTATTATTATTATTATTATTATTATTATTATATATTTTATGGTCACAGTAACAAGGATTCTAGAACTATTTCTGCCTCCCACCCATCCTGTTTCCCTTTTCCCTCAGGTACTAATTACTGAAAGGATGGAAAAGTTTCCAAAGACTTTTCTTCGTGCTACATAATAGTTTTGGACTCTGTTCAAATGTGGCGTAGTAGAAGTTGCTCTGAGCGCTAAAGAAGAGGAAGAAGGACTCTTGATAAGGACCTTTATGTGGTGGGACCTGTAGTAATTGGTTGCTCTGGGGGTCATGACCCTGGCTCATTAGGAGCTTTGTTTCAGGTTCTTTGTAAAATCTTTTGTTATTTATAAAAAATGTCTTTAAAGTGTATTTTTTCTTTGCTGCTGGAAATGTAGATAAAGAAGTTAATTAAGCAATATTACAGGGGCAGGGGGGCATTACCGGGCCAGGTAATGCCCCTTAGCCATAGTTAACGATAGTTTGTAAGTTGCGAATCCCATGGTCGGACTCGGCCAAAAAAAATTCTTGTGCACCAATGAAAAAGTGGCCCACAGTTTCAAATGGCAATTCATTCCTTTTGTGACACTATCTTAATAGAACCCAAGCGTCATGCATACATGCCAACCCTCCCGATTTAGGCGGGAGACTCCTGAATTTTTCGTGGAACATATTGCTATTTTTCACGTTCTCTCGCCTAAAATAAATCTTTGCCCAATACATTCCTATGGGAAAATCTTTGTTTCCCGATTTTTTTAACCTAATCTCCCGCGCAGGTGGGTTGAAATGTTGGCATGTATGGTCATGCAAATTGTGCATTTTAAAGAATATTTATTTGGTAACACTGGTCAAAACTACTAGCCACAGAGTGAATGTAACTCAAAATTACAACTTTCAACAACAATAAAAAAGATGGTCACCATGCATGGGGAGGAATGGACTATATGTAGTCCTTTCTCCCTTTCCAGGGCGGCCTTGCTGGCATTGTGATGCGCTGGGAACACTAATATTCATGGTGCCTTCTTTTTTTGAAAAGGGGTTAGGGGTGGGGCATAGGACAAAGGGGAGTGGAAAAGCGGGGCCGCGCACTTACCTGGACAACCCAGCGAGGGAAGATGGCGGCCACCCTCTCTGAGGGGGCTCGGAGCATTCGCTAGAGTGTGTGGTAAAGCCCCCGCTGCCATACCGTGTATTTTGTAATGACGAGAAAGAGCCTTGTAAGTTGGAAGTAACTTTAATCTTCAACCTGAACAGCCGTGTCTTTGCGGCTCTCTCCCCGTCTTTCACCCCCGTTCCTCCAACCACCAACGACTCGGCACGAGCATGGAATTCCCAGGAGAATTCCACGCTCGTGAAGAGAGCACAAACCGGCCGAGCCATTACAACACTTCTCTCCCCGTCACACACACACACACACACACAGGAAAAGAGCGCGAACATGCCCCAAACACCACACCTAGGAACTGGGAAGAAAAGCGAGGGGAACACAGAGAAAGGGAACACAGAGAAAGAAGATTGCCTAACAGAAAGGAGGAGAAGATTGGCCTAAGGAAGACATAAATAAAAATCCTCAATCATCGGCAAACTCTAGGACAAAGTCCTTATACTTAGCTGGCACTTTCTTCACTCTCCTTGGGCAGATACTTGTGTCATTGCTAGTCTCCCCAGAGGAAGTAGGCTCAGTAGGCCCCACTTCCCTTGGGAACAGGACAGAACCCTCAGAGCTAGCTTGGGAAACTTTATCAATTCCCCCACCCCGAGGCGCAACACCCACACACTCCGGGGAAGGGACCGTCATACTCTCACCCACCCCTGCACCCCCCGGTACTGGCGCTACCACAGAATCCTCAGAGCTAGCTTGGGAAACTTCATCAATTCCCCCACCCAGAGGCGCAACACCCTCACATTCCGGGGAAGAGACCACCATACTCTCACCGACTCCTGCACCCCCCGGTGCTGGCGCTACCACCCTACTATTGGCCCCCGTGGACCCTGGAACGGGTGCAATATAACCAGCCGCATCATCACCAGACCTAGCCGTTCCCTTGCCACATCCAACCGTACCATCACCACTACTGTCATTCGCGGAACCACACGATTCCTCACAAGGAGCAGCTGTCCAATTCCCATCAAAACTCCTATCCTGACCCCCCGCGTAGGAGGCATCTTCTTTCCGCCAGACGCCGTCAGGCTTTTCCACGGGAACCACACGTCTCAAACTCCATCTGGTACCGTCCTGTAACCTTACATATCCACGACCAACCTTGGTCACCACACATGGCTGCATGAACTTGCTAAAACCCTTGGCCACGAACCTGGGATTCTTCACGACTACATGGTCACCCACTTTCACATGCAAGGGCCTCCTCCGTTTAAGTTGACTTTGCCAAAACATAGCCTGCTTGGCGCGCACTCTATTGAGAACTTCTTGCATGTTCATACGAGTTTGAACACCACCCCCCAAGGCAGCGACCCTCAGCTTGGACCCAGGCTTCCTCCCCCTCATTAGCTCAAACGGAGACAAACCCGTAAGGAACGAAGGGGTAATCCTATATGCCTTGAGTGCTTCGGACACCACAATGCACCACGGCAACCCATTAGCGATCGCCAACTGAACCGCTCCTTTCACGAACCGATTCATGCGCTCCACTAACCCATTGGCCTCTGGGTTGTACAAAGCCACTTTGTGGTGATGAATCCCTAACTTAGAGAAAAATTCTTGAATGGCACTTGATACAAACTGGGGACCATTGTCGGTGACAACTCCCGCAGGTACACCCTCCCTGTCAAACACTGATGCCAAAAAATCAATTACTTTTTCCGTAGTCGCGGAAGACAAAGCCGTGGCCTCCACCCACCTGGAGGTGTAGTCAACTAATACCAAAAAAAATCTCAACCCACCTCCCAAGGCGTCTATGGGCCCCATGATATCCGCCGCTACCTTGGACCACACATCTTGGGGCACCTCCACGGGGTGGATTGGCTGTGCTAAGGTCGTCTTACTTTTATCACTGACAGAACAGGCTGCGCAGTCTTTAACAACCCTTTCAACTTCCTCATCCATCTTGGGCCACCAATACCCCTCTCTGAGCCTCCTTTTCGTCATAGATCTTCCGATGTGTCCCTCATGCGCTAACTCCACAAGCCTAGCCTTTAGAGACTCTGGCGGAACTAACCTAGAACCTCTAGCGATGCCCCATGGACCATCCGACAACTCCGACCACACTTGACCAAATGACTTACTCAAATCTTCCTTGCCCGCACCAGTCGCGAGAGCTGACTTAATGCTGTTCAAAATGGGATCCCGACCACACTCAATATCCCACTCCTGTTCACTGATTGCAGGAAACACCTTGGCCACCAACGTGCACTCGTCCCCTGCTACATTCTGGACCGGATCCCCAACATACGAATCTTGGCGTGGGAAACGAGAGAGACAGTCCGCCACTGCATTTTTCTCACCAGGCACATACTCGACCTTGAAATTATACTCCCCCATGTCAGCCATCCAACGCATCACTCTGGAAGATGCTTGGGACAATCCTTTGGTTGTTAAAACATGCACTAGCGGTTTGTGATCGGTGCGCAAAGTGTATTCCACACCCCATAAAAACGTCCTAAAGTGCTTCGATGCCCAGACCGCAGCCAGGGCCTCCCTTTCTACCACGGCGTATCTGCGCTCTGCCTCGCTGAGTACCCTGGAGGCAAAGGCAACAGGGCGGTAAGCTCCATCAAGCCACTGCTCAAGTACGGCACCCACACCGTATTCACTCCCGTCTACGGTCAAAACCGTCCTCCTAGAGGGACAAAAGGAAACTAAAGAAGGAGCTTGATCGACTAGAGCCTTCAAATGTTCAATCTCGTGCCGGCACAACTCAGACCAGTCAAAACGAACACCCTTTTTGAGTAACGCTCTCATGGCAACAGTCTTGTCAGAGTACGTGGGAATGAACCTGCTGTAATATTCGGCCAACCCTAAGAATGATCTCAGCTGGTCCTTACTGGCGGGAGGCGACACCTCACACAACACCTTCACCAAATCAGCCTTGGGATGTATCCCCTTAGCATCTAAGGTGTGTCCTAGATAAGTGACGCTCCCCACTCCAATCTTACATTTACTCATTTTGACTGTCAAGCCACTCTTCTCCAATATGCCAAGAACTAGCAAGAGCCTCTCATCATGCTCCCTGCGCGACCTGCCCCACACCAAAATATCGTCCTGAAAATACTCTACGCCTCCCACACCGGAGAACAGCTTCTGCATCACTCACTGGAAAACAGCAGAGGCGGAGGCTAAACCAAAAGGCATTCGCCGGAAACGAAAGGCCCCAAACGGGGTGATGAATGAGGTGAGGGGGCGCGATTCGACGTGAAGGTCCACCTGGTGATAGGCAGAGGATAGATCAAGAGTGGAAAAATGAGACGCTCCCCCCACAAGAGAGAGAATTTCGTTGATGTTAGGCAAGGGATGTCTGTCGATCCAGATATTGCAATTCAAATCCCTGAGATCGACACACATCCTCATGCCTCCATCAGATTTGCGCGCCAATACGATAGGAGCCAGCCACTCTGTGGATTCCACCTCTTCAATCACACCAGCCTCCACGAGCTTGTCCAGTTCTGCCTTGAGTGACTCCCGTGCGACAATGGGCGCCCGTCTGACCTTATGCACCACCGGGGTAGCACCCCTCTTCAAAACTATTTTATGGGAAAAACCACGCAACTTGCCCAAAACGGAGGAGAACACCGAGGGAAATTTGGCCTGGAGAACATCAGCCGTCAATAGACTGGCATCCTTCCACTCATCCCCACCTTCCTTGCTCACACACAAAACTGGGAGCGCCTTACCCGGGCGAACCTCGATATCAAGAGCTGCCTGTTCATCCCAACCAATAACAGGATCACCCTTGTGTGCCACATAAAGTTTGCCTCTAGTCTTTCGCCCGTGGAACTCTATGTCAACCCAGTCATAACCAAACACTTTAATGGGGACACGCCCATAAGCACAAGGGTTAATGTCAGGTGGAATCAAGTCGGACACCTTTTTCTGAAACTTAGCCTTGTACAGCTCGGGAGAGACCGTAGTATAAGGAGAGCCAGTGTCAACTAATACACTAAGGGGAACCCCATTCACACTGAGGGTAGCCCACGAGCTCTTCTTGGTGGGTCCCACACTCAATAGCGGCCCCTCCTTGGCGCGAACACCCGGGTTCCTGCGAAGGACTGACATATCCAACAAAAGTTACATCCTCATCGGCCCCGTCGGGGTCCACCATGCGCACACTCTCCCTCTGCGGACCACCCCTGCACATGCGGGCGTAATGTCCCCTCCCCTTGCACTTCCTGCACACAACCGCAGAAGCAGGACACACCTTGGACCCTGCAACATGTCCTCGCCAGCCACACTTCTTGCAAAGGTCTTTGGCGCTAAACGTTCCTCTTTGGTCCTTGTCCCTGGCACGGGTATGCTCTGCCTTGCGTGGCTGAACCATGTGTACAACATCGACTTTTTCAGTCATTTCCTTGACGCTCTTTCTGGACTCCTCCAGGGCGCAGGCTATCTCAATCACTTTACCCAAAGGAGGATCCTTTTCCATCCATAACCTCTCCCTAACCTTGGAATCACTTGTCCTCATCATGATCTGGTCGCGAATGTACTCCTCTATAAGGCCCGTGAACTTGCAGGTCGATATAAGGGTGCGCAGGGCCGTCACGTAGGAGTCAATGCTTTCACCAGGACCTTGCGCCCTCGAGAAAAAGTGATACCTCTCCAACACTATGTTGGCTCTCTTGCCGAAACGGGCCTCCAGCTTCTTGAGAGCAGTTTCATAAGCCAACACCACCGCCTGGCCCCCCTCCCCTTCGCCAGTGGGCAACGCCAACACGTTATGGCCTGGAAGATGTCTGAAGATCCTTAGGCCCTCCGTGCCGAGACAGTTAAGTAGGGCCGCCTCCTTATCGTCGTCTGACAGCCTGGAACCCCCTGAGGCTCTAAGGTACACTTTGAAAGTGTCCACCCAAAGCTCCCATGCAATGGGAGGCTCACCAGGGTTGGGTAAAAAGGCGGGGGGAGGACGGGCATTGCTATGCTGCATGACTGAACAATGCTGTAGAAGAGGCAATCTTGCAAACGAGGAATTAGTAGAAACCTCACCGGGGAATAGCACAGTCGGCAGGACATATGCGGGCCCAAGGACACTTGAACAGGGTTAAAGGCAAATTCAGCAGAAACAGCAAAAGAAAAAAAAAACTTCTGCGGTTAGAACGTGGAGAGTTAGTTCGGAAAGGGCCCGTTGGCACTCCTGGGACCTTAGGGGTTAACTGTGTGTGGAGAAAAGTCAAATCCGCCCCTTTCCAGCCGCCGGGGTTATTTTTCTCCTCCTCTAGGGGCGGGACGGTAAAATCGCCTGACGCGGGACACAGTCACGCTGGGAAACCTCCAGGAGAAGCGGCGAGGAGGGGGAACCCACCCGGGCCGATCCCCACCAGAGCGTGCGCGGCCTCACCTGCGAGGAAAGCTGGAAGCGATTAACGCCACGCTCAACCCAGCCCGGGAGCGCGGCGACAGCAACAACAGTGGAGGCTGGTGTGAGCCGCGCTCGACCACGTCCGGGAGCGCGGCACGGGAGGCACCAGCGTCAAGCACAGAAGACCGTCTGCTGAGGAGAGTGCGACCAGGCTGCTGGGCTGAAGGAGAGCCTCAGAGACAACAGGATACACGGCTTCGTCAGGCGCGTGGGTATCAGGTTGAAGCTCGTCGCCAGTGTAATGACGAGAAAGAGCCTTGTAAGTTGGAAGTAACTTTAATCTTCAACCTGAACAGCCGTGTCTTTGCCGCTCTCTCCTCGTCTTTCACCCCCGTTCCTCCAACCGCCAACGACTCGGCACGAGCATGGAATTCCCAGGAGAATTCCACGCTCGTGAAGAGAGCACAAACCGGCCGAGCCATTACAACATATTTCATAGAAGCTAAACCCCCATTCACGATAGTGAGGGGTATTAGCCATTGTTACATCATCTTCAACACTTTAGTTGCTGCTTAGTAACCCATTCAGGATATCATAATGAATGAATGTATTGTTTAGAAAATAAGCGATATTTCTCTCTAAGCTGATACGGTGATGCATTTTGATCTGTGCATTTTGTTCTGGTAATTTTTTCAGCTTTGAAAATTCCTGCCGAATCACTTCGAAGAAGCCAAATAAAACATACAAAAACACCAACGTATACTAAGGTCGGGCGAGGGGGGAGTAGCAAGACGAAAAGCTAAGTGAAAGACGAACCAAGCACCTTATTGAAAATAAGAGAAACCTGTACCTTCCCTTGCCAGCCCTCAGCCTCCCCCCTCCCCCCAACAAATATTAACTACATTTCAATTTAAAAAGCTAAAACGAGAGCACTGTTGAAAGGCATGTAACGCGTTCTTTAAAAAATCACTTATTTCCAACATCAACAGCATATTTTAAAGAAAAATTGAAGTGTAAATGACCTATGCTTAAAAAAATATATACACTCGGCAAATGGTCGGCGTTCACCAGCTGGATTAACTCGTGTAAAGGCTGCCAAGCAGACCTGTCTTGGGCACAAGCTGCGAGAGGGAATGCGTGAGATGGTGGAGCGAGGCTTGCCCCGGCCTCGTTCTCACTTCTCAGTATGCCTGATTATGGAGCTCTCCAGTCGGTGTTCAGTCAGGCTCGCGGCACAGAAGCATCCAGTGGCGGTCACGCAGCAAGGCGGCTGCGCACTGCGAACAGCTGCTGCATCTCCTGGAAGATGTCCGCATGGCTTCATAAATTAATGAACCCCCAAGAGCGCTAATTAATGTAGAGTGTGCACAGCCTGCACCGGCAGACGAACTACCTCCCAGCAGTGACCTTTTCTCGGCAGTGCATCTCTTTCCGCTAAATAGGTCAAAGGCTACTGGTAATGAGAAAGGTCAACACGAAGAATTATTTTTTCAGAAGTAGATTATTATAGATAAGAGTGCATTAAACATGCAAGGTCCTGAAGATTATACCCTTGAAACTAATTAGGGTTTACCCTATGAACGTGAGTTAAGTGTGCCATTTCATCATTATAGGGAGAAATAAGCATTAGGTGGATACGATCCTTAAATAAAACAAGCGTTTGAAAGATTACTGAGCATATCTCCGAATCTTCTCAACCATGATCAAATGTATTTCACACAAGTGAAACAATAGGTATCTGAAATTGAAGATAATTTACATTTAAATCAACATCCCACAGAAGCACGTCGAGTGACAGGAATTGACGTCATATGACCTTTGCCCATGGTGTCGTCACACAGTAACAGCAACTGCCCTTTGACTCTAATGACATCACATGCAGTGATTTCACAGATGTATAGAAATAGATATATGAGCATAAGATGTACACATTACAAAGCAGACAAAAGATTATTTTAGTTATGTAGCATATTTTTTACTCTGGTGCTACCTTATTATGCCATGGGTTGAATAGGGGAAGACCCATGTCGTGGATGGTTCATATGCCCAGGAAGGTCTAACTGAGACGGGCTTCGATCTGGCCCCAAGCAAACAGCCCTTACATGGCAGTAACAAACGTTAAGTTCCTACCCTCACTCACCCGGATCCTGCTGCTTCTGAGATTTTGGGTAGCTGCCAGGGCTGGCATAGGGAAGGTAAGCAGGGATGGAATGGGTGTAAAACAAAAGGATTAGCTGGGGCACACAGGCCACAAAGGAGAGGCAACACTGTAAACATTGGATATACCACACTATTTTAGTAAGCTATTTACGAAAGGAAACAACGGGAGGGCACGAACCACGCCACACAGAATGAGGTCTGGTGTACTTTTCTTCATTGAAAGCTGAGCTTTTGACAAAAGCACTGATGCGTCCATAATAATTGGCTGAGGCTATGTGGGACACCTGCTTTGAAGGCATTGGCCACTGACAGGCCCCAACAAGAAATAATAGTCCCGAAATGATGAACTACAAGGGTCAAAATGAACTGGTATAAGGTATTATACAGAACTTGGTCTCACCCTTTTGTTAGTTGCAAACAAGCTTTAGCCCCAACACGTTTTTTTTTTTTTGTGCTAGAGAAGAAACCTGCAGCGTGTCATAAAAACCTATTTGTGCCCTCATAACAAAATCAAAAAAGAAGTCCAGGTTTTCAGAAAGCAAAAGCACAAACATCCACGTTGCTGTATGTTGGCGCCCAGATTTGTCTCTCTTGCAAAGGATCAGGTAGGGGAATCAAGGGGCCATGGAGTTGAAACGCGGCCCCCTGCAATGAGCCTCTGTAATGTGATGAGGTGAGAACTCATGTCAAACCGAATCCGAGGCAAGGTCCAGAGAGGGCCCACCCCGGCGCAAGTCCTTCCTGTGTCTGATACCCTGAGGCAGGGGTGTTGCTAGGTCTGAAAAAGACCCGGGGCTACTCTAATGTTGGGCCTGGGAGCTAGCTAGTCTTTTGTTTGTAGCACCTGAGATTCTATCCGGGACTACAACCAAAACACCAGGGGCTATAGCCCCATTAGCCCCCCCTCCCGCCCCTCAGCAAAGCCTCTGCCCTGAGGTTCCCTTTACTGGTCGCCGATGAAGCTGCAAGGTGATTTTAGACAGCACTGATGAAAGGGAGCACTGTGGTGCCGGGAAGACCCCTGAGAGTGAGACTCAGCAGGTCCTTTGAGCCCTAGTCATTGACCTCTGTTACAAGCAGAGTCAGATATAGGCTGTTAGCAATAGCTAAATTACAATCAAATCCTTAAATGGCTGATGCCTTTATGATAGGGCCCACAACCCCTTACAATCTGTTTCCCAGATCTGGGACCTCCCACTGCTTTTTTATAACAGTCACTCTCCATTCTCTGAAATTATTTCCCAAAACATTCCTTGTTATTCAAGCAGCCATGGGCGTGATCGGACTATACCAACTCAAAGTAAGACTTCAGATGTTTAAAGCATGACAATACTTGTCACATAGCCTGCTTTAACCAACATAAAACAGCTTCTGTTCATAATTTTGATCTCTGGACTCTGTCTGAAATTGTTGCTCTTTGTCTCAGGAGTATAGCTCAGTGGCAACGTGAAGGCAACACGGAGCAACACAGGTTCGATCCCCGGGTCCGTGCTTAGAAATCTCTGGGTATTAAGCACGTTATTTTTCGGAAAGCGCTGTTCGATAAGGGCTGTCAGCGGTTGTCCCGAATCCTGGTTGGACCTGGTTGGAGCTTGGATCACGTTTCTTAGCCCCGCCTCCATTTACCCACAAGCCCTATATTTTTGGGGAATCCGCGCTTTTGCGCGCGCACTTTTTCGGAAAGCGCTGTTCGATAAGGGCTGTCAGCGGCTGTCCCGAATCCTGGTTGGACCTGGTTGGCGCTTGGATCACGTTTCTTAGCCCCGCCTCCATTTACCCACAAGCCCTATATTTTTGGGGAATCCGCGCTTTTGCGCGCGCGCTTTTTCGGAAAGCGCTGTTCGATAAGGGCTGTCAGCGGCTGTCCCGAATCCTGGTTGGACCTGGTGGGAGCTTGGATCACGGTACGATCTTGCAAACCACATTTAGAGGATAAGAAAAAGACTTTGAACTTTGAACACTCAAACTGATATTTTTTTTTTCCTTTCCCTAGTTTCTTAGCCCCGCCTCCATTTACCCACAAGCCCTATATTTTTGGGGAATCCGCGCTTTTGCGCGCGCGCTTTTTCGGAAAGCGCTGTTCGAAAAGGGCTGTCAGCGGCTGTCTGAGGGCTGATGAGGGTAGTGGGTGATAATTGGACTTGCAGGAAAATTGATGCACTAATTCACACGAAGGTGTAAAGGTGTAAGTACTAAGCTCTATCAGCAAGCATTTAATTCACAGCGGAAGACATTAATACGCTGTGCAAAGTCACTTACATTCTTTAGAGCTGTTTCTGTAGCGATAAATTATTGCACCTGTTAACATCTATATAATTGTTCTTCTATTGCTTACCTTAACGCTTGACCATACACCTAGTGTGACGTTTGGCGTATGACACTTAAGAAATATACATTAAAAACAGGCATGCCTGAAATAACGACCATTGATCTGCCTCAGTCAAGAGTACAAACTGCAGCAATGAAACGCTTCTTGGCAAAAACAGCCTCCCCACGTGTGGGGACAGCGTCGCTCCGTCGTACTGCGTCTTCTTCAGCCGACATTCGCTCCTTTTACACAGTGGAGCCGCCAACAAGTGAACGATTAGACACTGATCCAGCACAAAACATCAATGCGGTGGAATCAGCCAGAACAGAACAACAAGCAAGTGACCAATTAACTAAAAGCTCGAAACAACCCAGAGAACCGGCGATGCCTGATAATAATGCACATTTGCGTAAAAATAGCCAGAACGTTCACTTAAATAATAACACACCAAGCAACCAGGCTCAAGACAATAACCAACACAATAATCGTGTGCTATCTGACAAAAGGATATCACCAAACACTATGTCGGCCGAGCTAACTAAGAATTCTATTGACCCAACGCCTAGACTGGAAGTACCTGAGTCTCCAACAAAATCAAGCATGCCCTCCTCTACTCAAACTGACAATCTGGATTATGGAAGCACAATAGGACAGAAAACTACTTCCGTCATGGGAGAAAACCAATGTGTAAAGTCGATTCCAACACCTATTTCACCATCACATGAGGAAGTGACGGATATTACATTAGAACTGGCGGTAACGTCAGGCGATCTACCAATGAGAGATACTGAGCAGAGTGCTCCCTCGGTAAATCAGTGTGGAAATGGACCACGAAGTGAGGAATTGCAGCATAGTAAGGAGAATGTCATTGAATCTATTCTCCCACATCCTCATGCGTTGGAACCAGTATCCTGTTCCGTAGAAGCACAAATAAAGCTACGAAAAGCCTATGAACATTTAACAGTAGTGGGTGAAATCGACCAGGAAACGCTTGATTTCTTGGATGCTTCGTCAAGTTCAAAAAACATAGAATCTGATGTTCAATACATCTGCTCAAATACGGGAGATTTAATACAGCTGCATGATAATTGCACTAGAAGCATCACAGATGAATCAGGAAAAGTGACATCAACTGCACAAGAAAATGCACAGAGTGATCTTGATGAGACCAGCAAACCGCGCTTACCAGATCTATCACATCAAGATGTCCAAATAGAAGACGAATCGCCTTCATTCATCGCCCCCACCCCAAGGCGTACAAGATTTCAGAACGAAGCACGAGACTCAGATTATTTTGTCCAAAGAGCGCAAGTAAATCGATCTTCGTTTCCTGAAGCTCCGGCGCTGAATAACACACTGAGCGCCATGAACACCGCATTACTGGCTATTGCAAAACTATATGAATCTTTAGAAAGCAAAGTAATCCATCAAACAACATTATTGGAAAAACTGATAGATAATAGTTGCATAATAAAGAAGAAATCACCAGATCAAGAAGCTGTAAGACCATCCCTAAATTCTAACAATGAGCACCCGGACAATATGGACCCATCAAAATGCGTACCCTGTGAAATTAAGACGGCTACAGTTAAAGTAGTCGACATAATGTCATGCGATTCTTCGACATTGGCGAAAAAAGAAACATCAAATTCTGTAACATTGGATTCGTCCCTAGTGCTCTTGTCGATAAATAACAAAGATCCTACCATACAATCGCTCCCAGCTCAACAAGTGAATAATGATATTCAAATAAACGTCAATTCAAATCCGATGACAGATAAACTTAATCAATCCAAGTCAAAGAAAAACATATTTGATGCGTTTGAATCAAATGACGTAGCTCATTTAAGAAATCTCAACAATTCAAATCAAGATAAGAATATGAAGCAACCGCAAGTTAAATCCAATGCACAATGCCTCCAAACAAAAATTCGAAAAGTAAACAAACGAAAATATGTAAAGATATCACACAAAAGACAAGATCAAATTAAGACAGCACAAGAATCAAGCTGCTCAGTTCAAGAAATAATTCCATATGAGCCGTTGAACAAACTAATAGCCTTGGCTGATCAGATCAACAATGGGTTGCCTTATAGAGATGTGCACAAAACGATTGCTCCAGCAACAAATACAACTATGTTTAAAGACATTACTGCAACCAAATCATCGGATACACAGCCCCCTGCAAATAATAATCTGCCACAGCAAAAGATAACCATAGATACGTTGCGAGATGAAATTAGAGAATCAATAAAAGCCTATCAGAATCAACATCCCGAAACCATCCAACAAGTCAAGACTAATGTAAACTCTGAAACCAAGATGGGTACCCTGACCCAAGCTCCAGCAGATTCTAACATTATGAAGTCATCTACTCTAAAGAATCAGAGAACAGAAGAAGCAAAAGAATACAGATCAACTGTTTCAAAAAGCATCTTGGAGAACGTAAGTCTATCAACTGACTTATGTACACAACTCCAATCTCCATGGGAAACAACCAAATTACATACATCTACTACAGGAGGCCCTGCCCCAAATATGGCAACACAACAAGACCTCCGGGAGCTAATTAAAACCTCAATTGAATCTTACCTAAATGACACGCGACCTCAACTTATTACCGCGCCGCAACAGCAAAGTGGATCGTTCCCTGACGTTGGGCGATTATTACAAGGACCAAGGTCTGAGAACAAATCTCATAATGATCAGACAGATGCATATTCAAAGCCCTTCACCCAGACTCAACAGTCTTTACAAGCACTAGCCAAATCTGACTGGTCGAATTCGAATAAACATATAAGTCTACCTTGTTTGAAGTTGAAATGCCGGGATCACCCTTTTGAAACATACGTGCTTAATCGCACGAGCATATTAAATATATGCACAGAATTACCAATGCTGAAAGAACTTACATCAGCAGATCTTGATCAGGTCGAATTTGTCAATTATAACGACACATCGGAGGTTAATATCTATCTCAAATCTGCCCTAGTATATAACCTAATATGGCAGGCGAGAATGACCCTATTTGATATGGGATTTTTGCTTACACAAGTTAACCTGACTCCTGATAATCAAGAGGATAAACCATATGTGAATATTTATCAACCAAACAATAGAAAACAAAGTCAAGTAACTCAACATATAAACAATGGAAAAAGATCATAACAATTCAATGCTCAATCCATTATTAAACTAATATCATGGAATACAAGAGGCAATAGCCATTTTATCAACTCAAAACAAAGTGCCTTGGAGGAGTATGATATTGTAGCGTTGCAAGAAACGTGGCTAGTAAATTCTCCAACATGGGATTCGCATATCATCTTTGATACCCTAGCCACGAAAAAAGCAACAGGTAGACCATCAGGAGGTCTTTTACTAGCAATCAAAAAAACAAGTGGCATTATGGGCAGAATACATCCTTCTCCATCCCAATATTTTCAGGTAGTAACTTTACTAGCGGTGCACATGCACCTAACCATCATAAATATCTATTGGAGCAAACTCACTCTGACGTCTAAAGACTTCTTTGCCACTCTCTTATGGCATTTAGATGATATTGCATCAAACAAACACTCTGGATATACTATTATAATGGGTGACTTAAACCTACATCTATTATCATCTCAGAAATCATCACCCACGAGCGATGAAAATATGTGGAAAACCATCATGGAGGAACGAGGTTTAATAATGCTGAATGATGCCTACAATCAAGGCACTACATTGTCAAACACATGGCAAAGAGGTTCATCTGGAGCTATTTTGGATTATATATATGTAAATAAGGAATTTCTACCACAAGTAGACTCTCTAACAATAATACCTACACATTTGAGTGATCATAATCAATTAGAATTACAGTTTCATCTAGCTACACCAAATCTTGCACAAGAAATCAATCGAAACATCACAGATATCACCATTAATACTCAGGGCAATCGGCTGAAATGGACCAGCCAGAGCTTGAGGCACTTTGAGGGGTTGCTCTATGAAATGT
Source organism: Ambystoma mexicanum (assembly GCF_040938575.1). Taxonomy (NCBI): domain Eukaryota; kingdom Metazoa; phylum Chordata; class Amphibia; order Caudata; family Ambystomatidae; genus Ambystoma; species Ambystoma mexicanum. The sequence goes on from NC_090933.1 coordinate 236,288,147, forward strand.
ATAATGGAAAGTTGGTTAATCATGATGATTGTTATGTAACTAAAATGCAATTGTTTAAACAATCCAAGTCTAATGAATCACAGGCGAGAATCAGCCATCGTTACCCTTTTAATGCCCAAATCCAACAAGCTAAGACTAGTCTAAGGAAAGCTATACGAGACCTAATATATCACCCTATTGGTCTCAGAAATACGATGAAAAAACATCTCAAGAAATCATATTCTCATTGGTTAAAAGGAATAAAGATTAGTCAATATCAGCAAAATAGTGAATACATACTGAAGCAAATGATGGAAAAATCAACGAGTGGTATTTGGTCTTGCATGAATAGTACATCTGGCAGACCGCAACCTGCGGTCATGGTCAACTCTGTGCCAAAAGAAACTTGGCAAATTTATTTTGAAAACTTGTATCGATCACCATTTCAGAATTCAGAGAGCTGGTTTCAATTGTACATCCCAGATTGTTCTTTTTTAATTAACTTATCTGACATCCTCAATTGCATAAAAACTCTGAGTAACTCCAGAGCTAGTGGACCTGACGGTATTCATAATGGAATGCTAAAAGCACATCCCCATCAATGGGCTGTCATTCTCATGCGAATCTATCAAAATATATTCTCCACTATGCAAATTCCATCTTCATGGCAACAATCTGTAATAGTGCCGATCTTCAAAAAAGGAAATAGAACAGACCCTAAAGCTTACAGGCCAATAGCTCTTTTAGATTGTCCGGGTAAAATCTTTGGGCGACTGATTCTTAAAAATTTCAATGCATGGCTAGATAAGTACATCTTACGTGATCCTTTCCAAACAGGTTTTATTCCTGAAGTAGGAACTGGAATTAATATCATTACTCTGAATAGTATTATTTATAGATCCCAAGAGAAGCATGAACCACTTTATATTGCCTTCATTGACTTTCGTACGGCATTTGATGCCGTGCCTAGGGAATTGCTATATCTAAAATTAATGAACAAAGGCTGCCCTTGGTACATTCTTAAATGGATTATAGAATTCCACTCTAACACCTCTATCCAGATTAGACTGGATAGCAAAGGTCTTTTATCTGAGCCAGTTAAAACAACCCGTGGGTTAAAACAGGGGTGCCTTTTGGCCTCGGCTCTATTTAACTTTTTCATTGCAGATATTCATGACAGATTTAGTCCACTCATATCAGATTCACCAAAAATAAACAATAGTGCTATTAAGCACCTATTATATGCAGATGACATGGTTCTACTTTCTAAAACGCCCAATGGGTTGCGTGTTTTACTCAAGACCCTGGGATCATACTGTGAACAAAATTACATCTCTATAAATCCAGAAAAAACAAAAGTGATCCAATTTGGTACATCTAAGCAAAAGCACCACCATTGGCCTTTACAATTGAAAGATTTAGAATCAGTACATTCCTATGTATATCTAGGAATTCTAATAACTCATCAGTCTAGCCTCCTAGATCAAGACAATCAGGTTAGAAAAAAAGCAATGATGACCTTATCCCAAGCCAAATTGATCAAGTTCAAATTTTGTAAATTTTCGCTAAAACCACTCATAATATATTACAAGCAAAAATGTGTGCCAGTTGTCACATATAGCAGCGAAACTTTAAACACAAAATCCTATGCATATTGGACCGTGTTAGAGGGTAGCTTCTGGAAGCGACTTTTACATTTACTCATGTCTACTCCTATGGTGATACTGAGACATGAATTGGGCCTACTATCTTTGTACGCAATTTATAAATGGAAACTTTGTACACTATATAGGAAATGCTTAATAGCGAGCACTCGAGCCTACAAAGGGATGATGTATATCATATCCATCTATTTGCTAAAATCAGATCATGGTTTCCCAACATTATGGAGAAGGAAGGCGCAGAAAGTCTTAACTCACCTAAACATCTCCGATGCTACCCTGATTGCAAATCCAAATTTGGTTAAAAAACAACTTTGGAAATTGGATTGGATAAAATCAAGAGAGGCGTGCCTTAAGTACAAATCCTTTGAAATAAATCCCTTCAAATTAAAGCGCTATGGTATAATTGAACCATACTTGATTCTCTTTCCAAATGCGCGGCAAAGAGACGACTTTCTGCGTTTTCGTCTAAACATATGGCCAACCCACGAGATTCTATGTAAGAGAAAAATGTTACTACCGGAGGCGGTGAAATGTAGATTCTGTTCCACGGAAAAAGAAACTTTATTTCACCTATTTACCGAATGCACTCATTTGCTACCACGAAGAATTGTTTATTTTAAACATTTATTTGAGGGGTCAACTATTGAATCATCACTAGAATTGTGGAATTTATTATTTCACACAACCAGGAAATCAGTCAGATACGCTATTTTAAATTTTTTATATAGCTTAAAACTAAGTATAAATGGAGATATAGGGGAAAGAAAATGAAATTTAATTTCAACCTGATTTCACGAAATGCAAGAATGAAATTGTTTTGATGTTTTAAATCTTTCTTTCCTTTTAAACAAATAAGACTAAAATACACAGAATTAACGAATAGCCTTTTATAGGCTTTCGTATTCTAGTTACATTTTTATTTTATTTTTTTCCTTTTTCCTCTTATGAAATCAATTGCTTTTGTATATTGCATACTTATATCCTGTTGTTACTATAGAAAATGTTATGCATTTTATGAATTATGAAATTTTGTATAAATTACTGTTGAAAAATTCAAGTATTTATACATGAATAAAACATAAATAAAAAAAAATAATAATAAATAAATAAATAACCTATCATATCATATCATCGGGATGATGGGTTCTTCATTATTTATTTATGAAGTGCTGAAAGCCTGTGGGCATCGGGGCGATGGAACATAAATACAATAGGCGGTCTATAAAACTCAATACAGACTTTTGGGATGGGCAGAACGGGAGGGACGTTTATCATAAATGGTTCACAGGAGGTTTTCTGAACAGATGAGTTTTAAGGGTTTTCTGGAATGTCTTCAGGTTGCTGATTTTCGACAGAGATGTGGGTAGGGTATTCCATGCTTTGGCTGCTTTGATGGTGACTTTGCCCCTCTAGTATACAACTGCAGCTTCTCCAGCTTCAAGTCCAGGTGTCCCTCCTTTGTTCCACTCTTTTCGGACCAGGTGCTTCTGTTGCTGAAGTTGCCCATCCAGGAAGGAACCACAACTTCTCTGGCTAATTACATCCGAGCTCCTTTCTGCAATTTCCCGATTGTCGTGCTTGCGAGTTGTCTTCTGGGTCAGGATTTAATTAGTGGAGTATCCTCATCCTTCTTAGGGTCTACTCTGAGCTGCTCCTTTTCGTGAGGCCCTGTGTGCAGCCTTGTAATTAAGTCCATTGATTTGGATATATATAACTTCGATTGGTGTTGTCTCATTCACTGCTATCCTGCTACAAGTCACCAGAGTAAACTTAGATTTGATGATTTAAAACAGCATGACAGCATCCCAACACTAATCCCAGGAAGTAGGGGAGAACAGCCTTAGCTCCCACCCACCTTGATTGGATTAAGTCATAGACACTTTGAGGAAAGTGGCAGAAGACAATTTGAAAGTAAATACAATTACTTTAAGAACTCATTAATTAGTAGAAGGAAGGTTGTGAATCCAGAACTCTTTTCTGTTGAATAGTTATTTTCCCAAAAAGCTTCTAAAGTCCTGCTGGTGTTGGAAAGTTGATAACATGATTCCTAGTATATATTGGGAGCATCCAACCTGCAACTTCCTAAAATAATTGCGAATTCTCTACTATGAAGAGGGCAGTATGCAAGGAAAAACTACAGGAAGTATAAATTCCCTGTGGCAGAGAAATGTAGTCTTCCTTGTGAGTCAATCCGAGAAGCATCACCATTTGGTTTTAGACGCCATTCCGGTTTGAATGGAGCAATGCTAGGGAAGTACAACATATGTGTTTTAGTTGCTTGAGTTACCACCTATAGGCATCGTTCTGTGGGACCACTTTCACTGCACATTTCCAAAAGTGTAATTAAAAACTTTACAAACTTGGAAAACTTGCAATGTTTTTCACTGGAGAAATACACTGGAGTGGCTGATTGACAAAGTAAGTACTGGTATAAACCCTGATTTACTCTTAACTTTCTCCAGGGAAGTGACTATTCGATTTCATGGACATGTTACCAAGCCTACTTCTGACGTGCGCATGTCACTTAACCCTGGAAAGAGAACAGTAAGGGCCTGATTTACAAAAGTGTTTTTGAATGGCTACCTTCGGCCACCTGTTCTCCGTCTCTCATCACGGACTGTCTGGCTGCTATCCAGGAGTGGTGTGCCTCTAATGACCTCTGCCTTAATGCCAGTAAGACTGAGATTCTCCTCATCGGTACCCCCACCCCCTCCTTTCCTGTCACTCTCTGGCCAGCCTCTCTTGGCGCTCTTCCTGCTCCCACATGCAAGGCTAAAAACCTTGGGGTCATCTTCGACTCCACATTCTCCTTCTCTCCTCACATCTCTGATGTCTATAAGAGATCACACTACCAGCTGCACCTCCTCAGAGGTATTCTTCCTTTCCTCTCCTTCCCCCAGAAGCTCACTGTCTCCAGAGCACTGGTTCGCTCTAGGCTGGACTATTGCAACAGCCTCCTTCTAAATCTGCCTGCCTCTACTCTCCGCCCTCTGCAACTCATCCAGAACAGGACTGCAAGATTTGTCCTTGGCCTCAAGCCCAGGGATCGTATCTCTCCAGGACTGAAATCTCTGCACTGGCTCCCAGTGGCTGTGAGGATTAAGTTCAAAACCCTCTGCATCGTCCACAAGGCCTTCTGGGGCCTGGGGCCTCAATACCTTCATCTCTCTCTTCCTAAATATCTTCCTTCTCAAGCTCTTCGCTCATCTGCCTCCAACTCCCTCAGGGTCAGTCGCTTCTCCAAACAACGAGTTGGTGGTATATCTTTTTCTTCGGCTGGTGCCTCCCTCTGGAACAGCCTCCAAGCCTCCCTGAAACTTGAGGAGAACCATCTCCGTTTTCGGAAGCAGCACAAAACCCCTCTCATTGCTTCTGCTTTTTCACCTCCTCTCCCCAGCTGACCTCCTGGCTGAACTGAAACTGCACCGGTTACCTGGTCACCCTCTGATCTCGGGCCCAGGTCCCCCCGCCAGTCTCACACACCTGCACTGCCTGCCTGGCAACCCCCGCACTTGGGGACTGTTTCTGTATCCCATCAGTCCCACTACCAGCACTTAACACCTGATTTATGCACTTACCTTTCCACTTGCCACTGCTGGATGTTACTTTACTTATTGTTATTATTATATTCCCATGTACTGCACTCTCCCTTCCCCCTCCCCCGCACTTTCCCCTTCCCCCATCCCATGCACTTGCGCGATATGAATGACACTTGGCCTAGTAGGATCGTTGTCTGTCCTCCCTTCATTCCCCCTCCCTTGCCTCGTCGCGCCTTGAAACACTTGTGTATAGGCACGTTACAAATGCCATATCATATCATATCATATCAATGGGAAATCCCCATTGGAAAACATTTTGTAAATCAGGCCCTCAGTGAGGTGATATTATTGATGATTTATGTTGGTGAGGTCTGGTATGCTACAGGTCTGGGGGTTTCTACAAGCTTACCCGGTCAGCTCACAGGGCCCAACCACCCTGACCCCTAGAACAAACGGAGGACTCAGCCAAGGGCAAGTTAAACTGTTGTTTATTACAAAAAACGACAGGGATCATACAGGAGATTCAAAACCTTGTCAACCTGCTTTATTGCACAATGTTGTATTAAGATGGGCACTTCCCCAAGAAACCTATCCCATGTTTTGGTTGGGTGATCAGAGCGGTATACACTATAGACTACCCCTATAGATCTTACTTAATTGGCCCTTCTATGTCAGGTGGCTGACCTGTCCCTTCCCCAAGAAACTACCTATTACATTGTTGCAGGGTCACAGGATTACCTTTGGCCCTTGCCCTCTGCCATCCACCCCTGGATTTCTGTGCCCTGATTGGCTGGGACAGGTCTCCCCAGGCCTGGGACCCAGCTCTGTTCTCATCACTCTGTGAACCTCGTCGAGGTGATGGTAATGACTATATGCTCCCAATGTATCTGTTAGCAATACCACATTTGCCTGTGAGAGTGCTCCCCATGTTGCAACGTTGTTAACTTGTTTCACTTCATGTCTGTGGTGCTGAGAACTGTTCGTCTACCCACCGTGGGTGAATACCCATTGTCTAGCTCAGCCGCACCATGTGGTCGAGGACCACGAAATCGAGCTCTTCTGGTCTGCAATTTATGAGGATTCATTCTGTTTTTCTGGAGATGGTCCCTTGTCGTTTTAGGTTTGGAATGTGCTGCTTGTCTCTGAAATTGGCTCTGAGCCTTGGCCTTCCTGCTCTGTGCTGCCTTGTTCTGCTTTCCCTCTTCTCTTGTTGTGCGGCTTGTGGCCTTATGTGATCCTCGTTGTACTTATACTATGATTTCTACATATCTATATTGTGCTATGTTTCCCATAGGTTAGTCATATTTGGTCCTGTCAGGCTCCTTAAGTGATCCTGTAGTTCCATAGGGTTAGTTGCCATACGCATCTGCAAGCTTGCTCTGCATCTCTTTGTTGCCTTATGTTCAGTGTTTCTACTCTTAGCTAATGAGAAAAATAATAAATGCTTTTGACAGTATGTATATGTATCTGTCCTCTGCCTAGAAAACTGTGTAAGCATGTTCTTCGTGTATATGACTGTGTGTTTGTGCATCATTGTGCATGATTGTGAGTGTGCTTCATGACTAACGTGGCTATGTCATGGTGTCACTAATGACGTCAGCGCAGTGGTTTCTCTGCATTTAGTCAACATCATCCATCGAGGCATTTGAGTTTATAACCAATGTTGAAGCACCTGTATTCATAAAGACATTCGCTGGCTAAGGTTTCCATGGCTATCTGAGAGAATATCTTTCTGCATGTGTGTCAGTCAGTGATCCACCTGGGGGCCGGCCTAATAGTGAATGACTTTGTGCATTTTTGACTCTTCAGGCTGTCATGTTCATTGGGGGTGAGGCGGGGCATTCCAGAGTCCCTCTTTTCACTTCATGTGAATCAAATCATTTTTCTCCAGGTTAACCCAGAGTGCCTTCTGTAGAATTCTCTCTGAATCATCTCCTTTATCTAAAAAATGTTGTTCAGGTGCTTAAGTAAGCAAAGGGTATACTAGCTGGATTCATGAGGATGTGGAAAGATTACAAACAAATGTGGTTTTGTTTCTTCTCAAACAGATTTAATTAAAAAAAAATCTTTTTAAGTATGGTAACTCTTAAGACAAGAAGATCGATTTGGAGAATTTTGACTGCCAAACACCAACTGGTGAAATTAATTCTATCAAGTCACTAACAATTACTTCGAGTGCTGGCAGCTAGCAAGACTAGCCGTGTACAATGTACACTTCCTGATTTTCTTGTATATCCGGGCAGTGTTGAATAAGAAATCTGCACAACTTTAAGAAATTGAACCTATCCTTTGTCCTGCTTAATGTTCTTCATGTTGTCCTGCTAAAAAGAAGGTGCCTTGTTTTGGTGAACTCTTTTACTCTTTTTCAGATAACGGGGAGTGGACATTATTATTTTGTTTATTTTAACTCATATTTAATGTATTGGATTTATTGTTGAGTGCACAGTGCATGCACAGAGGGGAATACCCCTGCTACCGTGCGCTCAGTGGCTATGATAAGCTCGTAGGTCAATTAGTATGAGTGTACTTTTTTATTATTCAACATGCTGTAAACGTAAGATCCAAAAAGCCAACAATCACCAGTTGGCGCACGTGCGTATTGTTTTGCCAAAAAAACAGCTTCCTCTAGGCTTAACACATCAATCAAGATTCAAACACTTATTACATAGATCAACTTAAGCTCTGAGCTTAACACATCATGTTCACTTGTCATTGGACAGAAAGTATGTTTGAATGCAGACATGTAATTTTCATTACATTTACACTGTATATACACCTTTGAGAAAGAGAAAGAGAAAAGGACAGAAAGGGAAGGTAACAAAGTCTTATGAGTAAATCGTATTAGAACCATGACACATATTCTTATGTGCATCTGTTATAAGTACATCTATCTTAGAATATACCCCTATTGTTTTACATAAGAATTGACAATGATGATATTATAAAGTTGATTTATATCAGCTATGTCAATAAAAAAGAGAATTGACAAAAGCTATCATTACATTTCAGAATTAACATCATTCTCTTCTTATTGAACATGTTTTGCTTGATTCAAATCCTGGTGTTTTAGAATTAAACATCCTTCTCCTCATATTGTGCATGCTTTGTTGAATTGAATTCTTCATATATCTAGGGGACCCCGTGGATCACTTTCTGCTCTAAAATGCAAGTTTATACCCCCCCTCTGGGGATTTAGAGAGATGTTATTTAAATTGTTAGGATGTTGCGTGCTAAGAACCCTAGCTAGTTGTGATTGTATTGTATATGTCATTATATTAAGTTACCTCTTGTCTAAGTTCCAGGTCGCTACCAATGTTACCAGATAAGATGATTCAATAGGATGTTGAATCTAAAACAAAAATATATAATAGATATCTACATAAGAGAGGGTTGGGTAACCCTATGTCCTGTTGCCACAGTACCATCAGCTATGAGAATTTACCTGATGATCTGTAATCTTCCACAATTATTATGATCATCTTCTCCCTCACATTTGTACTATTTAGTGGTTTGAATGTAAAGGACACTGAAATAGTGATGCAGATCTCAATTCAAACGGATTCAATGTTGCCAATGCCCTACACTACATGATTGCTAATAATCATATTTGCCATTCAAAAGTGTCCCCAGTCATGTCTCAGCTGTCTAAGTGGACTATTCTCCAAATTGTAGTCACGCTGGATTTTATCCTAAATAGAAATGGAACATCTTAGAGGTGTGTTACTAATTCAAAGGGAAAACAATGTCTTGAATATTGGAGAACATTTGTTCTTACTTGCTTGTAAGTGCAGTGAAGTTATTTCAGTATGGCGGCAGAGTTCCGCGCCTACCAGAGGGTGCCGACATCTTGAAACAACTAAAATATATGACTAACATCAGGGCCGAAATGATGTCATCACGTTGCATGTCTGTGACAATATTTGTTTGCAAATGCGAACATCAACCACCTGTTGGCACTAGTTATTTGCATGCGGTTGTCACTTGCACAGTTATAATAATAGAGCTTTGCAATTGGCTCTACTTCTTTGATCCCTGCATGCATTTAATGTGAATCCTACTCATAAATGGAAACCTTTATTATCGATTTTCGTTAAGGACCAGATTGGATCCACCATGGCCTGAAAAGATATAATAGATTCTAGTATCCTGTCAGTGAAGTGCATTGAGATTGGCACTGTGATGAGATCGAGTTGTGCAACAAAACACCCCACACAGATATCAAAGAACAATAGCACATTTACTTCTTACATTCATTTGAATAAATTATGTAATTCAAGTGTGTTAATATGCCTTTTCAGTGCAAAATAAATATATGACCCTGCTTGGGCATTTTGTATCTCCACCAATGTTTCCCTATTTTGGCAAATATCTATTTGTACATTTTGAGAGCCTACAGTACACACTAATTTTAAATCCCAGGCATATAATGAAAATGTGTCACATGTCATTCTAAGATTACTTAACTTGGCACCATGCGCCAAATGACATGTGTCTAACATACCATGTCATCACTTATCCAATCCCATATATTCTAATAACAATTGGCCAATAAACCTGGGCTGTTGTGGCATATCACAAATTGTTATGAGCTAACTTGACATTTAAATGTGTGCCAAATGGCATAGCCCTATTAGAAAATGTCATGTGTTAAAATAGAAACTCCAAGCATCAATACAAATGAACTGAGTAGACATACAAGAATTGAGAACAACCTATTATATCATAAGAAGTCCTGCAGTTCATCATCTATGTTGAGACGTAATGTTGTACTTCTTCATTTGCAGATACACCTTGCTTCTTCCTTTCTCAGAGCCAGTTCACAATCTCCCAGTCTCTCATCTTGCCGGATGTTTAATTCCAATACATTCTATCTCATCTTTGTTATCCATCTGATGAATGGTAGCCCAATGTTCCTTTAGTGGGAGTCTCTTGTCTGTTGAAGACAGCATATTCATGTGTTCCCTAATTCTATATCTCAATTCCTGTATCGTAGACCCCTCATCCAGTTTGTTGCATACACATATCACAATGTAAATTACAAATTTAGTTTTGCAATTAATGAAATCCAGAATTGGTCATTCCTGATTGTCATTAGTTATGAACGTTTAACATTATTTAAAGCATGTTTGCACATGGAACAGGTCATACACTTGAAGAAGCCCCTCACTTTAATGCCCGTTATTACATTAGTCTGCACCAGTGGTTTTTGACCTCTGATGAAACTAGAAAACAAAGTTGAGGTGTGCCGTGATTCTGAGGCGCTGGGATTAACAAAATTCCAAACCGGGACAGAATCCAGTAGGTGAAACCTTAAAGAATAATAAGAGAAGGGTTGCAGCACGTATGAGGAACTGGCAGTTACCTCAAAACTGCCGGTTAATTGGAAAAGTAGACTCAACAATGTCACCTCTACGTTGTTGCGCAGCCCTAATTGAGGTAAGTGGAGCACATTTGAACTGTGTTTATAACAGGTAAGTAAGCACAGAATGACAAGTAATTAAGTCCAATGGGTTCATCAGCCAAAATGCTGTTGACACGTGTTTCGACCCAGAAAAAAGGGTCATTTTCAAGGCAAAACTGTAATATTAAGAAAACACAAATACGTATATAATGATATTACATAATATCATAAGGTCATGTTGAAAGAAGATCATTGTGAAATGGGGTTGTATAAGGAAACACAATTAATGAGAGAAAGGAAGGGATGGGGGCCAGTAGCCATCAGAGAAAAGAAAAACAAAAAGCATATAGACATTGCATCATGTTAATACACAGAGAATCATAATCAAAATTGCATAAAGATAGATAAATTGGATTTGTTACCATTAGTAGTAGAACATTCCTTGGTCAAAATCCCAGACGGTGGATCCATATAATTCAAACCATAAATGGATGACAAAAAATACGAAAGACAAAATGAACTGAGTTCCTTTTTGAACAATCATATAGTGCATTGAAACACCAACCATAGTGTGTTATGCCAAATATAATTGCATGCTACATGTTACATATATTGGCTCTCTCATACAAAAAGGAGGAGTGATGTGCCAGCATCCAAACAGTTCATCCCTCAAACACCTAGGAGCTTGCCCTGTGGTGAACAATGACCATAGTTGTGTAACTGTCCAATGCCACCCAGTAGTGATGAGGGTGCCTTGATTGGTAAAAGTGAAAGTAAAAGAGATATATATATATATATATATATATATGTATATATATATATTACATGGACACAGTAGTGGCCATGTAATTATGGTTAAGTTGCTGTTTCCATAGGAAGAGCACTTTTTGGGCGGCTTATAACTTCGCTCTCCCTGGACGGATGCTCACCAAACTTTGCAAAAAAAGTATTTGTTCAAATATTTAGTAGAGTGTGTTGGTGTGTAGGAGTGTTTCGGGAGGGTGGGAGTGTATGAGATAGGATGAAAGTTGTGTTTTTTATGTGTATACGTTCTTTTTGTGTTCGATTTGTCTGCAGACATCACGGGTGTTCTGAGGACTCAATATGTGTCCGTTTTGTTCGCAAAGCAAACTGAAACTGTTCTAAGAACACTCGCAGTGTCCTGAAATGTTCGCAAATAAACAAAATGGGGGTTTCCTGAGGACGCTGTCCGTATTGTTCGTTGTCAAGTTGAATATGTTCTAAGAACACTCGCGGTGTCCTGAAATGTTCGTAAATACACAAAATGGGGGTGTTCTGAAGACGTTGTCGAACACTCGCTGTGTCCTGAAATGTTCGCAAATATGAATGGGGGTTGTGGCTGACAAGTTGAATGTGTTCTAAGAACACTCGCGGTGTCCTGAAATGTTCGCAAATAAACAAAATGGGGGTGTCCTGAAGACGCTGTCCGTATTGTTCTCTGTCAAGTTGAATGTGTTCTAAGAACACTCGCGGTGTCCTGAAATATTCGCAAATAAACAAGATGGTGGTGTTCTGAAGACACTTCTAAGAACACTTGCGGTGTCCGGGGAATGTTCATAGGGGGTGTCCTGAGGACGATGTCCGTATTGTTCTCTGTCAAGTTGAATGTGTTCTAAGAACACTCGCGGTGTCCTGAAATGTTCGCAAATAAACAAAATGGGGGTGTTCTGAAGACGTTTCTAAGAACACTCCCTGTCTCCTGGAATGTTCGTGGGGGGTGTCCTGAAGGCGTAGTCCGTATTGTTCGCTGGCAAGTTGAATGTGTTCTAAGAACACTCGCAGTGTCCTGAAATGTTCGCAAATAAACAAAATGGGGGTGTCCTGAGGACGCTGTCCGTATTGTTCTCTGTCAAGTTGAATGTGTTCTAAGAACTCTCGCGTTGTTCTGAAATGTTCGTAGGGGGTGTCCTGAAGATGCTGTACGTATTGTTCTCTGTCAAGTTGTATGTGTTCTTAGAACACTCATGGTGTCCTGAAATGTTTGCAAATAAACGAAATGGGGGTGTTCTGAGGACACTGTCCGTATTGTTCGTTGTCAAGTTGAATGTGTTCTAAGATGTTGTGTCTTGACTGTCGTGTAGCCGAAGAGTCCTCTGTCCACAAGTGCCGCACAGAGAGAATCAAAGTCACTCTCTGTACAGCCTTTGAAGCCACAGGTGGGAGATGTTCTTCCGGAACTGCGGTACTCGTGGAACCCTGAACCACTGTAAAGGAAACACCGGTTAAGTGTCAAGCCAAAACAGAACCAACAACCAATCAACAAGTAAGTGGAACGGTTTTACCAAAAGGCGTCTGTGGAGTAGCGGTTGTACCTATGGGGGAGGTTCCGAGACCCAGCAAGGCTGTTCCTCTCACTGTGTAGCAATCCCAGCAACGTTGCAAGTGCCGGGCCCACCTGATGCCAGAATCCGCACAAGAAAGGCGGAACGTAGTAGGAGTCCATGAAGCAGTCCGTGGTCGTAACGATGATCCAAAAGTAAGCACCAGAGCCAAGGGTTATCCGCTGCCAGTCCGTGAAACAAATCCGAGGTCAAGATCCAAAAAGGTGAGACAGAAGGTAAGTAGTGCCGTACAGGAATCCGAGGAAACAGCTGTGAAGCACCGAAGCACCGCGATACAGCCGTTTAAATACTGGCGCTGCTATTTCCTCCCGGTCACATGACCCGCGGCCGCATCACGTGAGTGTAGTCCAGAAACACGTGAGCGGAAGGTGACGGTCAAGTGACGCGGAAGAAGCCGGTCTAGCAGCCGCCACGGAAGACGCCAAAGGGGCAGACGTCTCCGCGGGCAAACAGCATGCCGACCCAAGCTTTGTGGCAATCGGCGCCGTGGCAACTGGGGCGAAGAGAGAACCTGTGAGTCCCGGAACCGGGCAAGAGGGCGAGGGGTGTTAGGGGCACAGGGATGAGGAATGGAACCCCCAGAGGGACGAGTGGAGTGCGTGACAGAGCCCCCCCAAAGGCCCACGACCCCGTGGGCACGAAGGATGGTCCCTATGGAGCCGCGCCACCAGGCGGGGAGCCTGGACATCAGCAGTCGGGACCCTGGACCGCTCCTCGGGGCCATACCCCGACCAATCCACAAGGTACTGGAGACACCCTCCTAGGGAACCCAGAATGGCAGAGACCTCAAAAACATCTGGGGTGGACAGAGACACCGGGGCCACAGGAGAGCGAAGCCGTGTGGGAGCGGGACAGGGCTTGAGCAGAGAAACGTGGAAAACGGGGTGAAGCTGCCAGGAACCCGGGAGAGCAAGTCGATAAGACACAGGGTTGATAACACGAGTGACCGTATAGGGACCCACAAAACGAGGTAGAAGCTTGCGACAACCCACCAAGCGCAGATGTTGGGTGGACAACCAAACGCGGGATCCCACAGTATACAACGGGGCCATCACCCGTTTCCTGTCCGCCTGCGCCTTCATGGACGCCTGGGCCTCGACAAGATGAGTCAACACCTGAGCATGGACGGAGGCCAGGTCCCTAACACATGCAAGGGCAGCCGGATTGGCTGAAGGAGGCAGATCCGTGAAGGGCAGAACAAGAGGGTGCTGACCATAAAGCACGTAGAACGGGGAGAAACCAGTGGAAGAATGGACAGCGTTGTTGTACGCGAATTCCGCAAGATGCAACACGTTCAACCAAGAAGACTGCAGCTATAGGGTCAGACAACGCAGGTACTGCTCCAGCGTCTGGTTCAGTCGTTCGGTCTGGCCGTCCGTTTCAGGGTGATATGCTGAGGAGAAGCGGACGTCCATACCAAGCAACTTGGTCAGGGCCCGCCAGAAACGCGAGGTAAACTGAGAACCCCTGTCCGAGACGAGAACCGAGGGAAGCCCGAAAAGACAAAAGACATTCTCGAAGAACAACCGGGCCAGTGTAGGCGCAGAGGGGATGCCCTTACAAGGGATAAAGCGAGCCAGCTTAGAAAAGGAATCGATGACCACCCACAAGGTATCAAAGCCCCGGATCCGGGGTAGGTCAGTGACGAAGTCCATGGTCAAGGTGTGCCACGGTTTGGGAGGGACAGGTAAAGGAAGCAAGAGACCCACAGGGCGACCCCTACGGTGCTTACACTGTGCGCAAACAGCACATGCGTTGACGTAAGATTCAACATCCTTTCTCATAGACGGCCACCAGCACACCTTCTCAGCAGCGCCAAGGTGCGTTTCTAACCGGGATGACCATGAACCGGGGCGTCGTGAGACCATTCCAAGGCCATGTTGCGGGTGTCTACTGTGGGCAGGAATAAACGATCAGAAACAAAGGGGAGACCATCGTGAACCACCAAATCCCAATCGGACAACTGGCCTGGGTGTGAGGTAACCCAGTCCCGTATCGCGTCAAGTAAGGACAGGGTCGGAGTACACAAACAAACCACCTTGCCGACATCTAGAAGGGTGTCTGGAAACGTCGGCAAGGCCACCCCCCCAGGGGAACGCGATAAGGCATCGGCTTTGCCATGGGTAGTACCCGGGCGATGTTTGATCACAAAGTCGAAGGCCGCAAAGAAGAGATGCCACCTGACCTGCCTGCTGTTGAAACACTTCAGGGATGCCAGGTCTTGTAAGTTCTGGTGATCGGAATAAACCATGACACGGTGCTTAGCACCCAAGAGGTGATGCCTCCAAACGCGGAATGCGTCCATGACCGCCAATAGTTCCTTTTCGGTCACGGTATAGTGGGATTCGGCATCTGTGAATTTACGGGAGTGGAAGGCCACAGGGTGAAGACGACCAGAGGTAGGGCAAGTCTGTGACAATACAGCACCTAGGGCAAAGGAAGAGGCATCAGCCTCCACTATGAATGGCAGTTCTGGGTCTGGGTGCTGCAGGATGGGGGCAGTAGTGAACGCCGTCTTTAAAGCCTCAAAGGCCTGTTGGTGTGTGTCCGTCCATAGAAAGGGTGTGCGAGGGCTAGTCAGGGAAGTGAGAGGAGCCACCAAAGAAGAAAACCCAGAGATAAGCCGCCTGTAAAGGTTAGTGAAGCCAAGGAAAGACTGGAGCGCCTTCAGGGAATCGGGGACCGGCCAGTCCAGCACCGCGCGAACCTTGGAGCTGTTCATGGCTAGCCCCTCCAGACGAGATGTGAAAACCAAGAAACTCTACAGAGTCGTCATGGAACTGGCACTTCTCGGGTTTGGCAAACAAGGAGTGCGTCCGTAGGCGAGACAACACTTCCCTGACGTGCTGTACGTGGTCCTTCATGGTCTGGGAAAATATCAGGATGTCATCCAAATAGACCACAACAAACACATCCAGGACGTCAGAGAAGATGTCGTTCATTAACCTCTGGAACGTGGCCGGAGCGTTGCACAAACCGAACGGCATGACCGTATACTCATACAAGCCATAGCGAGTACAAAAGGCGGTCTTCCATTCGTCCCCGGGACGCACACGAACCAGATTGTAGGCACCGCTGAAGTCTAATTTGGTGAAAGCAGTGGCGTGTGTGAGACGGTCCAACAGGGGCGTGATTAGTGGAATGGGGTAGCGGTCTTTCTTGTTGATGGCATTGAGTCGGCGGTAGTCCACACAAGGCCTTAAGTCACCCTCCTTCTTGGGAACGAAGAAAATGGGGCTCGCCGCCGGGGATGTAGAAGGACGTATCTGGCCCAGACGGAGGGACTTTTGGATGTACTCCTTGAGGGCTAGATCCTCAGTAGGAGACAGGGAGTAGATACGACCTGTGGGGATAGCGCTGTCCGGAACCAGATCTATCGGGCAGTCGTACGGACGATGTGGCGGTAGGACTTCCGATGAACCATGGTCGAACACTTCCAGATACTCTTGGTATTGGGCCGGAATGAGTGTGGAGACCAGTCCAACCGTGTGGTGTTCTGTGGAGGGAATAACAGGATCCTCTAGAGATAATTGAGCCATGACCCCCAATGCTTGAGCGGGTGTCTCGATGCTGGTGGCTGCGGTTAGACAGAAGTGTTGACAGAGATCGGATTCGAAATGCACCGAACCCTCTTTCCAGTCGATTAAGGGGTTGTGTTCCTGTAGCCAGGGTATTCCCAATATTACACCGAACTGGGGCATTGAGATGAGATCGAAACTCAGGGTCTCCCTGTGTATAGCTTGTATGGTCAGGAGCATTGGGGCGGTCTGTTGTTTGATCGGTCTGGAAACCAGAGCAGTCCCATCGACTGCCTGTACTGGTTCCGGCCGGGTTTTGGCTAAAAGAGGTAGGTTCAGGGTTTGGGCCAGCGTGATGTCCATATAATTGCCTGTAGCCCCGGAATCTATGATAATCGTAACCGGGTGTTTGATGTCAGGCGTGGGTTGTAGAATGGCCTGCACATATATGGGTCTGATGCGACCGAAAGCAAACACAGGGTTCGGGGTATGACAAGGAGCGCTCAACCCAGTTCCCGAGTCTAGGGTCGAGCACTCCGAAAACCCGATGGTTTCAGCTTTGGGCGACGGGGACACTCCTTCACGTAATGGCCAGTTAGGCCACAATAATAGCAAGCATTGTCCACCCTCCTACGTTCCCTTTCTATGGGTGTGATCGGGCTCCTGATGCCCCCGATTTGCATGGGCTCGGGACTGGTGTTTGAGGGGGCTGAGGTGGAAGGAGATGGGGCAGCGGTGTGCATGAAACCAGCCTCAGCTCTATGTTCAGAACGTCTGCCGTCCACTTGCAGGGTTAAATCGACCTGATCATGGTAAGAGGTCGGTAAGGAGGGAACAACCGCAAGGGCGTCCTTCATGGCATTGCTTAGGCTGCGATAATACACAACAGCCTTTTTGGTTTCAGGCCAGGAAGTCTCGGCTGCAAGCTGGTTGAACTTAGTAATGTATTCGATTAAGGACCCCCTGCCCTGCCCCAGGTCCAGGAGTTCCAGGTCTCGGGACTGGACTTTATGACGTGTATCGAACACTCGGGACATCTCAGTGACCAACAGATCAAAATCGTAAGGGGCTGGGTTGTCATTTTCCAGGAGTGGATTGGCCCAGGCAGCAGCAGTGCCTGCTAAATGAGAGAGAGTAAAGGCTGCCTTGGTGGTGGAGTGCGGAAAGGCCAAGGGCCTACACAAAAAATGCAACTTGCATTGATTCCAGAAGGTTCTGAATTTGCCGGGATCCCCATGATACCTCTCAGGGGCGGCCAAAGGAAAGGGAGAGGGCAGTACTTCGGGGATGGTGTTAGGAGTGGGTGGAACAGGAGGCTGGACGGGCGGAGGGCCTGGTGGAGTATCCCCAAATTCAGCATCTGGGGGTAGAGGGTGTCTAGCACTCTGGATGGTATCCAAGCATTGGTGAATGACTGTACTTGTTGCGGCATATCTGCACGTAACACGGTTATGGCCTGAACCATAGTGGTCAAGGGGTCATCCGCAGCTCCCTCCATAGCTACACGACAGGATGGCTTCACAGTCTGTTGTGTCTTGACTGTCGTGTAGCCGAAGAGTCCTCTGTCCACAAGTGCCGCACAGAGAGAATCAAAGTCACTCTCTGTACAGCCTTTGAGGCCACAGGTGGGAGATGTTCTTCCGGAACTGCGGTACTTGTGGAACCCCGAACCACTGTAAAGGAAACATTGGTTAAGTGTCAAGCCAAAACAGAACCAACAACCAATCAACAAGTAAGTGGAACGGTCTTACCAAAAGGCATCTGTGGAGTAGCAGTTGTACCTATGGGGGAGGTTCCGAGACCCAGCAAGGCTGTTCCTCTCACTGTGTAGCAATCCCAGCAACGTTGCAAGTGCCGGGCCCACCTGATGCCAGAATCCGCACAAGAAAGGCGGAACGTAGTAGGAGTCCGTGAAGCAGTCCGTGGTCGTAACGATGATCCAAAAGTAAGCACCAGAGCCAAGGGTTATCCGCTGCCAGTCCGTGAAACAAATCCGAGGTCAAGATCCAAAAAGGTGTGACAGAAGGTAAGTAGCGCCGTACAGAAATCCGAGGAAACAGCTGTGAAGCACCGAAGCACCGCGATACAGCCGTTTAAATACTGGCGCTGCTATTTCCTCCCAGTCACATGACCCGCGGCCACATCACGTGAGTGTAGTCCAGAAACACGTGAGTGGAAGGTGGCGGTCATGTGATGCGGAAGAAGCCGGTCTAGCAGCCGCCACAGAAGACGCCAAAGGGGCAGACGTCTCCGCGGGCAAACAGCATGCTGACCCAAGCTTTGTGGCAATCGGCGCCGTGGCAACTGGGGCGAAGAGAGAACCTGTGAGTCCCGGAACCGGGCAAGAGGGCGAGGGGTGTTAGGGGCACGGGGATGAGGAAAGGAACCCCCAGAGAGACGAGTGGAGTGCGTGACATAAGAACACTTGCGGTGTCCTGAAATGTTTGCAAATAAACAAAATGGGGGTGTTCTGAAGACGTTTCTAAGAACACTTGCGGTGTCCTGGAATGTTCGTAGGGGGTGTCCTGAAGACGTAGTCCGTATTGTTCGCTGGCAAGTTGAATGTGTTCTAAGAACACTCACAGTGTCCTGAAATGTTTGCAAATAAACAAAATGGGGGTGTCCTGAGGACACTGTCCGCATTGTTCGTTGTCAAGTTGAAAGTGTTCTAAGAACTATCGCGTTGTCTGAAATGTTCGTAGGGGGTGTCCTGAAAACGCTGTCCGTATTGTTCACTGGCAAGTTGAAAGTGTTCTAAGAACACGTGATTTGTGCATGGATGGAGTTTTGGAAAGCGGAACTCCCTCTCTCCTGCGCACTTCTTGTTTGTTGGATTATTACGTAAGACCTGCAGCCTGAGTCCTGGTTTGTCAAGGAACCAACTCCAGGGTTCCTAATTGTAAAGACGATTTGGGGGGTTTGACAGATTGTGGACCTGTAGGTGCTGGTCGGATTAGATGGTCTGGGGTTTGTTAGTTTAGCAACTTTCACAGGTAATGGATGAGTCAAGTTTGTTTTGTGTTAAACACGTGATTTGTTTTATTTCCTTAGTTAATCAGCACTAATGAAATACATTTGTAACATAATGGCACTTCACACAGCCGACGCGCGTTTCGACCTTAGTCTTTTTCAAGGCTGTGATTTTAAAAATTGGTGTGGTAGTGATACGGTGTACCCAGTGTGGTGATTTTCAAGGTCAATCAGTATTTGTTAATGGTCATTTCATACACATAATGCATATATTCAAAAACGATTTTTGAAAACAAAACCAGTTGAGACAAAATAAATGCGAAATCACAGCATATAGTGACACCCAGGGGAGGTGATTTACCATGTTGGGTGAGGGTAAGTGATAGTGACAGAGTGTGGTAATTTAGACACAGTCATATAGCAGTTAGTTATAAATCAAGAAGCCAAATTGTAATATGATTTGTAGTAGAAAAGGAGACAAAGTACCAAGGGAAAGAGAAGAAAAACGAGAATTGATAGTTTGGGGAGGGCTGCATAGGTTTCAATTTGCCCAACAAAAAGAGGGTTATAAGGTCTTACCCAATTGAGTTATTTCGTGAGCTTCAAAGAGGTGGCTGGTCCTACCCAGGTGAGGGTGCCAAGGGGCTGGATAGCCGTTTCTGAAAGGAAGATGGTTTTTAGAGTTTGAGGGAAGGGATACATCAGAAAGGAGCTAGCGGGTTGGCATAGGAAGGGTGAGTCACGTGTATGCGCAGCATTTGATTGGGGCTACCAAGATGCTTGTAGCCTTACTAATAATGAGTCCCTTGTTGGCCTCGAGTTGACAGGGCAATGGGATGCTTGTAGCCTTAATAATAATGAGTCCCTTGTTGCCCTCGAGTCGGGAGGGTCAGTGTTAGCTGGTGAGAAGGATGTTAAGTTGGCCAATGTTGCCTTAGGACTTGCGTGGTGCAATTGTGCCTGAAGTTTGGAATTGTGAGGTTAGCAGGTGGGCAAGCTCATGTTAATTACCATGAGTGCCCGCTTGCTAGTCGCGTTATTACTCCTGGTGTTAAAGTGGCTGGTGCCTGATTACAAAAATGGGGCTGGCGTGTGTGTGCAGCGCCACCCATGTGGGGAATTCCCAGGTGTCTGGGTTCAGCAGAGTGAGGGGGGATAGGTAAGCCTATCCCTCATGACAGCGTGTTCCGGGGGTTTATAGCATGGAGGCTGGCTATTTGCATGGACGCGCGCTCAATTGAGCCGAGCGGCGCCCTGTGGGCAATGCGTAGCAGCCGGTGTGGGCAGAGGACTAAGAAGCATGGTGCAAGTGATCAGTCTCGTTTAATTAGAACGAACCACATACACGAGCGGATGCATGGGCGAGTTTGTGAAAGCAAACGTGATGCGCGGCCTCCATTGAGCCGAGTAGCAGCCTAGGGGCAGTGCGTAGTGGCCGGTGTGGACAAAGGACTTAGAAGCATGGTACAAGTGATCAGTCTCATCTAAATAAAAACCCGCGTACGCGAGTGGATGCATGGGCAATTTGTGAAAGCGAACGTGATCAGCAGGCTAGGGCAGCTGTATTCTGCAAGGAACGCGTGGTACTGCACTCGAAGCTTACCTTGTCCGGTTAAGCAGGAGGGTACACGGAGTGGTGGAGGCGACGGTCGTCTGGTGGGAATGCATGTTACTTCCTGTAGATAAGGAAGGTGCAATCTGATTGGTTTCGAATTCTAGCGATCTGATTGGCTCGTTGAGAGACGCCCAAGGATAGGCTATTCACTTTGTGTCTATTCCATTCGTGTCTAGGTGCTGACTGGCGCACCGCCACCTTTAGTAAGGCATGTATTAGGTGGTAATCTCCAGGTTGTTAGGTGAAGGAGGTACGTTTGTTAATACAAGCGTCACATGGATATATGAACCTGAAGGAAGGTGGACAATCGTGTTCAAAGAGCAGATAATGAAGTGGCCTAAGGTGGCTGAGTTAATGAAGGAAGAATTGGAAAAAGCCCTGATTAGGTTGACAGGGGGAGTCCAATGACCAGTTGATGGCCAATGAGGGTGGTGAGGAGGACAGGATTGTCAAGGGATAATGCGGCTAAGGTATGCGGTGGGGTGGAAGGGCAAAGGTTGCCACACGTCAGGTTTTAAGGTTTGGGGGGTATGATGTGTCCAATAAGGGTTGCCTATTGACACTCACACTCTTTGAAGGTGATGGTAAAATGAGTCATGCAGATTTCAAAACAAGGTTGACATTTTTATAAGAAAACATGAAAGTCATGGTCACTGTTTAATCCAAAGGTGACAGATCGATATTTGCATATCAGTTTTGCTTCCTTCTGAGGTATTTGGAGTTCTCGGTCTCCACCTCTTATATTGATTGGGATTTTCTCCAGGCCCATGAAGGTGATGTCTTCCTTGTTGGGCACATCATACCCCCCAAACCTTAAAACCTGATGTGTGGCAACCTTTGCCCTTTCACCCCACCGCATACCTTAGCCGCATTATCCCTTGACAATCCTGTCCTCCTTACCACCCTCATTGGCCACCAACTGGTCATTGGACTCCCCCTGTCAACCTAATCAGGGCTTTTTCCAATTCTTCCTTCATTAACTCCGCCACATTAGGCCACTTCATTATCTGCTCTTTGAACACAATTGTCCACCTTCCTTCAGGTTCATATATCCATGTGGCGCTTGTATTAACAAACTTACCTCCTTCACCTAACAACCTGGTGATTACCACCTAATACATGCCTTACTAACCGTGCCGGTGCGCCAGTCAGCACCTAGACACGAATGGAATAGACACAAAGTGAATAGCCTATCCTTGGGCGGCTCTCAACGAGCCAAACAGATCTCTAGAATTCAAAACCAATCAGATTGCACCTTCCTTATCTACAGGAAGTAACGTGCATTCCCACCAGACGACCGTCGCCTCCACCACTCCATGTACCCTCCTGCCTAATCGGACAAGGTAAGCTTCGAGAGCAGTACCACGCGTTCCTTGCAGAATACAGCTGCCCTAGCCTGCTGATCACGATTGCTTTCACAAATTGCCCATGCATCCACTCGCGTACGCGGTTTTTTATTTAGATGAGACTGATCCCTTGTACCATGCTTCTAAGTCCTTTGTCCACACCGGCCACTACGCACTGCCCCTAGGGCGCCGCTCGGCTCAATGGAGCCCGCGCATCATGTTTGCTTTCACAAACTCACCCATGCATCCGCTCGCGTATACGGTTCGTTCTGATTAGACGAGACTGATCACTTGCACCATGCTTCTTAGTCCTCTGCCCACACCGGCTGCTACGCACTGCCCACAGGGCGCCGCACGGCTCAATTGAGCACGCGTCCATGCAAATAGCCAGCCTCCATGCTATAAACCCCCGGAACACGCTGTCATGAGGGATAGGCTTACCTATCCCCCTCACTCTGCTGAATCCAGACACCTGGGAATTCCCCACATGGGTGGCACTGCACACACACGCCAGCCCCATTTTTGTAATTAGGCACCAGCCACTTTAACACCAGGAGTAATAACGCGACTAGCAAGCGGGCACTCATGGTAATTAACATGAGCTTGCGCACCTGCTAACCTCACAATTCCAAACTCCAGGCACAATTGCACCACACAAGTCCTAAGGCAACATTGGCCAACTTAACATCCTTCTCACCAGCTAACACTGACCCTCTCGACTCGAGGGCAACAAGGGACTCATTATTATTAAGGCTACAAGCATCCCATTGCCCTGTCAACTCGAGGCCAACAAGGGACTCATTATTAGTAAGGCTACAAGCATCTTGGTAGCCCCAATCTAATGCCGCGCACACATGCGACTCACCCTTCCTATGCCAACCCGCTAGCTCCTTTCTGATGTATCCCCTCCCTCAAACTCTAAAAACCATCTTCCTTTCAGAAACAGCTATCCAGCCCCCTGGCAACCTCACCTGGGTAGGACCAGCCCACCTCTTTGAGGCTCACGAAATAACTCAATTGGGTAAGACCTGGTAACCCTCTTTTTGTTGGGCAAATTGAAACCTATGCAGCCCTCCCCAAACTAACTATCAATTCTCGTTTTTCTTCTCTTTCCCTTGGTACTTTGTCTCCTTTTCTACTACAAATCATATTACAACTTGGCTTCTTGATTTATAACTAACTGCTATATGACTGTGTCTAAATTACCACACTCTGTCACTATCACTCACCATCACCCAACATGGTAAATCACCTCCCCTGGGTGTCACTATATGCTGTGATTTCGCATTTATTTTGTCTCAACTGGTTTTGTTTTCATAAATCGTTTTTGAATATATGTATTATGTGTATGAAATGACCATTATCAAATACTGATTGACCTTGAAAATCACCACACTGGGTACACCTTATCACTACCACACCAATTTTTAAAATCACAGCCTTGAAAAAGACTAAGGTCGAAACGCGCGTCGGCTGTGTGAAGTGCCATTATGTTACAAATGTATTTCATTAGTGCTGATTAACTAAGGAAATAAAACAAATCACGTGTTTAACACAAAACAAACTTGACTCATCCATTACTTGTGAAAGTTGCTAAACTAACAAACCCCGGAAAATCTAATCCGACCAGCGCCTACAGGTCCACAATCTGTCAAAACCCCCAAATCAACTTTACAATTAGGAACCCTGGAGTTGGTTCCTTGACAAACCAGGAATCAGGCTGCAGGTCTTACGTAATAATCCAACAAACAAGAAGTGCGCAGGAGAGATTGAGTTCCGCTTTCCAAAACTCCATCCATGCACAAATCACAACTCAGGGACCGGTTCCCCTGCAGCACTTAAGCCAACATGGCTGACTATTTGGAATCAAGAAAAACGGACACCAAGAATCTCCTTGCACCCAAAGGATCTACAGTGCATGCATTCCCACCAACACCAAGGGCGCCTGATAACTTAAGGCAACATTTTATAAAACTAGAAAGACTTTGTACCAAGGAAATAAATACATTCTGGGAGAGATTTACCCTCCAAACTTACCTGGAACAAGAAAAAATCCCAAGGGGTTTAAGAATCATCATCTTTCCTGATTTCACTGACCCAGAGGACACAGACCTTGCTGCTAAATGGGAGGAAAACCTCATTATGGGATCCAAAATAATGATGGACCTACTCTTGGAGCATGCTGACAGAGCACATGGGAGACTGGTCATACTGATAGACCAACTCAAAGATGAAATTGAAACTAACAATGCCCCAGCGGCAACTAAAGAGAAAAATTACAAAACAATGTATGAAATATTATGAATCCACCAAGATGAAGTCAAAATCAGAAAATGCAGGAAATTCGCAAGGGGCGAAAGAGATTACCAGGACAACAGAGTCTTTACTTTCCAACCAAAATTCGACAACATACAAGGAAATAATTCAAAAGACAGTTCGGCATCCAGTTCTCCAGCAACATCTGACGCAGACAGTGAACCAGAACAAGGAACAGATGACACAGATGACTGCGACCAAGGACTTGATACAGCACAAGGGGAAACAGAAGGACCAACAAAGTCTTTTGAAAAAGAAAAAGATACAACACGAGACTATCCAGACAACATGATCAGAGTAGAAGCATTGGCTACAACTTTCTGGATGAAATCCAGCGGTACAGAAAAGGAACTAGAGCATCACAACCAAAACCACAACAACAACAGCAAAACAACAAACAGGTGCATTTTTTACGCCCTGCCAGGGGCAACATACCACCAAGACTACCACCAAGACTAGATCCAAGAGAGGCAAGAGAGCGTGGTCTAAGAAACGACCAAGAAGAACAAGAAACCGCTATCAGACTTACAAGATCCAAAACTCAGCAGCAACAACATGCTCCAAGGTAACATTCCTAGTAACAAACCTTTCAAAATATATCCTATCGGAACATGACTCAGAAATTTTAAACAAAGGTCTTTCCTTTGCACCAGCCGTTTTGTGAATGCTCAAATTGACTTATTTAAATACATCAGGAAACTCAAGTTAAAAAAATTATTTTCAAAACAAGTAAAATGGAAACAACCGAAATCTATAACATTGCCCTTGAGCACCTTAGACATGGAACATCTAGAATGTACCCATCTTCTGACTAACTTAGACCAATCACCAGACAGAGAAAGTCAGACCATGTCACAGACCATACAGGATCTGAATATTGAGGAAAGCAATTTAAAGATAACAGAAATGAAGCAGACATCTAAATTCACCCCCAATTTACAAGGAGACAATGCGATAGACATTTTCAGCCAGGCAGTCACAAGAGACCTCCATGCACTAGAAGATCGCCTGAGACGGGTTCCCTCAAGGAGAGATGATAACATCACCACTAAGGAACGACTCACACTCAAAAAATTACAAGATAACCATCAAATCGTAATTAAGGAAGCTGACAAGGGAGGCAACGTGGTCATAATGGACAGAGTACACAACATCAGAATGGCTAACACCCACCTAACCACTCCAGGTTGCTATGACACCATAAATAAGAACCCTACGAATGAAATCATAACAGAAACCAACAACATGCTGGCCAAATGGCATAAACGTGGATTGCTATCAGACGATGAAATGAAATATTTACAACCTTCACACCCCAGGATGCCAACTATCTACTTCTTACCCAAGATTCACAAGATATTTGACCCTATACCGGAAGGACAACCAATACTGAGCGGAATAGGATGGATCACGGAACCTTTGAATAAATACATCAACAATGTTCTGGCACCTGAGGTACCAAAGATGCCTACTTTCCTAGGCGACACTATGCACACCTTGCTGATTCTAAAAGAAATTGTATGGAACAATGACTACACTCTTGTCACTCTCGACGTGAAAGCCCTGTACACGTCCATTGATCACGGACTAGCCCTCAAGACCATTGATTTTGCCTTTACTAAAGCATCAGCCTCATTTTGGTCGCACCTGGAACTCACAAAAGAATTTCTGGAATTTTCACTAACTAATACCATCTTCCTTTTTGATCAGCAATACTATAAGCAAACCAAAGGTATAGCAATGGGGGCTACATATGCACCCGCCATGGCCAACCTTTTCATGCACCATTACGAACAAGTGCATGCATTTACCAACCATGACTTCAACAAACTGATCCACACTCGGATGAGATACATTGATGATATTTTGATGATCTGGCGTGGAACAAAAGAGGAACTTGCCTCATTACAACTTTACCTTAACACAAACAACTTTGGCATTGAATTAACAGGATCCTCAAGCAAAGCAAATATAGATTTTTTGGATATCACCATCACACCAATGGGGACTAGACTTCTGACCACAACCTTCAGGAAACCGACGGAAGTCAACTCAGTCCTTCATGCCCCGAGCTGCCACAAGAAATCGGTAATCAACAACATCCCAAAAGGAGAATTTCTACGAGCAAAAAGAAACTGCAGTGATCTACCAGCATTTGGAACGGAATGCACAACACTCAGCAAACGCTTTCAAGAAAGAGGATACCCGGAACAAGCAATCCAGGCAGCCATAACCATGGCCCATAAAAGGGAAAGAAGTACACTCCTGACCCCAAAAGTACACACCAGCAAAGAGGCAACAATGGACAGCCCAATACGATACATCACCCAATTTTGCAGTAACAGCCACCGAGTTCAGAAAATCCTTAAAAGACACTGGCACATCTTAACAATTGATGAAGATATCAAGGCATGGATCCCAGAGAAAACTACTTTAACCTTTACCAAAGCAAGAACACTAAAAAACATCCTTAGTCCATCTTTCATGGCACCGATCACCAAAACCAGTACCAACTGGCTTACTAACAACAAACCAGTAGGGTTTTATAAATGTGGAACCTGTTCCATGTGTAAATTCACTAGCACGACCAAAACTGTAACTTTTAGTAACATTGACACACACAAGAATGAACAATATATCAATTGCAAATCCAAATTCGTGGTTTATGTTATCAACTGTGTCTGTAACCGCAAATATATTGGAAGCACCAAAAGAGAGCTCAGAACGAGGATTAGGGAGCACCTGAACTCCCTGCATTCTCATGACAACCGATACCCACTGGCGCTACACTGGCAAGAAAAACACCAGTGGGACAACAAGGAAGACATCACCTTCATGGGCCTGGAGAAAATCCCAATCAATATAAGAGGTGGAGACCGAGAACTCCAACTACGTCAGAAGGAAGCAAAACTGATATGCAAATATCGATCTGTCACCTTTGGATTAAACAGTGACCACGACTTTCATGTTTTCTTATAAAAATGTCATCCTTGTTTTGAAATCTGCATGACTCATTTTACCATCACCTTCAAAGAGTGTGAGTGTCAATAGGCAACCCTTATTGGACACATCATACCCCCCAAACCTTAAAACCTGATGTGTGGCAACCTTTGCCCTTCCACCCCACCGCATACCTTAGCCGCATTATCCCTTGACAATCATGTCCTCCTCACCACCCTCATTGGCCACCAGCTGGTCATTGGACTCCCCCTGTCAACCTAATCAGGGCTTTTTCCAATTCTTCCTTCATTAACTCAGCCACCTTAGACCACTTCATTATCTGCTCTTTGAACACGATTGTCCACCTTCCTTCAGGTTCATATATCCATGTGACGCTTGTATTAACAAACTTACCTCCTTCACCTAACAACCTGGTGATTACCACCTAATACATGCCTTACTAACCGTGGCGGTGCGCCAGTCAGCACCTAGACACGAATGGAATAGACACAAAGTGAATAGCCTATCCTTGGGCGGCTCTCAACGAGCCAATCAGATCGCTAGAATTTGAAACCAATCAGATTGCACCTTCCTTATCTACAGGAAGTAACGTGCATTCCCACCAGACGACCGTCGCCTCCACCACTCCGTGTACCCTCCTGCCTAACCGGACAAGGTAAGCTTCGAGCGCAGTACCACGCGTCCCTTGCAGAATACAGCTGCCCTAGCCTGCTGATCACGTTCGCTTTCACAAATTGCCCATGCATCCACTCACGTACGCGGGTTTGTATTTAGATGAGACTGATCACTTGTACCATGCTTCTAAGTCCTTTGTCCACAACGGCCACTACGCACTGCCCCTAGGGCGCCGCTCAGCTCAATGGAGCCCGCGCATCACGTTCGTTTTCACAAACTCGCCCATGCATCTGCTCGCGTATGCGGTTCGTTCTAATTAGACGAGACTGATCACTTGCACCATGCTTTTTAGTCCTCTGCCCACACCGGCTGCTACGCACTGCCCACAGGGCGCCGCTCGGATCAATTGAGCCCGCGTCCATGCAAATAGCCAGCCTCCATGCTATAAACCCCCAGAACACGCTGTCATGAGGGATAGGCTTACCTATCCCCCCTCACTCCGCTGAACCAAGACACCTGGGAATTCCCCACATGGGTGGAGCTGCACACACACGCCAGCCCCATTTTTGTAATTAGGCACCAGCCACTTTAACACCAGGAGTAATAACGCGACTAGCAAGCGGGAACTCATGGTAATTAACATGAGCTTGCCCACCTGCTAACCTCACAATTCCAAACTCCAGGCACAATTGCACCACACAAGTCCTAAGGCAACATTGGCCAATTTAACATCCTTCTCACCAGCTAGCACTGACCCTCTCGACTCGAGGGCAACAAGGGACTCATTATTATTGAGGCTACAAGCATCCCATTGCCCTCTCAACTCGAGGCCAACAAGGGACTCATTATTAGTAAGGCTACAAGCATCCTGATAGCCCCAATCAAATGCCGCGCACACACGCGACTCACCCTTCCTATGCCAACCCGCTAGCTCCTTTCTGATGTATCCCCTCCCTCAAACTCTAAAAACCATCTTCCTTTCAGAAACGGCTATCCAGCCCCCTGGCTCCTCACCTGGGTAGGACCAGCCCACCTCTTTGAAGCTCACGAAATAACTCAATTGGGTCTGACCTTGTAACCCTCTTTTTGTTGGGCAAATTGAAACCTATGCAAACTAACTATCAATTCTCGTTTTTATTCTCTTTCCCTTGGTACTTTGTCTCCTTTTCTACTACAAATCATATTACAACTTGGCTTCTTGATTTATAACTAACTGCTATATGACTGTGTCTAAATTACCACACTCTGTTACTATCACTTACGATCATCCAACATGGTAAATCACCTCCCCTGGGTGTCACTATATGCTGTGATTTCGCATTTATTTTGTCTCAACTGGTTTTGTTTTCAAAAATCGTTTTTGAATATTTGCATTATGTGTATGAAATGACCATTATCAAATACTGATTGACCTTGAAAATCACCACACTGGGTACACCTTATCACTACCACACCAATTTTTAAAATCACAGCCTTGAAAAAGACTAAGGTCGAAATGCGCTTCGGCTTTGTGAAGTGCCATTATGTTACAAATGTATTTCATTAGTGCTGATTAACTAAGGAAATAAAACAAATCACGTGTTTAACACAAAACAAACTTGACTCATCCATTACCTGTGAAAGTTGCTAAACTAACAAACCCCGGACCATCTAATCCGACCAGCGCCTACAGGTCCACAATCTGTCAAACACCCCAAATCGTCTTTACAATTAGGAACCCTGGAGTTGGTTCCTTGACAAACCAGGACTCAGGCTGCAGGTCTTACGTAATAATCCAACAAACAAGAAGTGCGCAGGAGAGAGGGAGTTCCGCTTTCCAAAACTCCATCCATGCACAAATCACAACTCGGGGACCGGTTCCCCTGCAGCACTTAAGCCAACATGGCTGACTATTTGGAATCAAGAAAAACGGACACCAAGAATCTCTTTGCACCCAAAGGATCTACAGTGCATGCATTCCCACCAACACCAAGGGCGCCTGATAACTTAAGGCAACATTTTATAAAACTAGAAAGACTTTGTACCAAGGAAATAAATAAATTCTGGGAGAGATTTACCCTCCAAAATTACATGGAACAAGAAAAAATCCCAAGGGGTTTAAGAATCATCATCTTTCCTGATTTCACTGACCCAGAGGACGCAGACCTTGCTGCTAAATGGGAGGAAAACCTCATTATGGGATCCAAAATAATGATGGACCTACTCTTGGAGCATGCTGACAGAGCACATGGGAGACTGGTCATACTGATAGACCAACTCAAAGATGAAATTGAAACTAACAGTGCCCCGGCGGCAACTAAAGAGAAAAATTACAAAACTATGTATGAAATATTACGAATCCACCAAGATGAAGTCAAAATCAGAAAATGCAGGAAATTTGCAAGGGACGAAAGAGATTACCAGGACAACAGAGTCTTTAATTTCCAACCCAAATTCGACAACATACAAGGAAATAATTCAAAAGACAGTTTGGCATCCAGTTCTCCAGCAACATCTGACGGAGACATTGAACCAGAAAAAGGAACAGATGACACAGATGACTGCGACCAAGGACTTGATACAGCACAAGGGGAAACGGAAGGACCAACAAAGTCTTTTGAAAAAGAAAAAGAAAAAGATACAACAACACAGAGACTATCCAGACAACATGATCAGAGTAGAAGCATTGGCTACAACTTTCTGGATAAAATCCAGCGGTACAGAAAAGGAACTAGAGCACCACAACCAAAATCACAACAACAACAGCAAAACAACAAACAGGTGCATTTTTTAGGCCCTGCTAGGGGCAACATACCACCAAGACTACAACCAAGTCTAGATCCAAGAGAGGCAAGAGAACGGGGTCTAAGAAACGACCAAGAAGAACAAGAAACCGCTATCAGACTTACAAGATCCAAAACTCAGCAGCAACAACAAGCTCCAAGGTAACATTCCTAGTAACAAACCTTTCAAAATATATCCTATCGGAACATGACTCAGAAATTTTAAACAAAGGTCTTTCCTTTGCACCAGCCGTTTTGTGAATGCTCAAATTGACTTATTTAAATACATCAGGAAACTCAAGTTAAAAAAATTATTTTCAAAACAAGTAAAATGGAAACAACCGAAATCTATAACATTGCCCTTGAGCACCTTAGACATGGAACATCTAGAATGTACCCATCTTCTGACTAACTTAGACCAATCACCAGACAGAGAAAGTCAGACCATGTCACAGACCATACAGGATCTGAATATTGAGGAAAGTAATTTAAAGATACCAGAAATGAAGCAGACATCTAAATTCACCCCCAATTTACAAGGAGACAATGCGATAGACATTTTCAGCCAGGCAGTCACAAGAGACCTCCATGCACTAGAAGATCGCCTGAGACGGGTTCCCTCAAGGAGAGATGATAACATCACCACTAAGGAACGACTCACACACAAAAAATTACAAGATAACCATCAAATCGTAATTAAGGAAGCTGACAAGGGAGGCAACGTGGTCATAATGGGCAGCGTAGACTACATCAGAATGGCTAACACCCACCTAACCACTCCAGGCTGCTATGACACCATAAATAAGAACCCTACGAATGAAATCATAACAGAAACCAACAACATGCTGGCCAAATGGCATAAACGTGGATTGCTATCAGACGATGAAATGAAATATTTACAACCTTCACACCCCAGGATGCCAACTATCTACTTCTTACCCAAGATTCACAAGATATTTGACCCTATACCGGAAGGACAACCAATACTGAGCGGATTAGGATGGATCACCGAACCTTTGAATAAATACATCAACAATGTTCTGGAACCTGAGGTACCAAAGATACCTACTTTCCTACGCGACACTATGCACACCTTGCTGATTCTAAAAGAAATTGTATGGAACAATGACTACACTCTTGTCACTCTCGACGTGAAAGCCCTGTACACGTCCATTGATCACGGACTAGCCCTCAAGGCCATTGATTTTGCCTTTACTAAAGCATCAGCCTCATTTTGGTCGTGCCTGGAACTTACGAACGAATTTCTGGAATTTTCACTAACTAATACCATCTTCCTTTTTGATCAGCAATACTATAAGCAAACCAAAGGTATAGCAATGGGGGCTACATATGCACCCGCCATGGCCAACCTTTTCATGCACCATTACGAACAAGTGCATGCATTTACCAACCATGACTTCAACAAACTGATCCACACTTGGATGAGATACATTGATGATATTTTGATGTTCTGGCGTGGAACAAAAGAGGAACTTGACTCATTCCAACTTTACCTTAACACAAACAACTTTGGCATTGAATTAGCAGGCTCCTCAAGCAAAGCAAATATAGATTTTCTGGATATCACCATCACACCAATGGGGACTAGACTTATGACCACAACCTTCAGGAAACTGACGGAAGTCAACTCAGTCCTTCATGCCTCGAGCTGCCACAAGAAATCGGTAATCAACAACATCCCAAAAGGGGAATTTCTACGAGCAAAAAGAAACTGCAGTGATCTACCAGCATTTGGAACGGAATGCACAACACTCAGCATCCGCTTTCAAGAAAGAGGATACCCGGAACAAGAAATCCAGGCAGCCATAACCATGGCCCATAAAAGGGAAAGAAGTACACTCCTGACCCCGAAAGTACACACCAGCAAAGAGGCAACAATGGACAGCCCAATACGATACATCACCCAATTTTGCAGTAACAGCCACCGAGTTCAGAAAATCCTTAAAAGACACTGGCACATCTTAACAATTGATGAAGATATCAAGGCATGGATCCCAGAGAAACCCACTTTAACCTTTACCAAAGCAAGAACACTAAAAAACATCCTTAGTCCATCTTTCATGGCACCGATCACCAAAACCAGTACCAACTGGCTTACTAACAACAAACCAGTAGGGTTTTATAAATTTGGAACCTGTTCCATGTGTAAATTCACTACCACGACCAAAACTGTAACTTTTAGTACCATTGACACACACAAGATTGAACAATAGATCAATTGCAAATCCAAATTTGTGGTTTATGTTATCAACTGTGTCTGTAACTGCAAATATATTGGAAGCACCAAAAGAGAGCTCAGAACAAGGATTAGGGAGCACCCGAACTCCCTGCATTCTCAGGACAACCGATACCCACTGGCGCTACACTGGCAAGAAAAACACCAGTGGGACAACAAGGAAGACATCACCTTTATGGGCCTGGAGAAAATCCCAATCAATATAAGAGGTGGAGACCGAGAACTCCAACTACGTCAGAAGGAAGCAAAACTGATATGCAAATATCGATCTGTCACCTTTGGATTAAACATTGAGCACGACTTTCATGTTTTCGTATAAAAATGTCAACCTTGTTTTGAAATCTGCATGACTCATTTTACCATCACCTTCAAAGAATGTGAGTGTCAATAGGCAACCCTTATTGGACACATCATACCCCCCAAACCTTAAAACCTGATGTGTGGCAACCTTTGCCCTTCCACCCCACCGCATACCTTAGCCGCATTATCCCTTGACAATCCTGTCCTCCTCACCACCCTCATTGGCCACCAACTGGTCATTGGACTCCCCCTGTCAACCTAATCAGGGCTTTTTCCAATTCTTCCTTCATTAACTCAGCCACCTTAGGCCACTTCATTATCTGCTCTTTGAACACGATTGTCCACCTTCCTTCAGGTTCATATATCCATGTGACGCTTGTATTAACAAACTTACCTCCTTCACGTAACAACCTGGTGATTACCACCTAATTCATGCCTTACTAACCGTGGCGGTGCGCCAGTCAGCACCTAGACACGAATGGAATAGACACAAAGTGAATAGCTATCTTTCGGCGGCTCTCAACGAGCCAATCAGATCGCTAGAATTCGAAACCAATCAAATTGCACCTTCCTTATCTACAGGAAGTAACGTGCATTCCCACCAGATGACCGTCGCCTCCACCACTCCGTGTACCCTCCTGCCTAACCGGACAAGGTAAGCTTCGAGCGCAGTACCACGCGTTCCTTGCAGAATACAGCTGCCCTAGCCTGCTGATCATGTTTGCTTTCACAAATTGCCCATGCATCTTCTCGCGTATGCGGGTTTTTATTTAGATGAGACTGATCACTTGTACCATGCTTCTAAGTCCTTTGTCCACAACGGCCACTACGCACTGCCCCTAGGGCGCCGCTCGGCTCAATGGAGACCGCGCATCACGATAGTTTTCACAAACTCGCCCATGCATCTGCTCGCGTATGCGGTTCGTTCTAATTAGACGAGACTGATCACTTGCACCATGCTTTTTAGTCCTCTGCCCACTCCGGCTGCTACGCACTGCCCACAGGGCGCCGCTCGGCTCAATTGAGCGCGCGTCCATGCAAATAGCCAGCCTCCATGCTATAAATTCCCGGAACACGCTGTCATGAGGGATAGGCTTACCTATCCCCCCTCACTCCGCTGAACACAGACACCTGGGAATTCCCCACATGGGTGGCGCTGCACACACACGCCAGCCCCATTTTTGTAATTAGGCACCAGCCACTTTAACACCAGGAGTAATAACGCGACTAGCAAGCGGGCACTCATGGTAATTAACATGAGCTTGCCCACCTGCTAACCTCACAATTCCAAACTCCAGGCACAATTGCACCACGCAAGTCCTAAGGCAACATTGGCCAATTTAACATCCTTCTCACAAGCTAGCACTGACCCTCTCGACTCGAGGCCAACAAGGGACTCATTATTAGTAAGGCTACAAGCATCCTGGTAGCCCCAATCAAATGCCGCGCACACACGCGACTCACCCTTCCTATGCCAACCCGCTAGCTCCTTTCTGATGTATCCCCTCCCTCAAACTCTAAAAACCATCTTCTTTTCAGAAACGGCTATCCAGCCCCCTGGCATCCTCACCTGGGTAGGACCAGCCCACCTCTTTGAAGCTCACGAAATAACTCAATTGGGTAAGACCTTGTAAACCTCTTTTTGTTGGGCAAATTGAAACCTATGCAGCCCTCCCCAAACTAACTATCAATTCTCATTTTTCTTCTCTTTCCCTTGGTACTTTGTCTCCTTTTCTACTACAAATCATATTACAACTTGGCTTCTTGATTTATAACTAACTGCTATATGACTGTGTCTAAATAACCACACTCTGTTACTATCACTTACGATCATCCAACATGGTAAATCACCTCCCCTGGGTGTCACTATATGCTGTGATTTCGCATTTATTTTGTCTCAACTGGTTTTGTTTTCAAAAATCGTTTTTGAATATTTGCATTATGTGTATGAAATGACCATTATCAAATACTGATTGACCTTGAAAATCACCACACTGGGTACACCTTATCACTACCACACCAATTTTTAAAATCACAGCCTTGAAAAAGACTAAGGTCGAAATTCGCTTCGGCTTTGTGAAGTGCCATTATGTTACAAATGTATTTCATTAGTTCTGATTAACTAAGGAAATAAAACAAATCACGTGTTTAACACAAAACAAACTTGACTCATCCATTACCTGTGAAAGTTGCTAAACTAACAAACCCCGGACCATCTAATCCGACCAGCGCCTACACGTCCACAATCTGTCAAACACCCCAAATCGTCTTTACAATTAGGAACCCTGGAGTTGGTTTCTTGACAAACCAGGACTCAGGCTGCAGGTCTTACGTAATAATCCAACAAACAAGAAGTGCGCAGGAGAGAGGGAGTTCCGCTTTCCAAAACTCCATCCATGCACAAATCACAACTCGGGGACCGGTTCCCCTGAAGCACTTAAGCCAACATGGCTGACTATTTGGAATCAAGAAAAACGGACACCAAGAATCTCTTTGCACCCAAAGGATCTACAGTGCATGCATTCCCACCAACACCAAGGGCGCCTGATAACTTAAGGCAACATTTTATAAAACTAGAAAGACTTTGTACCAAGGAAATAAATACATTCTGGGAGAGATTTACCCTCCAAACTTACATGGAACAAGACAAAATCCCAAGGGGTTTAAGAATCATCATCTTTCCTGATTTCACTGACCCAGAGGACGCAGACCTTGCTGCTAAATGGGAGGAAAACCTCATTATGGGATCCAAAATAATGATGGACCTACTCTTGGAGCATGCTGACAGAGCACATGGGGGACTGGTCATACTGATAGACCAACTCAAAGTTGAAATTGAAACTAACAATGCCCCGGCGGCAACTAAAGAGAAAAATTACAAAACTATGTATGAAATATTACGAATCCACCAAGTTGAAGTCAAAATCAGAAAATGCAGGAAATTCGCAAGGGACGAAAGAGATTACCAGGACAAGAGAGTCTTTACTTTCCAACCAAAATTCGACAACATACAAGGAAATAATTCAAAAGACAGTTCGGCATCCAGTTCTCCAGCAACATCTGACGCAGACAGTGAACCAGAACAAGGAACAGATGACACAGATGACACAGATGACTGCGACCAAGGACTTGATACAGCACAAGGGGAAACGGAAGGACCAACGAAGTCTTTTGGAAAAGAAAAAGAAAAAGATACAACAACACCGAGACTATCCAGACAACTTGATCAGAGTAGAAGCATTGGCTACAACTTTCTGGATAAAATCCAGCGGTACAGAAAAGGAACTAGAGCACCACAACCAAAACCACAACAACAACTGCAAAACAACAAACAGGTGCATTTTTTAGGCCCTGCCAGGGGCAACATACCACCAAGACTACAACCAAGACTAGATCCAAGAGAGGCAAGAGAGCGGGGTCTAAGAAATGACCAAGAAGAACAAGAAAGCACTATCAGACTTACAAGATCCAAAACTCAGCAGCAACAACAAGCTCCAAGGTAACATTCCTAGTAACAAACCTTTCAAAATATATCCTATCCGAACATGACTCAGAAATTTTAAACAAATGTCTTTCCTTTGCACCAGCCAAGCACACCAATTTTGTGAATGCTCAAATTTACTTATTTAAATACATCTGGAAACTCAAGTTAAAAAAATTCTTTTCAAAACAAGTAAAATGGAAACAACCGAAATCTATAACATTGCCCTTGAGCACCTTAGACATGGAACATCTAGAATGTACCCATCTTCTGACTAACTTAGACCAATCACCAGACAGAGAAAGTCAGACCATGTCACAAACCATACAGGATCTGAATATTGAGGAAAGCAATTTAAAGATACCAGAAATGAAGCAAAAATCTAAATTCACCCCCAACTTACAAGGAGACAATGCGATGGACATTTTCAGCCAGGCAGTCACAAGAGACCTCCATGCACTAGAAGATCGCCTGAGACGGAATCCCTCAAGGAGAGATGATAACATCACCACTAAGGAACGACTCGCACTCAAAGAATTACAGGATAACCATCAAATCGTAATTAAGGAAGCTGACAAGGGCGGCAACGTGGTCATAATGGACAGAGTAGACTACATCAGAATGGCTAACACCCACCTAACCACTCCAGGTTGCTATGACACCATAAATAAGAACCCTACGAATGAAATCATAACAGAAACCAACAACATGCTGGCCAAATGGCATAAACGTGGATTGCTATCAGACGATGAAATGAAATATTTACAACCTTCACACCCCAGGATGCCAACTATCTACTTCTTACCCAAGATTCACAAGATATTTGACCCTATACCGGAAGGACGACCAATACTGAGCGGAATAGGATGGATCACGGAACCTTTGAATAAATACATCAACAATGTTCTGGCACCTGAGGTACCAAAGATGCCTACTTTCCTACGCGACACTATGCACACTTTGCTGATTCTAAAAGAAATTGTATGGAACAATGACTACACTCTTGTCACTCTCGACGTGAAAGCCCTGTACACGTCCATTTATCACGGACTAGCCCTCAAGGCCATTGATTTTGCCTTTACTAAAGCATCAGCCTCATTTTGGTCGCACCTGGAACTCACAAAAGAATTTCTGGAATTTTCACTAACTAATACCATCTTCCTTTTTGATCAGCAATACTATAAGCAAACCAAAGGTATAGCAATGGGGGCTACATATGCACCCTCCATGGCCAACCTTTTCATGCACCATTACGAACAAGTGCATGCGTTTACCAACCATGACTTCAACAAACTGATCCACACTTGGATGAGATACATTGATGATATTTTGATGATCTGGCGTGGAACAAAAGAGGAACTTGACTCATTCCAACTTTACCTTAACACAAACAACTTTGGCATTGAATTAACAGGCTCCTCAAGCAAAGCAAATATAGATTTTCTAGATATCACCATCACACCAATGGGGACTAGACTTATGACCACAACCTCCAGGAAACCGACGGAAGTCAACTCAGTCCTTCATGCCTCGAGCTGCCACAAGAAATCGGTAATCAACAACATCCCAAAAGGAGAATTTCTACGAGCAAAAAGAAACTGCAGTGATCTACCAGCATTTGGAACGGAATGCACAACACTCAGCAAACGCTTTCAAGAAAGAGGATACCCGGAAGAAGCAATCCAGGCAGCCATAACCATTGCCCATAAAAGGGAAAGAAGTACACTCCTGACCCCGAAAGTACACACCAGCAAAGAGGCAACAATGGACAGCCCAATACGATACATCACCCAATTTTGCAGTAACAGCCACCGAGTTCAGAAAATCCTTAAAAGACACTGGCACATCTTAACAATTGATGAAGATATCAAGGCATGGATCCCAGAGAAACCCACTTTAACCTTTACCAAAGCAAGAACACTAAAAAACATCCTTAGTCCATCTTTCATGGCACCGATCACCAAAACCAGTACCAACTGGCTTACTAACAACAAACCAGTAGGGTTTTATAAATGTGGAACCTGTTCCATGTGTAAATTCACTACCACGACCAAAACTGTAACTTTTAGTACCATTGACGCACACAAGATTGAACAATATATCAATTGCAAATCCAAATTCGTGGTTTATGTTATCAACTGTGTCTGTAACCGCAAATATATTGGAAGCACCAAAAGAGAGCTCAGAACAAGGATTAGGGAGCACCTGAACTCCCTGCAT
The DNA here is from genome assembly GCF_040938575.1 of Ambystoma mexicanum. Taxonomy (NCBI): domain Eukaryota; kingdom Metazoa; phylum Chordata; class Amphibia; order Caudata; family Ambystomatidae; genus Ambystoma; species Ambystoma mexicanum. Next base: position 236,327,454 of record NC_090933.1, read on the forward strand.
CATCAGGACAACCGATACCCACTGGCGCTACACTGGCAAGAAAAACACCGTGTGGGACAACAAGGAAGACATCACCTTCATGGGCCTGGGGAAATCCCAATCAATATAAGAGGTGGAGACCGAGAACTCCAACTACGTCAGAAGGAAGCAAAACTGATATGCAAATATCGATCTGTCACCTTTGGATTAAACATTGAGCACGACTTTCATGTTTTCTTATAAAAATGTCAACCTTGTTTTGAAATCTGCATGACTCATTTTACCATCACCTTCAAAGAGTGTGAGTGTCAATAGGCAACCCTTATTGGACACATCATACCCCCCAAACCTTAAAACCTGATGTGTGGCAACCTTTGCCCTTCCACCCCACCGCATACCTTAGCCGCATTATCCCTTGACAATCATGTCCTCCTCACCACCCTCATTGGCCACCAACTGGTCATTGGACTCCCCCTATCAACCTAATCAGGGCTTTTTCCAATTCTTGCTTCACTAACTCAGCCACCTTAGGCCACTTCATTATCTGCTCTTTGAACATGATTGTCCACCTTCCTTCAGGTTCATATATCCATGTGATGCTTGTATTAACAAACTTACCTCCTTCACCTAACAACCTGGTGATTACCACCTAATACATGCCTTACTAACCGTGGCGGTGCGCTAGTCAGCACCTAGACACGAATGGAATAGACACAAAGTGAATAGCCTATCCTTGGGCGGCTCTCATCGAGCCAATCAGATCGCTAGAATTCGAAACCAATCAGATTGCACCTTCCTTATCTACAGGAAGTAACGTGCATTCCCACCAGACGACCGTTGCCTCCACCACTCCGTGTACCCTCCTGCCTAACCGGACAAGGTAAGCTTCCAGCGCAGTACCACGCGTTCCTTGCAGAATACAGCTGCCCTAGCCTGCTGATCACGTTCGCTTTCACAAATTGCCCATGCAACCACTCGCGTACGCTGGTTTTTATTTAGATGAGACTGATCACTTGTACCATGCTTCTAAGTCCTTTGTCCACACCGGCCACTACGCACTGCCCCTAGGGCGCCGCTCGGCTCAATGGAGCCCACGCATCACGTTCGCTTTCACAAACTCGCCCATGCATCCGCTCGCATATGCGGTTCGTTCTGATTAGACGAGACTGATCACTTGCACCATGCTTCTTAGTCCTCTGCCCACACCGGCTGCTACGCACTGCCCACAGGGCGCTGCTCGGCTCAATTGAGCACGTGTCCATGCAAATAGCCAGCCTCCATGCTATAAACCCCCGGAACACGCTGTCATGAGGGATAGGCTTACCTATCCCCCTCACTCCGCTGAACCCAGACACCTGGGAATTCCCCACATGGGTGGCGCTGCACACACACGCCAGCCCCATTTTTGTAATTAGGCACCAGCCACTTTAACACCAGGAGTAATAACGCGACTAGCAAGCGGGCACTCATGGTAATTAACATGAGCTTGCCCACCTGCTAACCTCACAATTCCAAACTCCAGGCACAATTGCACCACGCAAGTCCTAAGGCAACATTGGCCAATTTAACATCCTTCTCACCAGCTAGCACTGACCCTCTCGACTCGAGGGCAACAAGGGACTCATTATTATTGAGGCTACAAGCATCCCATTGCCCTCTCAACTCGAGGCCAACAAGGGACTCATTATTAGTAAGGCTACAAGCATCTTGGTAGCCCCAATCAAATGCTGCGCACACACGCGACTCACCCTTCCTATGCCAACCCGCTAGCTCCTTTCTAATGTATCCCCTCCCTCAAACTCTAAAAACCATCTTCCTTTCAGAAACGGCTATCCAGCCCCCTGGCACCCTCACCTGGGTAGGACCAGCCCACCTCTTTGAAGCTCACGAAATAACTCAATTGGGTAAGACCTTGTAACCCTCTTTTTGTTGGGCAAATTGAAACCTATGCAGCCCTCCCCAAACTAACTATCGATTCTCGTTTTTCTTCTCTTTCCCTTGTTACTTTGTCTCCTTTTCTACTACAAATCATATTACAACTTGGCTTCTTGATTTATAACTAACTGCTATATGACTGTGTCTAAATTACCACACTCTGTCACTATCACTTACCATCACCCAACATGGTAAATCACCTCCCCTGGGTGTCACTATATGCTGTGATTTCGCATTTATTTTGTCTCAACTGGTTTTGTTTTCAAAAATCGTTTTTGAATATATGCATTATGTGTATGAAATGACCATTATCAAATACTGATTGACCTTGAAAATCACCACACTGGGTACACCTTATCACTACCACACCAATTTTTAAAATCACAGCCTTGAAAAAGACTAAGGTCGAAACGCGCGTCGGCTGTGTGAAGTGCCATTATGTTACAAATGTATTTCATTAGTGCTGATTAACTAAGGAAATAAAACAAATCACATGTTTAACACAAAACAAACTTGACTCATCCATTACCTGTGAAAGTTGCTAAACTAACAAACCCCGGACCATCTAATCCGACCAGCGCCTACAGGTCCACAATCTGTCAAACCCCCCAAATGTTCTAACAACATTCATAATGTCTGCGGACATTAAAAGTTTCCATAGACCATAGTTGAAATGTTTGACTCTATGGATATGATATGCTGCGGTGGTTGTTGCCAGGGCATATAGTCTTGGCTGCATGGCCAAATGGCCATGCACCCAAGACTATATGCCCTGGCAACAACCACCGCAGCATATCACATTCATATTTGCTTATAACTTTGGGTGAAAAACAAATGTATAAGGAACAAAGGTATTAGATATTATGGATGTGATATGCTGCTATGGTTCTCCTTATTATTGTATACTTACTGTTTGGTCTAGTAACCGGAGTACATGTATTTCTTGTTAATTTCTGTGATAAATGAAAATAGCATGTTAGTATTAGTATTTTGTAATGACTTATTACATTGTATAATCAATATACTTTTTTTTTTGGACCCTCATATTTAGTAGATTACAAATCCGAGTACTGTGAAATTTGCTCAGTTTCTGTATTTGTTGCTAAAATCATTGGGTCTGTGGGAGAAAAACAAATCCATTTTGGATTAAAAAAAAAACTTTTTTTGTTATGCTACACTTTATTTTGTTTGTTTGTTTTCAGTGTTCACTTGTTGTTTCTGGCTAATGCTTTATACTTTGGCTTGTTGTATTTTATGGAGCAGTAACATATTTATTTGTTTTTATATTATAAAATTTTGGAGCAGTTAGATACCAATTGGCGTATTCTAACTGTCTATTTATTTTATATATTTTAGTGGTATTGATTTATCTATTTGGATATTGTTAACTTTTGGGACAGTTAGATACCAATTGGTGTATTCTAACTGTGTATTTTTTGGTCTAATTTAGTGGTATTCATTTATCTGATTAGTTGTTGTAGAATCTTTGAGCAGTTAGATAGCTTTTTGAGTATTCTAACAGTTTATATTTTTGTAACACAAGTTTGCTTAGGGTTTAAATACAGTTTAGTTATCAAATTTTGGTTTCAAGAACATCAAATAAGCGTTTGTAAGATTTCCTGGTAATCTCTGCTTTAGAGTAATGGTACTATCATTACATTCAAACCATCCACATTTCTTTTTTATATATGCAGTGTAGTGCCCTGAATTGGTTGTGGCTCCTGCGTGGTAGATTATACCTATTGTTGTGAAGGTTGTCTTACCAAGTGATATTTCACCATGTGTGAATCCAGTCAGCTTGCAGTTGTTTTTGGTACCATCTGCATTGTAACGTAGAAGCATTAGTATTATGTATTTACTATGTGTTTGTATTACTAACGTGGAGCGATTATCTGAATTGCAGGTAGAGCATAATCTACCATGGTTTGCATTTTGTACAAGTCGCTGAAATGGAATGGATTCACAATTTGGTATTGATATATATATATGAAGCGTTCATTGGGGATTTCTTCTTGTGTCACATTGTTGCAGAGAGTGCATGTATGTTTCCCCATGTATGAAATCTGAAAGATTTCATTTATAGGTATGTTTTTGTTTTCCACTACTTGTAGTAAGTACATTAGAAATTCTTGTGGATCTTCATGTGGGTTTATAGTGAATTTCACCATTCCAGCACAGTAGTCCAATTGTTGTCTTATTCCATAAACACTATACGTGTTGTCAGGATTGTTTGCTGCATTTCTGTGAAGTACTAACATTTGCAAACACTATGGGTCTGTACTGTGTAAGTAAGTGTTGTCAACAATTGGTGGTAATTGAAATAGAATATTCATTGCTACATATGCGTAGCAACTTACACCAACTATATTTGAGAATTTAAATGGTCCAGGTAGTTCTGTATCTAACTGCTTTTTTTGGAGTTTGTCTTCCTTCTTTAAAGAAGTACCTGGTTTACTTTCCCTAATTGATTCTTTTTTGCTTGTAGTACTTGATGAAGTATTAGTTTCTTTTACTCTCTTTGGAGGATTTGCAGTGACATCCTGTTGCATTTCTGTTTGATTTATTTTTCTTTTATAAAGTTTTACTTTTTGTGGAACAGAATATGTGTTTAGGTGGGGGGTGTATAGTGAGCGAAATCTATTGTATTCTAAAATGCAAGGAATATCAGCGTTTATTTTACTTGCATCAAAGTTGATAAGAAATAGACCGTCAAGTGTACGTAAGCGTGATAGTGCTACATAGCTCATGCCTTCTTTAAAGACTGTGTTACCAATATCTATCATTGCTTTGTCTATGGTAAGACCTTGTGATTTATGAATCGTGACTGCGTATGCAAGAGTTAGAGAAAATTGTTCTCTGAGTACATACATATCTTTGAAGAGAAGGAATCTAGCTGTTGAGCGTCCTATCCTTTTTACTTCTGAAAGTTTGTCAAAGAGTATATTGACAAACTGAATTTTGTTGTCGCGTGGGTATGTTTGAAAGCCAACAACTGTACCCAGTGCTCCATTAACCAGTCATTGGTCCACGTCAGGGTTACGTTTAAGCATTACTCTGCAATTTAAGGATAATTTTAATATCTTTTCTAAGCCTGCTGTGTTTGAGATTGATTTTTCTAAACTATTTAGTCTTGTTGTGGCTTGGTCACACATGGGTAGTGTCATACCATGTACATCTAGTTTGTCTGTGGCGCTAATTTCCATGATTGGTTGCATTTCTTTACTTAGCATGATTTCATTGAATTTGAAACAGCTTGCAAGAGTTGGCATTAAGGCCATACAATTGACATTTTTGTGGGCTAATTGTTCCATAACATCTGTAGCACATGCATTATCGCCATAAAGTGCATTAATGTGCCGGGTTTTCAATATTGCTTCTGCTTCTTTAGAAAGTATACCAACTCTGATACTTTTTGGCATAAGTGAGATCTGCAAATTGCCACATTTTTTCTGTTAATTCTCTGCATTGGAAATGTTGCCAAAGGTTGACATTTCCAATGCTGCCAACAGTTTTACGGCAGAGTTTGTGTCCTAATGTTTTACAAATAGGCTCAACTTTTACTGGTGTTAATTGAAGTAGATCTCCAAAAACAATAATGTGTTTTCCTGCAAAGAGCTCTTCATAGTCTGTTTTGAGTACTTCTTGTAAACTGAGGTGAATCAAAGCTAACATCAGGTTGGAGACCATGCTCACTTCATCTATTAGTAGCATTTTCATTTGTTTCAATACTCTGCGTAATTCCATTGCAGCTTCTGCAGAAAGTTTGTAATAGTCTAATTTGTTCTGGTGTTCTACTGGTAATAGTAGTAATCGGTGTAATGTAACACCACCTATGTTGTAGGCAGCTAAACCTGTGGGGGCAGTGACAACAGCTGACTGTTGTTTGTCAATTGTTGAAGGAACTTACTAATGATTTTGATTAGGAATGTTTTGCCAGAACCAGCTTCACCACTGACGTACAGTAGTATAGGTTTATAATTATGGCAGGAACATCCTTTATTTTCATGTTTTACACCATGTGCAATTTGTTTTGTTACTTCTTGAAAAATGCTACTTTGCTCATTGTTTAGTTTTGATTGTAGTATAGTTAAGTCTTCTTTATCTTCATACTGACACATGGTGTTTTCTACTTCTATCATAGCTAATTCTGCCTCATTTATTATTAGTGGTTCTCCCAGTGGTTCTTGGCTTCCTGTTACAGAGGATTGACTACTGTCAGGAGTGTCCTTATCTAGTTGGGCTTGGAGTTCTTCTTCGTCTTGCTGTTCATTGTGCAACATTGTTTTGTACTGTGTAAAGTTTACATTAGTTATAGTGGTTTCATTTGCTTTGAAAGCATCCCCATATGAGTCATAGTTATCTAGTAATTGTTCTTCTTTTCTCCATGGATTGAAGAGTTGTAGCAGGGACATGTAATATACTTCTTTATGTTGAGGAGTCTTTAATGACAATTTGATATGATTAATTAAATTTGGTTTAGTGAGTTTAACTAAGCTGCCTTCACAGTTTGTCACTCTATATTTACCTTTTTTTCATCAGGTTTCATGTTATTTTTGTATGTGTAGTTTTGGACTATGTGGTATAGACACATATTTTCCAAAGTATTACTTCTGTTTGGGTAGTATGTGTCTAATAAATTGTTTTTTAAAATGTCTTGGCTGTTGGGATCATGTTTGGCTATTGTTTCTATATCTTCATATGATTTTAGAACTCTTTTTCTAGATTTAGCTGGACCAAGACTTAGCCATACTATATTTTCAGATTTACCATACAATGTAGTACCAGTTAAACAATCAGCTGCTTCATATGATCCACATTCTCTATGGGTGAACATTTTTATGCCCAAGCTGTATAATTTCTGAGATACTGTTTTATCTAATGACAGGTCATTCCAGAGGTCTTGGAGCTCTGTCTTTTCTGCTTTAGTTAAGATTGCTGTGACATATCATGCAACTGCAGTAGAATTGTCTGCAGTGTACTGCACATCTATGTTTGCATTCCATAAGTGGGCAATTATTGCATTATAATCATTGATATATTTTTCTTCTTCTTTTCTTTTTATGTAATATGTATTTTTAGGTGACTTACCTTTAACACTATGTCTAACTGAAGACATGAGGTTGTTCACTTGACCTGTATTTGTAACTGGTCTAGGGAAACCAAATCGGCATTTGGTGTAGTATTTCCCTTTGTTTTTGTATTTGCGACAACAATATTTTCCACATTTGTGTCTTTGAAATTGTAAAATTTGTGCATGAAGATCACTATTTGTGGCTTCTGATGGAATTTCACAAGTGACATATTTTTCAATAAACTGTAAAACAGTGGCATCACTGTCTTGACCAAATTTAGGAGCATCTTTAATCCATAAAAGCATGTGGATATGTGGTGCTCCTCTGGCTTGGTATTCTTTTCTCCAAAAGAAGTGTTGCACTTCTCCAAGCGGAGGAACAGTTTTATTACAAATAAAATGTAGCACAGCAATGAAGCGATTGTGAAAATATCTTGAAACATTAACAGGATCCAAAGAACAAAGTTCTCCAGTTGTTAGTATATCTATGTTTGTTTTGTTTTTATTTGATATGCGTAGGAAATCATGCAAATCTTCCCATGCATATTCTGCACAACTTAATGTAACAAACTAAGTGGGTGGGCCAAGGTTTCTGATCATACAACGTAGATCTCCATGACGTCGAAACCAGTACTCTTTCGTACCACGCATATTTGCTAATAGATACGTAATATTTGATTGTGAAACCTCATCCTTTTGTTGCACTTTTTCTAATAATTGTGTAGCTGTCATATTTTGAAAGTGTGATCCTGATTTTAATATGTGTGCAACTCCGTAACATAAAGTTGCTAGTGGGATCTTCAGAATACATCCGTAATGAGCGGTATTCTGAAGCTGATATTTGAATAGGTCTATCATCATACCCTCCTCCTTTGCCAGTAGGAAAGAGTAGAGGAAAAGCATGTGCTTCTATACTTTTTTCCCATATGCTGATTGGCGATCCTTTTGTTTGACGCATTTGGTAAGTTTCCAGTATATCTTCTACCATGTCATTACAGTGCAAAGGATGAATTGTATAATGGTCTAAAGTATTTGATATTGTAGCAGGATCTAGTAGCTCAAATTGACCAGCTTCTTGTGTTTCTTGAATTATTTCAGTTGTATCTTTCAAGTTTTCTTCAATATTAATTTCTTTGTAATATTCATTATTCTCTTTAAGATATTGGAAGGCGTGTCTAACTTTATATAAATCTACCAGCTGTTGCCATATTTTTTTGTCTTTTGTAGGTACTCCATTTACTAAGATAATTAAAGATTGCTGCATTGGACGTTGCACTCCTAGAGTATGCACATTTTCTTTTAGATCTAATGGTAAATAAACTACTTATCCACGAATGCCTTTTACCAATTCAGAGGGAGGTAATTTTGCTGTTTTTGGTTGAAGGCGTATTATTGCTTGAAATGGGTGTACTGTTTGAATTATGATGCTCTCATATAAATTAAGTTGTTATAGGGGTTTTGGTACTGGGTATAATTCCAAATTATTTGTGATAGCACGTGAAGGAGTTTGGTTGTTGTCAAGATTTTTAGTGCAGTAACTGCAAAGTATTAAGGGCTCAGTTATTTCGTATTTGTTTTCTGCTACAAGATAGAGAGCTAATTCAAACCAGTTAGAATCTTCATTGTCTTCTATTTTGTATGATAGGTCTACAGTTTTTGTGTTACTTTTATAAAAAGTTCTACGGCAACATACACATACATGGTTTGGTACTTCAGCTGATGTACTTTTAAATTTTAGTATTTCTTTTTTGTATGTGTTTAGCAAAAGGTTGCCATGTGTAGAATTGTTGCTTAGTTGGTTTAAAGCCATTTCATTCTGTAAATGGCTTTCACTTCCAAAATATTTTTTCTGGATATAGTGAATTTCTTCAAGTAGGTCTTTTGCTGTACCATGTAGAAGGATGTTATTTAACTTTGCTAGTGCTAAAGCAGGACTTTTAGCATAGTGCAGTTTATAGACTAGATTTCTTATAGTTGAATGATGTGTTGATATCCTTTTGATATCATGGAAAGTGGTTTTGCAAGTAGGTCCTGTAATGCAGGCCAATGAATGTCCTTGTAGTCCTGTGTACTTGCGCACTGGACAGGTATCCATATTTTGCAGTAATTTAATTTTGATTTTGTCTTTGCTTTTTACATATTTATTAAGGAATTGGCGTAAAGATTTGAAACATTGTTTGGGAATGTTACACATTGACGTGCATGGCCATTTGTACACTAGACGTTCTGATTCAGTTGAATGGAGGGCTAATTCTAAGTTTTCAGGGCATATTTTTGTAAGGAGTACTTCTTGTTCCATTATGGTATTATTCACTTTTTCATAACCTCGACCACTGCTATGTATGGCAATTGTATTTGTTTGCTTTTGTTTGTACGCTTCTTCATTAAAATATGGTTCTGTGCTTGTAGTATGATTCCATTCACCTCCGCAGATACTTAAGAAGTTCTTTCTGTTGACATTTCGCTTATTGAGAAGTCTTTTTTGTAATTTAGTTATTAGTTTTGTTAGTGGTTTCATTTTGTTCAACAGTAAAATAAATAACTTTCTTTTGAGAAGAATTGAACTGTCCATCAACGCTTCTAAGATTAATTTCCTTCGATAGGTTTTAAGCATTGAACCTGATTTCTCTCCTGTTTTTATAGGATTTTGAAGGACTTTGTGACGGGACATTTTGGCTAAAATACTTTTCTTGGTATGCTTACTTTGCACTATAGTAAAATTTGAAGAAGTCGTTTTATCTGTAGTGATAGCTGATTTTCTGTTAATTGTTTTTTGGTTTGTTTTACATTTTGATAGAGGAGGCAAAGTTTTTGTACTTGAAACTTCTTGTGTTTCACTAAATGACTGTATTAGCTGTTTTGTTTCAACTTTTTTTTTTACAAATTCTGCTAGAGATGGATGCTTATGTTGGACACTTTTATTTTCATTTGCTCTACTTTTGCGTTGCTTTCTACGGACTTGACATTTGGTAGGCATTCTTTAGGGTCTGTTGAAAAATATATGGGTTCAGGTGTTCTGGAATGTATGTGTGCTGTGTACATGAGTGTTTGAGTAAGATGATAAAGATGTATGTAATGGTGTGTGATTGTGCATTGGGAACTACAACTAGTAGGGATAGGTATTCTTGAATTTATGTGTTACTAAACTGGGGTTCAGATGACAAAAAAAAGTAAGCTACTGGTGTGGAAAAGTACAAATACTAAATCTAATGTATACAATTTAAACAGTTGTTTGTTCTATAATATGAAAATTGTAGCGGTTCAGTTGGGTAATTTGTGTGTCCAAAAATAGGAATTTGTGGGCCATTCTGGCTGTAAATCTCTGTTTAAGATATGGAGATTTTTGGACAAAATGGTACACAATCTCTATTTTTAGGCACAGAAATAGCTTGTATTAACGTTATAGTATGTTTGATTAATAATACAAATATTATGGTGATATTCTACTTACTTTTTTTCTTAAATTAACAGGTAACTTCTTAGTTCTTCTTTGTTCTTCGAATTCGGCTGCTTCTTTTCAGGAGACTGGTCTTCACTGCAATTGTAAAAGCTTCAAATTAGTAACTTTGTTTGTATATAGCGCTGTTTTTAATTTAGATATTGATTTTTTTAATTGAAATCCTCAGTGCCTTCTTTAAAACCATTAAACTAATTTATTTACATAAGATACATTGCATCAGTTCAGTACATATGATATGTTCTTAATGAACAAATTGTATTGAATGAGTGTTGAATGACTAACTGTAGCAAAAAAAAATATCTTTACTATGTCTTGTGAAAGTTATAATATACCAGTGAATACCACTATTTCTGTAACTAAGATGTTCTAGGTAATAGCGTCTCAATGTCATGTATAAATTAAAGTAATTAAGTAAATAAATAAATAAAAACAAAAAAATATGAAATTATATAAGTATTTTTTTAAAGATTTAAACATAGATTGTGCTTGCATGCAATTTTGTTTGAATATATGTAGTCTATATATTTAATTTAGAAAATGTTAGTTTAACATAATTTGAGTGTGTGTGTATAAAGAAAGTAAATAGTATAAAGGTTTATAAGTGATAGTTGATTTTAGGAATTTGAAAAAATACAGTAAATTCATTTTACATATTACACAAGCTAAAAGTCTGTTTGAAAATGTGTTCATCTACTGTACAGAAAATATGCATACCTGAAGTTTGTGTTCATGCATATGTATATGCATGGAGCGGCAAGTAGAAATCCTGGAGTCTTGTACAGTATTTCTGGTAGATGGTGCTTGCCAATGATATGATACTTGTACTCAGAGAGATTCACAGTACATTTGCAGTGCTGAGCTATGATGATGCAGTTAGGTGTGGAGGTCTTGAATGTGATTGGTGCATGGTCATGTGATTTCTTAGCTACATCCAATGAGGGAATGGCAGAGAGAGTGAAGTGGAAATGGTAGAAGGGCTGTTCATGTTACGATATGTCCGCGGACATGGCGGTAGTTCGCGGACATCGGGAGTTACATCCGGGGATTTTTGGGTTCAGAAGTCATGCAAATGAGAATGAGTACTAAAAGGGATTGGTTAGGAAAGTTTAGTGGGTGTGTTGTGCCAGAAGAGAGTTTCTCATATACTGTTTTTGCTGAGAGAACAACAGAAAGCTATGTCTGTGTATTTTAGGAAAAGGATTGTATGGATTTTGGGATATTCATGGATATATTGGTTGAAGGTGCATGCAGAAAGCTGTTGAGTGAGCTGTAGATCTTGGATTCCCACATGTGGAAGTACACTGGCATGGAGTACGTGGAATGAAGAGGTTGGACTTGCTACCTCTCTGTGCTACTTTGGAGACAGAGCAACATCCAGACATAATTGTAATTCATTGTGGAGGGAACAGTTTAGGACATGTGACTGGAACTTTTTTGCAATTTGCTATGAAAGAAGGACTGAGGAAGGTTATGGACATGTTTCCTAATTCTCAAGTGATATTTTCACGGATTGCGCAGAGACAAATGTGGCTTCGTTCTTCTTCATTTGGTCCACAAATGGAGTCCATCTTACTTATGGTGGTAATCAGATTTTTCTGAGAAATGTACACAATGCATTGCAACCTTTTTTGGAATTACAACATCCATTTTGAAGTAGGTGTTAAGCATTTATAATTTTTTACTTACAAACACCTCCCAAAGGCTCTTTTCAGAGCCACCACTTCCTCCCAGAGAAAATTGCAATGTTTGTGATGGGGTAGCAACCCAATTTTTTAAATGTTCGCGAACTGTCCGCGGACTTCTAAAAAATACAAAGGGCCCTGCTTCATTTATTTTCACTTCTATTTTTTAACTGTGAAAGGCGGCTCTGAAAAGAGCCTTATTTTTTTGGGGATTTTTGATATTTTGTATTTTTTTGGTTTTTTATACACGACACACTAGGAGAGGAGGGGAAAGGAAGGTAAAGGGGGTGACACCAACCACAGGGATAAGAAAGGGCGAGCTGAGAGAGGAAGATGTAGAGTGGGTTTTATTTGGGTAGTGAGCAGATCTTCTCGTGCTCTGAGACGATAGTGAAGTCGCTCCCCCCTGCAGAGTACTGTGTCACAGTACATACACACAACTGTGACCCTCGAAAGGTAAGGGTCATCAGAATTCTGTATGGCCTGTGAGGCAGCTTGAGGAAGACGCTGTCCCACAGAGGTGGTCCTTGTGGTGACAGGATCAGAAACAGAGGATGAAGTAGAGGAAATCAACCTGCTACGTTCTTCACAAGGTACAACCCTGCGAATAGCCCCAGAGTGAAATGACCTCAGGTATCGCTTCATAGTAGTGGTCCCAAAGCTGTACTTACTGTGCTTCCCGCGACTGAGTATCATTTTGCACTAATTGCAGGTAACACGGTTCGCACGAGCCTTAGGAACATTCCCATGAATGGTAAATAACATCCAAGACTCACGCCTAGTAGTAGGGTTTTCCTCTACCTCATTCTCATCATCCTCTTCTTCCTCCTACACATCCTCACTCCTGTTCCCCTCTTCAGGCCCTTGGGGAGGTGGTGGTGGTGGAGGGGGTGGGGGTGGTGCAGCACCAGGTGGCAGTTCAGCAGCCAGGGATGCCATCATAGATGCGATGGAAATCTGCAGTTGGCAGCAAAAATCGCTGTGTTTCGAAGAATAGTCAGAATAGTCAAATAGCACCCCTATAAAAGAACACCCCCTAGAGCTTATTCTCATTGTGTTTCTGACTATGATGTCGTGGGTGTTAGTCTTAGCAGTGCACGGTGGTGGCGGGAGTTATGGTTGCTTAGCTTACCATAACTGGCGAATTTCAAGGGTTTTTCGGTTTTACTTGGAACCATAACGTCCCTTTAACAAAGTTTTTTCACTGAATTTCATAGGTTTTTAGTAGCGCAACTTAACCATAACGTCCCTTTAACAAAGCTTTTTCACTGAATATATATATATATATATATATATATATATATATATATATATATATATATATATATATATGTTACCATTTACAAATTAATCTTAATATGTATGCAAGGAGCACATCGTGAAAAAATGCTCTGCTCTGATGGTAAGTATGCTACAGTGGCTGAAAAAGAAGATAAACAAAGAGAAGTTTGTGTATGCACACATGGAGTGCAAATTAATAAGTAGCGGTTAACCAGAGCAAGTTTGTAGGCATTAATGTAAAAGATACCTTATCCGTCAATGCTCCTTACGAAAGGTAGTTAGGAAAATTCCCGGCCAAGATTCGGATACTACGAATAAAATAAAGGGTAAAAGTAAACGCGATGCGTCAGACCGCGAGTGAATGGGCTAAGGCCAATGTCACTGTAGTTGTAATGTATATAATTGTATTGAGAGAAAAAAGTTTCTCCATACCTGAAAAGTAATTGGGATAGATCCCGCGTCGTGTGTTACCGATGATTCGGCAGGGCTACAATACGCAGTTCGTTGCTTCCGCATCTATGAGAAAAGGACCTAAAAGCGCGTCGCGTGACAGGTCACGCGCGCGTGATTGGTCCTTTGAATTGTGGTAGTTGGTGGCCATAAGTGTGCTAAAATGTTAAACTTAATGCTTATTGATGCCTCATATGTGATTGTAAGAACTAATAATAAGCTTATGCTGTGTGGTGAGGGCAATAATGCATTGGATCCCATTAATAAGAGTAAGAATAAAGACAGTATTATGTATATGACCATGGATGTACTTGTTGTAACCTCGTATGCAGCTGTATGGAATGATAATACAAAGATGCCAAATTAAACTTGCAATAAAATGATTAATCCCAATGTTGCAGTTGATATATATGTTGTCATTAATGTATGAGAGCACGTAAACAATAGGAGAGTGCACATCAGGAGTGTGCTGTTGATACCTGAAATGTCCTTAAGTTTAAGGAACAACTACAGACTATGCTTAGTGTAATTGTATTGGGTCTGGATGAACAGTTGCAAATTGGCACAAAACTCTTGATAAAAATTGTGTGCGTTAGCACTTGTCCATGTGTGATCAAAAGCACATAAGCAACACCATTGCATTCCACATAAACAGAGAATCCATAGTGAAATATGGAAAATAGTACTGCCAATATTAGAGAATATGTACCAACATTACCATAATATATTAGAGAAAGACATTCAGTTCTGTGTCCGTATTTAGTCCAAGACTGGTACAGCGGAGCTTGGCAATGGTCTGTGCCTCAAGCTGTCGTAGAAGCAGTTGTCGATCTCGGATGAGAGTGTGCTTGTATTAACCCAATAAACCTGAGATCACTAACTGAGTCCATTTGGTGATGTAGCTGTCAATGCGAGGCAAGTGGCAATTTAGGATCTTGGCTCTTCAAATGTGCAAAATGTTCAATTCTCTGATAGTAGAGCCTACATACACCTTTAAGGGCACAGGCATATAAAGGCATATAAGGGCAAGGGCATATAGCGCTTCCATACAATAAGATTCTGTTTGAATTGGTGGTCAATATAGATGTATTTGAAACTAGGACTACGTTTATTTTTTAGGGTCGAAGCTTTAGTAAGTACAAAATCAGGTTTATCTGAAATGTAATTTCTTAGACCATCATCTAATTGTAGGATGTGCCAATGCTTGTTACATATCTTTTGGAAAACCTTGTTTTTATTGTAATATGTTGTAATCATACATGTGCTATTTTCCCCCTGGATAGATTTTGGTTTTAGGGCTTAGTAGTGATATTCTCTTTCTGCTGTCAGCGTGCCTACTTGCCTCATTGATACAATTGGTGGTGTATCCCCTCTCCAAAAATCTTTTTTCAACAGCAGTTGATTCTTGTTGGTTGGCAATTTCTCCATTACAATTGAGTCTTGCTCTTATGAACTCCCCCTTAGGGATATTGGTTATTACACTACTTTTATGGCAGCTAAATGCAGGAAGGACTGCATTGACCTTGGTAAGTTTCTTAAATGTTCTCATGCATATTTTATCCTCAACAATCTCTATGTGCAGGTCCAAAAAATTGATGTGACAGGTACTCTTCTCTAAGGTGAGTTCCAATCCAAATGTGTTGTTATTAAGATAGTGGGTGAATGTATCCAGCTTGTCCTCTGTTCCCTTGCATATAATCAAAACATCATCAATATATCGAATCCAGTACTTTGCTGCTGGGAAAATGTCTTTGCTCTTCGCTCCTGCTGTAGATTTAAGAAACTCTATATTACCCCAGGCACGGCGCAGAGTGCCTGTGCGGAGTCCCAAGCCTATTCTAGTCACTTGTGAAAATGCTGGACGTGAGGAGGCTCAGCATAGTACTTTGCTGCTGGGAAAAAGTCTTTGCTCTTCACTACTGCTCTAGCTTTAAGAAACTCTATATCACCCCAGGCAAGGTGCGGAGTGCCTGTGCAGAGTCCCAAGCCGGGTCCAGTCTCTCATGAAAAGGCTGGACATGAGGAGGCTTGGCATATCTATGGCAAATCTTCGGGCCGTCACCGGATCCCCATTGGCTCCCACACCCTGCCAGCTCCTCCCCTCCTGCTTTAAATGGAGGAGGAGGAGACCGGCAGGCGAAGCCCCAGGGAGAAGGCCGTGGGACAAGGCCTTTTTCCCTCTCTGCAGCTCTGCTGCGAGGGATAACGCCACTACAGCAAGACTTTGCCGCCTGGACTTCAGGAGACTGCTCCAGACAGCCGCCGCTCACCGAATCCACATTGCTGCCTATGAAAGTGAAAATTGCACAGAGCCGCGAGGAGGCCGCGCTGGTTGCCCTGGCAACCCTTGTAAACATTTCCCCGAGTGGGAACTTGCCCACAAAAATCTTCGGGCCGTCACCGGATCCCCATTGGCTCCCACACCCTGCCAGCTCCTCCCCTCCTGCCTTAATTGGAGGAGGAGGAGACTGGCAGGCGAAGCCGCAGGGAGAAGGCCGTGGGAAAAGGCCTTTCTCCCTCTCTGCAGCTCTCCGCTGCTTGGAGCTGCCGTTTGCCAGGCCCCGCTGGGCTCCTAAAGGTAAGGGTCATGCACCCCCTTGTGCACATACCAGACACCCGTGTTGGCCTGTAGCACTCAGAAACAACCGACTCGGCTCACGCTTCACGTCGAAGCACAATCCTACATCCCCGCCCTCCATCACCATCCGCAACGCCCACCTAAGAATGCGGTCAAGGGAATGCTATGCCTCACCCAAACCTGCGCTCACCTCACTTAGTCTCCGCTCCCAAAGCAAAGCACCAGCCCATAATGGAACCTCGCTCCCCAACATGCCTGCTCAACATAATCCCCTAAGAGCCCACAAGCAACCTGCCCTCACCAGAGACACAGAGACACCGCCGCCAGCCAATTCAACTGCCCGCCATTGTAACCCTAAAGCTTATGCGGACGGCTATGCCTGTGTGCTTACTGCCCCCATGACTGCCATAGATACTGCCAGCACTGCCTCCAGTGCAACTGTTGATTGCCATGCCTGTGTGCCCATTGCTCCCTTGAATGCCATTGATACTGCTAGCACTGCCCCTAGTGCCACTGTTGAGTACCATGCCTGTGTGCCCATTGCTCCCTTGAATGCCATTGATACGGCTAGCACTGCCCCTAGTGCCACTGTTGATCACCATGCCTATGTGCCCATTGCTCCCTTGAATGTCATTGATACTGCTAGCACTGCCTCTAGTGCCACTGTTGATTACCATGCCTGTGTGCCCATTGCACCCTTGAATGCCATTGGTATTGCTATCACTGCCTTCAGTGCCACTGTTGATTGCCATCCATGTGTACCCACTGCCCCCTTCACTACTCTAAAGGAACCTACCAGCATTAAGCTCGCCAACCCACCAGCTTCAATCAGCAGCAGCACACCTGACCTAAAATGTGCCATGGTGAACTCCAGGTCGATCCCTGCCCACACCCTGGATGTACACGACCTGATTACTAATGACCACCTAGATCTTCTCTTCATTTGTGAAACTTGGCTCCACGAATCTTCCGGCCCTGCCCTCTGCCTGGCCATCCCCAACGTCTACACCATATTCAGACAGGATAGGGTCGGCCAAAGAGGGGGAGGTATTGCCATTATTGCCAGAGACACTCTTAACATTAGAAGAATTCAAAGTGACTTAGGACCCAACGCTGAATATCTTCTAATCAAACTCCAAACCTCGCCCACCTCCACCATAGCCTTCCATCTAGTGTACCGTCCTCCTGGCCCCTCTTCTGAGTTCCAAGAGGGTCTCATACATGCTTTGTCCAACAACATCAAAAAACCTCCAAGATAGTACTACTAGGTGACCTTAATCTTAGCCTCAATGACAGTAACGATGCCCAAGCTTCTACTCTACATAAAGCCCTGTCCACCTTAGGGTTCATCCAGTCCATCACTGAGCCTACCCACATTAAAGGCCAGACGCTTGACTCGGTAACGCATCATAACTGTCCCATCCTTATCCCAGAGATCTCCCCAGTCCCCTGGTCAGATCATTTCTGCATCAAACTCAACATTGCTACCACGACAGGGCCCACAAGACCCAACCCAACATTGCCAGCAGCCCTCTCTAGAAGCTTGCGCACACTCACTACTGAAAACCTCCTTCCTCACCTCCTAGTTCCTGCCCTCCAGCCTCCCTTCCCAAATGATCCTAACCGCCTCGCTAACACCTTTAAACAAGTCATCACTTGCGCTGTAGACGCCATAGCACCGCTCACACTTAAGAAAGCGAAGAAATCAAAGCACTCCAACGCCTGGTTCACCCAAGAACTTATAGAATTACGGTCCTCTAAAAGGCGCCTGCTTGCGTCCTGGAGAAAAAATCCTAACGAAACAACCAAAATAGCTTTCAAAAACTGTTCTAAACAGTACAAAATAGCCATCACTCAGGCTAAAGCTGCATCCTTCAACACTAGGATCGACAATGCCAAATCTGGGACCAAAGAGATCTTTGCAATCTTCAGTGAATTTGAGACACCTACCACCCCTCCTTCAACCATCATCAAGGATGAGTCTTGGTGCAACACTATTCAAACCGCCATGCTAGACAAGCTTGACACGCTGCACGCTAAAATTATAGCACACCAAAAAGCCTTACTATCCATCTTAGAAATACAGCCCCCTTCCCCTCCACCCAACGCAGTGAGGAGCTACCCATTTTTGACTTCTCTGACCTGACTGAAGCAGAAGTTATAGGCCTTATCAAATCCATTAAGCCTTCCAACTGCAAAGTTGATGCTTGCCCGGCACACATCATTAAAGAATGCGCCCACTCCTTGGCTCCCTTCATCACTGCCTTCATTAATTCATCCTTCCGCTCAGCTCAGGTACCTACCTCCCTGAAGGAGGCCTGGGTCCGCCCACTCCTAAAGAAATTATCCCTTGATCCAATGGCTCCTGGGAACTACAGACCGATCACTACTGTCCCCTTCTTGCTAAAGATTCTTGATAAAGCAGCCTACCTGCAAGTTCAAAAATTCTTGGAAGAAAACCAACTCCTAGGGCTGCGCCAATCTGGCATCAGGCCGCGGCACAGATAACCATCAAATCGTAATTAAGGAAGCTGACAAGGGAGGCAACGTGGTCATAATGGGCAGCGTAGACTACATCAGAATGGCTAACACCCACCTAACCACTCCAGGTTGCTATGACACCATAAATAAGAACCCTACGAATGAAATCATAACAGAAACCAACAACATGCTGGCCAAATGGCATAAACGTGGATTGCTATCAGACGATGAAATGAAATATTTACAACCTTCACACCCCAGGATGCCAACTATCTACTTCTTACCCAAGATTCACAAGATATTTGACCCTATACCGGAAGGACAACCAATACTGAGCGGATTAGGATGGATCACGGAACCTTTGAATAAATACATCAACAATGTTCTGGAACCTGAGGTACCAAAGATACCTACTTTCCTACGCGACACTATGCACACCTTGCTGATTCTAAAAGAAATTGTATGGAACAATGACTACACTCTTGTCACTCTCGACGTGAAAGCCCTGTACACGTCCATTGATCACGGACTAGCCCTCAAGGCCATTGATTTTGCCTTTACTAAAGCATCAGCCTCATTTTGGTCACGCCTGGAACTTACGAAAGAATTTCTGAAATTTTCACTAACTAATACCATCTTCCTTTTTGATCAGCAATACTATAAGCAAACCAAA
The DNA here is from genome assembly GCF_040938575.1 of Ambystoma mexicanum. Classification (NCBI taxonomy): domain Eukaryota; kingdom Metazoa; phylum Chordata; class Amphibia; order Caudata; family Ambystomatidae; genus Ambystoma; species Ambystoma mexicanum. The sequence continues at coordinate 236,347,044 of NC_090933.1, forward strand.
GGTATAGCAATGGGGGCTACATATGCACCCGCCATGGCCAACCTTTTCATGCACCATTACGAACAAGTGCATGCATTTACCAACCATGACTTCAACAAACTGATCCACACTTGGATGAGATACATTGATGATATTTTGATGATCTGGCGTGGAACAAAAGAGGAACTTGACTCATTCCAACTTTACCTTAACACAAACAACTTTGGCATTGAATTAACAGGCTCCTCAAGCAAAGCAAATATAGATTTTCTGGATATCACCATCACACCAATGGGGACTAGACTTATGACAACAACCTTCAGGAAACCGACGGAAGTCAACTCAGTCCTTCATGCCTCGAGCTGCCACAAGAAATCGGTAATCAACAACATCCCAAAAGGAGAATTTCTACAAGCAAAAAGAAACTGCAGTGATCTACCAGCATTTGGAACGGAATGCACAACACTCAGCAAACGTTTTCAAGAAAGAGGATACCCGGAACAAGCAATCCAGGCAGCCATAACCATGGCCCATAAAAGGGAAAGAAGTACACTCCTGACCCCGAAAGTACACACCAGCAAAGAGGCAACAATGGACAGCCCAATACGATACATCACCCAATTTTGCAGTAACAGCCACCGAGTTCAGAAAATCCTTAAAAGACATTGGCACATCTTAACAATTGATGAAGATATCAAGGCATGGATCCCAGAGAAACCCACTTTAACCTTTACCAAAGCAAGAACACTAAAAAACATCCTTATTCCATCTTTCATGGCACCGATCACCAAAACCAGTACCAACTGGCTTACTAACAACAAACCAGTAGGGTTTTATAAATTTGGAACCTGTTCCATGTGTAAATTCACTACCACGACCAAAACTGTAACTTTTAGTACCATTGACACACACAAGATTGAACAATAGATCAATTGCAAATCCAAATTCGTGGTTTATGTTATCAACTGTGTCTGTAACTGCAAATATATTGGAAGCACCAAAAGAGAGCTCAGAACAAGGATTAGGGAGCACCTGAACTCCCTGCATTCTCAGGACAACCGATACCCACTGGCGCTACACTGGCAAGAAAAACACCAGTGGGACAACAAGGAAGACATCACCTTTATGGGCCTGGAGAAAATCCCAATCAATATAAGAGGTGGAGACCGAGAACTCCAACTACGTCAGAAGGAAGCAAAACTGATATGCAAATATTGATTTGTCACCTTTGGATTAAACAGTGACCACGACTTTCATGTTTTCTTATAAAAATGTCAACCTTGTTTTGAAATCTGCATGACTCATTTTACCATCACCTTCAAAGAATGTGAGTGTCAATAGGCAACCCTTATTGGACACATCATACCCCCCAAACCTTAAAACCTGATGTGTGGCAACCTTTGCCCTTCCACCCCACCGCATACCTTAGCCGCATTATCCCTTGACAATCCTGTCCTCCTCACCACCCTCATTGGCCACCAACTGGTCATTGGACTCCCCCTGTCAGCCTAATCAGGGCTTTTTCCAATTCTTCCTTCATTAACTCAGCCACCTTAGGCCACTTCATTATCTGCTCTTTGAACACGATTGTCCACCTTCCTTCAGGTTCATATATCCATGTGACGCTTGTATTAACAAACTTACCTCCTTCACGTAACAACCTGGTGATTACCACCTAATTCATGCCTTACTAACCGTGGCGGTGCGCCAGTCAGCACCTAGACACGAATGGAATAGACACAAAGTGAATAGCCTATCCTTGGGCGTCTCTCAACGAGCCAATCAGATCGCTAGAATTCGAAACCAATCAAATTGCACCTTCCTTATCTACAGGAAGTAACGTGCATTCCCACCAGACGACCGTTGCCTCCACCACTCCGTGTACCCTCCTGCCTAACCGGACAAGGTAAGCATCGAGCGCATTACCACGCGTTCCTTGCAGAATACAGCTGCCCTAGCCTGCTGATCATGTTTGCTTTCACAAATTGCCCATGCATCTTCTCGCGTACGCGGGTTTTTATTTAGATGAGACTGATCACTTGTACCATGCTTCTAAGTCCTTTGTCCACAACGGCCACTATGCACTGCCCCTAGGGCGCCGCTCCGCTCAATGGAGCCCGCGCATCACGTTAGTTTTCACAAACTCGCCCATGCATCTGCTCGCGTATGCAGTTCGTTCTAATTAGACGAGACTGATCACTTGCACCATGCTTTTTAGTCCTCTGCCCACACCGGCTGCTACGCACTGCCCACAGGGCGCCGCTCGGCTCAACTGAGCGCGCGTCCATGCAAATAGCCAGCCTCCATGCTATAAATCCCCGGAACACGCTGTCATGAGGGATAGGCTTACCTATCCCCCCTCACTCCGCTGAACACAGACACCTGGGAATTCCCCACATGGGTGGCGCTGCACACACACGCCAGCCCCATTTTTGTAATTAGGCACCAGCCACTTTAACACCAGGAGTAATAACGCGACTAGCAAGCGGGCACTCATGGTAATTAACATGAGCTTGCCCACCTGCTAACCTCACAATTCCAAACTCCAGGCACAATTGCACCACGCAAGTCCTAAGGCAACATTGGCCAATTTAACATCCTTCTCACCAGCTAGCACTGACCCTCTCGACTCGAGGCCAACAAGGGACTCATTATTAGTAAGGCTACAAGCATCCTGGTAGCCCCAATCAAATGCCGCGCACACACGTGACTCACCCTTCCTATGCCAACCCGCTAGCTCCTTTCTGATGTATCCCCTCCCTCAAACTCTAAAAACCATCTTCCTTTCAGAAACGGCTATCCAGCCCCCTGGCATCCTCACCTGGGTAGGACCAGCCCACCTCTTTGAAGCTCACGAAATAACTCAATTGGGTAAGACCTTGTAACCCTCTTTTTGTTGGGCAAATTGAAACCTATGCAGCCCTCCCCAAACTAACTATCAATTCTCATTTTTCTTCTCTTTCCCTTGGTACTTTGTCTCCTTTTCTACTACAAATCATATTACAACTTGGCTTCTTGATTTATAACTAACTGCTATATGACTGTGTCTAAATAACTCTGTTACTATCACTTACGATCATCCAACATGGTAAATCACCTCCCCTGGGTGTCACTATATGCTGTGATTTCGCATTTATTTTGTCTCAACTGGTTTTGTTTTTAAAAATCGTTTTTGAATATTTGCATTATGTGTATGAAATGACCATTATCAAATACTGATTGACCTTGAAAATCACCACACTGGGTACACCTTATCACTACCACACCAATTTTTAAAATCACAGCCTTGAAAAAGACTAAGGTCGAAATTCGCTTCGGCTTTGTGAAGTGCCATTATGTTACAAATGTATTTCATTAGTTCTGATTAACTAAGGAAATAAAACAAATCACGTGTTTAACACAAAACAAACTTGACTCATCCATTACCTGTGAAAGTTGCTAAACTAACAAACCCCGGACCATCTAATCCGACCAGCGCCTACAGGTCCACAATCTGTCAAACCCCCCAAATGTTCTAACAACATTCATAATGTCTGCGGACATTAAAAGTTTCCATAGACCATAGTTGAAATGTTTGACTCTATGGATATGATATGCTGCGGTGGTTGTTGCCAGGGCATAGAGTCTTGGGTGCATGGCCATTTGGCCATGCACCCAAGACTCTATGCCCTGGCAACAACCACCGCAGCATATCACATTCATATTTGCTTATAACTTTGGGTGAAAAACAAATGTATAAGGAACAAAGGTATTAGATACTATGGATGTGATATGCTGCTATGGTTCTCCTTATTATTGTATACTTACTGTTTGGTCTAGTAACCGGAGTACATGTATTTCTTGTTAATTTCTGTGATAAAAGAAAATAGCATGTTAGTATTAGTATTTTGTAATGACTTATTACATTGTATAATCAATATACTTTTTTTTTTGGACCCTCATATTTAGTAGATTACAAATCAGAGTACTGTGAAATTTGCTCAGTTTCTGTATTTGTTGCTAAAATCATTGGGTCTGTGGGAGAAAAACAAATCCATTTTGGATTAAAAAAAAACCTTTTTCTGTTATGCTACACTTTATTTGTTTGTTTGTTTTCAGTGTTCACTTGTTGTTTCTGGCTAATGCTTTATACTTTGGCTTGTTGTATTTTATGGAGCAGTAACATATTTATTTGTTTTTATATTATAAAATTTTGGAGCAGTTAGATACCAATTGGCGTATTCTAACTGTCTATTTTTTTGATATATTTTAGTGGTATTGATTTATCTATTTGGATATTGTTAACTTTTGGGACAGTTAGATACCAATTGGCGTATTCTAACTGTGTATTTTTTGGTCTAATTTAGTGGTATTCATTTTTCTGATTAGTTGTTGTAGAATCTTTGAGCAGTTAGATAGCTTTTTGAGTATTCTAACAGTTTATATTTTTGTAACACAAGTTTGCTTAGGGTTTAAATACAGTTTAGTTATCAAATTTTGGTTTCAAGAACATCAAATAAGCGTTTGTAAGATTTCCTGGTAATCTCTGCTTTAGAGTAATGGTACTATCATTACATTCAAACCATCCACATTTCTTTTTTATATATGCAGTGTAGTGCCCTGAATTGGTTGTGGCTCCTGCGTGGTAGATTATACCTATTGTTGTGAAGGTTGTCTTACCAAGTGATATTTCACCATGTGTGAATCCAGTCAGCTTGCAGTTGTTTTTGGTACCATCTGCATTGTAACGTAGAAGCATTAGTATTATGTATTTACTATGTTACTATGTGTTTGTATTACTAACGTGGAGCGATTATCTGAATTGCAGGTAGAGCATAATCTACCATGGTTTGCATTTTGTACAAGTCGCTGAAATGGAATGGATTCACAATTTGGTATTGATATATATATATATGAAGCGTTCATTGGGGATTTCTTCTTGTGTCACATTGTTGCAGAGAGTGCATGTATGTTTCCCCATGTATGAAATCTGAAAGATTTCATTTATAGGTATGTTTTTGTTTTCCACTACTTGTAGTACGTACATTAGAAATTCTTGTGGATCTTCATGTGGGTTTATAGTGAATTTCACCATTCCAGCACAGTAGTCCAATTGTTGTCTTATTCCATAAACACTATACGTGTTGTCAGGATTGTTTGCTGCATTTCTGTGAAGTACTAACATTTGCAAACACTATGGGTCTGTACTGTGTAAGTAAGTGTTGTCAACAATTGGTGGTAATTGAAATAGAATATTCATTGCTACATATGCGTAGCAACTTACACCAACTATATTTGAGAATTTAAATGGTCCAGGTAGTTCTGTATCTAACTGCTTTTTTTGGAGTTTGTCTTCCTTCTTTAAAGAAGTACCTGGTTTACTTTCCCTAATTGATTCTTTTTTGCTTGTAGTACTTGATGAAGTATTAGTTTCTTTTACTCTCTTTGGAGGATTTGCAGTGACATCCTGTTGCATTTCTGTTTGATTTATTTTTCTTTTATAAAGTTTTACTTTTTGTGGAACAGAATATGTGTTTAGGTGGTGGGTGTATAGTGAGCGAAATCTATTGTATTCTAAAATGCAAGGAATATCAGCGTTTATTTTACTTGCATCAAAGTTGATTAGAAATAGACCGTCAAGTGTACGTAAGCGTGATAGTGCTACATAGCTCATGCCTTCTTTAAAGACTGTGTTACCAATATCTATCATTGCTTTGTCTATGGTAAGACCTTGTGATTTATGAATCGTGACTGCGTATGCAAGAGTTAGAGAAAATTGTTCTCTGCGTACATACATATCTTTGAAGAGAAGGAATCTAGCTGTTGAGCGTCCTATCCTTTTTACTTCTGAAAGTTTGTCAAAGAGTATATTGACAAACTGAATTTTGTTGTCGCGTGGGTATGTTTGAAAGCCAACAACTGTACCCAGTGCTCCATTAACCAGTCATTGGTCCACGTCAGGGTTACGTTTAAGCATTACTCTGCAATTTAAGGATAATTTTAATATCTTTTCTAAGCCTGCTGTGTTTGAGATTGATTTTTCTAAACTATTTAGTCTTGTTGTGGCTTGGTCACACATGGGTAGTGTCATACCATGTACATCTAGTTTGTCTGTGGCGCTAATTTCCATGATTGGTTGCATTTCTTTACTTAGCATGATTTCATTGAATTTGAAACAGCTTGCAAGAGTTGGCATTAAGGCCATACAATTGACATTTTTGTGGGCTAATTGTTCCATAACATCTGTAGCACATGCATTATCACCATAAAGTGCATTAATGTGCCGGGTTTTCAATATTGCTTCTGCTTCTTTAGAAAGTATACCAACTCTGATACTTTTTGGCATAAGTGAGATCTGCAAATTGCCGCATGTTTTCTGTTAATTCTCTGCATTGGAAATGTTGCCAAAGGTTGACATTTCCAATGCTGCCAACAGTTTTACGGCAGAGTTTGTGTCCTAATGTTTTACAAATAGGCTCACCTTTTACTGGTGTTAATTGAAGCAGATCTCCAAAAACAATAATGTGTTTTCCTGCAAAGAGCTCTTCATAGTCTGTTTTGAGTACTTCTTGTAAACTGAGGTGAATCAAAGCTAACATCAGGTTGAAGACCATGCTCACTTCATCTATTAGTAGCATTTTCATTTGTTTCAATACTCTGCGTAATTCCATTGCAGCTTCTGCCGAAAGTTTGTAATAGTCTAATTTGTTCTGGTGTTCTACTGGTTATAGTAGTAATCAGTGTAATGTAACACCACCTATGTTGTAGGCAGCTAAACCTGTGGGGGCAGTGACAACAGCTGACTGTTGTTTGTCAATTGTTGAAGGAACTTACTAATGATTTTGATTAGGAATGTTTTGCCAGAACCAGCTTCACCACTGACGTACAGTAGTATAGGTTTATAATTATGGCAGGAACATCCTTTATTTTCATGTTTTACACCATGTGCAATTTGTTTTGTTACTTCTTGAAAAATGCTACTTTGCTCATTGTTTAGTTTTGATTGTAGTATAGTTAAGTCTTCTTTATCTTCATACTGACACATGGTGTTTTCTACTTCTATCATAGCTAATTCTGCCTCATTTATTATTAGTGGTTCTCCCAGTGGTTCTTGGCTTCCTGTTACAGAGGATTGACTACTGTCAGGAGTGTCCTTATCTAGTTGGGCTTGGAGTTCTTCTTCGTCTTGCTGTTCATTGTGCACCATTGTTTTGTACTGTGTAAAGTTTACATTAGTTATAGTGGTTTCATTTGCTTTGAAAGCATCCCCATATGAGTCATAGTTATCTAGTAATTGTTCTTCTTTTCTCCATGGATTGAAGAGTTGTAGCAGGGACATGTAATATACTTCTTTATGTTGAGGAGTCTTTAATGACAATTTGATATGATTAATTAAATTTGGTTTAGTGAGTTTAACTAAGCTGCCTTCACAGTTTGTCACTCTATATTTACCTTTTTTTCATCAGGTTTCATATTATTTTTGTATGTGTAGTTTTGGGCTATGTGGTATAGACACATATTTTCCAAAGTATTACTTCTGTTTGGGTAGTATGTGTCCAATAAATTGTTTTTTTAAAATGTCTTGGCTGTTGGGATCATGTTTGGCTATTGTTTCTATATCTTCATATGATTTTAGAACTCTTTTTCTAGATTTAGCTGGACCAAGACTTAGCCATACTATATTTTCAGATTTACCATACAATGTAGTACCAGTTAAACAATCAGCTGCTTCATATGATCCACATTCTCTATGGGTGAGCATTTTTATGCCCAAGCTGTATAATTTCTGAGATACTGTTTTATCTGATGACAGGTCATTCCAGAGGTCTTGGAGCTCTGTCTTTTCTGCTTTAGTTAAGATTGCTGTGACATATCATGCAACTGCAGTAGAATTGTCTGAAATGTACTGCACATCTATGTTTGCATTCCATAAGTGGGCAATTATTTCATTATAATCATTGATATATTTTTCTTCTTCTTTTCTTTTTATGTAATATGTATTTTTAGGTGACTTACCTTTAACACTATGTCTAACTGAAGACATGAGGTTGTTCACTTGACCTGTATTTGTAACTGGTCTAGGGAAACCAAATCGGCATTTGGTGTAGTATTTCCCTTTGTTTTTGTATTTGCGACAACAATATTTTCCACATTTGCGTCTTTGAAATTGTAAAATTTGTGCATGAAGATCACTATTTGTGGCTTCTGATGGAATTTCACAAGTGACATATTTTTCAATAAACTGTAAAACAGTGGCATCACTGTCTTGACCAAATATAGGAGCATCTTTAATCCATAAAAGCATGTGGATATGTGGTGCTCCTCTGGCTTGGTATTCTTTTCTCCAAAAGAAGTGTTGCACTTCTCCAAGCGGAGGAACAGTTTTATTACAAATAAAATGTAGCACAGCAATGAAGCGATGGTGAAAATATCTTGAAACATTAACAGGATCCAAAGAACAAAGTTCTCCAGGTGTTAGTATATCTATGTTTGTTTTGTTTTTATTTGATATGCGTAGGAAATCATGCAAATCTTCCCATGCATATTCTGCACAACTTAATGTAACAAACTAAGTGGGTGGGCCAAGGTTTCTGATCATACAACATAGATCTCCATGACGTCGAAACCAGTACTCTTTCGTACCACGCATATTTGCTAATAGATACGTAATATTTGATTGTAAAACCTCATCCTTTTGTTGCACTTTTTCTAATAATTGTGTAGCTGTCATATTTTGAAAGTGTGATCCTGATTTTAATATGTGTGCAACTCCGTAACATAAAGTTGCTAGTTCACTTTCAAAGAGTAGGTGGAATATGTATTCCACATTTTGTCTAAATCTGGGATCTTCAGAATACATCCGTAATGAGCGGTATTCTGAAGCTGATATTTGAATAGGTCTATCATCATACCATCCTCCTTTGCCAGTAGGAAAGAGTAGAGGAAAAGCATGTGCTTCTATACTTTTTTCCCATATGCCGATTGGCGATCCTTTTGTTTGACGCATTTGGTAAGTTTCCAGTACATCTTCTACGGTGTCATTACAGTGCAAAGGATGAATTGTATAATGGTCTAAAGTATTTGATATTGTAGCAGGATCTAGTAGCTCAAATTGACCAGCTTCTTGTGTTTCTTGAATTATTTCAGTTGTATCTTTCAAGTTTTCTTCAATATTAATTTCTTTGTAATATTCATTATTCTCTTTAAGATATTGGAAGGCGTGTCTAACTTTATATAAATCTACCAGCTGTTGCCATATTTTTTTGTCTTTTGTAGGTACTCCATTTACTAAGATAATTAAAGATTGCTGCATTGGACGTTGCACTCCTAGAGTATGCACATTTTCTTTTAGATCTAATGGTAAATAAACTACTTATCCACGAATGCCTTTTACCAATTCAGAGGGAGGTAATTTTGCTGTTTTTGGTTGAAGGCGTATTATTGCTTGAAATGGGTGTACTGTTTGAATTATGATGCTCTCATATAAATTAAGTTGTTATAGGGGTTTTGGTACTGGGTATAATTCCAAATTATTTGTGATAGCACGTGAAGGAGTTTGGTTGTTGTCAAGTTTTTTAGTGCAGTAACTGCAAAGTATTAAGGGCTCAGTTATTTCGTATTTGTTTTCTGCTACAAGGTAGAGAGCTAATTCAAACCAGTTAGAATCTTCATTGTCTTCTATTTTGTATGATAGGTCTACAGTTTTTGTGTTACTTTTATAAAAAGTTCTACGGCAACATACACATACATGGTTTGGTACTTCAGCTGATGTACTTTTAAATTTTAGTATTTCTTTTTTGTATGTGTTTAGCAAAAGGTTGCCATGTGTAGAATTGTTGCTTAGTTGGTTTAAAGCCATTTCTTTCTGTAAATGGCTTTCACTTCCAAAATATTTTTTCTGGATATAGTGAATTTCTTCAAGTAGGTCTTTTGCTGTACCATGTAGAAGGATGTTATTTAACTTTGCTAGTGCTAAAGCAGGACTTTTAGCATAGTGCAGTTTATAGACTAGATTTCTTATAGTTGAATGATGTGTTGATATCCTTTTGATATCATGGAAAGTGGTTTTGCAAGTAGGTCCTGTAATGCAGGCCAATGAATGTCCTTGTAGTCCTGTGTACTTGCGCACTGGACAGGTATCCATATTTTGCAGTAATTTAATTTTGATTTTGTCTTTGCTTTTTACATATTTATTAAGGAATTGGCGTAAAGATTTGAAACATTGTTTGGGAATGTTACACATTGACGTGCATGGCCATTTGTACACTAGACGTTCTGATTCAGTTGAATGGAGGGCTAATTCTAAGTTTTCAGGGCATATTTTTGTAAGGAGTACTTCTTGTTCCATTATGGTATTATTCACTTTTTCATAACCTCGACCACTGCTATGTATGGCAATTGTATTTGTTTGCTTTTGTTTGTACGCTTCTTCATTAAAATATGGTTCTGTGCTTGTAGTATGATTCCATTCACCTCCGCAGATACTTAAGAAGTTCTTTCTGTTGACATTTCGCTTATTGAGAAGTCTTTTTTGTAATTTAGTTATTAGTTTTGTTAGTGGTTTCATTTTGTTCAACAGTAAAATAAATAACTTTCTTTTGAGAAGAATTGCACTGTCCATCAACGCTTCTAAGATTAATTTCCTTCGATAGGTTTTAAGCATTGAACCTGATTTCTCTCCTGTTTTTATAGGATTTTGAAGGACTTTGTGACGGTACATTTTGGCTAAAATACTTTTCTTGGTATGCTTACTTTGCACTATATTAAAATTTGAAGAAGTCGTTTTATCTGTAGTGATAGCTGATTTTCTGTTAATTGTTTTTTGGTTTGTTTTACATTTTGATAGAGGAGGCAAAGTTTTTGTACTTGAAACTTCTTGTGTTTCACTAAATGACTGTATTAGCTGTTTTGTTTCAACTTTTTTTTTACAAATTCTGCTAGAGATGGATGCTTATGTTGGACACTTTTATTTTCATTTGCTCTACTTTTGCGTTGCTTTCTACGGACTTGACATTTGGTAGGCATTCTTTAGGGTCTGTTGAAAAATATATGGGTTCAGGTGTTCTGGAATGTATGTGTGCTGTGTACATGAGTGTTTGAGTAAGATGATAAAGATGTATGTAATGGTTTGATTAATAATACAAATATTATGGTGATATTCTACTTACTTTTTTTCTTAAATTAACAGGTAACTTCTTAGTTCTTCTTTGTTCTTCGAATTCGGCTGCTTCTTTTCAGGAGACTGGTCTTCACTGCAATTGTAAAAGCTTCAAATTAGTAACTTTGTTTGTATATAGCGCTGTTTTTAATTTAGATATTGATTTTTTTAATTGAAATCCTCAGTGCCTTCTTTAAAACCATTAAACTAATTTATTTACATAAGATACATTGCATCAGTTCAGTACATATGATATGTTCTTAATGAACAAATTGTATTGAATGAGTGTTGAATGACTAACTGTAGCAAAAAAAAATATCTTTACTATGTCTTGTGAAAGTTATAATATACCAGTGAATACCACTATTTCTGTAACTAAGCTGTTCTAGGTAATAGCGTCTCAATGTCATGTATAAATTAAAGTAATTAAGTAAATAAATAAATAAAAACAAAAAGATATGAAATTATATAAGTATTTTTTTAAAGATTTAAACATAGATTGTGCTTGCATGCAATTTTGTTTGAATATATGTAGTCTATATATTTAATTTAGAAAATGTTAGTTTAACATAATTTGAATGTGTGTGTATAAAGAAAGTAAATAGTATAAAGGTTTATAAGTGATAGTTGATTTTAGGAAATTGAAAAAATACAGTAAATTCATTTTACATATTACACAAGCTAAAAGTCTGTTTGAAAATGTGTTCATCTACTGTACAGAAAATATGCATACCTGAAGTTTGTGTTCATGCATATGGATATGCATGGAGCGGCAAGTAGAAATCCTGGAGTCTTGTACAGTAGATGGTGCTTGCCAATGATATGATACTTGTACTCAGAGAGATTCACAGTACATTTGCAGTGCTGAGCTATGATGATGCAGTTAGGTGTAGAGGTCTTGAATGTGATTGGTGCATGGTCATGTGATTTCTTAGCTACATCCAATGAGGGAATGGCAGAGAGAGTGAAGTGGAAATGGTAGAAGGGCTGTTCATGTTACGATATGTCCGCGGACATGGCGGTAGTTCGCGGACATCGGGAGTTACATCCGGGGATTTTTGGGTTCAGAAGTCATGCAAATGAGAATGAGTACTAAAAGGGATTGGTCAGGAAAGTTTAGTGGGTGTGTTGTGCCAGAAGAGAGTTTCTCATATACTGTTTTTGCTGAGATAACAACAGAAAGCTATGTCTGTGTATTTTAGGAAAAAGATTGTATGGATTTTGGGAGATTCATGGATATATTGGTTGAAGGTGCATGCAGAAAGCTGTGGAGTGAGCTGTAGATCTTGGATTCCCACATGTGGAAGTACACTGGCATGGATTACGTTGAATGAAGAGGTTGGACTTGCTACCTCTCTGTGCTACTTTGGAGACAGAGCAACATCCAGACATAATTGTAATTCATTGTGGAGGGAACAGTTTAGGACATGTGACTGGAATTTTTTTGCAATTTGCTATGAAAGAAGGACTGAGGAAGGTTATGGACATGTTTCCTAATTCTCAAGTGATATTTTCACGGATTGCGCAGAGACAAATGTGGCTTCGTTCTTCTTCATTTGGTCCACAAATGGAGTCCATCTTACTTATGGTGGTAATCAGATTTTTCTGAGAAATGTACACAATGCATTGCGACCTTTTTTGGAATTACAACATCCATTTTGAAGTAGGTGTTAAGCATTTATAATTTTTTACTTACAAACACCTCCCAAAGGCTCTTTTCAGAGCCACCACTTCCTCCCAGAGAAAATTGCAATGTTTGTGATGGGGTAGCAACCCAATTTTTTAAATGTTCGCGAACTGTCCGCGGACTTCTAAAAAAGACAAAGGGCCCTGCTTCATTTATTTTCACTTCTATTTTTTAACTGTGAAAGGCGGCTCTGAAAAGAGCCTTATTTTTTTGGGGATTTTTGATATTTTGTATTTTTTTGGTTTTTTATACACGACACACTAGGAGAGGAGGGGAAAGGAAGGTAAAGGGGGTGACACCAACCACAGGGATAAGAAAGGGCAAGCTGAGAGAGGAAGATGTAGAGTGGGTTTTATTTGGGTAGTGAGCAGATCTTCTCGTGCTCTGAGACGATAGTCTCAAAAGCACTATGAAGTCGCTCCTCCCTGCAGAGTACTGTGTCACAGTACATACACACAACTGTGACCCTCGAAAGGTAAGGGTCATCAGCATTCTGTATGGCCTGTGAGGCAGCTTGAGGAAGACGCTGTCCCACAGAGGTGGTCCTTGTGGTGACAGGATCAGAAACAGAGGATGAAGTAGAGGAAATCAACCTGCTACGTTCTTCACAAGGTACAACCCTGCGAATAGCCCCAGAGTGAAATGACCTCAGGTATCGCTTCATAGTAGTGGTCCCAAAGCTGTACTTACCGTGCTTCCCGCGACTGAGTATCATTTTGCACTAATTGCAGGTAACACGGTTCGCACGAGCCTTAGGAACATTCCCATGAATGGTAAATAACATCCAAGACTCACGCCTAGTGCGGGTAGTAGGGTTTTCCTCTACCTCATTCTCATCATCCTCTTCTTCCTCCTACACATCCTCACTCCTGTTCCCCTCTTCAGGCCCTTGGGGAGGTGGTGGTGGTGGAGGGGGTGGGGGTGGTGCAGCACCAGGTGGCAGTTCAGCAGCCAGGGATGCCATCATAGATGCGATGGAAATCTGCAGTTGGCAGCAAAAATCGCTGTGTTTCGAAGAATAGCCAGAAACACAATGAGAATAAGCTCTAGGGCGTGTTCTTTTATAGGGGTGCTTGTGCGCGGTCCGCGGACATGCGCGCAGTCCGCGGACAGATCGAACACAAAAAAAAGTTTGAAAAGTTTCAAAAGGTATGTAGAAACTCAGTATTACTATGTGGGACTTGTGCCATGGTGAGATTTTATTGAAAAATATTATGGATTAATTGAAAATGTACTTTTAATTTGTTCGGGGACCCGAACAGTGTCCGCATTCAGAGCACGCGATCGGCGTGGGCGCGGTCATATGATCCATTCGCGAATAAGTCCGCGAAGGAAGCGCATGTCCGCAGGACACCAAATGCACAGAGATTGGCTCGTGCATGCGCGTTGATGTTCTACGGACACTGTTCGGGTCCTGAACTAATTAAAATTGCGTCACACATGAAACTAACATTTCAGGACACTGCGTGTGTTCTTAGAACAGTTTAAATTTGCTAGCGAACAGTAAGGACAGATATAGTGTTCTTCAGGACACGTTCGATTTTGTTTATGTACGAACATTTCATGACACCATTTGTTTTCTTAGAACATTTTCAACTTCCCAGTGAACAGTACGGACAGGTATAGTGTTCTTTAAGACACCTCCATTTTCGTTTAATTACGAACAATTCAGGACACCGCGTGTGTTCTTAGAACAGTTTGAACTTGCTAGCGAACACTACGGACAGATATAGTGTTCTTTAGGACACTTTAATTTTTTTTTTTATGAACATTTCAGGACACCGCGTGTGTTCTTAGAATAGTTTCATCTTCCTAGCGAACAGTACGAACAGGTATAGTGTTCTTCAGGACACCTCCATTTTCGTTTATTTACAAATATTTCAGAACACCTTCACTGTCCGCGGACACCTACATTATTTTTAAAAAAATTAAAAAAAACTATTTACAACACAATATAAAAATTAAACTTTATTTAACATATATTAATAATTTATGACAGAGAAGGTGAGGCAGAAACAAAAACAGGAGAATTAGGGGTTTCATCATGATTGTTATTAGGTGAAGAAGGGATGGAAGTCTCATCAAAATGTTTTGGGTTATGGGGAGGGTTTGGGGATAATTGACTGGGATATGGTGAGGAGGGACAAGTACATATGGGGCAATGGTACGAGGTTTTTGGTTTAAAATGATCTTCCACAAAAGTTTTCAAATTATTAAAATTAGTCAACAATAAATCCATTTTTTCTTCTATACTGTGAAAAGTGTTATCCATAACAGGTTTTTCTGAAGTATTTTCTATTTTGGTATGCTCTGTACAAAACAAATGTATATATGTTAAATGTATACAAAATAATAATAATGAAATGGTTTATATTATAAAGTATTTACCATTAGTTTCACCATCTTGTGACATTTCTTCATGTGGGAAATGTTCCTCTAGCCATTCCAGAGTACTAGACATTTCTGTGAGAGAAAAAAAAAGATAATATATTTTTTTATCTAATACAGAAAGTTTATAAATATATGAATACAATTAAGTACACTTAATATTTCAGGTAAGATATGTCCTATGTACTCAGTGGGTCTGCTCTTGTTCTCAGTTCTGTCGTGTTTGTGAGGTAATTATGTTGGAAGCCAATTTATTTTCTTGTGGTATATTCCATTTTAGAACATAGTGCATTTAAATGAATGGTTAGTGTGTTGTATATATGGGTTACATTTCTTATGTATTAGTACATATAATGTGTTTGTGTGCTTCTTTTTGAATTTGTTAAATGTTCCTATGTTATGATATAACAATCAAACATACCCCCCCAGAGTTTTTAGGTAGTGGTACTGTTCTTCGAACATGTCTGCGAACATTAAATGAGTTCGCGGACATCAAGTACAGTAGAAGAGATTCAGTCAGTTCCATATGATATGTATGTAAAGTGAAAGTCATTATTGTTAAGTTGCACTACTAAAAATCTATGACATTCAGTGAAAAAACTTTGTTAAAGGGACGTTATGGTTAAGTTGCGCTACTAAAAACCTATGAAATTCAGTGAAAAAACTTTGTTAAAGGGACGTTATGGTTCCAAGTAAAACCGAAAAACCCTTGAAATTCGCCAGTTATGGTAAGCTAAGCAACCATAACTCGCACCACCACCGTGCACTGCTAAGACTAACACCCACGACATCAAAGATGACATCACAAATATCATTGATGACATCACTGATGACATCACATGTCTGGCTCACTCTTTTTTCTTTTGCTGACATATCTAGGCCACATGGTTTTCTTTAGTAACAGTCAGAAATTAAAAATGTTATTTTATTTGTAGACGTATCCTTCAAGTAGGTTCTTACAGTAATTCCCTTAGAGTCCAGTCACATCATATGAAACATATACATACGGGAAGACGCAAGCTTGAAAGACAGCAATCCTTTTTGTGCATAAAGATAATCAATAGACTTATGAGCACTTTCTGATAGTTCTGTTTTTTTTTTATGGCTGTCCTTTCCTTGTGGGTCCAATCACATCAAGTGATACATATACATAGGGTAAATAGCAGCTTTGAAACAGAGCAATCATTTATTTGCATGAAAATAATCAGTTAAGTTATGAATTGTTTCTACTACTACTTGTGCTTTTTTGCTAACTTCACTTTCCCTGTATATACCCATATTGGTATGTGTTCTTGTGTCTTTGTGTTTTGTCTATAGTAATGCAATTATGTAATACATGTGATTTATTAGCTACGTATTACATATTTCACAGTACACAAAAATCTATTAAGAAAACAATTATCATTTCATTATTCAACATATTAACATTACGAATATTATACCTTCAATTTGTACGCTGCACACAATGTTATGTTTCTGTATGAGTAGCTTAGTATACTAGATAGAACCCCATAATAGAATGCTATTTATATCAATGCATCGTTCAATGCACTAATTAGGGTATGATATTTATTGCAATGATCCTTGACACTTGTTTAGCAACATTATAATAAGAATCCCTTGTACACATATTTCATGAAAAGTACATACGCATGTGATGTCATCAGTGATGTCATCTTTGATGTCGTGGGTGTTAGTCTTAGCAGTGCACGGTGGTGGCGGGAGTTATGGTTGCTTAGCTTACCATAACTGGCGAATTTCAAGGGTTTTTCGGTTTTACTTGGAACCATAACGTCCCTTTAACAAAGTTTTTTCACTGAATTTCATAGGTTTTTAGTAGCGCAACTTAACCATAACGTCCCTTTAACAAAGCTTTTTCACTGAATATATATATATATATATATATGTATATATATATATATATATATATATATGTTACCATTTACAAATTAATCTTAATATGTATGCAAGGAGCACATCGTGAAAAAATGCTCTGCTCTGATGGTAAGTATGCTACAGTGGCTGAAAAAGAAGATAAACAAAGAGAAGTTTGTGTATGCACACATGGAGTGCAAATTAATAAGTAGCGGTTAACCAGAGCAAGTTTGTAGGCATTAATGTAAAAGATACCTTATCCGTCAATGCTCCTTATGAAAGGTAGTTAGGAAAATTCCCGGCCAAGATTCGGATACTACGAATAAAATAAAGGGTAAAAGTAAACGCGATGCGTCAGACCGCGAGTGAATGGGCTAAGGCCAATGTCACTGTAGTTGTAATGTATATAATTGTATTGAGAGAAAAAAGTTTCTCCATACCTGAAAAGTAATTGGGATAGATCCCGCGTCGTGTGTTACCGATGATTCGGCAGGGCTACAATACGCAGTTCGTTGCTTCCGCATCTATGAGAAAAGGACCTAAAAGCGCGTCGCGTGACAGGTCACGCGCGCGTGATTGGTCCTTTGAATTGTGGTAGTTGGTGGCCATAAGTGTGCTAAAATGTTAAACTTAATGCTTATTGATGCCTCATATGTGATTGTAAGAACTAATAATAAGCTTATGCTGTGTGGTGAGGGCAATAATGCATTGGATCCCATTAATAAGAGTAAGAATAAAGACAGTATTATGTATATGACCATGGATGTACTTGTTGTAACCTCGTATGCAGCTGTATGGAATGATAATACAAAGATGCCAAATTAAACTTGCAATAAAATGATTAATCCCAATGTTACAGTTGATATATATGTTGTCATTAATGTATGAGAGCACGTAAACAATAGGAGAGTGCACATCAGGAGTGTGCTGTTGATACCTGAAATGTCCTTAAGTTTAAGGAACAACTACAGACTATGCTTAGTGTAATTGTATTGGGTCTGGATGAACAGTTGCAAATTGGCACAAAACTCTTGATAAAAATTGTGTGCGTTAGCACTTGTCCATGTGTGATCAAAAGCACATAAGCAACACCATTGCATTCCACATAAACAGAGAATCCATAGTGAAATATGGAAAATAGTACTGCCAATATTAGAGAATATGTACCAACATTACCATAATATATTAGAGAAAGACATTCAGTTCTGTGTCCGTATTTAGTCCAAGACTGGTACAGCGGAGCTTGGCAATGGTCTGTGCCTCAAGCTGTCGTAGAAGCAGTTGTCGATCTCGGATGAGAGTGTGCTTGTATTAACCCAATAAACTTGAGATCACTAACTGAGTCCATTTGGTGATGTAGCTGTCAATGCGAGGAAAGTGGCAATTTAGGATCTTGGCTCTTCAAATGTGCAAAATGTTCAATTCTCTGATAGTAGAGCCTACATACACCTTTAAGGGCACAGGCATATAAAGGCATATAAGGGCAAGGGCATATAGCGCTTCCATACAATAAGATTCTGTTTGAATTGGTGATCAATATAGATGTATTTGAAACTAGGACTACGTTTATTTTTTAGGGTCGAAGCTTTAGTAAGTACAAAATCAGGTTTATCTGAAATGTAATTTCTTAGACCATCATCTAATTGTAGGATGTGCCAATGCTTGTTACATATCTTTTGGAAAACCTTGTTTTTATTGTAATATGTTGTAATCATACATGTGCTATTTTCCCCCTGGATAGATTTTGGTTTTAGGGCTTAGTAGTGATATTCTCTTTCTGCTGTCAGCGTGCCTACTTGCCTCATTGATACAATTGGTGGTGTATCCCCTCTCCAAAAATCTTTTTTCAACAGCAGTTGATTCTTGTTGGTTGGCAATTTCTCCATTACAATTGCGTCTTGCTCTTATGAACTCCCCCTTAGGGATATTGGTTATTACACTACTTTTATGGCAGCTAAATGCAGGAAGGACTGCATTGACCTTGGTAAGTTTCTTAAATGTTCTCATGCATATTTTATCCTCAACAATCTCTATGTGCAGGTCCAAAAAATTGATGTGACAGGTACTCTTCTCTAAGGTGAGTTCCAATCCAAATGTGTTGTTATTAAGATAGTGGGTGAATGTATCCAGCTTGTCCTCTGTTCCCTTGCATATAATCAAAACATCATCAATATATCGAATCCAGTACTTTGCTGCTGGGAAAATGTCTTTGCTCTTCGCTCCTGCTGTAGATTTAAGAAACTCTATATTACCCCAGGCACGGCGCAGAGTGCCTGTGCGGAGTCCCAAGCCTATTCTAGTCACTTGTGAAAATGCTGGACGTGAGGAGGCTCAGCATAGTACTTTGCTGCTGGGAAAAAGTCTTTGCTCTTCACTACTGCTCTAGCTTTAAGAAACTCTATATCACCCCAGGCAAGGTGCGGAGTGCCTGTGCAGAGTCCCAAGCCGGGTCCAGTCTCTCATGAAAAGGCTGGACATGAGGAGGCTTGGCATATCTATGGCAAATCTTCGGGCCGTCACCGGATCCCCATTGGCTCCCACCCCCTGCCAGCTCCTCCCCTCCTGCTTTAAATGGAGGAGGAGGAGACCGGCAGGCGAAGCCCCAGGGAGAAGGCCGTGGGACAAGGCCTTTTTCCCTCTCTGCAGCTCTGCTGCGAGGGATAACGCCACTACAGCAAGACTTTGCCGCCTGGACTTCAGGAGACTGCTCCAGACAGCCGCCGCTCACCGAATCCACATTGCTGCCTATGAAAGTGAAAATTGCACAGAGCCGCGAGGAGGCCGCGCTGGTTGCCCTGGCAACCCTTGTAAACATTTCCCCGAGTGGGAACTTGCCCACGAAAATCTTCGGGCCGTCACTGGATCCCCATTGGCTCCCACACCCTGCCAGCTCCTCCCCTCCTGCCTTAAATGGAGGAGGAGGAGACCGGCAGGCGAAGCCGCAGGGAGAAGGCCGTGGGAAAAGGCCTTTCTCCCTCTCTGCAGCTCTCCGCTGCTTGGAGCTGCCGTTTGCCAGGCCCCGCTGGGCTCCTAAAGGTAAGCGTCATGCACCCCCTTGTGCGCATACCAGACACCCGTGTTGGCCTGTAGCACTCAGAAACAACCGACTCGGCTCACGCTTCACGTCGAAGCACAATCCTACATCCCCGCCCTCCATCACCATCCGCAACGCCCACCTAAGAATGCGGTCGAGGGAATGCTATGCCTCACACAAACCTGCGCTCACCTCACCTAGTCTCCGCTCCCAAAGCAAAGCACCAGCCCATAATGGAACCTCGCCCCCCAACATGCCTGCTCAACATAATCCCCTAAGAGCCCACAAGCAACCTGCCCTCACCAGAGACACAGAGACACCGCCGCCAGCCAATTCAACTGCCCGGCATTGTAACCCTAAAGCTTATGCGGACGGCTATGCCTGTGTGCTTACTGCCCCCATGACTGCCATAGATACTGCCAGCACTGCCTCCAGTGCAACTGTTGATTGCCATGCCTGTGTGCCCATTGCTCCCTTGAATGCCATTGATACTGCTAGCACTGCCCCTAGTGCCACTGTTGAGTACCATGCCTGTGTGCCCATTGCTCCCTTGAATACCATTGATACGGCTAGCACTGCCCCTAGTGCCACTGTTGATCACCATGCCTATGTGCCCATTGCTCCCTTGAATGTCATTGATACTGCTAGCACTGCCTCTAGTGCCACTGTTGATTACCATGCCTGTGTGCCCATTGCACCCTTGAATGCCATTGGTATTGCTAGCACTGCCTTCAGTGCCACTGTTGATTGCCATCCATGTGTACCCACTGCCCCTTCACTACTCTAAAGGAACCTACCAGCATTAAGCTTGCCAACCCACCAGCTTCAATCAGCAGCAGCACACCTGACCTAAAATGTGCCATGGTGAACTCCAGGTCGATCCCTGCCCACACCCTGGATGTACACGACCTGATTACTAATGACCACCTAGATCTTCTCTTCATTTGTGAAACTTGGCTCCACGAATCTTCCGGCCCTGCCCTCTGCCTGGCCATCCCCAACGTCTACACCATATTCAGACAGGATAGGGTCGGCCAGAGAGGGGGAGGTATTGCCATTATTGCCAGAGACACTCTTAACATTAGAAGAATTCAAAGTGACTTAGGACCCAACGCTGAATATCTTCTAATCAAACTCCAAACCTCGCCCACCTCCACCATAGCCTTCCATCTAGTGTACCGTCCTCCTGGCCCCTCTTCTGAGTTCTAAGAGGGTCTCATACATGCTTTGTCCAACAACATCAAAAAACCTCCAAGATAGTACTACTAGGTGACCTTAATCTTAGCCTCAATGACAGTAACGATGCCCAAGCCTCTACTCTACATAAAGCCCTGTCCACCTTAGGGTTCATCCAGTCCATCACTGAGCCTACCCACATTAAAGGCCAGACGCTTGACTCTGTAACGCATCATAACTGTCCCATCCTTATCCCAGAGATCTCCCCAGTCCCCTGGTCAGATCATTTCTGCATCAAACTCAACATTGCTACCACTACAGGGCTGTAACGCTCACCTGATTCTCGCAGAGGCGCCGGTCTTGACTGGGCGACTACCGTATCTTCAAAGGTGATGTGTAGCACCCGGTTGGCTCTTTGGGCTGGACCTCTGTGCACTGTATGCCTGACGTGTAGAGTAAGATGTCTGCAGATAGAAAATATGGGGTTAATGAACTGGGGTTATTGGGGTGTCCCTATCTCTTTCCTCTTCTCCTCTCCTGTAGACCCCCAAAGGTTAATGCTCTCACCTTAGGTAAGTGAATGCCGAGCTCTCCATCTGCCTCGGGGCAGGGTGCTGTAACCAGTTTCTTCACTGGATAGGTAGCGCAGGCCTCTTGACTTCAGAGGACTGCTGTCCGTCGTTTACTGCACGAACGGTAAGTTTCGAGTCATTCAAATGTCTTTAAAGTCTTTAGTAATGATGTCTCTTGTTTTGCAGGGTTCCGGCGATGGCGGATGACGGGCTGAAGTGAGTTGAAGATGGAGCCCGTGTGATGAATAGAAGCGCCTGGAAGCACGTAAGTAAGCGCTTGTTGCCTGCTTCACGATGTGCTCTAACTGTCTTTTTATTTTGCAGGTACGAGTTTGGAGCGGCTGCAGGGTGCCAGAATACCCACTGGATTAGATGTGGAAAGGAGTAATGGCACATGAGTATTAAAGTTCCCCAATGTCTTTAAACGCACCTTGTTTTGTCTTTCAGATGCGGGATGCAGCGCCGAAGGCCTCCGGAGCGTGCGAAGAGTTGGTAAGCTTTTGTCTTTCAGATGCCGGAATGCAGTATGAAGACCTCCGGAGCGCACGAAGAGTAGGTAAGCCTTTGCCTTTCAGATGCCGGAATGCTAACCTGTTCTTTCTTGTCTTTATAGCTGTTGCTGAAGACTGGATTCAGGATGGTAAGCCTTTTTCCTTAGGCCCAGGACCGGATGCAGAAGACACGATGAGCGTTCTGCTGCAGAGGGTGCAGAATAACGCAAAGCAAGATTCATCCACCGGGTGTGGTTTAAATAGTCTCCTGTAGTGCTTAGGTGTCTCCTTCCACAGCCACGCCTAAGTAAGAAAAGAGTTCCTGGTAAGAAAAGAGTTCCTGCCTTCCAGAAGAGTTCCAGTGTTCTGAATCTAGGGAGTGGCTCCAGCCCCACCCAACAGGAAAAGTAGTTCCAAACAGAAGAGGATCAGAGGCTCAACTGGCAGGCAAGTAAGCAGCATGGTCTGCTGCAGGTAAGTCCACCCAAGCATTATGAGCCCGGCGCTTCCAGCGCTGGGACTGGGCATATTTATGAGCCTGGTGCCACTGGCGCCAGGACTGGGTCCAAAAGGTCCCAATTGGGACTGGTTGGCACTCGGAACCTGGGTTATGGATCTGCTTCCAAGGGAGTTGGGAAAACCCTGACCTTTTGGAAGCAGAGATCATGACAGTACCCCCCTCAAGGCCCCTCCCAAACCGGGCTTCTCCAGGGGTTTTGGCTTGTCGGGAAATGTTCGGTGAAATCTTTTGATTAGGCGAGGAGCGTGGACATATTCAGCAGGTTCCCAGGATCTCTCTTGGGGGCCGTAGCCTTTCCAGTCAATTAGGTAGAATAGTTTAGATTTGGAGATCTTGGAGTCCAGAATGCTTTTGACTTCAAACTCGAGTTCTCCATCCACTAGGATAGGTTTTGGAGATTTGGTTAGTCGGGTTTGAGGTTGCACGGGTTTTAATAGAGAAACGTGGAAGACCGGATGTATCTTCATGTGCGGGGGCAAGTCCAACTTGACCGCTACTGGGTTTACTATGGTAGTGATGGAATAGGGACCAAGGTATCTTGGGTTGAATGTGCGTGGCCCTTTTAGAGATAGATATTTGGTGGATAACCAGACTTGATCCCCTACTTGATAGTGAGGGGCTTCCTTCCGATGTTGATCTGCTCCTTTCTTGTATTGTTCTTTAGCCCTTTGAAGGTGAGAAACAGCTTCCTTAAAGGCTTGGGTGATTGTAGAATGCAGGTAGTCTACTGCTGGTGTTTCAAGATCTTGGAGGGGATCCAACTCCGAGGTTCGAGGGTGACTGCCATACAAAAGAAAAAACGGGGTTTTCCCAGTTCCCGAATGGACAGAGTTATTGTAGGCATACTCGGCTATCCAAAGGATATCTTTCCAAGTTTTTTCAGTTTGTTGCAACATGCAGCGTAAATACTGTTCCAGAGTTTGATTGGTCCTCTCGGTTTGTCCGTCGGTCTGAGGGTGGTGACTGGTCGATAGTCTCACATCAATTTGAGCCGACCGACAGCAACTTCGCCAAAAATGAGAAATAAATTGACTACCTCGATCCGAAATTAGAACCGAAGGAAAACCGTGCAGTCGGACGATGTTTTCGAGAAATTCTCGGGCCAGAGTTGCTGCTGTTGGCAAGCCTTTGAGCGGAATGAAATGCGCCATCTTGGAGAATAAGTCCACGATTACTAGAATCGTATTGTATCCGGAGCATGGAGGTAGATCGGTGATGAAGTCCATAGAAAGCGTATGCCAAGGGCGAGGTGGGATGTCAATAGGGCGTAAGAGGCCTGCTGGTCTTTCCTTTTGACTCTTGTTTTGGGCGCATACTCCACAGGACATTATAAAGTCTCTGATATCTTTTTTCCAAGACGGCCACCAGAAGTAGCGTTTGATCTTTTCTGAGGTCTTGGCTATACCGGGATGACCTTCCATTAAAGAGTCGTGATAACAAGAGATGACTTTTTTCTGTAAATCTGTGCTGGGTAGGTATAATCGTTCTTGGAAATACAATAAGTTGTCCTTTACTGCAAAGTCCTTTCCCTGCAGATGCCAATTCTGTATGTCTGCTGGAGTTACAAGTTGCCTGGCTTTATCCTTAACTTCCTCTATGGATTCTGTGGCGATTACACCCAGAATTCTTTGTTCGGGAATGATTGGTACAGGTTTAGGGTTGATCAAGTGTTCTTCCACTCCCATCCGAGAAAGGGCATCGGCTTTACCGTTCTTTGTACCAGGTCGATAGGTAATTATGAAGTCAAACTCGGCAAAGAATAATGCCCAACGGAGTTGTCTAGAGGATTGGGCTTTTGCGGTTTTCAAATATTGCAGGTTTCGGTGATCCGTAATCACAGTAACAGTGTGTCGGGCCCCCAGCAGATAATGCCGCCAAGCCTTAAAGGCAGACTTGATAGCCAGAAGTTCCTTGTCAGTAATCGTGTAATTGACTTCAGGAGGCGAGAATTTGCGGGACCAAAATGCCACGGGATGCAACTGATTGGTTACCGGGTCCTTTTGTGATAGAACTGCCCCCATGGCAAGGCTTGAAGTATCAGTTTCCACGATGTAGGGGAGTTCGGGGCGAGGGTGTTTTAAGATTGGTGCAGAGATAAATTTAGTCTTCAAATCCTGGAAAGCTTGTTCCGCCTCGGTAGACCATTCAAAACGTTTGTTTTTCTTTAACAAGGCAGTGATGGGCTGGACTATTCGAGAGAACTCGGGGATAAACCTGCGGTAAAAGTTAGCGAAGCCTAACATGCTTTGCACACCTTTTACGGAGGATGGTGATGGCCATTTGAGAACTGCATCGACCTTCTTTGAATCCATACGCACTCCGCCAGGTGATAATATGAATCCCAAGAATTCAACTTCAGTCACGTTGAAAACACATTTTTCCAACTTAGCGAAAAGTTTGTGTTGACGCAATCTTTCGAGGACCATTTTCACGTGTTTCCGATGTTCAGATTCCGATGAAGAATAAACGAGGATGTCGTCAATGTAAACAACAACACATACATCTATGAGCTCTCTGAGGACATCGTTCATAAAATATTGAAAGGCGGCCGGGGCATTGCAAAGTCCGAAGGGCATGACCTGATATTCAAATAGCCCATACTTGGTGCGGAAGGCCGTCTTCCATTCATCGCCCTCTTTTACTCGTACCAAGTGGTAAGCTCCTCTAAGATCCAGCTTTGTATATATGCATGCTTTTCTGACTTGGTCCAGGAGTTCAGGGATCAAAGGTAACGGATATCTATTCTTAACGGTGATCTGGTTCAGGGAGCGATAATCGATACAAGTTCTAAGGTCTCCTTCCTTTTTTGGAACGAAGAACAAAGCTGAAGAAGCAGGGGACTTGGAAGGACGAATAAACCCATTTGCCAGGTATTGATCCAGGTATTGTCGAAGGTGAAGGTTCTCAGGCTCGGTGAGGGCATAAATTCTACTACAAGGAGGAGTAGATCCAGGTATCAGGTCTATCTGGCAGTCATAAGACCTATGAGGAGGTAGAGAGTTAGCCTGATCCTTCCGGAAAACATCTTGGTATTCTAGGTATTCGGGAGGTAACTGGGGAGTCTCTGAAGAAATTGCGGCCAGTGCAACACCAGGTGGAGGGTGACAAGTAGAGACACATTCTGGAAACTGGACCGTTCTTGCTCGCCAATCGATCAGCGGATTGTGTTTCTCTAACCAAGGTATTCCTAGAATAATCTGAAACTGAGGGGCCCTGATCACATCGAACACGATCTTCTCATGGTGTCCATCTTGACTTACTAGCGTCACCTCTGGAGTGGTATGCGTTACTGGCCCAGAGGCTATCTCGGTACCATCCACCGTAGTAATGACGTCCTTTACAGCCTTGGGACAAAGAGTTAGATTCATCCTCAAAACCATTTCATGATCCACATAATTGCCGATGGCACCGCTGTCGACGTAAGCTTCAATTGCATGTAATCGATCCGGATTATCAGGGCTAATGAGGACCATAGGTATCACGAAATGCGAGGTCACGGAACTGGTTTTCACGCTCGGCAAGAGGACCTCTATTCTTGTCGGGCGAGGTCGTTTCCCAGGTAGGTTGATCTGCACTGGATTCATAGAGGATGTTGAAGGAAGATTTGCCCCTGATGCGGGTAACGGGGTCTGTCCGGCTTGTGACTGTAGCACTTGTCTAGCAAGATTGTCTGTTCTCTCCTTGGAAATAATTAGTTCCCTTCTTAGAGCATTCGTTTCCTGACGAGCTGCATGCACTTCTGCCCTTAGTTCCCCAAGTAACCGGGCTAGGGGGTCAGTATCCGAGGTTTCCATAGCGCCTGGGCGAGAGTTTTGCGGTAGGCTTTGCGTTCTGTAACGCTCACCTGATTCTCGCAGAGGCGCCGGTCTTGACTGGGCGACTACCGTATCTTCAAGGTGATGTGTAGCACCCGGTTGGCTCTTTGGGCTGGACCTCTGTGCACTGTATGCCTGACGTGTAGAGTAAGATGTCTGCAGATAGAAAATATGGGGTTAATGAACTGGGGTTATTGGGGTGTCCCTATCTCTTTCCTCTTCTCCTCTCCTGTAGACCCCCAAAGGTTAATGCTCTCACCTTAGGTAAGTGAATGCCGAGCTCTCCATCTGCCTCGGGGCAGGGTGCTGTAACCAGTTTCTTCACTGGATAGGTAGCGCAGGCCTCTTGACTTCAGAGGACTGCTGTCCGTCGTTTACTGCACGAACGGTAAGTTTCGAGTCATTCAAATGTCTTTAAAGTCTTTAGTAATGATGTCTCTTGTTTTGCAGGGTTCCGGCGATGGCGGATGACGGGCTGAAGTGAGTTGAAGATGGAGCCCGTGTGATGAATAGAAGCGCCTGGAAGCACGTAAGTAAGCGCTTGTTGCCTGCTTCACGATGTGCTCTAACTGTCTTTTTATTTTGCAGGTACGAGTTCGGAGCGGCTGCAGGGTGCCGGAATACCCACTGGATTAGATGTGGAAAGGAGTAATGGCACGTGAGTATTAAAGTTCCCCAATGTCTTTAAACGCACCTTGTTTTGTCTTTCAGATGCGGGATGCAGCGCCGAAGGCCTCCGGAGCGTGCGAAGAGTTGGTAAGCTTTTGTCTTTCAGATGCCGGAATGCAGTATGAAGACCTCCGGAGCGCACGAAGAGTAGGTAAGCCTTTGCCTTTCATATGCCGGAATGCTAACCTGTTCTTTCTTGTCTTTATAGGTGTTGCTGAAGACTGGATTCAGGATGGTAAGCCTTTTTCCTTAGGCCCAGGACCGGATGCAGAAGACACGATGAGCGTTCTGCTGCAGAGGGTGCAGAATAACGCAAAGCAAGATTCATCCACCGGGTGTGGTTTAAATAGCCTCCTGTAGTGCTTAGGTGTCTCCTTCCACAGCCACGCCTAAGTAAGAAAAGAGTTCCTGGTAAGAAAAGAGTTCCTGCCTTCCAGAAGAGTTCCAGTGTTCTGAATCTAGGGAGTGGCTCCAGCCCCACCCAACAGGAAAAGTAGTTCCAAACCGAAGAGGATCAGAGGCTCAACTGGCAGGCAAGTAAGCAGCATGGTCTGCTGCAGGTAAGTCCACCCAAGCATTATGAGCCCGGCGCTTCCAGCGCTGGGACTGGGCATATTTATGAGCCTGGTGCCACTGGCGCCAGGACGGGTCCAAAAGGTCCCAATTGGGACTGGTTGGCACTCGGAACCTGGGTTATGGATCTGCTTCCAAGGGAGTTGGGAAAACCCTGACCTTTTGGAAGCAGAGATCATGACAAGGGCCCACAAGACCCAACCCAACATTGCCAGCAGCCCTCTCTAGAAGCTTGTGCACACTCACTACTGAAAACCTCCTTCCTCACCTCCTAGTTCCTGCCCTCCAGCCTCCCTTCCCAAATGATCCTAACCTCCTCGCTAACACCTTTAAGCAAGTCATCACTTGCGCTGTAGACGCCATAGCACCGCTCACACTTAAGAAAGCGAAGAAATCAAAGCACTCCAACGCCTGGTTCACCCAAGAACTTATAGAATTACGGTCCTCTAAAAGGCGCCTGCTTGCGTCCTGGAGAAAAAATCCTAACGAAACAACCAAATAGCTTTCAAAAACTGTTCTAAACAGTACAAAATAGCCATCACTCAGGCTAAAGCTGCATCCTTCAACACTAGGATCGACAATGCCAAATCTGGGACCAAAGAGATCTTTGCAATCTTCAGTGAATTTGAGACTCCTACCACCCCTCCTTCAACCATCATCAAGGATGAGTCTTGGTGCAACACTATTCAAACCGCCATGCTAGACAAGCTTGACACACTGCACGCTAAAATTATAGCACACCAAAAAGCCTTACTATCCATCTTAGAAATACAGCCCCCTTCCCCTCCACCCACCGCAGTGAGGAGCTACCCATTTTTGACTTCTCTGACCTGACTGAAGCAGAAGTTATAGGCCTTATCAAATCCATTAAGCCTTCCAACTGCAAAGTTGATGCTTGCCCGGCACACATCATTAAAGAATGCGCCCACTCCTTGGCTCCCTTCATCACTGCCTTCATTAATTCATCCTTCCGCTCAGCTCAGGTACCTACCTCCCTGAAGGAGGCCTGGGTCCGCCCACTCCTAAAGAAATTATCCCTTGATCCAATGGCTCCTGGGAACTACAGACCGATCACTACTGTCCCCTTCTTGCTAAAGATTCTTGATAAAGCAGCCTACCTGCAAGTTCAAAAATTCTTGGAAGAAAACCAACTCCTAGGGCTGCGCCAATCTGGCATCAGGCCGCGGCACAGCACAGAAACTGCTCTACTGGATATCA
Source organism: Ambystoma mexicanum (assembly GCF_040938575.1). Lineage (NCBI taxonomy): Eukaryota > Metazoa > Chordata > Amphibia > Caudata > Ambystomatidae > Ambystoma > Ambystoma mexicanum. The sequence goes on from NC_090933.1 coordinate 236,376,178, forward strand.
AATCGATGACCTAAGAGATGCCGGCAGGCCTGCTCTCCTTCTCTTGCTAGACCTGTCTGCTGCATTCGATTTGGTAGATCACAAGACCCTATGTCAGCACCTGTCCTCCACTGCCAACTTCTCCCCGAAAGCCTGCGAATGGATATCATCCTTCCTCAAAGAGAGAGTGATGAAGGTGTTCTCCGACTCCTCGAGTGCTTCCCCCAGCCCTATCAAATGCGGTGTCCCTCAAGGGTCCTGCATATCACCAACTCTCTACAACCTCTTCATGAGGCCACTGTTCCAACTTCTTGACGCCATGGGCATCGCATACACTAACTATGCTGATGACACTCAGGTGCTCATACCTCTGACTGGTGACTACCATACAGACACAAATACTCTCAATCACATCTACTCCACAATCCAGGACTGGATGGCTGAAAACTGGCTATGCCTAAATAGCGAGAAAACAGAACTCTTGCTAATTGGATCCACAGCCACTCTCAGTAAACTAGGTGCGCAGTACAGCGCATTTACAATAGACAACATCCCCATTACCGTGCCCCAAGCCATCAAGACTCTAGGCGTATACCTGGAACCTAGCATGACCATGGACAGACAGGTCAATGCCATTGCTTCCTCAGCTGCATACCACTCCAAACTAATCAATGCAGTAAGGCCATTCTTGTCACAAGACAACTGCATCACCATTGCAAGGGCCATTATAGGATCGAGGCTAGACTACTGTAATGTACTCTATGCTGGCACCTCCCAAAAGAACCTGTCTAAACTTCAAGTTGCTCAGAACAATGCCTTGAGGGCCGCAACTGGTACAGATCGCAGGGAGCACATCTCTGGGGTGTGAAGGCAGGTCAATTGGCTGCCTGTCAAAGAAAGGATCCTCTTCAAAACACTGGCCATTGCACACAAATGCATCCATGGATTGGCACCTACCTACTTAGCTCAGAGGATCACCAAAAAAACACCCTCCAGACCATCCAGGTCTGCGTATGCCAATCGCCTCATTGTTCCTCATACACGAAGAGTTAGAGCCGGTGGCTCTAGTTTCCCTACCTTGGCTGCAACTCACTGGAACACCCTCCCTGCCCAACTCAGGATGATCGAATCACACACAACCTTCCGTAAAGCCTTGGAGACTGAGCTGTTTGCCTGACTTGCTTCCCCCATCACCCAGTTTATGACTGTCTCTGCTTACTACACCGGGATTGTAACCTTCTGTAATCTATGTAACTGTTTTACTCATTGTACTAAGCCGGTATCTTGTAACCCCTAAGCAAGCCTGCATACATATCCTTCTCAGCGCCTGTATGCCCATGGGTTGCAGCGCGCTATACAAATACTAAAATAAAATAAAGTAAATAAATAGTACTTTGCTGCTGGGAAAAAGTATTTGCTCTTCGCTACTGCTGTAGCTTTAAGAAACTCTATATCACCCCAGGCAAGGTGTGGAGTGCCTGCACAGAGTCCCAAGCCTAGTCCAGTCACTTGTAAAAAGGTTGGACATGAAGAGGCTCTGTGCAGTATGTTGCTGCTGGGGAAAAGTATTTGCTCTTCGCTACTGCTGTAGCTTTAAGAAACTCAATATCACCCCAGGCAAGGCGGGAGTACCTGTGTGGAGTCCCAAGCTGAGTACAGTCACTCGCCAGTCAGCCGACTGCAGTCGAGTGCTGAAGGGGACTCGGCATGGGGGGCTAAACAATGTGAATCATCTCCCAGAAACAAGCTAGACGAGACACACCCGACCCGAAAGACAAGGGGGAGCGGGTCCACAACTTCCAAAGTTGCTGCATGCAACAAGCCTTGCAACAGACCCTGAAACCCGGTGTGAAGACATTGGTGGCCAGGACAATTAAAGAACGGATGGGTCATACGGATAAGTGATGGTCCCCTCATTCAGCATCGGATGAGCCCCCCGTCCCTCCCCATGCTCCCAATGTCCCCCTTAATCTGCAATCACTGGGGGGAACCGGGCAACACAGAAGCTACACCCATAACGCATCAGTCGAGGTTATCTCTGCCTGTGATGCCTTCGGCTAGCCTGGAGCCAGGGGCTGACTCGTGCAGAGTGACTATGGACCTTGAGGTTGTGGGCAGATGCTGCACTATCCAGATGGACGATGTAGATCCTGGCAAGGCCACAACCCCCAGTTTGGTGTTGCAACCCGTGCCGAATGAGTGCCTGATGTGAGCAGAGGAGCCTCAGGTGCCCTAACTAAAGAGGGGGGTGTGTGATGACCTTTTTGATATTTCTGCTAACACCGATACCCAGACTCCAAAGGGGGGGGGTTACGGCCCTAGTAACAAATATTTTGGGTCTTTTGGGGACAAAACGTCAGCCAATTATGATTAAAGAGCATACAAGGCTACCTATACAGGAGAAAGTGCGAGAGAAGTTGTGGGATGTCTCAACCCACTAGTCCAGGCCCTGCAACATTACTGTGCACTGCTTGCAGCAGAAACATCATAATGGCCGGCGGAAAGCATGCTGCTCGCTAGAAATCACCAGAAAGTGTGCAGTAAAAATCTGAAAAATAGGCCACCATCCACTTTTGCCTATCTTAGTGAGCATAGGAGATCACTGCCAAACCCCACCATTGGGCCACCCACAAAGTAGCCTGAAATCACTTGAAAAAGCAATGCTGATTGCCAAAAAGAAACACAGAGCTGTTTGGAAATCTGTTTTCTTGATTGTCAAAAATGTGCAAAAATCATGGCTCAAGAACCATCCAAAAAGATCCAACCTCCTTGTTGGGTGGTGAACATCATTCTACTTCAAGAATCCACATAAATATAACGTCCACAGAAGTATATGTTATCTGAACAAAATGCACTTTTGAGGATTGCTTGCTGGAAGAAACCTGTCAAAAATGGGTGTAATACCGTTACTCACCTCTGTCAGAAGCCGGCGATTTAAAACCTATTTTGTGTAAAGTTGAACATTGAACTCAAACTATGCCAAAGAAAGACTTGCTATCAGAAGCCTAAGTGGTGAATACAATTCAAAACTATATTTTGAAAATGCTTGAAGTAAGAAATTGGTTGATGTATTTGTGAAAAATGTGAGTTATATTTGAATACAAGACAATTTTAGACATTGGGGTTAAGAGTTAAAGTTTCCCACACTGTGCTTCAAACACATTCCACACCTTCTCCCTGAACAAAGAAACCTTCCCCCTGCCCTTGGCTAAGAGAATGGCAGGCTAGTGTGAAAGGGAGCTGGGAGGGGCACCCTGGCCTGTTGCTCTCAGTGCAGACAATGGCGTCCTTGAGCTGAATAGGAATGCTAATTCGTGTGTGACTGACAACAAACTGCTCTGGCAGGAAGGAAGCCATGTGACCCTCTGACTCAGCCCAGCTCTGGAAGCGGGCCAGACTGAAAATGTGGATTTGACATTGGATTAAATATATGTTTAAGGAAAATACTTCTAAAATATTGTACCGTACTGACAAAAATATGAAACTTAGAGATTGTTAAAATGAAAAATTTGCTCACAGTTTAAGACTAATTTGGAATCTGTGCGATGTTCTGACGCTGAACCCCTGAATTTATTCATATTGCAGCCATTGTGTTTATGTTAGGAACATGAAAAATTACAGAAATGTGCCCAGGTGGGATGTGTATGCATGTATAAAAATTGGTGCAGAACTAACATTGAAAAACCCACCAAAAGTGCAAAAAAGTTGTCATTTACGAACCAAAGCCGTAGGAACATGGAACTTGAACAGAGACATGCCTTAATTAATCTGTGATGTGTATATGTAATATTAACAAGTTGTGCATATTGTAAATATGTTTTTTTTATGAAAAATAAGATATACTGTACAGACACAAAGGGGAGGGTTTTTCCCTAAGCCATAAACATGACACATGATGACACAGGATGACACACTGCTCCTTTCTCAAATCAGGGGACAGGAAATTCTCTGACCTATCAGATCCTTAGAGGGTTGGGCATAGATAATCAGCCTCCCCACCCACTTTGGAAATGGATAAATAGGGATTGCTGAGGACCCAGAAGGACACACACTGTTTCCACTCCTCAACTGATTTCTTGGCGAAGAACCCTACAGGAAGATCCAGGCTCCAGACATAGATCCAGAGACCAGACTCTAGAACCAAACTCTAGAACTTTGAAGCAGAGAGGCCTAACCCAAGAAGCTGAACCCTTTTTCAGCAGGCCTCAGAATCTTTTGCAACCTGATTCTAACCCATACACTTCCAAGGGGCACCCCACAAATTCCAACAGCTTGGCTGAGCTGTTTTGCTGTCCTAGCTAAGAACCTCATGCTAGAACCAAGATCCAGACCCGCAGAGCAGACTTGTAACCCAGAACCCATCAGATCCAGTCCAAGAGGCCGCGCAGACCAGAGGGCCTTGCTGAGAGCAGAACCCAGTGCCTGAGACCTGTCTGGTGGTGGGAGAATCCCAGCCAAACCCTTGACGAGATCTTTGACGGGCCCATTCCATTCCAAAGCCATAGTTGTAAGTATTTAGTGTAGAACTGTCCATAACCATCCTCTTAGTCTTAAATAACCCAATCCAACCATTCCAATCTATCCATAACTGCATTATTGAATCTCTTTTGTCTATTCTACATTCTTCTCCCCTCCACATAATCCTTGATAATTGTAGTGATGAACATCTTGGCGCTAATATATATTTTTTGGAGAAAGGCAATTGTCTCGTTCAGACAGAAACCATCCGGAGGCGCCTCTGGATAGGTGGCTGGGCTGTCGTGTAGTTTGCGGCTCCATACTCTCTTTAGTGTTAAGAAATCTTTGTTTTAAATCTTCAATAGCGCATCTTTCATTTTGAAATCTTGACTCTGTTTCTGAAAAATCGACCTTCACAAAAACCTCTGTAACTTTAGAACCGCATGTCCTAGAGACGAAAATTAAATGTCATTTCAAAGCTAACATCCTCAGCTTTCGAACCTGATAGATTGGCTGTAATCGCATTTCCCGCACATGGAAAAGTTGCCGTGGATTTGCAATTTGGCTAAATTTCACTCCATAGGAAAACAGCTATTTCTTGCTTTCAACTTCTGAATTTTGTTTTCCATCTGCTAATCATTCTATAAGCATTGCTAGTGTTGACCTGAACCTATCCAAAGCCACTCTCACTAGTTCTGAATCCATTTAGTGAATTAAAATAATTTGTAGCATTTTTCCCATTCAGTTCAAACCACTTTTAAAAGCATTTTGACCTGTTTTTAAAGCATTCCTGTTCTCTCTAAGCTTGCTGGGGGAATTGGGATTTAACTGCATTCTTTCATATCAGTTATTCCTGAAACCTGTGTGCCTTCATTCCATCGCTTCATCTTGCATAGTGGGGGGAGCGAGTAGTCACAGGGGAAAGAGTGATCATATTGTCTTTTGATTTAAGTCATATCAAGTTTATTTCTGTGTTGCATTCCTTCCTATTATTGCAGTTCCTTGAACCAGACAAACTATTCTCTGCTATATTATTCTTCCTATTTCTTCTCCTCATTGATTAAAGAGATTGTTGATATTGTAATATTACCCATGGCTAATCACTGTTCATATTCATAAGTGTGATATTTAGATATTATTCATATTCATAAAAGTGTAATCTATATATTGTTAAATTCTTCAAATCTTTTAATTTGCAAAACAAACCTTCTTCTTGGCTCAGTGAGGCCAGAGATTCAAAGAGAGGGGCGTTATATAAGGGTACATCATCCAGGATTAAAAGAACTTTGACATAAAAATATACAAATAAGGGTTTCCATTGGGTATCCTATACTAGGCATTGACTTAGTTGGAGTGCTGGATTGAAATCACTAACAAAGTGGGAAGGGTCTGTCCCATCCAACAGGAAGGAGGACACCTTTGCCCACACATGAGCCCTGACCATTGCTCCTCTCCCTTGCAGGAGAAACAGCCTCCTTCTCTGATCAGCGTGCAAAATACATCAACTTAAATTCAAAGTCAATCTACTTGGCAATAGAGACGTGCCTCGCTACAGAAAAATGGCAATGGAGCGGCACCAAAAGTGACAGAGGAATGAAAAACTGGTTGAGCTAGCTTTCTGACACCAACAAGACAACATACAAATTGATAAAAACCAAGAGTAACAATGCCAATGCTAAATGGGCAAAACCTCTTCCAACTCAGGGTTGGCGAAATCAGGTTACATGTCTTCATATATTGAATACTTTTATGAAGAATGCACATATCTGGAATAGTTTATACAAAAAATATAACACATTTTTTTTTGCTTTTTTGGGGGGGCTCCCCTGCCAAACCCCCGTTTCCCACCCCTAAAAACCCACCCCAACCATTTCCCCACAATACTTAACCCTTTACACCACCCCTAAAAGCATTCTTCATAACATTTTTCATGATCAAATATTCGATATAAGATCATTCTTCATAAAAGTTTTGATAGACAGACTGCATACCCAAAATCACTGACATGGAACTCCTGGAGAGTATCACGGGTGAGGGCCTGAATGAACAGCCAACAAGCTCGCCACCCACTGTCAGTCAAAGCAAATGGGGTAGAACCCCTGCACAGAAAGGTCAAGACTGTACTCCTCAAACGGATATTGAGATGGACCCAACTCTGGGAGGTAGGTGTCGAGTCTAGAAACCAGGGCAGGAGTACCGCCTGGGACTGAAAAAGGCCAGTCTACTTCCAGCAAGGGCTTGATGCTATATTATGAGGAAAGTAGGATAAGTAGGATAACTCCCATGGACCGGAGGGAACCAGTGATCAGGGCTGCAAGCAATTCCCTGTACAGGCTGGACCAAACCACAGAACACTCTAAGGTAGAGGCTCCCTGACTGTCCTCTCAACCATATTCATTACGCAGACCTCGCTGGAGAAAGAAAGTCAAAGTCTTGTAACATCCAAGCTCGGAAACCCCAGGCGCACATTGCACCCCAAATCTCTACCTGCACAAAGATCTAGACGACAGGTGGCTCCAACTGATCACCCCCTAGTGAGCGGACTACAAGAGCTATGTGGGACTAACGACCCCCCATAAAAGAATGCTGATAGGGAGTTCAGCCCAAAATTTCCCAAACCACCTCTACCCCTCTGTTGGGAGGCCGCCCCAGAAGGCACACCATCTACCGGGTGAACATGCAAACCACCAACTAGGAAGGAGAGAGAGTGGACATTTAAGAAAATCTGGTTCAGGAACCCTTCAGCCAGATGTCGGTTGTTACTATCGCAATGGCTCCCTTCATGAAGCTGTATAATTCAATAAACGATACCCTAAAAGAACAATCAACCCTATTAGCAATGCTACATTTCAGGATGATCTTTATAGAAGGATACATTACCGCAGAGAAGAACACAGGAGAGGTGAGCCCCCCCCACCCCTGGACACACAGCAGGTAGGTGGCTGTTTATGGTTCACTAAAATTCCATCTGTGGAAACTCAGAGAGCGGTTTTAAATAGAACCAGGCTGATCAAAAACCACCAGGGATCGGACTAGCCCAAGGGAGGGAACAAAACAGGACTATGGCTGAGGACCCTCTGGACATTTGCACAGACTTGACGGATGTCGCAACTGACACACTACCAAAAAACACTGATGCTGTGGGGGCTATTGTATAGGAGGGGGCTCCAAACTTAAATACAGCAGCTACAGCTTTAAAATTAAACACAGATACCAGACCAAAGAAATCCTTTCCTCTTTTGGTAGGAAACAAAGAAGAGGTGAGCTGAGCTCTGCTCCATATAAACCACAACCACACACATCACCGGCCAAACTAAAAGACTCCCAACCTGCCCTGAGAAGCGTCTTTGCCCCCAAAATGGATTGACTGACGCTTAAAAAAAATTTTTTAAAACGACAGGCCAAAATCAATTTTGGCTAAAGATGGCAGAGGAGATAACCCTACGTAGGGGAGAGGAAGTCTCAGATGCTGAGGACTTAAATACATTTCTAAACCTATCAACCTACTTGGTGGATGGGTAAGAGGTTACGAGCCGCGCCCCTAATGATATTTCTACCTACTCAGGAAACTAGCACAACGGAATCACCTAAATCTTTTTTAACCATGACGGAAAGAAGAGATTTAGCCATGGCTAAAGCCATGGAATATGAGAAAAGGGAGATGAAGGTGTTCTTGCAAGAGGGAAGCTACTCAGCCCCTACATAAAACCAGGAAGGACCGCCACAAAAAAGGCCAGAAATTCACAGCGCTATGAGGTCCAGCACTATTCCACCTCTAAAGGACTGAACAACCCAGCAACACCCTTGAACTTCAGGTGCCTGCATGGTACCTTGGGTGACTGGGAGCTCACTAGAAAAATAATCTCGCTTTACCAAGACACAGTGTCATAATCCCACCCTGTGCAGACAAAAAAAAAGCATTGCCCTCGAGCAGATCGCGTGGGAGATTCTTGAGACTGGAGAGGGTGGTAGACAAAGGGGTGGAATAGATCACAATCAGAGCAAACATCCTGAGGTTATGTCACTGAATCCTGACACTTTGCCAAATATACACTGACGACTTGGCTATTGTGGAGTTCACAAGAGAATAACGTTTGGACCTGGTACATCTGCACCTACATTCTATTGTAGTAAAGAACTTGATTCTTTCTGTCGCCCCGACCTTTCTGCTTATGGGCTATGATCTCACTGACTTGAGTGACGGGAGGCTGACAGATGAAACTAAACCACAAGTAAAGAGCCCCTGTCATTAGGAGGCTGGGGAAAGAAGCTCAATCATATCTATCACTAGGGACTCCCCCTCCCAGAAAAGCGACCCCAAGGTCCTACTAGGCTGACTTCTGTTAAATCTGCCACCAGCCATTTACATAATGAGGCCTTTCTTCAGAATCATCCAAGGATGAACTTGCTATGGACAATAAAACACCAAGTTGGCACAGTCAAGGACAACACTGATGTTAAAAAAAAATAATAAACTGTCAGAATTTCCGAAGAAAGAAACTTGGACATGGTTGAAAACAGCCCTATCAAATGAAGCCAACCACTAGGATAACCACATGGAGAAGGGGGGAAAAGACCCTCTCTCTCTGGTTTCATGGAACACACAGGTGTTTTCTCACTTTTTCTCTAAAGGGGATCTAAACTGGTGTTACCTTGACTTTGTATACCTACAAGAAACATGGCTACGGGATTGCCCAGTTTTGGACAGGTTCACAGCATTCCTGAATCCTGCTATGATGGGCACGGCAGGTTACCAGCAAGCTGGTTTATTGACGTTGGTCCGGAACGGATGAGGCTTTGAAGCCATATCTCACATCAGAAAAGGCCCCTTTATCCAGCAAATCACCCTTGGGAACAAAGGAAGTTGCCAGATCTCAAAGAAGTGGGATTCAAAAGCTTGACAATCATAAACATCTACTGGAACCCATTACGAATTGGCAAAAAGGAAATGCTTGAAGAGGTTGGTCAGGCTGTTGACGAAGCATAAAATCAAGAGGATCCATCAATCATCCTTTTCAGAGACTTGAACCTGCTTTGCATTGACAAACATGATAAAGGTGTAGAGAAGCTGTATACCTCTGCCAGAGATCTCGCCCCACTATGTTGTATGTATGGGAGACATGAGACTGTGCCTTGCATGACACCAGCTATCTTACCAATACCGCAGCAAGTATTTGGAAGGAGATACCTATTAAGACAACTCTATCGAATGTACGCCCGAAGTGACAACAACCTGCAGGCGGAACTCCCTGAGGGAATATGAGAAGGAGCTAAGTAAATTAATTGATGATGTCATAAGAAAGTGTACACAACGTCCCAAGATACTTGGGGTCATTCCGAGGTTGGAGGTAAGGGGAAAACGATGCCGGAAAAGGATTACCGGCATCGTTTCCCGTTACGGGCTATTCTGACCTACCAGACCATTATTTACGGCGCCGTAAAGTACGAGGTCGTAAATAGCGGTCTGGTGGCGCGCGCCAGACACTCCATGCCAAAATTAGTGGCATAGCGTAAACCGGAGCTGATCCCAAGTAATGCGCACATGCAAAAAACGGCCTCCACAAGGCCGCAAAGTACCTTACCGGCATGGAGTAAATAACGGCATCGCCGAGAAGGTGTTAAGAACCATGAGCAGTGTTTCCAAGAGGCACAGGTGCACTCAATCAGCACAGGTGGAGGCAATGGAGTCTGGCACAGCACAAAAGGAGCACACCCACACACCACACCCCCTCCCACACCAAGATGATACCAATTGTAGCAGCATTCCTGGAGCTGGAGGCCCTGCTTGCAGGGCAGCAACTACAACAACAGCAACAACAACAACCACAGCCCCCACCACAGAGGATACACAGGAGGAGAAGGAGGGTGAGACAGGCCCAGCATGCCCTAACGGTGCAGCCAACATTATCACGCCGGCAGCCCCCAATCCCTCGCATCAGAGCCACCCCCTTCAACCTCACACCAGAGCAGATCCACACCCTGTACCGGCTTGACTGGGACACCATTACCACCATAGTGGACCTGATACATGACGATATAGTGAGCCTCATAGAAATAAGCACTGCCATCCCCCCTCTACTGAAGGTAATGTCTGTGCTCCACTTCCTTGCCACAGGCACCTACCAGCATACAGTGGGACACATGCATGGCATTTCACAGCCCATATTTTCCCGGCTACTCAACCAAGTGCTGGATCCCCTCCTCAACCACACAAGGGACTACATATCCCTACCCCGGACTCCCCAGGAGATATATGATACAAAAATTGCCTTCCATGCACTGGCAGGCATGCCAAATTGCATAGGTGCCCTCGACTGCACCCACTTTGAATTGGTGGTCCCGCATGCCATGGAGGTGCCGTATCGTAACTGCAAGCAATACCACTCCATCAGCGTCCAGATGGTGTGTAATGCCAGTAAAGCCATCACACATTGCAATGCCCGATACCCCGGATCAACTCATGACTCCTTGGTCCTGCGGAACTCCACACTACCACGCTACATGGAGCGACATGCCAGACGACGTGCCTGGCTGCTTGGTGAGTAACCTGAATGGGCCATGGCAGTGCATTGGGGCTGTGAGTATGTTGGCTGCCTACTTCACCTGGATGGGAAAGGTGGGGGAGATTCCTACTTCACCTGAGTGGGAAAGGGGGGGGAGATGCCTACTTCACCTGGGTGGGAAGGGGGGGGAGATGCCTACTTCACCTGTGTGGGAATGTTCACGCCAGTGCACGATGTGCACCTCACAGAACACTGTGCCCCAAGGCAAGTGACACGGCACATGACTACCTAACCATACAGTGATGAATTAGAGCCGACACCTAACACAACATGACTAACAGGAAACCTGGCCAAATGCCACAACACATGCACCACTCATCGGCGGCCCTTACACACCGTAAGGGCATCCTGCACCATGCAGTGCAATAGCACCATGTCGCAGACTCCTGCATCTCACCACACAGGACAGTCATCCCTGGGAGTGCATAGAAGTGAGTCTAATAGGGATCCCACAGCGTGTCACTGGTCCTGCACACCCATAGGATTGCTGCAAGTCACCATGGCACAGATCAGTGCAGAATGATGAGTATGCTACTAACTACAGCCAACCCCCACTGTCACCAAAACTCGCACAACACATCAATGAATGCAGTCCAACACTGCTGCATGCATATATGATCCACATGCAACAAGACGTGAGTGCACACCATAACCCATCATGAAGAAGCTACCCCCTCCATCATTCCATTGCACAGGACACATAGCCGGGCCAGTAATGGGGTGAATGCATCCTGGGACATGTGTGTATGGCCAGTAATCACCTGCTGCCATGTAAGACTAATACAGTTCTCCACCATGAATTTACAAACACTTACCTTCATTCCACTCTCATGCAGGTGATGCTGGGTACGCTTTGAAGCTGTGGCTCATGACCCCGGTCCGCAACCCACAGAACAGGCACGAGGAGGTCTACAATAGATCCCATACCCGTACACGGGTGGTGATAGAGCAGACCTTCGGCCTGTTGAAGGCACGATTTCGTTGCCTCAGCCGGTCGGGTGGGGCACTCATCTACAGCCACGAGGTAGGGTTTCCAAGATTACCATGTCATGTGTAATGCTGCACAACATGTGCATCCGTCGGAACGTGCCACTGCCCCCTGACGTGGAACTGCTACCACCAGATGATGATGAGGGGGAGGAGGAAGGAATGGCAGGACAGCATCACGGTGCCGATGCAGAGGAGGGACGTGCCGTGCAGCAATCATTGATCGGACAATATTTCTGACTCACTAATCAGCTGAGGGTGTGAGGATGACAGGACATCAGGCACTGGGTGTGGGGATACATGTACACCATGCACTGTGGAACATTAAAAGACACATGCACAATGATCAATGTCCACTCTGTTTTTTTTTGGATGATCAACCGGTGTATTGAATAATAATGTTCTAATGTGTACAACAAAACCTCTACCACTACCCCCTTCCCCTCACCCCACTCCCCCTCCCCCCAACTCCCACACACACCCTCACCCCCTCACCCACAACTCCCACACACACCCTCACCCCCTCCCCCTCCCCCCCAACTCCCACACACACCCTCCCCCCCTCCACCTCCCCCCACAACAACCCCACAATAGTTCCATTAGGACAACATAGGCCACATGTGTGTGCCGGCATGGTCAATGTGCACTCCCAGAGCCAGGGGGATCCATGTCGTGGCAGCGCAATGTACGCAGTGAACGACGGACCGGGCTGGTCTGGGTGGAGAAGCTTTGTGAAGGTGGGTCCTGCCGCTGGGGCTGTGGTGTGTGGTGTGCTGCTTCTAGGGCATCTGCGATCCGGCCAAGGACGTCGCAGAGCCGGTTTGTGCTCGCTGTGATCACCTCGCCCAGAGCCTGAAGGTCATTGCGCCACTCCACCCTTGATTCGCGATTGTCCCTGATGAACTCCTCAATGAGGCCTGTGAGATGCTGGGAGCGCACTACATCCATGGTCGATGTGGCCGATGTGCTTGGCAGGCTTGGTATTGGGCCTGCAGGCCTTTCTGGAGATTCTTCAGGGGAAGTGGATACAGGACAGGCAGGTTGTACTCCTTGCCCTGTGAGCCCTGGGGTATCACTTTCCCCGGAGTCGCTGTGTGCCACCTGGCTGTATAATGGTGTGTAAGGGGTATGGCCAATGTCATTGGTGTCCTCCACCTTGGCTCCCGATATTGATGGGGGGCTGTCTGGCACATCGAGGAGGCACATGGCTGCATTCTCACCAGTCACACTGGACTCCTCAGAGGGCAGCGTGGGACATGTGTCCAGCGGCACTGCAGGCATGGGTAGGGGTGCGAGTGGGTGTTGTGCACCCTCCATGGGGGTTGCTGGAGCAGGTGGTGTTGCTTGTGTTGTCTTCCTGCTTGCAGGTATGCGGTGGCCCCTGACTCTGCCCCTGGAGGTACTGGCCCGGGTGCTTTCCTGGTCCTCGCTGTCATGCTCGCTGCCTGTGGGGGGGGGAAGAGAGAGACGGCATGAGCAATGATTTGGGGGTCAGCATTTCTACATGCCTATGGTATCACAATGGGATTGCAGCGGTTTGTTGACATTTGGGTGGTGAGTGGGACAGTGATCTGGGCTTGGATGGTAAATGCATGCAGATGTCTGGGTCACTCATGTTGGCGGAGTACTGTGATGACTCACATTCACAATGTTTACAATCACTGCCCCGAATGCCTCACAGATTTGGCGTCTTTGTGTGGTATGGCCCATATGGGTTACAGCCTTGCACCTGACATCAGCCTGGGTCCCACTTGTTACAGCATGATTTCATTGGGTAGGGGGGCTTGCCCAACCATGACGTGACACCTTGCCCAGCCCTTGGCAGTGACTTACGTTAGGAATGCATGTTCTGTCTTGACTCATGGCACTCACCTCCATCAGCGGATGATGCTGCACCGCACTCCATTTCTCCAACCCCTTCTATGGCTTCTGTGCCCATCATGGCCGCATACGTTTCCTCCCACGGCATCATTTTGATGGGGGAACCTGGCTCTCCTCCTGTCTCCAGGGCCTGACTTCTGTTTGCCGAGAGGATGGCCCGCACCCTGAGACGGAGGTCCTCCCACTGTTTCCTGCAGTCCTTGGTGGTGTGGGGGGGGGGTTCCCACGGCGCTCACCCTCTGTGCCACCAAGGCCCAGATCTCTTTCTTCCTGACGACGGTGGGCCTCCGCATATCACTGCTGAATACAGTGTTTGCATGTTCGTGCAGAGTGTCGACCAGTACCTGGAGCTCATCCTGGGTAAAGCGCTCCTTCCTTATGCGTGCAGCACCCTTTTTTAATGCTTTGGGCATGATGCTGGTCTCAAATGCTTATTTCTCTGATCACTATATGGCTCCGGGTCCTGTATGGAGAGGATGGCAATGGATTGTGATTTTAAAGATGGCTGCCCTGCTCCTTCCCGTTCCTGTGCGATGACATTTTTTCCGGTTCTGTTTTTTAACGGTGACCGTAAATAGCGGGGACCGCTATTTACGGTTACCGCTAATTTCTCTATGTCGGTAGTGTTATGTACGGTGCGTTTGTTGCCGGTAAGGGATTTTGGGGCCCTTTTACGGCATGGCGCTGAGGTACATTACCGGCATGGCGCTAAGCGTGTGCACGCAAAGTCGGAATAGGCCACTTTTTGCTGTCTTGTGCAGCACAGAAACGCTCTTTATGCCATGCCGATAATCGCCTATACTTACGGCCCTACTCGGAAGGAGGCCCATAATGTCGGCATTAGCGGCATGCCGTAAACTGGAGATGATCACAAGTGATGCGAACATGCAAATAACAGCCTCCTGAAGGCCATAAAAGTGCTTACCGGCATGGTGTAAATACCGGCATCGCCGACCAGGCGTTAAGAATCCCGAGCAGTGTTTCCAAGTGCCACAGGTTCACACAATCAGCACAGGTGGAGGCAATGGAGTCAGCGCCAGTACAAAAGAAGCACACCCACACACCACACCGCCCTCCCACACCAAGATGATACCAATAGTAGTAGCATTACTGGAGCTGGAGGCCCTGCTTGCAATGCCTCAACAACAACAACAGCCGCCACCACAGAGGAGACGCAGGAGGAGAAGGAGGGTGAGACAGGCCCAGAATGCCCCACCAATGCAGCCACCGTTACCACACCGGCAGCCCCCAATTCCTTGCATCAGAGCCAAACCCTTCAATCTAACAGTTGAGCAGATCCACACCTTGTACTGGCTTGACCGTGACACCATCACCACCATAGTGGACCTGATACACAACGCCATAGTGAGCCTCATAGAAATACGCATCGCCACCCCCCCTCTACTGAAGGTAGTGTCTGTGCTCCACTTCCTTGCCACAGGCACCTACCAGCACACAGTGGGGCACATGCATGGTATATCACAACCCTTATTTTCCCGGATACTGAGCCAAGTGCTGGATGCCCTCCTCAAGCACACAAGGGACTACATATCCCTACCGTGGAATCCCCAGGAGATATTCAATGCAAAGGTTGCCTTCCATGCACTGGCAGGCATGCCAAATTGTGTAGGTGCCCTCGACTGCACCCACGTGGAGTTGGTGGTCCTGCATGCCATGGAGGTGGTGTATCGCAACTGCAAGCAATACCACTCCATCAATGTGCAGATGGTATGCAACACCAGCAAGATCATCACACATTGCTGTGCCCGATATCCAGGATCAACTCATGACTCTTTGGTACTGCGGAACTCCACGCTACCACGCTACATGGATCGACATGCTGGACGACGTGCCTGGCTGCTTGGCGAGTTGCCTGACTGGGCCATGGCAGTGCATTGGGGTTGTGAGGTGGGTGGCTGCAAACTCCACCTGGGTGGGAATGGGGGGGGGGATGCATACTCCACCTGGATGGGAATGGGGGGGTGCATACTCTACCTGGGTGGGAATGGGGGGGATGCATACTCCACCTGGGTGGGAATGGGGGGATGCATACTCCACCTGGGTGGGAATGTTGACATTAGTGCACGATGTGCACATCACCGAACACTGTGCCCCAAAGCAACTGAAATGATACATGACAACCAAATCCCATAGTGATGAAGTAAGGCCGACACCCATCACTACATGACTAACAGGTAACCAGCCCACATGCCACAACACATGCACAACTCATCACCGTCCCTCAAACACTGTTAGGTCATCCAGCACTCTGCACTGCATATGCACTATGTTGCTGACTGCTGCATTTCACCACACAGGACAGTTATCCCTGGACGTGCATTGAACTGAGTCGACCTGGGACACCACAGTGTGTCACTGGTTCGGCACACCCGTAGGAGTGCTGCATGTCACCATGGAACTGATCAGTGGAGAATGCCCAGTATAGAACTGACTACAGCCAAAGCTCCCTACTACCAAATTCCACAGAACACTACTCATCACTCATTTTACACCAACACTGCTGTATGCATATACGATGCACGTGCAACAAGATGTCAGTGCACACCATGACCCATCTTGAAGATGCAACTCACACCATTAGTCCATTTCACAGGGCACATAGCGGGGCCATAAATGGGGTCAATGCATCCAGGGACATGTGCGTGTGGGCACAAATTACCTTCTTCCATGTGAGACTAGTACAGTTGTCCTACATGAATGTGCAATCACTTACCTTTATTCCACTCTCATGCAGGTGATTATGGCTATCCCTTGAAGCCGTACTCATGACCCCTGTCCGAAACCCACAGACCAGGCACGAGGAGGACTACAATCGTTCCCATACTCGTACACGTGTGGTTATAGAGCAGACCTTTGGCCTGTTGAAGGCACGATTTTGCTGCCTCAGCCGGTCGGGCTATCCTCTACATCCATGAGAAGGTGGACAAGATCACCATGGCATGTGTAATGCTGCACAATATGTGCATCTGCCAGAACGTGCCCCTGCCCCCTGACATGGAACTGCTACCACCTGATGATGATAAAGGGGAGGAGGACGATGTGGCAGGACATCATCACGGTGCCGATGCACAGGAGGGACGTGCCGTACGGCAGTCATTGATTGCACAATATTTCTGACACACAAGTCAGCAGAGGGTGACATAATGTTAGGACATAGGGCACTGGGTTTGGGGATACATGTACACTATGCACTGTGCAAGAATAAATGACACATGCGCAATGATGAATGTCCACCCTGGTAATTTTTTTGATGAACAACCGGTGTATTGAAATTGAAAATATCAACGTGAAAAACAAACCCTCCACCACCCTCACCCACCTCCCCCTCCCCCACAACTCCCCAATACACCCTCACCCACCTCGCCCTCCCCCACAACTCCCCAACACACCCTCACCACCCTTCCCAACCCCCACAACTCCCTAACACACCCTCACCCTTCTCTCCCTCCCCCACAATTCCCCAACACACCCTCCCCCTCCTCCCGCCACCACCACAACAACCCCACACTAGTCCCATAGGGTCCATGTAGCCCACATGTGGCTGGCAGTAAAGTCACTCTACGCTCTCGGAGCCAGGGGGGGCATGTCCCGGCGGCGCAGCGCACAGAGAGACTGCCAGAGTGGGCTGCTCTGGGTGGAGTTGCTCGTTGAAGGTGTGTCCTCATGCTGAGGCTGTTGGCCAGGATGAGCAGCCTCCAGAGCATCGGCTATGCGGCCGAGCACCTTGCAGAGGCGGTTGGTGCTTTCCGTTATGGACTGGCCCAGTGCCCTCAATTCAGCACGCCAATCCTCCCTGGCCTGCCGATTGTCCGGCACAAATTCTTTTATCAGGGCTGTGAGCTGGTCAGCCCGCTGTGAGTCGGCGGATGAAGCAGTGGCCCTGCTGGGGATCGGGCTGACATGTCCTGCCGGCGCTTCCTCAAGGGAACTGTACACAGGACTGCCACGTACCTGTGTCTGTCCTTGGCCAGACTGCTCCAGTGTGTTGTTCTCACCAGAGTCACTGAAGGATACCTGGGGGTTTGAGTAGTCTTCAGGGCTGTGCACGACTTCCACTGTGTCGTCCTCAGTCGCTCCCCAGATATCATTGGGGATGTCCTCAACTTCGAGGGGGGCCGTGGCTGCCACCTCCCCAGTCACACTGGACTCCTCGGACTGTGGCGTTGGGCAGGTGTCTGCAGCCAGTGCAGGGAGGGGTGGGGGTGGTGGTCATGCACCCTCCACGGGCCTAGCTGGTGCTGGTGGTGTACGTTCCAGTGTTGTATTTGTCGCTGGGAGACGGCGGCCCCTGCCTTGGCCCCTGGAAGTGCTGGGACGGTTGCTCTCCTGCTCCTCACTGTCATGCTCACTGCCTGTGGGGGTGGAAGAGAGGGACGGCATGAGTGATGTTTGGATAGCCAGCATTCATACATGGCTAAAATAGCACATTCAGACAATAATCAGCATTTGTGTAGGGAACGGCACGTCATTCCATACTTGGGTGGTCAATGCATGCATATGTCGGTGTCACTCATGTTGGCCAGGTACTGTGCTGTCTAACATGCACACTGTTTACATCAACTACCCTGTGTGCCTCATGGATGGGCAACTTAGTGTGGTATGTGGCATGTACGTTACGGCCTTGCACCTGGCACTGGCTTGGGTCTCACTTGCTTCGGCATGATTTACAGGGGGGTGGGATGTGGCCAACCATGCCGTGACTCTTTGACCAGATGTTAGCAGTGACTTTCCTAACATTTGCGTTAGCAGTATTTACTTTGGACACTCACCTCCATCAGCGGATGACATCGTGCCACACTCAATTTCTCCGACCCCTTCAATGGATTCAGCCCCTATTATGGCCGCACATATCTCCTCCCACGGCATGAGTTTAATTGGCGAACTTGGGCCTCCTCCGGTCTCCAAGGCCTGGTTTCTGTTCGTAGAGAGGATGCTCCGCACCCTCAGGCGCAGGTCATCCCACCTTTTGCAGCAATCCTTTATGGTGCGGGGGGTGTTGCCCACTGCGCTCACCTTCTGGCATACTAGTGCCCAGATTTATTTTTTTTTCAATTTTTTCAGCACTGTCTCCCTCCGCATGTTGCTGCTAAAAACAGTCCCAGCATGCTCGTGGAGGGTATCTACAAGCATTTGCAGCTCATCTGGGCTGAACCGCTCCTTTCGGAGGCGGGCAGCTCCCTTCTTTGGTGCTTTGGGCATTCCTGGGTGCTTGCAATTAGTTTCCGGTAGGTCACCAGTGTGCCAGGGATCCTGTCTGGTGAGGATGCTAATGGATTGTGTTTTTAAAGATACCCACACTGCTCCTTCCCGTACCTGTGCGATGACGCTATTTCTGGTACCGCAATTTAACAGTGATCGTAAATAACGGTGACCGCTATTTACCGTCACCGCTAATGCCGCGTTGATCTATGCCGGTAGTGTTGTCTACGGCGCGGTTCATGCCGGTTGGGGGGGTTCTTGGGCTCTTTTGCGGCATGCCGCTACATCCATTACCGGCATGGCGCAAAGCTCGTGCCTGCAAACTC
Source organism: Ambystoma mexicanum (assembly GCF_040938575.1). Taxonomy (NCBI): domain Eukaryota; kingdom Metazoa; phylum Chordata; class Amphibia; order Caudata; family Ambystomatidae; genus Ambystoma; species Ambystoma mexicanum. The sequence continues at coordinate 236,395,592 of NC_090933.1, forward strand.
GTAATAGTACACTTTTAGCAGTCTATTGCCAGCTCGGACACGCTATTTGCACCATGCCGGTAAGGGACGGTACTTACCTCCAAGCTCTGAATGAGGGCCACACGGTATGCGGTTGCCGCCAGTATTTTACCGTGTCCGCCTTGGTGGATGGCGGAATTACCGCCCTACTCCAAGGTGAGCGGGGGCGGTAATTCCCCATTCACCAAGGCACTTCCCCATTCCCATTTTTGCCCCCATAGGGCTCAATGGGAATGGGGAAGGAGCTAATTACGGTACCACAAATTGCCGTACCGTAATTAGCACCAAGGTCCCTTTGCAGGCCCATTCCTTAACGGCTGCTAAAACCAGCCATTGAGGTTGGGTCCGGCAAAGGGACCTCGTAGTAAGGTGGTAAGGGTTTACCGGTACTGGTGCCCTTACCGGTACCGGTAAACCCTTGCCGCATTCTGTGTAATGAGACCCAATGTATGGATCTTAAATGACAAATGACAAAGTAAAGGACAGAGTGAACTCTCCTATGTAAAAGAAGAAGAGTACACATTAACAAAGTGCTACAGAAAACAAAAGTTCAATAAATATGCAGACGCTAGAATGCAAGGTAGATCAAGTCATCATATAAGGCTAGCTATGATTAGTGAATAGAATGCAGGTGCAGCTGCCATTGTACAGAAACTGGACATTGTTATCATAAATTAAGTAAGCCAGAAACCATGAAGCAGGAATTGAAAAGTGTTGTCACAGCAAAATAGCAGGCTCATGGAGTTGCGTGGTGAGGCTGCCTGGCCTGAAGTCAAGATCCTAGAAATCGAGGTCAGCTATCTACTCTGAAGAAGAACAAGCGTGCAGTGGGTGAATTTTCTCACATTGAGGTGCAAGAAAGAACACATAGGATGGCAAGTTTTAATTCATTTAGAGCAGATAAAAGCTGCAAAATGGACCAAATAGTGGTCTCCTGTCACATGAGCCAAGGATGGAAATAGAGTTTGAACTTGAAGTTCCAGACACGATAGCGAGTGCCCGCACTCCTGTGCATTCAAAAAGACAAGAATATTCTGAAAGGCCAAGTACAAAGACAATTTTATGGCATAAGGCATGGGTGATGAGAAATGCTAGGCTAATTGGGTGGTGAGGGAGATTCATGTCCTATCTCCCTGCACCTGGGTCTGGGCTTACATGCTGCTAAATGAACCAAATGTTCTAGACATGGCACAAGCGTGCTAACCAATTGTATAAGTCTGTATAATGAAGGACCTTATAGTTTGTAGACCAATGAGAAACTATGTATCTAATGTTTCTGAATTTACATGTTTTAAGAGGTAGGCATAAGTTGTCCACCTGCTATCGGACAGCCAATAATCCTAGCCCCTATGTAAGTGTATATCTAGATGTTTCTCTTAACCAATCCTGACCCTTGATAGGTTTGTCACTATTGCCACATAGTATGACATCATCCTGATGCATATTTGGGTATAAAAATTGTATTGATCAGTGAGAGACTGAGTGTACATCCGTTGATGTTCGTTGTGACCTCCCTGTTTTAGACAATTGTTAATAAAACAGTAACTTGCCATCTTCTTGAGTTTGTCCAGTTATTTGGACTCAGAATTATTCTGGTGTAAACCCATCCATTCATGTTGCAAAGGGCCATAAACACATGTGGTAGCAGTGCGGATGGTTTCAGATCCAAACAAGTTCATCTCCAGATTTTCGGATGTTTGGGCATCCTGTGCCATTATCTGGAAGATCGTGGAGTTTCCCTTGGAGCGCAGCCGATAGAAATAATCTTGCAAGAAGAATCGTGATGGTGGGCAGGTGCCCCTTTGAATAAATCCCTGCTCGGTTTCCACAGGTGCTCTGTGGATGGAAGGCGAAGTGGTCAGATTGGAGAAGGAGTTGATACCAAAGGCCTCGAGTTGATTCATGCATGTAAGTAGACTAAGGTAAATGGCAATATAAAGGGGAACAATTGTGATATTTTTCAGTAACAGGATATTTTGCAGAGATAAAGAAATGCCACATAATCCTATTTCAAGGGAGATAGAAGACGTCTCAAATTCCAATCAGAATATTTAGAGAGAGAATATGCACAATCAGGGCTGTGAAAGGTGACGTCTTAAACCCTGTAGAGAGTAATATAATTGAGCGTGTGGGAAGTACACCTCTTATTATAAACATTATAAAAGAAGGGAAGGTGATCACAGGGGTTATTAATTGTTGTGTAAAGTTTTTGAGAGGTAATAAGCTGTGAAGGTTGGCAGTGACATTGTTGAAGGTTAAGGTGTAGTACACGATTGGCGCGAATCAGAAGACAGATAGGTTGTTGAAACAAAAGAGGATGGAGCAGCGATTGATCGTGCTTGCTCAAATTTGTTGGTTTGAGATTTAAAATGGTGGCTAACTAGCCTTGAGATAGAGATTTTATTAACAATCTGGTATCGACAGTCAATTGTGACTTGTCATTATGGAGGACACACCTCTCATGCACCTTTGCAAAACACTACCAAGACATGCACCCAAGCTCAAGCAGTATAGTGTGGAATGGGTAAAGGGTGCATCTGATAAAATGTTCATGCCATGGCCCAAGGGGGATCATTGTCAAAAGCAGTATTACAACATACGACGATATATGTGCACGCTGCGTATACAGGAAAGAAATTAGAGATGAGATTGGCGTTTTTAGAACTTTGGAAAATGTACCAAGAGGACAAAGAAAAAACGACACTGGAAGAGTGGATGCTTAATCATCATAAAGGGGAGGGCATTGTGCCCTCAGCTCCTCTTACTTTGTCTGAGATTAAGAGAGTAGACATTAAAGAGGTAGGAGTTTATCATTTAAAGGAATTAAAAGCAGCAGCGGGGTATTGTAATCCAATGTATGAATCCCCCGCTTACAACAGTGATGACAGTCCAGAAGAGAGCAAAAGTAAGGAAGGTGCCTGTGCGTACGAGATAAGGAAGAAAGAGGTGAGAGATTGAATATTTCGAAAGACATAGACCGAGAAATCAAAAGATGGAAAGGAGAAAAGGATAGGACTGATGAGGTAACGTTCATATAGAACGAATGGATGGGAGGGGAGATACTACGCAAGTTAGATGGAAAAAGAATCAAGGAGGTTAGGCAGAGAGAAGACAAAGATGAGCAAGAAAAGAAGGAAAGGGAATGAGAAACAAGCTTAAGGGATGATGAGCAAGGAAGAAAAAGCAGGGAAAGATGGGAACAGATATATAGAGAAGAACAAGAAAAAGATGAAAAGCAGGCAGAGGAACAAAGAAATTACGACAATAGAAAGACAAATAGAAGAAAAAGGCAGGAGGGAAAGGAAGAGAGAGGACGAAGACACACAAAAGGTGATGGACAAAAGACTACAGGGAAGAAGAGAAGCAGAAGAACAAAGACAGGAAGTGAAAAGCGAAGAACGAAGGCAAGAAGAAGTAAGGGCAAGAAGGAATGCGAGAAAGAAAATGGAAGTGAACAAAGAGATAAAACAGAATAGAAGGCAGCAAGGTCTGGATACCAGTCCCATTGTTAAAGGACGAATGAGGCAGAGCAAAGAAATATGATGTGATAGAACAAGAGAGATTCTCCTGATAAAAGAAGTAGTGCTAGAAATGTATAGCGTAGCACTAGAAGAGAAAAGGTATGATGCAGAAAATATTGGAGAAAGGATCGATAGCATATATCAGCAAATAAGGCAGGACAGTGAGTATGGAACTCGAGGGAGCAGCAATCAATCCCTGGTACCTAAACCACAGGATGAGGAGTAAAACAAGTTTATTGATGAATGCCGAGCACTGTCTTTGATCAGATTACATTTAGATAGGGCAGAGGAGAATGATAGTCACACTAGTTGGGGTCTAGCAATGTCAGGCGAGGAAAGAGTGTCAGGTCATGAGACAGAGGGAGAGGGTGTGTGTGTCTCCCTGGGAAGTCAACAGATGGATAGAAAGGTAAGATGGTCAGATCTGGAAAGCCCTAAAGAAAAAACACCAGATCCTATACCATATCCTGAGCTTCCCCAAAGATGTTCTTCCTATGGTGTGAGAGAAGAATCTCCACCTTATGTGAATAGGTTAAGGTCATTATCAGCACAAAGATGAATAAGGACAATTACCCCTGCCATAGATAAACGGATAGTGGGATCTGACTATGCGATGGGGTTCCCACAGATCCCCTTATTAGAAAAGGGGAGAGCAAGGCCACAATATATTCTTTGGACTCAGAGGATGAGGATAACGTAAAATGCACACTCCCTAGTTTGGCTTTGGGGGCTGGGAAATGAATTAGAAAAAATGACAGGAGGAAATACGCGGGCCATAGGTGACATAAAGGGTTTATTTGCAGTATATCTTGGAGAGAGAGTTGACAACATTTGGAGACGAGCAGGATATGCAAGTGTGACAGCCCGAACCATGGCGCATAATAGAGCGCCATTTAATAATTGAAGGGCAGATGTTTGGAGGGTTCTCAGGGTACAGTATCCTGACACATCAGATATGGGTGCAATTATGAAACGTAAAATGAATGATGATGAAGACCCTATTGCTTATATTCAGGATATTCAAGAGAAATGAAAGCTTGAAACGTGTGAACCATGGGAAAAAACAGTGGCACTATTTTATCATGTTTTGGGTCAGGGATTGCCAGACCTGGTACAGAGGCAAAAGAAAAAACAAGTAGGGATGGAAGCGAAGCCATGGGCTGAGCTACAATTAACTATTGTGCATCATTGTTGGTTGTTACAAGAGAAGAATTAAAAGAAAGATGAGAATTGAAAGATTGAGGAAGGCAAGTTAGTTCAGAGGAAACTGTCAAAATGTGCTATAGAAGGAGCAGTATTGACAAGTGGAGAGGGAGTGGAAACACAAGAAATAATGGGTGCATCGCAGGTGAACAATGCACACCCAGTGGATCAAAGTGGGTATGAGTTTTGGCCACGAGGTAGAGGTGTAGGTTTTAGAGCAAGATGAGTGGATTTCAGAGGCTGGGAAATGGCTATATGAATTAGAAAAAAAATGACAGGAGGAAATAAGCGGGCCATAGGTGACATAAAGGGTTTATTTGCAGCTAATCTTGGAGAGAGAGCTGCCGACATTTGGAGACGAGTGGGATATGCGAGTGTGACAGCACAAACAATGGCGCATGATAGAGCACCATTTAATAATTGAAGGGCAGATGTTTGGAGGGTTCTCAGGGTACAGTATCCTGACACATCAGATATGGGTGCAATTATGACACGTAAAATGAATGACGATGAAGATGCTATTGCTTATATTCAGGATATTGAAGAGAAATGGAAGCTTGAAACGTGTGAACCATGGGAAAAAACATTGGCACTATTTTACCATGTTTTGGGTCAGGGATTGCCAGAACTGGTACAGAGACAAATGAAGAAACAAGTAGGGATGGAATAGAAGCCATGGGCTGAGCTACAATTAACTATTGTGCATCATTGTTGGTTGTTACAAGAGAAGAATTAAAAGAAAGATGAGAATTGAAAAATTGAGGAAGGCAAGTTAGTTCAGAGGAAACTGTCAAAATGTGCTATAGAAGGAGCAGTATTGACAAGTGGAGAGGGAGTGGGAACACAAGAAATAATGGGTGCAACGCAGGTGAACAATGCACACCCAGTGGATCAAAGTGGGTATGTGTTTTGGGCACGAGGTAGAGGTGTAGGCTTTAGAGGAAGAGGGGGCGAATTTCAGGACGCCAGAGGTGAATTTCAGAATGCCCAAGGTAGATTTCAAAATACTCAGAATGGAAGTCAGAATACTCAAGGAGGATATAGTGGAGGGCTTGTCAGAGGGCCACCCCCAGTATGTTGGAACTGTGGGATGACAGGGAATATTGCATGCTTGCGTATGTTGAAGCTGAGGAAATGCACAACAAAATAGACAAACTTCATGAGGGGGGACAGTTTATCCACCACCATATATTACACAAACAAGAGAGGTCTTTGCCTAGCATCACACATCCTATCAGGCACAGGTGCCACAAGCACAACAGGTACAACAGCAGGGGCCAGTACAAATGCACCCACCACAAGGGCAGTCGCAACAAGCACCTATGCAAACACAACAGAATGTGAGCACAGGGCAAATACTGACACATAGGATAGCGGGTGCCACTGTGGTAGGAGGGAACACTTTTATGAGAACAGTGATGAATTTGTACCCTCAATAGGACAGCTCACACGGTGACTTGATGTGTTCAGTACTATCAGTAACACCAGACTCCCAAGAGGAACCAAGTGTCGATGTGACGATAGGAGGCAAATCTTTTTCTTTTCTTGTAGACACTGGGGAGACTCACTCTTGTATACGAGAGGGAAAATATCCAATGTCAGGTATTGCCATGAATGCTCAAGGGTTCTCTGGTGCTATGAATTTAGTTCATTTTACTGATAAATTACCTCTGTCTATAAGGGAATGTAACATGTCTGTCCCCTTGCTATATTCACGACAGACGCCAGTTAATATCTTGAGAAGAGATTTAATGACCAAACTTAACATGACAAATTTCATTCACTGACCAAGGAATAGTGTGCCCCACTCCAGGAATGCACTATATAAATATAGGAGAGTTTATTTTAGCATTTACAGGGCAAGTGGCTCTACGAGGAGTTCCGGAAGATCCGCAAGTCTTCATGTATGGAGTGAGCATTTTATTGACATGGCTACCTTAATTAGTAGGGAAGAGTGTGATGATACCTGATGAGTTCCTATTCAGACCACAAGTACCTAAGGATGAGGAAGAAGGACAGACTATTCCTATAGAATTGGAAGCAGCTATACTATGAGGAGGAATAGCAATGCTTGAAGGAGTAGTTGATGGGGCAGAACATGGAGGACAATAATAACTCTTGAGGAGGGATACATATTGACTGATATAACAGATGAGGATATGCTCAGAGATGAACGTATAGATGATGAGGTAGTGTTTTTTATATGCATTACATACTAAATAAAGATTGAGAAAAGAGAGGTCCCACAGTTAATGGTGATAATACAGCAACACCCAGCATTCTTTCAGGAAGACCTAGAAAAGGTGCAAAGTGTTCTTTGTACTACAGGCCCATATTATGTAGGTGTATTGAAGGGAATAGGAGAGGTTAAAATAAAACTTAAGCCAGGAGCAGTTTTACCATGAGCAAAATGGTACACTATGACCCGAGAAGCTGATGAAGGCATATACAAGACTATTTTAGCACTGATGAATCAGGAAATCCTAGTGCCATCGGAATCCCCATGCAATACTGCACTGTATCCAATTAAAACATTTAAATGGGGGTGGTGTAGATCTATTCAGGACTTGTGCCCTCTTAATTAGATTGTGGAAGCAGAGTTTCCATTAGTTCCTAATCCTGCGACAATATTGTGTAATATCCCAGTTGAAGCTAAGTATTTCACAGTGATCGATTTGAAAAATGCATTGTTCTCGATCCCGTTGCATAAGGACTCACAAGACCTTGCTTCCTTTACGTTCAGACAAAAAATACCAAACATACTTGTTTACCGCAAGGGTATTGTGAGTCCCCATTGATCTTTTAAAGGGTTCTACAGATGGATCTAGGTAAGATTGAACTAAAGAGTGCAATAATTCAATGCGTAAATGACATACTAGTCTGCAGTTAGACAGAGGATGCATGTAGACAAGACTCTATTCAGTTATTGACTATATTGGCAGACAAAGGATACATGGTATATAAGGAGAAGTTACAGTATTGTCAGGAAGAACTGTTGTACATAAGTCAGTTAATTTCACATGCAGGAAAGAAGGTGACAAGTAAAGAGCTGAGGCTATCATGAACACACCAAAGCCAAACACAGTGAGGTAAATGCAGCAGTTCCTAGGTTTATGCAATTATCTCAGGGCCTGGGTGTTCGATTACAGCACATATACTAAGCCTCTTTTGCAGGCACTAAAGAAAGCCCAAGTTGGTAAGGAAAAGATAGAATGGACTGAGAAATGGAGGAAGGATTTGAGGAATTAAAAAGAGCAATTTGTACAGCTCCAGTTTTAGGGATTCCCAACCATAGTGAGGAATTATATCTATTTTCACACACCAATGGGTCTGTAATGACAGCAGTGCTCACACATAGAACAACGTTGGGGTATAAGCCTTTGGCATACTACAGTGGGATTTTAGATCCAATCATGAGAGGACATTTTTCATGTGAACAATCTTTGGCTGCTGTCACATTTGCAATTGAGAAGTCCACAAATATTACCATGGGCTTTTCCATGACTCTCTACTTGGTGCATGCCTTATTTGCCATTTTAGAGAAAGTCAAGGGTACATTAGCGTCACAAAGAGCCTCAGCTTATGATGTCATGATTTCTAATGCAGCAATTAAGTTTGTGAGGTGTAAAATAGTGAACCCAGCCACGTTTGTAGCTGAACCTATAGAAGAAGGTGATCATGTGCATGACTGTTCAAACTATGTTCAATCTTATGATGATATACCCTGAGTGAAAGAAAACTCTGTAGCGGTAGGGGAGAATCTCTTTATTAATGGTTCATTCAAAAATTGATCAGGCTAGTGGGGAGAGGCATTCAGGCTCTGCATTTGTAAGACACAGATTAAATGGCGAATTGGAGATAGTAGCAAGTGCAAGACTACTGTCTCATTTTTCAGCACAAGCGACAGAATTAGTAGCGCTTATTGCCACGCTCGAGAAACATGAAGGGCAGGAAGTGATGGTGTACAGTGACTCTGCCTATGTGACGCCAACTGTACATGCAGGCTTGTCGTGCTGGAAAAGGAGGGGTTATCTCTGCGCAGACGGCACTCCAGTGCAACATGCATCCTTATTGGACAGGCTTATTAAGGCACTATAACTCCCAGTAGCCATAACAGTCATAAAATGTGTAGCACATACTAAACTAACAGACTTCATTTCTCGTGGAAACTAAGCCGCAGATGTAGAAGCCAAAAGTGTTGCATATTCTTCAGAAATTTCAAGTTTTGATACTAAAGATACTAGAGATATTTTTTAATAGGAGCATGCCAGTACTAGAAGGGTATAATATGCTGTCAATTACGCAACTAAAAGAGATTCAGGGTAGAACCCCACAAGAAGAGCAAGAGCTATGGAAACGTAGCGTGTGTTCTTTATCCCCCACGGGTGCATTATGGAGACAGGAAAGCACTGGGAAGCCAGTGATGCCAACGGCATTGTTGAAAGTCACACTTGACCAGCTGGATTATCCTGCGCATATAACCAGAGAAAGTCTTGCTGCCACCATTGCAGAAGACTGGTGTGTTCCCAATTTATTGGAACACACACAGTTCATGGTGAATTGCATTGCGTGTCAAATGTTTACTGCTGGGCATACACTGAGAAAAATCAGAGCAGTAATACCTCGACCGAATGGTCTGTTTCAACATTTACATATCGATTATGTCGATAGGCTGCAGACCTGTAATGGATACGGGTGTCTATTAGTGGTGGTTTGTCCTTTCTCTAGGTGGATCAAAGCCGGTCCGTGTACACACCCTGAGACCACATGTGCAGCAAAGTTTTTATTGAGCAAAGTTTTTCCAAGATGGGTTGTGTGCAAAGTATTAAGATCTGATAATGGACCACATTTTGTAAATGAGCTATTTGAACAAATATGACTTCTATTGAGCATAAAGCATGTGTTTTCTTCTGCTTGTCACCCACAAGCAAATGGAATATGTGAGAGACTCAACCGTCTCTTCAAAGAGATGTAAGTGATTTCAACCCGGCACTCCACCTAAGTCAATGCCTAGTGTGTGATGCACAGTTGGAACCCTTAATTATATATTTTTGTCTATAAGTTCTTTTATTTCTGAATGATGTACCCTTATATCATGCCCCTCTCATTGAATCCCCCCGGTCACACTGAACCAGGAAGCAGGCTGTTTTGCAAAGTTAAAAGATTTATTTTTATGAATTTGAACAATATATATATATATATATATATCACACTAATATTTATACAAGGATCACCAATGGGTGATGTCACAACAATCAACAATCTCTTTAATCAGTAGGAGTATGGATAAGAAAATAATGCAGCATGGAATAATACTTGATATGGATAGGAAAACAATGCAGCACAGAATAATACTGGATATGGGTTCAACCAAATACAAGGTCACTCTTTCCCTCTGATACTACTCAATTCCCCCCAATATGCAGTATAAAGAGATGGAAGGAGAGAACACAGGTTTCAGGAATATACAATCTCAACCAATCCAGTTTCAATCCCAATTCCCCCCAGCAAGCATAGAGAGAAACAGGAATGATTTCAAAACAAGTCAAATGGTTTTGAAGGAATGGGGAAAACACTGAAAAATGAATTAAATTCTCTAAACTGGATTCAAAACTAATGAGAGCCGCTTTGTATAGTTTCTGGGAAACAATAGCAATGATGATTGAATAGCTAGCAGACTGGAAACTGAATTCTGAGGTCGGATGCAAGAATAGCTGTTTTACACGTGTTGAAATTGAGCCAAACGCGGATTCGCTGAAAACTTTTCCACGCGAGAAACAAGACTGTGGGAAACTTTAAGGAGTTGGAATGCTTCAAATTGACACTTAAATTTTGTTTCTAGCATGCACGGTTCAATAGTTATGAATGTTTTAGTAGAGGTCATTTTTTTCAGAAACAGTCAAGATTTTCAAATGAATGATGCGCTTTTGAAATTACAAACAGATATTCTTCACACTAAGGAGGCTATGTAGATGTAAGATACCCAACGGACAGCCACCAGTACAGCGGTGCCTCTGCTCTGACTTTTGCCCGCCAAGACACTTGTCTTTCTTCAGCAAATATATTAGTGCAAAGATGAATTTATCACTACAATTAACAAAGGACTATATGGATGAGGGAAAGATTCAGAAAAACAAGAAAGGGACAATTCTATGCTAGATACTCACAACTATGGTTTGGAATAGGCCGGTCAGGGATATGGTCAAAGATTTTTGGACTGGAATTCTGCTTGCCCACCGGACAGGATTCAGGCACCCGGTTCTCACTCAGCACAGCACTCTGGTCTCTGTACGGCCTCTGGACTGGATCTGATGGGTTGGTTCTGGGTTACAGCGATCTGGTTACAGCTCTGATCTACTGGTTTGGATCTCTGGGTTCTAGCAAGAGTTCTTGGCAAGAAAGCAGAAACAGCACAGCCAGGCTGTTCACTTTTTGGTGTGCCCTTTGGAAGTCTGGGGTTAAAATCGGGTTTCAAGATTTTAAAGGCCAGCTGAGAAGGGTTCGGCTTTGGAATTGTGCCTTCTGCTTTCAGAGTTCTGGAGTCTTGGATCTGGGTTCCTCCTGCAGAGCACTTCACCAGTAAGACGGTTGATGGGTGAATCTGTGTGTGTCCCTCTAGGTCCTAAACTGTCCCTATTTATGTATTTCCCAAAGGGGTGGGTAGGCTGAATTATACTAAGCACACCCTGTAGGAATCCTATTGGTTAGAGTATTTCCCCTCACCTGATTTGAGAAGGAAATCTAGTGTCATAGTGATGCTGTATTTTACAACCAAGGGAGTACCTCCCCTTTGTTTCAGTACAGTATATCTATTTTTCACATAAATCATATTTACAATATCACCAACTTGCTAAACATACCTATTCATATCACAGATTTAGTATAGCAAGTATCCGTCTGAGTCTCATTTTAGGGCGAGCTTCAGTTCAAAATTGACAGTTTTTCACGCTTTTGGTTGGTTACCCAGTGTCAGATCTGTCCACATTTTTCTCCATACATGCGCTTGACATCTGGGCATAATCCTGTGAAGTTTCATATTTCTAACATTATTACAATTGCTACAACATCAACATTTTGGTAGTCCTGTCTCTGAACATCGCACAGAGTTCAGAGTGGTTTCAAACTGTGAGCAGAAATGTCATTTTTACAACACTATATTTACAGATTTTTACACATTTGGCACAGTTCTCTGTGAGTCTTTTTCAAAAATATTTTTTTGTGTGACCAGATACACATATCTGTCTGGTCCCGCCCTCAAGGTTTGGCTGGGTCCAGGAGCACTCCTAGGCTCTCTTCCTGCTGGCAGTTGTTTTCTGTTGACAGTTGAAACTGCATATCTTTTCAATCAAGGGAGTCTTGTGTCTCTCCTCAGAGCAACAGGCCAAAATCTCCTCCCACCTCCATTAACAACTCAATGACAGTTCCTGAGCAGAGAGCAGGGGGAAGATGCCTTTGATTGGGGGCACACTGTGGAATGTGCCTTTGAAGTACTGTGGCTAACATTAGTTCACTTTTAAAACCCTTTGTTTAAATTGTCTTTTCTAAATAAACTTACATTTTCAACAAATATACCCACAGATCTCATAATTCCAGTCTTTTTCAAACATAGAGATTGAATTGTAGCAACCTTTATTGCTTTTGATGGCAAGTCTCTTCTTTTCCACAATTTGATCTTAATGTACAAGTTTAACTAACAGTATAAGTAAATGACAGCTCTGACACAGGCGAGCGGCGGTACTGCACCCATATCTGACAGATTTTTCCAGGCAAGCACCTTTTTGAATGTGGATTTTCTTGTGATGAAATGTGCTTTTCCTGACATTGTGCTTAGGTGGATTCTTTAAATAAAGTGATGTTTAACACCCAACAAGGATGTTGGATCTTTTCTGATGTTTGGGAACCATGATTTTGCACTTTCGACAGACAAGGAAAAACTGATTTTAAAGCACTTCTGGGTTTTCCTGGCAATGCAGCCCTGCCTTTTCAGGTAATTCCATTTCACTCTGTGGGCAGCCCAATGACAGGTTTTGGTAGTGTGGTCTCCGCTTCCACCACTGACACAGGCAAAATGGGTTGGCAGCCTATTTTTCAGGTTTCCCTGTGCATTTCTCAGAGATTTTTAGTGCATAGAGCTTTTTGGCGGCCATCCTGTTGTTTCTGATGAAAGCAGCACACAGTGATGTTGCAGTGCAAAGCCTAGTGGGTCAGAACATCCCACAGAGAGGATAGCCAAGATCAAATTAACTCTTAAGAAGGGATGGTTATATTGCCTACCCCTAGCCTTATATGTTCTTCGAAATCAGCCAGCTTCTGACCACCATCTAACTCCCCATGAATTAGTGACAGGGTGTTGCATGAGAACGCCTTTTATACCTGCATCTAAAGTCAGAAGTCATGCCCAGAGTATGGCGAATGATCTAGGCGATGAAATGCATGATTATTTGACATGTATGACTATCAGTGTTTCTTTCATTGCAGATCAAGTCAAGCATCAGAAGAAGGGGACAAGGAACATGGAAGGGGACAGTCCAGTAACCAACTCAAGTGAACAATTGCTGCTGCCAAAGTTATATGTTGGTGATTTAATCCTTATTAAAAGCTTCACACGAAAATGTCACAAGCCTAGGTGTAATGGCCCCTTTAGTGTTGAGTAAGTCTCCCCTTTTGCAGTTAAGATATCAGAAAGACAAGCTCAGCTGCATTTAGGAGATGTAAAGATCTACAAAGGCGAGACCCTCCCTCCAGCAGTTGCTGACCAACAAGCAAAACAAGAAGAAGAATTTCTGCATGTGCAGACTCGATCGATGACTAAGAAGAAGGACGATAAAACAGCAAGTAGTTAGCACATATTTATTTTGGACTGGAATTCAGTAACACTCCTTAAACCATTTGAGCAGGAAGTGCATGGCTTGCCGAGAATTCCAGAGACTGAAAACATTTACTTTCTGGGATATCTTTGAAAGAATAAAAATTTGATCCGTATTATGCCTAAACGTCAATTCCTGATTAGAAATTGGAAGAGAGATCAATATCGAGATTCATTTCAAGGAGAATATCTGTTTCAATGATAAATATATGATACCCGTCGACAGTGATACACATCGGCTTGTAGTTTCTATTTTTATACTTCAGTCCTACCCTGCTCTTGTTAGGAGAGATGTTAATATTCACACATTTCTGCATGAAAAATGGTCCTGTGATAAGGAGACTCTTAATTGCGACTATTGAGCAGATTGTGCAACTACAAATGTAAACAAATGAACGGTTGCACCAAAATGATTTGTGAGGAAGTTAATGTGATTATAGAGAGAGCACGAGTTCACCAAGTATTAGGATGGCACACCAAATGTTTTTCCAGAATTCTATGCCTGATATACATATGTATTTGAATTTTCTTTTTCTTTCTGTACCTTACATTTCAAAGTCTCTATTATCCTAGTGGTCCTATTGAAAAGATGACACATATGATTTTTCATAGTATTAGTACAAATGATGATCATTTATTTTAACCTCTATTGGCATGTCATATGACTAAAGAGGGATGCAGAAGAAGATAACTAGGGGATAAACACCTATCTTGACAATGCAGCTCACTTTTGAATAATATGTGGTACCAACACATGAAAAAGGTGGGGGAGAGAGCATCTGATGAGAATTGCTATGTCTGCTCTCTCATCCCCTATGCCATGAATACAGTAAAAACCTTTATTTCAAAGAAGATGCCAGTGAACGATGCAAAATGCCTCAGTCATCTAGCAGCATGTACTATTAGAGGAAAGTTTCAAGGGAACTGGGCAAACTTGCGATGGAGTTCAAGACAGTTGTTTCCATGCCAGGATGACTACATCAAGACAACACAAATGGAGAAAGGGCCTGGATGGACAAACAGGAAGCTTGCATACCCTACTGCAGGACAAGAGAAGACTGGAACGCCTGGATGTTGGGAACGGTGGTCAGTCATAATTTAGAAAAAATAATGTCGAATGACAAAAATGTCGAAAAAATAATGTCGAAAAAAAAAATGTCGAATGTAATATTTTTTTATTTATATGTATTTTTTGGCTTTGGTAAGTATAAAAAATGGTTAAAGAAACGTATTGAAAAATAAATTCGACATTTTATTTTTCGACATTTTTTTTTCTAAAAAATGATTTTCGACATTATTGTTTTCTAAATTATTACTATAAACCGTTGGGAACATTCACAACTGCTGATCTATGGATAAGTAAGTACCAACAAAGGATGGGAAGATGGAATGATGTTCTGTGTGGCTCATCTGCTGGGGAAGGAAGCAGTGCAAGAAGTACAGAAGGTGAATGATGAACGTCTGAAGTCTTGGGCCAAGTACTCCAAACTGCTGACATGGATTAAAGATGAAGCAGGACCAGTGTCTGTAGTCCCACTGGTTAATGCAACAATGTGCTTCCGGAGTCAGGGAAAACATTGGGCCTCATTACGAGTTTGCCGGTACAGTAACAACGGTACCGGTAAGCTTGCCGGCAAACTACACATTCTGCTCGCGGGTACCTTTGCAGCCACCAAGTCTGACCTGGTGGCCATACCGGCACCCGTGAGAAGAGCATGACAGTAGCACCGGTACCATTATTAATGGTACCGGTGCTACCACCTTCCCCATTCCCATTGAGCCCTATTTGGATCAAATGGGAATGGGGAAGAATTTTTTCCAGTGCCCAGAAAAGGGCAATTACCAGGTCCGGCAAGGTCGTAATGACCCAGCAAATGCCTTTTTCTGGGTTCCAGAAAAAAATGAATACCAGCAGCAGCCGTGCCTGTAGTACAGGCACGGCTACCGCCAGCCCCATAATGAGGCCCAATGTGTTGGACATAATAAGGGGTGCAAAATCATAACTGACGTTCCAGGAATGAGGAGAGAACGGCTGTCTTAATGGATCAATTTTGGGCCTGCGGATCTAGTGCACATATGAAACTGCCCAGGAATTGGGGTGGACTGTTGTCCTTGGTGTATGTCCATGTTCCAGCATTGGTCATTCCACAAAGCAAGATTGAAGAATTTCCTAAAGTGGACGATCACCTTAGAAAGAGGAGGTCACTAGAAACTTGACACAACAATCACTAACGGCGTAGGAAAACATTCTGGACGAGCACAAATTGTTCAGCATAACTTCAGTGATGTTCACATCTGTGTTCATGCATGGAATTGAAACAGCAATGAATGCCAAATGGCTAAAGATCAACAGGTGGGAGCCACTACAAACAACCAATGCCACTATAAAATGATTTAACGCCATAAAAGAAGAGTTGAGGGCCATGAGGTTGATGACCCTCCACAATAGATATGTCCTCGGCATGATTACAGCAATGGAAGGAGGTGTTTGCGCCAAGATCAGGTCATCATGTTGTACATTTACAGCATCTTATGACTGAGCCCACAGGGTGCCCTTTTAATCAGTAAGACATCATACAAGGGTGGGGATGAAAAATAACTCTTACTCCAAATAGTAAGAACGTCTCAGGAAGTTGGCAAAATGTCTCCTCCGACTGTTTTATTTTAAATTGTCTAAAACAGGGAGTTACAACAGACATCAACGGACGTTCGATCGTGTTCACAATAATATTTCATAAAAACATACGTAAGTGCTAAAAATTCATCATACATAATGTCATACTACATGGCAAACTAAGAAAACCTATGGGGAGTTGTGATTGGCTTAAGGGGAAAATCTAAGTATACTTTCTGCAAGGGATCGAGTTGTGATTGGGTCTCTACAGTCGGGTGGACAACTTATGCCCACCCCTAGTGCAAGTCATCTTCATTAGTTACTAGATACACGATACACCATTGGCTATCAAACTATAAGGCTCTACTTTATATGGCCCTCTACTATTGGTTGGCAAGTTTGTACCCTTCTGGAACATTCGGCTCACTAGCAGCACGTAAACTGTTACCTCAGGTGCCAGCGGGTGGACTTGACTAAGTATCCCCACCCAATTAGCCAAACATCTCACATCGCTCATGGATTCTGCCATTCAACTTGTCTTTGAACTTGTTCTTGAAAAGTATCACTGCTCCTTAGAATAAAGTATATAAAAATGATTAGTACCCGGTGAGGGTGCAATCAGAATGCAAGAGCCATTCTGATCGGCCCTCGCCGAGTCATTACCAGGCCGGGAATCCCTCTGTCGGGATTCCACGGCCTTTGTCCCTGACGGGGGGCGTGGCAGCCCCTCAGCCAATGAGGAGGCTCGAAGCGGGACCATCCCCGCTCCGAGCCTCCCCACGGCTGACAGGCTGCCTTCACCCCCGCCGGGGACTCTGGTAAGCTTTTTCTTTTTTCTTTTCCTACCTTCCCTCCCTCCCTCCTCCCTGCCCTCCCCGCCCCACTTACCTTTTTGCTGATGCGTCCCCGCTGGGGAACGATAGCAGGCTCCAGCAGTGTGGAGACACACGGCTGGAGGCTTGCATCGTCCCCTAGCAGGGACGCAGGTATGTTTTTTTTTTGTTTTTGTTTTTCAACGTTCCCCTGCCTCCCGCCCTCCCAACCCTACTTACCTTCTGCTTCTTTTTTTTCGGGAGCGGACGCGCTGGGAACATTTGTGTTCCCAGCGCATCCGCTCCTGATGGCCACCATGGAAAGGGAAAACGGAGTCCCGTTTTCCCTTTCCCGGTGGCCATTTTCTTGGTCGTTTGTTTTTTTTTTTTGTCCCAAAACGCTGCGGCATTTCGGGACAGGAAAAAATGCTTTTAGTGCCCCAGTCATGCACATAATGTGGGCCGGGGTACTAATAGCAATATGACCCCAGCGGCAGGGGCATTACCGACTCAGGTAATGCCCTGGGGCCTTCGTTAAGGCCCTCGTTTCCCTCGGGCCTATAACTATGGGCCCCGGGGCATTACCTGAGTCGGTAATGCCCCAGTCGCTCGGGTCATATTGCTTAAGTATAGGCACACTCTTATAGCAATTCAGGTTTGTACGCCCAACTCCTATTTCCATTCTGGACTCACGTGACAGGAGACCGTATTTTGGCCTTTTTTGCAGCATTTAATTGTCTCGAATTAATAAACTTGGCACTCATCATGTTCTTTCTTGCACCTTAACAAGGGCTGATTCAGCTTCTCACGTTAGTTGTTCTTCAAGGATAGATCACCGGTTCTTGGCCGCTCCAGTCTTTGACAGCGGGCCAGATAGCCTTTCTCGGATCCTTCCTTGATTTTCAGCAGTTTTCTTATTGCGACACAGCCCTCTGATCCTTCTTTCTTCATGGGTCTGAGCTTACTAAATATATGACACCAATGACCAGAATTCTATTTAAAGGAAGCACCACCTGCACTCTACTCACTACTTATACCTACCCTTTATGATTACTTAGTCTACTTACGTCACTACATCTGTACAGTTATAAAACGGCTTGGATTTTCTGCAGTGCTCTTCACACATGCAATCTTCATTTCGCATATGAATGTTTACTCATTCCACATATGAATGTTTACTCAATTCTTTACTTTGTCTTCAGATTCTATAAGGTCTATGCATCTTCTTCTTTGACCATTCTTCTCAGTGTGTCACGGTCATTTCTTGTGACATCACCAGCCTCTTTTTCTCTCATCTTCATATTCCTTTGGGGATTTCCTCCAAGAGGTTATCATCTCTATGAGGGTACATCATATAGGGTTTTCCTAATGGATACCTTTTCTCAAAGACTCTCCATGAAATAGGCACAATCATGGGTGTCGTGCATGTCTCAATTTCTGGTTTCCAACATATAGGCAAGATGGGGGCGGGTCTTCCTGCAGATGCATTCAGCTACTCCTCTACATGACGGTGAGACCGGGACTTTGATGGGGGCCATATCTATGTTGACAGATCTACATGTGAAAATGGTGGATGAGACAGAGGCCATCGCAGAGGAGAGTTTGTTCGCTCTCCTGTTTTCATGGATCCTTTATGGAATGGCCAAACTATTTAAGTTTCTTGGAGCAATATTGGTGATAATCATATTTGGATTCTGTATGATCAGAATAATAATTGGACAATGTAATAAAATGGGAAAGAAAGCATTGGGAATGAAGATCTTGATTGATGCAAAAGATGAACTAGAAGACAAGGTGCTGACCGATGATTCCATCAGAGCAGTCGCGTTGCCAGGAATCAAATTTAGGAGGGGCATAGAGGGGGCCAAAGACAAATGTAGGGGAGCACAGACAAAATTAGTGGTCACTGCTCATTTTAGGTGGGGGGGCACAAACAGGGCCATGAGGTTTGACAGGGGGGCCCCGGCCCCCCAGTCCTCCCTAGCGACGCCACTGCATCAGAGACTACATAAAAGTTAGTGTTGTAGTACCTGAAGGAACAAAATTCTGGTATCCAAAGGATCATAAGAATTACATGGGATGTTGGGTCTAGTGTACCCCAAATGGACAATTCAGCTACATGACCTGGAGTGTGGATGAACACATTAAGACAGCGGGCACCCTTGGGGGGGATGAAGATATGGACACCCAAGAAACATTTCTTCAAGAGAAGAGTCAGAGAAGCAGGAAAACTTGAGGAGGTGGTCGAGGACTCGACCAGAGGGGGGAATGTAGAGGAGCAGCGATATAACTCTGCAGGAGATCCTGCCACCCTAACTCCCCTGTATTGGAGACATGAGACCATGCCTTGCCTGACACCAGCTATCGTACCAATACCGCAGAGAGTATTTGGAAGGAGATACCTATTAAGACAACTCTATCGAATGTACCCCCAAAGTGATGACAACCTGCAGGCGGAACTCCCTGAGGGAATATGAGAAGGAGCTAAGTAAATGAATTGATGACATCATAAGAAAGTGTGCACAACGTCCCAAGATACTGACTGGAGACAATGTATGGATCTTAAAAGACAAATCACAAAGTAAGGTTCAAGTATCCATAATATACCATACTTCTTAGAGAAAGGAAGATGAGTCTTTCTGATTCATATCAAAAATGATTTATCCATAGTAGTTCAAACAAAAAGCTATCACTAATAATCCTTAGTGAGGAAGCAGTTGCCACAATCCACATGTATTAGACTAAAAAAGCCAATGCATTTCGGAAATTATTTCCTTCATCAGGGCGAGTCTAATTATATAAGTCCAGCAAGCAAGTATATAACATAACAAATGCAAGTATGTGACATAGATTCATATAATGGTGACAATTCAAACGAAACATACATTGAAAAAAATGAAAGGAAACATACCAATCAGTAGATGTTTCATCATGGGTAAATATCAATAGCAAAAAAGAAAAAAGAAAAAGAAAAATGCCGTAAGTGGTTTATAAGGTAAATAAATGAAACCAAAGAATATTAGGTGTGGATTTACCTCATTGGTGTGGTCAGTGGTAAAAAACAGAATGTCCTGCGTTCATGCCCACTCAGCAGTGGGTTGTAAATGACATTATGCACAAAGGCATGGAGAAAATCCACTCGTGCTTACAAGGAAACCAATCTGTGGATCATAAAAGATCCAATTAGATACTGTGTTTCACACTCATACTTGGTCAAAGAGAAGGATTGTAATCAGATTCTTACCTTGTAATACACAGAGAGAAACAATCCTCCACTGTGCAGCTGCAGGGCAATGACTCAGACTGCAGTGTGAAGCCGTTGTCTAGGCAACGGTTCTTTTGTTTAGCATGTGACCACCTCGTTTCTGTGAGATGCAGGTGGTCACAATTAATGATGTAAAATCGGCCAGGGCCCACAAAAATGACAAACCAAATATTTATGGGGCATCATCAATAGGTGCCCATAATTGTGATGATAAAATCCGAAAAAAAAATTAAACATTAGAATAATGAAGATAGAAAAAATACTGTCACTGGTCCTGTGGCTGTCTGGTCACAAATACTGCTGTAAAGTCGGCCAGGGCCCCCAAAAATAAAAAATAAGGTATTTATAGGGCATCACAAATGGGTGCCCATAATTGTAATAACAAATTCCCAAATTAAAAAAATTTATGAAAAAACAAAGTAGTAGTGATAGATTTATGCAGGTGGTCACAAATAATGATGTAAAATAGGCCAGGGCCCACAAAGATGTCAAACCAAGTATTTATGGGGCATCATAAATAGGTGCCCATAATTGTGATGATAAAATCCGAAAAAAAACAAAAAAAAATTAAACATTAGAATAATGAAGATAGAAAAAATACTGTCACAGGTCCTATGGCTATCTGGTCACGAATACTGTTGTAAAGTCGGCCAGGGCCCACAAAAATTCAAAATGAAGTATTTATGGGGCATCACCAATGGGTGCCCATAATTGTAATGACAAAATTCCAAATAAATATATGAAGTAACAAAGTAGTAAAGATAGAAAAAATACTGTCACAGGTCTTTAAGCTGTCTGGACAGCAAGACATAACGAAATTAAGCTAAGGCAATAGTAAGACTATTCAAACGTAGATGAGCAGTTGAAGTACAGTCACAGTGCGTAAGGTGTCGCCCAGGGGCGGCACCTTGGGTCCCAGACAACCGTCCGGGACATGCACTAGGGCTGTTACTAGAATGCTCCAAACATGATTAGACAAAAGGCAACATACGCCAGACAATAATTAAGAAAATAAAGCAAAAAAGGCTACATGGGGTAGAGTGATTCGAACAAGTTAAGCTCAACGGCTGTCAACATGTGGAAATGTAAA
The DNA here is from genome assembly GCF_040938575.1 of Ambystoma mexicanum. Taxonomy (NCBI): domain Eukaryota; kingdom Metazoa; phylum Chordata; class Amphibia; order Caudata; family Ambystomatidae; genus Ambystoma; species Ambystoma mexicanum. The sequence goes on from NC_090933.1 coordinate 236,416,981, forward strand.
AAGAGCAGTATCCAAATGTTCAGAACATCTTTCACAAATTACTCTGAGCATCATATAAAGTAGCCAATGCAATCAAAAAGTAATAATTAGACAGGGAAACGTATGAGGAGATCAATTACCACTGTTATATTTGATTGTGATACTACTGTTTTTGCCTGTGTTAAAGGTGTATGCTTTGCCATGTTTTCACACATAAGGGTCTCTACTGTTCCTCTTGTGACTTTACTGTTTCTACTGTTCTTTCTGTGCTTGAGTTGTATACTTTAACATGTTTTCATACATAGGGGTCTCTTTGCCCTGTGCTCTAATTATTACTTTTTGATTACATTGGCTACTCTATGTGATGCTCAGAGTAATTTGTGAAAGATGTTCTGAACATTTGGATACTGCTCTTTTTACATTTCCACATGTTGACAGCCGTTGAGCTTAACTTGTTCGAATCACTCTACCCCATGTAGCCTTTTTTGCTTTATTTTCTTAATTATTGTCTGGCATATGTTGCCTTTTGTCTAATCATGTTTGGAGCATTCTAGTAACAGCCCTAGTGCATGTCCCGGACGGTTGTCTGGGACCCAAGGTGCCGCCCCTGGGCGACACCTTACGCACTGTGACTGTACTTCAACTGCTCATCTACGTTTGAATAGTCTTACTATTACCTTAGCTTAATTTCGTTATGTCTTGCTGTCCAGACAGCTTAAAGACCTGTGACAGTATTTTTTCTATCTTTACTACTTTGTTACTTCATATATTTATTTGGAATGTTGTCATTACAATTATGGGCACCCATTGGTGATGCCCCATAAATACTTCATTTTTAATTTTTGTGGGCCCTGGCCGACTTTGCAACAGTATTCGTGACCAGATAGCCATAGGACCTGTGACAGTATTTTTTCTATCTTCATTATTCTAATGTTTAATTTTTTTTGGGGGTTTTTTTTTTTCGGATTTTATCATCACAATTATGGGCACCTATTTATGATGCCCCATAAATACTTGGTTTGACATCTTTGTGGGCCCTGGCCTATTTTACATCATTATTTGTGACCACCTGCATAAATCTATCACTACTACTTTGTTTTTTCATAATTTTTTTTAATTTGGGAATTTGTTATTACAATTATGGGCACCCATTTGTGATGCCCTATAAATACCTCATTTTTTATTTTTGGGGGCCCTGGCCGGCTTTACAGCAGTATTTGTGACCAGACAGCCACAGGACCTGTGACAGTATTTTTTCTATCTTCATTATTCGAATGTTTATTTTTTTTTTTTCGGATTTTATCATCACAATTATGCGCACCTATTGATGATGCCCCATAAATATTTGGTTTGTCATTTTTGTGGGCTCTGGCCGATTTTACATCATTAATTGTGACCACCTGCATCTCACAGAAACGAGGTGGTCACATGCTAAACAAAAGAACCGTTGCCTAGACAACGGCTTCACACTGCAGTCTGAGTCATTGCCCTGCAGCTGCACAGTGGAGGATCGTTTCTCCCTGTGTATTACAAGGTAAGAATCTGATTACAATCCTTCTCTTTGACCAAGTATGAGTGTGAAACACAGTATCTAATTGGATCTTTTATGATCCACAGATTGGTTTCCTTGTAAGCACGAGTGGATTTTCTCCATGCCTTTGTGCATAATGTCATTTACAACCCACTGCTGAGTGGGCATGAACGCAGGACGTTCTGTTTTTTACCACTGACCACACCAATGAGGTAAATCCACACCTAATATTCTTTGGTTTCATTTATTTACCTTATAAACCACTTATGGCATTTTTCTTTTTCTTTTTTCTTTTTTGCTATTGATATTTACCCATGATGAAACATCTACTGATTGGTATGTTTCTTTTCATTTTTTTCAATGTATGTTTCGTTTGAATTGTCACCATTATATGAATTTATGTCACATATTTGCATTTGTTATGTTATATACTTGCTTGCTGGACTTATATAATTAGACTCGCCCTGATGAAGGAAATCATTTCCGAAATGCATTGGCTTTTTTAGTCTAATACATGTGGATTGTGGCAACTGCTTCCTCACTAAGGATTATTAGTGATAGCTTTTTGTTTGAACTACTATGGATAAATCATTTTTGATATGAATCAGAAAGACTCATCTTCCTTTCTCTAAGAAGTACGGTATATTATGGATACTTGAACATATTGTCGTGAATCAGATATAAATACGTGCCCATCTTGGGCCCCATATGAGAGCGGTTGTGTGACCCAGTATTATTACTTGGTCTCCAGCGTGTGTTGCAATTATAAGCCCAGGTGTCTCCAGACTTGTCACAGCCAGCTCCTTTTCAATTGTATGTATATTCTTTTTTGAAACATTTGATTTTTACTTGAATATTCTGAACATTTTTGAATACATGGTGGTGCCCACTCTCTTCTCTGTTTAAATCACAAAGTAAGGGACTGAATGAACTCTCATATGTAAAAGAAGAAGAGTACACATTAACAAAGTGCTACAGAAAACAAAAGTTCAATAAATGTGCAGACGCTGAAACGCAAGGTAGATCAAGTCATTGTATAAGGCTAGCTATGAGTAGTGAATAGAATGTAGGTGCAGCTGATATTGTACAGAAACTGGACATTGGTATCATAAATTAAGTAAGCCAGAAACCTTGAAGCAGGAATGGAAAAGTTGTGTTGCAGCAAAATAGTAGGCTCATGGAGCTGCATGGCGAGGCTGCCTGGCCTGAAGTCAAGATCCTAGAAATCGAGGTCAGCTATCAACTCTGAAGAAGAACAAGTGTGAAGTGGGTGAATCTTCTCACATTGAGGTGCAAGAAAGAACACATGGGATGGCAAGTTTTAATTCATTTAGAGCATTTAAAAGCTGAAAAATGGACCAGATTGTGGTATCCTGTCACATGAGCCAAAGATGGAAATAGAGTTTGAACTCGAAGTTCCAGACACAATAGCGAGTGCCCGCACTCCTGTGCATTCTCAAAGACAAGAATACTCTGCAAGGCCAAGTACAAAGACAATTTTATGGCAGAGGGCATGCGTGATGAGAGATGCTAGCCTAATAGGGTGGTGAGGTAGCTTCATGTCCTATCTCCCTGCATCTGGCTCTGTGCTTACATGCTGCTAAATGAACCAAATGTTCTAGACATGGTACAAGCGTGCCAACCAATTGTATTAGTCTGTATAACTAAGGACCTTATAGTTTGTAGACCAATGAGAAACTATGTATCTAATGTTTCTGAAATTATATGTTTTAAGAGGTAGCCATAAGTTGTCCAGCTGATATCAGACAGCCAATAACAATACTAGCCTCTACATAAGTATATATCTATATGATTATCTGAACCAATCCTGATCCTTGATGGGTTTTTCACTATTGCCTTGTAGTATGATGTCATCCTGACACATATTTGAGTATAGAAATTGTATTTTGTGTGGAGATCATTGAGAGACTGAGCGTACATCTGTTGATGTTCGTTGTAACCTCGCTGTTTTAGACAACTGATAATAAAACAGTAACTTGCCATCTTCTTGAGTTTGTCCGGTTATTTGGCCTCAGCATTATTCTGGTGTAATTCCATCCATTCCATATGCACATTCCAGAGGGCCATAAGCACAAAGTGACGCAAAGGAAACTTGACCCCATGTAATGCACAAGTCCAAAGAGGAATTCTTTGGATGGCCTTAATGGAAAGCAGGAACCTCCACATCTTAAATGGTCATTTTGAAACAGCTGGTCTCCATCATCACACCTGGGAACGAGGTTCACAAAGGTCAGTGATTGATTACATCTTTTTTTCTAGGGACGTGATCGACTAATAGACATTTTAGAAGTACTCCCTACCATTTTCAGTGACCATAACATGCTAACAATTGCATGGTCCACTCAAGTAGTTAGACAGAAACAAATTATGAATGGACACTAGAGACAGTAAATAACAGATGCCGCCTGAGAATGATGAAGAATGACGTTGTACATATAGTTGCTGCTTTCCATGCTAAACTTAGAAAGACAACCACTCTGAACACACTGGGGGCTGTCAACTACGTGCCAACTTTGGCCCCCTTTTTGGTCAAAAGTGAGACAAACAGGAAAACTCATGGTGGTCACATGCATGTGTACAACCAGCTGGTAGCTATATCAAAATGAGAGATGGATAGTGCTATTTTACTGATCAAAAATACCTATAAAAACTGGCTCAAGGGTCATAAAAGCTCCATGATTCAGCAAGATGCAGAACGGATGCTGAAAATCATTATCTCCAAGAACACGGCTGAAATGCGGAGGCTCATAAACCAGATAAGCCAAGACTCTAATTCCTCACAAATAAATGGAGTGGCAGAGGTTGGTGGATGGGTTTTTTCAAATAGCTATATGCTGCTCCTGTCACAGACGTAAATGACCAACAGCCCTCCCGAAGCACCTGGAGTTTGACTTTCAACCAGGAAGATCTGATTCATCTAATTAGGTGTGCTAACTCTTCACGTGCTCTGGGCCCAGATGGCCTCTCAAATGTAAAATTGAAAAAAAGCCTGGTGAAATGGGCCCTAATACTGGAGATGATACTGAAGAACGTGTTGGTGACTCAAAAATATCCCAGATTCGTGGACGTCGGCCAACGTGGTTTCAATCTTTAAGAGTGGCAACAGACATGATCCGAGCAACTACCGGCCTATCACCCTTTTGGGCGTGTTGACAACATCTATGCAGCCCTTCTCCTAAAGAGACGGAATAAGTGGTTGAGTAGTGCTGGTTGCTTTGATTTTATTCAGACTGGCTTCATCAAAGGCCTGGGGACTGCACCCACGATCTGCATACTATCAATCCTGAATGACAAAATCTTCAGGTCAAAGGGTTAGATCTATCTGGTCTTTGTGGAATTTCAACAAGAGTTTTACAGTATCAACAGAGCGCACCTATGGATCAAATTAGATGCCTGGGGGTGCCTGGAAGACCTTGTGGCCCAATTGAGGTCCTTCTACCCTAACATTACCATCAGAATATGCTTAAACGCAAAGGGATGGCTAAGTGAGGCAGTGCCAACTTGGAATGGAGTAAAACAGGGCTGTCCCTGGCCCCAGCCCTTTTCAATCTCTATATCTCCGATTTGGCTAAATCAACGGAAAAGATTAGATGCTTTCCACGGACAATAGATGGGGTAAAGGTGCCTCGCCTATTATACGCAGACGACTTAGTAATTCTAGACCAAACTGCCATTGGACTACAGAGACAGCTAAATGCCCTGAGTGAGTACGCAGTAGAAAATAACCTTCAAATCAACATCACGAAAAAAAAGATCTTGCTAATAAAGAAGGGAAACCCTACAAAGAAGCAACGGTTCAGATGGTCTTTGGGGTCTGAAGAGAATGAAACTGTGAAATACTTTAAAAACCTAGGGGTTCACATCTCTGGCAGTGCGGTGGAAATGCACATCTGGTCTACTTTAAAGGGGAAGGCTACTGTTTTAACAAGCCAGTGATGATCATAAAACGAAGATACTGCCACTACTCTGTTCTCCCGATTTTGAAGATGTATAAAGGCCAAGGTGGTCCCGGTGCTAACCTACGGAGTACAGGCTTGATTTGGTTTCCTAAAAAACGCTGGCCTCTTCTAGAAGGGAGCTTTTGGAAAAGGGTACTGGCTCTGCCGAGATCAGTCCCCATTCAAGTTATCAGACATGAGCTGGGATTAGGCTTCTTGAAAGCAACAGCCAAATGGAACACTTTAAACTTTTTGGCAAGTGTATGGATAAGAATGCGGTGCCAATCCTGACCATCATAAGAGCACTGCTCCTGAAGGAAGATGGGAATGCATTTGCTACCTCGGGAACAGACTTAAAGCCAGACTGGACAAGCTAGGTGTATCAGTGGAAGACCTTTGTCGTACTCGAAGGAAGGTCAAGAAGAAGCTGTGGACCCTAGACTGGATAACAACAAACGACAAAGCTAAACACTATAAACTCTTTCACAACCGAGCAAATGAACCCAGGTGTAGGGGCCACACCCTAGAATATCTAAAGAAATTCCCAGACCCTCTTTTTAGGGCCGACTTCATGAAAATTTGACTGAACCTGTTCAAGACCAACAAAGTTCTGTCCACTAGAGCTGGAACAAGACAACTAGCTCGTGCTGCAGATTCTCAAAAAACATCATCCCGGTCGAAAATCTCCTCCACCTGTTCAACGAACGTACGGCCTTAACCACAATTAGGACAAGACTTATTGGGCACTTCCTGAAAGGCAACGCAACAATAACTGATGCAGAGTGGTGGCCCATGCTGCTGAGAGGAGAGATTACTGGTCTTTCTATTTCAGCAGTAATATTTATAAGGGTATGCTTCAATTTACTGGAAGATGACGGCCCATTGGGTGTACCAAACTAATGGCAAAAAAAGGCTCTCTCTTCAGTACTTTGCGATATTAACATTCATATACCGCTTCTCACAATAATGTGACGAATACAAAACTGTTCTAAAGTAACACGAACAGTAAAACACTTGTATTAACCCTCGGGTTGAAAAACTGATAAAAATTATTGTGATAGCGGTATATGAACGTTAATATCGCAAAGTACTGAAGAGAGAGCCTTTGTTTGCCGTTATAGACATTAGGGAAGAATGAGTGACTGAGAGAGATATGCATGGATGAGTGTGTTTTTGGTTCAGAAGTAGATGAATCATGTTATTGATTAGTGGAAATTGTTGAAAGATTATGTATTGTTTTAAACACATATGGATTCTTTTGTATTAAAGAAATAAAATGTTGTTTTAGAAGTGAATAATAGTTTTCCTTGTCATCCTGTTCGCTCTCTTTAAACCCCTATATCCCATGAAGAGATTGGCCAGTGATGGCGCATAGCATGCGCCCATAGCCATGCCCTTTGTCTGCCTATATTGGGTGTTGTTAAAAAGAAAAATGTTGTGCTGCAATGTAAAGGCTAGACATTCATTGATCATGTCAATTTGGAATATGAAAGTGGCTGATTTGTTTTTGAAGAAATAGTCAATAGTTGTTAGGGCCAGCTCATGATCTATGGAAATATAGAGTGCCTTGACATCCATAGTCCCATAGATGAAGTGATTCTGCCATTGCACATTATTAAATGTCCTCGACTTGCATCATATTCATCATGTAGGACGACTTGAATAGAACAATGCTAGTGAAGTACAACGTATGCATTTTTGTTGCTTCAGTTATCACCTAAAGGCATGATTCTGTGGGATAATGTTGACTGGACATTTCCAAAAATCTGATAAAAATTTTTACAAACTTGGAAAACGTGCAATGTTTTTCACTGGAGAAATATAGTGGCTGATTCACAAAGTAGGTACTGGTAGAAACTCTGATTTACTCTTGACTTTCTCATGGAAAGTGACTATTCAATTCATGAGCATGTTACAAAACCTACTTCTGCTTCTGCATGTCACTTAACCTTGGAAAAAAGAACAGTAAGGGCCTGATTTACAAATGCGTTTTTGAATGGAAAATTTCCGATTGGAAAATGCTTTGTAAATTAGGCCCTAAGGGAGGCGATATTACTGCTAACGTCTTTATGAATCAAATTGATTTTCTCCAGGTTAACCCAGAGCAGAGGCGTAGACAGGGTAGGGCCTGAGCAGGCAAGACCCACCCAAAATCTGTAACTGACCACTCTGCAGCACTGTGTGGGCATTTACAGATGTGAATGTCAATGCACTGGACTCAACCAGATTAGCTTCAGGCCCCATTTGTTAGACAATCTCAGCTACCCTTTTGACGCAGAGTGTCTCCTGTAGCATTCTTTGTGAATCGTCCCCACTATCTGCAAATGCATAAGTAAGTAAGCAAAGGCTATATTAGCTGGATTCATGAGAATGGGGAAAGATTTTAAAAAATGTGCTTTTGTTTCTCCTCAAACAGCTTTAACCAAAAAAACTATTCTGCTTAAGCATGGCAACTCTTTAGACAAGAAGATCGCTATGGAGAATTTTTATTGCCAAACACTAACTGGTGAAATAATTTTCGATCAATTCACAACAATTACTTCTAGTGCTGGCAGCTAGCGAGACTAAACAGTGTACCACTTCTGCTTCTTCCACCTACTTCAGCTCTCTCCTCGCATCTCACTGAAAACGTACCTTCATGTACTACTTTTAAACAGAGGGCCTACAAAACACTGCCCTATTTATAATCGCTGCAACCACAACATTAATATATGTGTTGCTGATTCAATGCCACTATATGAAGCACTTTTTTGTGTCAAAACTAACTAAAAGTAATACGTGTGCTTTCTGCAGTGCAAAACAAAACCTGTTCACGCTGTGGCATGTGCTGGTTTTTCTCAGACTGAACCTTTTTTGCCTGGCTGGGACGCTACGTGCATCGCAATAACATCAACAGCGTCAACATTATTGTCTAAACTAGAATGATTGGTATATAATAGTCACATAAGACCTTGCGAAAGACCTCACTGATATCTGTTTGCAGGGTAGCCAGGGAGCCATCCTCACGTTCTATTTGTTTAATAGTGTCTTGTGTTTTTCCCTCTACAGGCCAATAGGCGCCTGGATTTGTCTCCCTCCCCATGGATCCTCCCTGGGTATTGCAGAAAGTCGAGTTCCCGAGCTGGTCCCGTGCCTGTTGTTATAATGTACATTCCCTAATTATTCAGTCCCACACGGATTCCCCATCAACATGTCCCCTTCTAATTTCATAACATTTCCCTGCATTTTCTTAAGCGTGTTCAGGAGTGTTGCCATTTTCTGGCAGTGAGACACTTGCCTTTAATTGTACATTTAATTGGCTCCCAGAGAACTCCAAAATTGTCCGCAGATCTCTCATTACAGTATTCCTCGATAGCTTGTAGAATAGTGTTTTTGTAAACCTTATACCGTAAAAATTCTGCCTGCATTCTCCAACCAGGTATGAGCCCCCCACATCTTCCCAAAGCCAACATGACTACTAACGGAAGAGGTCAGCAATTGTTTTCTATATGTATTCCACCTCCCTAAAACTACGAAATTGATCCTCCCCCACAAGTATATAATCAATCCACGAATGTGTTCCATGCACGTGTGAATAAAAGGTGTATCCTGTCCTATCCCCATTGCATTCCTGCCAGAATTCGACCAGGTTTGTTTGTTTGTTTGTTTGATTTATTTATTTATAACGCGCCCCTGGCCCACGGGTAACTGGGCGCTTGTGTGACAAGTAATGGTTACATGGGCCGTATGCATATACATAGACATTTTTTATACAAAATAAATGCAAGATATCCCATATCCAGTAGGGATATAAATACCAGACACAGTATATATGGAAAATATGAGGGATATAAGTTTCTAAGGTCGTCTGGCAGGAAATTACATATATGAAAATTAGAATGAGGCAATATACAGGGAAGATCTGTCCTAACGATTAAGTCAAGGCAATGGTAGCAGTAGACTGAGGGGTGGACTGTAAAGTTTAAGTTTTATTGAGTATCCATGTGATAACATGTATTCTAAATTTGTCAAATGCTTGGATACTTTGAATGTTTTGTGGGAGTGTGTTCCATAGATGAGCGGCTAGTCCTGGTAAACTGGCGTCACCAGCTCTTTTCAAATTATATCTGGGCACAACCAGACAAGGTATGTTGGAAGAACTGGTGAATCTGTTGGGCACTTTCCAAGTGGATTTCTCCGTGAGCTAAGGGGGGGGCTTGCTGGTTGAGTGTCTTGTGAGTGAGGCAAAGAGTTTTCACGTCAATCTGTTCTTGTATAGCGAGCCACTTGTGTTGCTTTCTAGTTGCTGTTATGTGCTCTCGCCTGGAGATGTTTAATGCCGCTCTAAGTGTATTATTTTGCATAATCTGCAGTTTGTTAATAATGGATTTATTGGCACCTAGGTAAAGACTGTTACAATAATCCAATTTGGATTTTATGAGGGCTCTGCCTAGTGTGAGACAGCTGGTGGGAGATAGTACGGGTCTACAGGCCCTAATCAGCTTGCCAGTCTAGGCAGTGGCCGATGAGGTCATGTTTACCTGTTTGATTAGGATGGAGTTGGCATCAAGGTAAAAACCTAATGTTTTTACATTTTTGGCTATTGGTATGTTATTCTGATCGATGAGGATACTTGTGTAGTTAGGACTAAGTTTGAGAAGATGGTTAGGTGAGCCGACTAGAAGTAATTCAGTCTTGTCATCATTCAGGCAGAGACCGTGTGTGGCCATCTATGCCTGAAAGATGGTGTAGACTTTGTTAATTAGATTCTGGTTAGTGGTAGGAGTATCTGGGTGTCATCTGCATAAATAGTGTAGGTGACACCCAGACTGTGCATCTTGTCGAATAATGGCTTTGTAAAAATATTATACAAAGTGGGCGAGAAGCATGATCCTTGTGGGACTCCACAAGTGATAGGAAGCAGTCGCCGAGGGAGAGAACACGCGCATGGTTCTATTCGCAAGGAAAGATTGGATCCACATGACTGCAGACCTAGAGAAATGAGCTGCTGATGATAGGTGATCACAGTATTTTATGGTCTACCAGATCAAAAGCAGCTTGAGGTCCAGGAGAAATAGGATAGCCACTTTGACCGGTTCCATGTAATAATGTCGCCACAAAAATCTCGCCATGCAAAAATATCGCCGAAAAATGGCCGTTTTTTGTGGCGACATTATTGCATGGAACATGCGGGGGAAACCCCTGCAACCCCCAAACTTTTTTTTTTGTTGAAATGTTTTTTTTTTTTTGCCCCTGTCCCGACATATATGGTCACCCATATAATATCGGCGTGACCTTTTCCCGGCGATATTATTTACGGCGACCATTTATATTGGGATAATATTACCTGATACCCTTTGACCTTGTCTTTCAGATCGTCGATCTGGCTTTTAAGATCAACAAGGGCAGTTTCAGTTCCATGCTGTGGTCTGAAACCAGATTGGCGTGTTCCGAGTAGTTTGTTGCATTGTAGATAGTCTTGAATTTGCAAGTAACCAATTCTGTCCAAGATTTTCAATAGAAAGGGAACTGTCGTGATTGGTCTATAGTTGGTCGGTATAGTCGGGTCTAAGGTCTGTTTCTTCAGTAATGGGAGAACCCAGGACTGTTTCAGGTTACTTGGGACAGAGCTACTGGAGAAGGAGGAGTTTATGAGTTTTGTGACAAATGGGGCTAGGTCTCTGGCCACGTCTTTTATAATCTGAGCCGGGCAGCTGTCACCTTTGCAATTAGATGGTTTAAGAGATGCAATAATTTTATTTGACTTCAGGTATGGACACTTTATTAAATTTGAAACCTGAGTTAATGTGCGTCGTTGAATGTGGTGTAGGAGTATTAGCTGTAAGTTGTGTCCTTTTTGCAGCTATTTTAGTCTGGATCCCGATAATTTTGTTGGATAGGGCATTTTGTATGCTAGTGCACCATGGTTTATACTTAATGCACGCATATGCCGGGGGGTTAGGGTTTTCTAATTCTCTTAGGATGATAAATTGGTACTGGATCCTGCTTGACTAATTCTGTTGTTGAAGGTTTCTTTTTTTGACTGGATTATCTTTCTTTTGTAGGTAGCAGTGATAATGGCAAGGTTAGTTTTATTTTCAGGGGTGGGGGTAGATTTTCAGAGTGTTTCTAATTTTCTCTTTTCTGTACAGAGTATTTTTACTTCTGGAGTAAACCAGCAGTTCAGATGGGCAAGAGGTTTACCTTTGCGCAATTGTAATGGGGCAATTGCGTCGATGGCTTTGGACTTTGTCTCATTGTATATGTCGGTCATCGGCGGCAGGTAGGGCATTAAGTATGGCGACTACCAGGGGTACTAAGGTCTTCGCTGTGATATTTCGTTTGTTTCTTGTGAGGCAAGGAGGAGCAATAGTAGGCTTTATCTTTTCCAGGTTATTCACATTCATTTCTAGGGTGATGAGGTGGTGGTCTGACCATACTAGAGGAGTAGAGTCTATTAGCGTGATGTTACAATTGAGATTCTCTACCCAATCAAGTATCCTACCTTTCTCATGGGTAGGTTTGGTGCTGATTTGGATATAGCCTTGTTCTGTTAGTGAGGTAGCTAGACAGATGGCGTGTGGGTCACTAGAGTCATTGTAGCCAAGGTTGAAATCACCTAGAATAATATTTTGTGCCATAGGTTTTGTGGTATCGGCTGATAGGGATGTGATGTCTTCAACAAAGGACCCCGGCAGTGCTGGAGGCCTGTAGATAATGTGGACAGTGATAGTATTATTGGGTGAGGTTAGGAACTTGACTGATAGTAGTTCACATGAGGTGAGTGTGGAGGGGGGTGGCAAGTCTTATATTGAGGGCGGATTTGAATATGATGGCTATTCCACCTCCTCGAGCGTTGGGTCTATCTGCTCTAAGGATGGAGTAGTTATCCGGGACAGCTAAGGCAATGCGTCGTGCAGCCAGGTTTCTGTCACCACTAGGAAATCAACAAATCAAGATTGTTGTTGACGATGATGTCTGTAATTTCCGTTGTGTGAGCAACAATGGACCTGACATTCAGTAACGCTCCTTTCATGAGATGCGTCTGTGTACCTTTCGGGGATAGGCTGGGTCCAGTATTACCAACATTATTGGTGATGATGTTGTGAATTTTATTTTTTTTGTCTAGGTTTGTTAATGGTAGATTCAGTGCAGGCTGTGCGAGAGGTCTTTTGACTCTATTTAGTTGGTACGTGACTACTGGATGGTAATCTGCTACCTAGTCTATCATTTCGCTTAGTAATTTTAGGGGCGGTGGTGGTTGAGGTAGATAACAAAGGGGTCGTCTTGTAGACAATGGGAGATGAGGATATGCCTTTCAGTGTTGGTGTATCCTGTTTGGGGCTGGGTGTGCTGACAGGATAACAAGTGGGTATGGTGTGTACGGGGAATGGTAATAGTGAGGGGAGGAATGGGGTAGGGCAGGGGATAGGGTGGTGGCGCTGACATCCCAATCTGCCTAAGCCTTCTTCAATCTTGATGAATTGTCCTTTAGTTCAAGGGATGAAATTGGGTACTATGCAGAAGGGGAATATAATTAAATTTAGCAGTACCTGCATAATGTGACTATGGTTGGCTATTTTAGGAATAGTCCCTGTTACAACATAACTGTCATGTAATGAAGAGCCTCGTTGGGATTAGTCACATTTAAAGGCTAGGCTGATACAGCGGAATAGTTGCAGCATAGGATTCAGTCATTCATTTCAGGGTAGGCAAGTGCAACTGAATAACAAATTACCCAAACTTCAAATCAAGTAGCATGCTAGGGTAGTTAGTAGTCAAGTCAGATGGCAACTAACGAGAGAGTCCCCGTGCATACATAGTTTTGCATAGCATACATTAAGAGTTTATGTGCAAGCACAATATAGACTGGATCGCGACAAAGGGCCAGATACTAAATGGGTAGGCTAGTATATCATGCTGTGATAAAGGAGTGGGCAGATAGTGGAAGAGCTAGGAGAGGCTAGGCATACCAATGTAATCAGCTGTCTGAGTATGTGGCCTAGCAGCACGGCCAGGCCGTGGAAAGGGTAGGCAGTTATACGATCATCATTCAATTTAGAGTTTAGCCTGAGGGCATCAGCAAATGACAGATTACATTGATCAATATATAGTAGGCAACATAAAGCAAGATAAGGCAACTTTAAGGAACATACGTGCATACATAGTCAATACAATGAGTGATACTGACAAATGAAGAGGTTATAAACATAAGCGTTAGCGAAGTGTATGGATATCATAGTGTGGATAGAGGGTGGTCCGCAAGTTAGACAACATGTGGACAGTGTTACTGTGCAGAGATATATTTTAGCCGTCGGGATAGCAATGACCAAAAGAGTCTCGGTTCTGAAGGAGTCAATGGCGCATGAGATTTTACTCAGGCAAATACAGCTATAGTTGTAATATAAAGAGACTGAGTGGCTGATTTGTGCCCCAAAGATGCCTGAGGAACGTGGAGATCAGCAGAGTGTGACACTTTTGAATAAATCAATACAGCATCCAGTGGTTAAGGGCAATAGTCACTGTAGGCAAATGGCTGCATTAGATAACGCCATGTTCATACCTTTGGGAGTCCTCATCAGGGGGTTCGGCCACGCTGCGCCTTACATGTGCCGAACAGGCTCAAAACAGGGCCTTTTCCTGCGGGCCTTCTCCGGAAGGGCCACAGCCGGCGTCTTCCACCTGCCGGCGGATTGTTGCTTGCAAAATGCACCTCAGTTGCTAGGCAACGTGCATTGCCTGGTTGGAGCGCCCGCCATTTTAAAATTAGGCAGATTCATACAAAAGGGCGAGATAAGCAGAATAAGGGTATATTCTTATAATGGTAAAGGTAAAGGTCTTTTATTGTTCAGTTCAAGGAACTTGACGCCTGAATTTTCTACATAGCTTTAATGTCAGATCTATCCAGCAAGCAATTAAAGTCGCCTCTGCAAATGAGCTCTCTATATTTGTGGCCTCCCATCAACTCAATGACCGCAGGGAAATAGTTGACAATGTCAATGTCGGTGGCATAGGGACTGAACAAACACATTTCTCTCCAGTCTAATACCCCAAGTACTTCCAGTATTCTCCCTGCCTCATTCTTAAGAAATCTAGATTTCTGCAACGGGACACCCTTGGCGATTCAACTGAGGACACCCCTCAAAAAGGAAAAATAAGTTGTACCATGCAGTTCCCCCCCTAATTCGTTTTCTCCTTGCTTAGTTATGTAGATGTTAGGCGCATCTCTCTGATAAACAAGATCTGTATGCTCTACCTTTTGATTTACCCTATCATTTCCCCCTTTTGACAGCCTGACCCATCTCCCTGACATTACATGTCATTATTTTAATAAGTCTCATAGTTCCTGAGCTTCTGATCCTCTTGTCTCCCTCCCTGCCTAAATTATCTGGTATGTACGTACCAAGACCAAGACATTAGAGGCTGAACTAACACAATAGGCCTCATTACACGGACGACGGTAAGGGTTAACGGTCACCGTTAATGGTACCGGTGACCGTTAACCCTTACCGCCTTACTACAAGGTCCCTTTGCGGGTTGGAGACTTTAACGCCTGCTTTTTGCAGGCATTAAAAACCAACCCGCAAAGGGACCAGGGTGCTAATTACGGTACCGCAATTTGCGGTGCCGTAATTAGCACCTTCCCCATTCCCATTATGCCCTATAGGGCAAAAATGGGAATGGGGAAGGGCAATGGGGGTAGGGGGAATAACCGCCCCACCAACCTTGGAATAGGGCGGTAATTCCCCTTTCCACCAAGGCGGTGCCGGTATTTTACCGGCATGGACCAAGGTGCTAATAGCACCTTGGTCCACCGTCGTCCGTGTAATGAGGCCCTATATCTCTTCATATCCACTCCTCCTCTCTTCCAACTTCCTACCACCGCCTTGCCAGAACCTCCTAAATCTGTTGTATAACATTCAACCATAAATATAACTCAATGACATGATAACACATCCCAAAGAATACCTACAATCTGTTGGCGTGCAGATGGCGATCACCCCGCAGGAGTGTCCAGGCTGTCAAACTCCATGAGGAGAAAGGGGCACTCCAGGCCTAGTGTGGATTTATATAGAGAGACAACGAAGAAGTAAACCTCCCAACTCCATCTTGACCTACCTCCGATAAAATATAGCACCGCCTGCACATGTCCAAATATCAGCTTCTTCCACTTACAAGGAAATATCGGCTCACTACCAAATATATGATTCCGGTGGAGGGTTCCTGTCTATTGTTGCCAATGCTGCTACCGTCAGTCCCAATCACTGTGTCTCCTCTCCCTCCAGCAAATTTCATAGTTCTGTCTTCTGTCACCATAATTTTCCCAAACTCTAAGAGACGACTCCTTGATCTTCCTTCTTCCAGATATGCAGGGTTTTATCTCATGGCGAGTGCTTGTCGTGTTGCAGTCTCTTTTGTGGCGGTGTTCATGTTCCAGCTGCTCTCTGGCTCCCACCAGTCCCATGCCTCCTTTGTAGAGTTACAGAACCAGTGTCAATCCCCCCGGATAATCTTGAACTTGGCTGGGTATAGAAGCATATAGCATATCTCATGTTCATTCAGGACATGCTAAATTCCTTGATATTCTGAAGATGCCACTGCACTTTTTTACTATAATCCAGGAATACCATGACAAAAGCATTGTCAACACATATTGAGGCCTTCTGGCTAAATCTGAAAGATTGTGTCTTGGTCTCGGTGGAGGAATATTCTGACCACAAAGGTTCTAGGCCTTGTTCCCAGTAGCAGCTTCCTTGCTGGGATGCTTTGGGCCCATTCCAATATGAACCACCTCGAGAGTCATCTGGTCCCAAACATATCGTGCAGCCATTTTAACAAGAAAGGTTCCATGGAGCCACCTTCCTTAACTTCTGGAAGCCCGACCATACGCAGGTTGTTCCTTCGTAAAAGTCCTTCTATATCCTCGGCTCTCACCTACAGGATTTCTTTTTTCTTGATTGGAGTAGTTAAGAAATGTGCTGTTTTACTAAAATAATTCCCCCCTCGATTGTTGCAGCCTTTGAGTCCGTTGCTTTCTGGTTTTTGGTGCTCTTTTGCATATCAGTCTGGAGCGGATTCAGTTCCTCACATATGGTGCCTATCTTGGCTTCAAGGACCGAACGGTGTCCAGTCAACTGGTCGACGACAAACTGGTCGACTGCAATTTGGTCGACACCATTTGGTCGAATGCCAAATGGTCGAATTTTTTTTTTTTTATATATATATATGTGTTTTGTGGGTTTTCGTGTGGGGAAAAAAAAGAAAAAAGAAAAAAAAGGGGGTTGGGGGGACCCCCCCAAAAAGAACCAAAAAATGGGTAAAAAAAAAAAAAATTCGACCATTTGGCATTCGACCAAATGGTGTCGACCAAATTGTCTGTCGACCAAATGTTTTCGACCATTTGACTGGTAACCGGACCGAACCACCTGATAGGACCTCAGTGATCCCGTTTTCCAGGCTTATATGATGGCCTGCTTCCAGGGTTTGTTGTGTTCCAAGGGGTTTGTGCTCGAGCGACCAGTGTTGCATATATGTCCATCTTTGGCTGTTGCGATCCAACCTTGCTGCCTTTTCCTCCTGTCATAACTGCCTTGCAGGTACCCTAACAGGTCTCCTCTGCTCATCAACTATCTGTCCTACTTTGTGGTGTTTCCATTGGGAGGAGGGGTGGGCTAATTTAAATCAGTATTGCCTTTGCGTTGAATATTCAGGGCTCCTTGACTCTTGAGCCCTTTTTTTCCCTCTGGTTCCCTGAAGTGGAGGCACTCTGAGTGGGGGAAAGGGGGTGACAGAAGAGCACCCGGCAGCCCAAGAGGTTATGTTGCACCTATCTGGAGCTGCAGTCACTGGGCATTAGCTGCCAGTGGCCATCTTAGGATCAGGCAAGTTCACAAACCGGGACACCGTTCTGTCTGATGTGACGATGGTGTCTTTGAGTGATGGCCATCTCCATGACCCACCCTGCACCACCTCTATTCTTCCTGACGGTCAATTTCCCCCGTGGTTCTATGTTATTTTACTGACAACAGTTTTTTCAACGTAATTTATTTAGAAGAAATTACTTCCAAAAACCTCATTGGGCTTCATTACAAGTTTGGCGGTAGCCTTGCCGGTAAAACTGGCAGGCTGCCATCAAACTAATCTTTTCCGGCGCTCGCAAATGGGCAATTACCGGGTCATTAAGGCCCTGCCGGAAACCCGTTAATTGCCCATTTGCGGGCACCAGAAAAAAGATGCTCCGCATTCCCATTCGGCCCCATAGAGCTGAATCAGAATGTAGTTTGCCGGTCCGGGAACTACGATACCGGCATGCTTACTGGTACTATGGTTCATGGATCGGCAAACTTATAATGATGCCCATTGACTTTTTTATATGTGGGGGGGTTCCACCCAAAACACCCCTTCCTTATATTATTATCTCTACCCCTACCTCCTACCCACCACTTTTAAGCCCTACCCCATATATTTCGATTAGTTTTTTCTAAGTAATCTTTTCTATGAAAATTACCTTGAAAAAACACCAGTCAGCAAACCAACTCAAAACCGTCCCCCGCGGTGTTCCACAGTGGATCAAGTTAGTTGTGATGCAGCCATATTGGTCTACTGCCCACCTTCATGCCCCGATTGGGCTGTGATACTCTGCCTAATCTCCCAGAACCGGGATTGTTAGATGTTCCAGACATTACCATAACACTGTGTTGGTGCAATGGCATGCTGGCGGGATTATTGCTGTAACTCAATGGGTGCTAGCCTGAGCCCCTACTTTTCTATCCATAAACTCTGCCTGCTGGCCACGTATCCAACAACTGATCAGGGCCTGATTCATGGAACGTTTTCCTATGGGATTGCGATATTGTACAACACTTCCATGAATCAGGCCCTGAGTGTTCTAAGCCTGAAGCAGTGGGACTCTGTAGTAAAAAGAAAAAAGTAAATGTTTATATTTAAATGGGGATTGGAATGGATGCACTAAGAGCAAACACAAGATAGGGAGCTAGAAGGAATGGCAACACATGATGAAATGGAAACTCGAAAGGTCCATACCAAACCCTGCGCGCTGATTCATAGATCTTTTGCGCTGCTTGTTCCCCACAGCAAAGTGGCAGATAGATACCAGGGTGATTTTACATGAAGACGAGGACATGTTTATTTAAAAACCTGTACACAAAATGCTGCGTTAGCACAAGTCAGTGGCGTGTCAATGTCAGCAGCCTGGCGGGTGCATGATGCGAGAGTGATATGTAAACACAGCCTCTAGCAGTCAGTTTTGCAGAGAAAAGTGAAAGCAGACAGAAAATACATGTGTAAAAGGGTGTCTCAAAGGAAAAACACAGCATAAAACGTGTCTATTTCAAGTGACCCATATACGTTTCTTTTTAATTTCTCAAAAGGTTGCCACTTTTGTGAAATCTAGTGCAATATTTCACAAAATTGGTGTAATTAAAATTGGGTGCTAGGTCCAAAAGTCAAGGCATTTTATTAGGGTGCAATAAATGTTTCAATAAATGTAAATATGTTTCTGGACATGGGTACATTGACTGCTGCACAGTGCCGACTTACATTGTGTCCTCTGCAGTTAAGGCAATAAAGGTTCATGGACGGGGTTCATGGTGCCTGAGGGACTAGGGGGCTGCGGGCTGGGGCCTCGTTTCCGAACTGTCTGCTGCTATATGAAGTCGAGACAGACATCTCTGTTGATCCGTCAGAGGATGTGGAACATTGTCGTGGCCCTATGTTAATCAAAAAGCTACGCCTGTAGGATTTCATCACAATTTCGCAAAACTGGCACAATCTTGTGAAATTTAAAAACTATTACTATCAGTACATTTGAATTAAATACCATCCACAGACATGTTTTGCTATGTTAACTAATCATGTAAATTGCATGCAAAAATAGTCGGCAATGGGATAATTGCTGGAGATTTTCTCAGCAAACTACATTAAACGTTTTCATTTAGTTTGCTGAGAAAATCTCCGGCAGAGGTTTAACTTAAATGTATTTTTCCAGCAAGCAAATTTAAAATGCAAGCAAAACATTTTAACTGTGTTCTTAAGTTTTACATTTACTTGGCTGAAAAAACGATATTTACACACTTTTTACAAAAATAAATTAGGTCTTGTTTGCTTGAATTTCCATTTTTGGCAGAATGTCTTTATCAGCGAGCTAAAGTAGCCCAGACATTATCTTATACAGTATGTTGTCCCTGCATTTCCCAGATGCCTAATTGGTAGAAGAAGCCATAATTGTGCAAAGTGAACAATTATTAATTTTGTCCAAAATGTATCCAGACACTCTCGTCGTTGCTGAGGTACTGTGGCTTCATGATGGCAGCGGCAATCAGGATCTCCTTGGCAACACATTGAGGACCCTTACTAGATAACTGGTGATTTCTCTGTGATGCAGGGAGTCCTGATCTACTAATATCAACATGCAATACAGAAAACACAGTGACTGCAATGGAACATAGACTAGAGATGATGAGTGCTAAAATGTAGTCCACTGATATAGAGATCAAAACTGTTACTAATAGAATTGATGGGGTTTATATGACATTGAGCATTAAGTGCATATACTTCATTGCAAGTTTCAGTATAGGGGCTGTGGAGCTTCAAGCCTAGGTTGAAAGGTTGGAAATATCCCCAGAGATTCTAAACTCAGAGTTCTAGGATGTCTGCATCCTTCATTGGCATTTACCTGTCAAGCATGTGTTGGTGTCCCTGGATGCAGAGGTCTTGACTGATCGTCACCTGGAGTAGTTTATAAGCAAGCATGTACTCCAACTACCCACCAGGGGACCAGCAGGGAAACAATGCAATGATTGCACAGTAAGTGTGGATCTGGAATGGCCCAAACACGCCCTGAAACAAGTGGCAAAGAAAAAATGAGTTAGTGTTTCCGGAGAAGATGTTATTATTCCCTGATTTCACTTGTATTGCAGTAGCGAACACAGGAGGGGCAAGAGATTAAAAAAAGACTTTCTGGAAAGGGAAGTAATGTCCTCTATCTGCTACCCAGTGTAAGGCAGAATTATATGCAGTACCCTTTGGGAACACTACACACAATTAAGACTACAAGTGACAGTACGATTTCACCTTTGGTACAAGCCTGTACTGC
Organism: Ambystoma mexicanum; assembly: GCF_040938575.1. Lineage (NCBI taxonomy): Eukaryota > Metazoa > Chordata > Amphibia > Caudata > Ambystomatidae > Ambystoma > Ambystoma mexicanum. The sequence goes on from NC_090933.1 coordinate 236,437,544, forward strand.
ACAGTTATAGTGGTAGCAGTAGCGGAGCAGCCAGACTTATCTCAAGAGTAAGTGAGCAGTACAAGGAGTTACACAAAGGGACAGCAATTACTATGATTCAGGCAAACACTGACTCAAGGTTTCTAAGTAAAAGAATATATATTTATTTACTCAACAGTTGTTTAACATTTTACTAGTATAAGCAAGTCAAAAAATCACAATCACCAATACACCACACCACACCACTTCCCTTAAATTCTAGACAAGTTAAGCTCACACATGAAGTGGGAGCAAAATGGCACTCCAGCAATTTAAAAGGGAGGGAAAGACAAAGTTATTAGAAATTAGGCAACACCAACAGGTAAGTAATTGGGGCAGTAGAACAATAGAGAAATCAAGGTTAAAATCAGATAGAAAAGGCTTAGGGCCAAAGTCAATGGTTTAAAAGTCTTTTGCTCAAGATAATAGGTTCAATGTAGTTCGCGGTAAAGTTCGTGGCACAGATTCCAAACAAGGTTGGTTGGTAGAAAAGTTAGTTCCAAGAGAAAAGAAGGACATGGCCTCGGATAGGAGAAAGATTTCAAACACTTTCACTGCGGCTGACCGAAACGGACAACCGGATTTGCACAGTACCTTAGAACCGAGAGGGAGCTGTAGCCAAGGCGGACGTTCCTGGTGGTTCCTGCAGGCTCACGGTTCATGAAGCGACTGTTGGACTGACACAAAGTAGGAAGACTGGAGGGTCCTGCGCCACCCAAGGATGAAACCAGCAGCAGAGCAAATCAACGAATAAAAGGTGCGCTCCTTAAACCCAAGCAGGGTCCAACCTTCCTGGCTATCTGGCCCACTGTAGCACTGTACAGCGAATTCAACCAGAGGAGGGGTCCTGGCTTACAGTTTGGGTGAACTGGTTGGTCCCACCAGCTCAAGGGAAGAAGTTTCCTGGAGGATCTTCTCTGTCGCTGGATTTGGCAATTCGGGCCTGCAGCTGGGCTTCACCGGGCGGTTCAGTCGTGGTAGGGGTCCTCTTCTTCCAGTTCTTTGTTGGTTCTTTAGTTCCAGTGGCGACTCTGCTCTTCCAGACCCAGAGACCTGCTTTTTATGCAGTTTTCCCCCATTCATACATCCTGGCTGTCAATCATACAGCAGGGTGGCTTGCCTGGCAAGGCCAGTCCCATTAGCCAATCAGACAAAAGTGCGACTTGGGTTGCTAAAGCAACCCATGTCAGGGGTCCGAAGATCCCTCCCTCACATCCTGCCCCTCTAGACTATCAGAAGCCTTAAGGAGGGCTTCTGGGCAGAAGCCTGCGAAAGACAGAGAACAAAGGAATCACCCCCGGTTTGGTGCGCAGAATAAAACACAAGAAATACTTTAACAAAAAGAAATGGCGAATAAACCCAACCGGAACCAAAATAAAATGTATTTAGTCAAGCGGGTTTATGTTCGAGGCTACTATAATAGCCTGGAACAATACCACATTCATATAATATAATCACGGTAGGAAAGTTAGGGTAGATACCACTGCCACCAGCCAAGTCTTGTTAATGTAGCGAAACAAGGCTCCAAGAGGCACAGACAAAAAGGGATAAGGGTTAACCCTTTCCAATACTCCCTGTAAGATGGGGTGTACTGGGTCTGTGATTTAAAGTGACTATATAAAGTTAATGGCAACTTTACATGCTTCTGGGGGACAGGAGTCGGCGCCAGAAAAAATTGAGTCAGTGGGAAGTCTCAAAGACAACCCTGTGTCACTGCACTGAAGGTGCTGTGTAACACACACAAAAAGTGGTGCACAGGGAGTAGGTGAGGCTCACTAGCCCAAGATCACACAAACAGTAAAAATACACATGTAAAAGGGGGGAAAAGGCTCACACTCTTACCAGGTGAAAGAAATAAATTCTAGAAATCCAGCAAAGCTGCTGGGGGACTCTTTAGGTAAGGGAAATCAGCCATTTATGAGAATTCTCCCTAACACCCAGGGAGGATCTGAGTGGTACATCAAGGATCAAGGGAGAGAGCACATGTGCTCCCAGTCAGATGCAGTCCAAACATTCTGAGAATCCTGTAAAAAGGAGATACTTAAAATGGGTGGTGTTTTGAGCTCACGAAGTGTACTGTGTGTAGAAACATATTCTTATCACTGATGGAGTCTTTTTATGAAGCTGCAGAGAATACCAGCCATCATTGTTCCTTTTTGAGAAAGGGGAATGGTAACTCTACCTATGAATAGCCGCACAGGTTTCTAGCATGTTGATGATCCTGAGGAGACATTCCAGAATTCTTACTTCCCCTCTTTCCATCCTCTTCTTGGAAGTGTGGGATGAGCTTGAGAGCTTTTTAGGCGTACATGTTTTATCATAGATATACGGAACTAACAGCAAGAGTATTAAAGAAAAACATGCTTAATATGAGTTTGGAAACAAGCTTAGAATACACATCTGGAAAGTACCCCTTTTTCTTAAGTAGAAAGATTTTGAAACAGGCTAGAGAAGCCTAACTGGAAGCAAAAGTCTCCATACAAAAGCTGGACTTTGCAAGAATCGACCCATCTCCAAGGAACCCACAAGCAGGGCCAGTGAAAGTACTTGGCAAGCTAGGTGCTTGCCTAGGTCAGTACGTTTTGAGGGGCAGCAGAACAGACTGCATTCTTTTAGTTGAAGGACTGTGTTTATGGGGTGACTATAGGCACTAATCCTTTGGGGGCACCACATTTACCCTTTCCTCCTTTTGCCTTCTTGCATCTGATTCATTAGCCGAGCATGTATTTCCTGATCATGTGCACTGCCCCAATATAACTTTATATATGGTGCCTCCCTTGCCTATCTGTCCACTGTTGCAGCAGAAAAATCGACAAATGACTCAAAATCATATACAAGTTCACTTTTAAAATGTTTTATTGTATATTGCCTGAAATATTCAACCTTACAAATCACCATACAAAAAGAAGATTACAAAAATAACCCAACAATAACAAAACATGAATGATTTAAAAATCCAAGAATCAATTCATTTCCATATACATTTTTCAGAAAAATCCAGAGCAAGAGATAACATACTTCAAAAACACCTATTTCGGTAAAATGTCAACATCGAGTAAAAATCTAATAACATCTAAGATTAAAGTGAGTGGTTGACCACTAAAAATAGTCGTCCACACTTTCTCCTCTGTTAAAATCCTACAGGTGTTAAAATGTTTGACTAAATAAATATTCCTTTGTCCTGCCAAGCTAGTAGAGGATACCAATATATGTCTCAATGTTTCGATATCACACAGACTATTACAAAAACGACAGTTCCTTTGCAAGATAGGCCAATTAGCTCTAGAACTCAACAACTCCCGTGTCAGCAATAAATTAAAACGAAGTCTCAGAAACCAATTCCGATATCTGTGGCAGGGGAATTTCATGAAGTAGTTGGGAACAGAGTTAAGTGCCTTGCTTTCACTTTTACTGCTTTACCCCTTTTTTTCTTCCTAATTCATTCTATGCCATTTTCGAGCATTTAGGGGCATTTAGGGCTTGTCAGGAGGTTTCTCCGTTGGCTTGGTGCATTTGGGGGTTACTACCTTTTTTTGTTCCCCGGTGGTCCTGTGGCTATTGTTGGTTGGCAACCCGGGCATTCTTGCCTGTCCTGAGTGGGCGTGCTGACGTATGACGTCAGCACGTGACGCTGAGCGTGATGACGTCATCACGTCACCGCGCGACGCTGAGCGTGATGACGTCACGGCGTCACGCCAGTTACGCGTAACAAGGATTTCAGTATGGCTGTTGACCGTGAGTTTAGTGTGTTGGGTCCGCCGTTTTCCCAGGCTTGAGACACAGTATTCTGCCCTGTTGCAGGATAATAGCTGGCTTAGATAAGGTAAGAACTGGGTGTATGTTTTTTGAAGTTACTTGAGTTTTATAACTCTGTTGATACACCCCTACTCCCCGCTTTGTATTCATCTAGTAATTTACTCTTTCAGAGCAAGAGGAGTCGACCCTTTAGAAGGAAGAGGCTCTATCCTTACAGGCATCTACCGTAGCGCACATTGGAGTACTTAGAACCGCCTAAGATAGGTAAGACCCCTTTGGTTCATTCTAACTAGAGGAGCATGTGCTTACATTGCGTTGGGGCTAGGCATCTTATCCTTTACTCTTTGTATTTTAGGCACTAGAAGGCCAGTAGGAAGTCAGAAAGGGAGACAGTGGTTGGCAATGCAATTGAGATCTGACCGTATCCAGTAAAAGAACAGCCTGGACACCCGAGGGTGAGCTGGATTTTGTTGTGGTGTAAGGCTCTAATGTAGGTGGATATTCCCAAACTCCATGTGTTCTGGGAAAGGACGTTAATGAGATTACTACCACTGGTAGATTACTCTAGGTACTCTTTTTCGAATTCCACATGCTGCTGCAATAGTGAAGAGCCAGTATTGGCTTGGCTTGTATGGTCGAAGACATATATTTCTTCTGACCCTGGATCTAGTATATGATGTAGTGTATACTTGATACCCTATTGGTGATTAGGGTTTGGCTATGGTGATTGATTACACTGATGATGCCCGTATTAGTCATACGTATTTGTCTCTTTTTTTACCCGTAGAGATAGCAACCTGGTGTATATGTAGGAAGAATCTACCTTGAGCACAGGATTACTTCTGCCCCTGATGAATGTCCGGTTATTTGAAACACAAAGGACAGAAACTTATATAAGTTGGGCTGGTTCACACAATGAGAAATGAGAAGAATTGAGTTGCATTGTTGTGTTGTGCTAATTACATTTTTGGCATATAATTTTTGACACTGTGAGGTGGCATGATTTTAAGATGTATATGACTATGTGATGTGTATATGTTTTTTAAACAAATTAGTGTATTACTTGTGCTGAAAAGAGATTAATATATTAAAAAATGATATTTTTTTGGTAAAACTGCCTTTGGTGATCATTTAGAACACAGAATGCAGCCCATATTTGTTAAGTGGTTGCTACAGGAAATTGCTGTCTGAGGGTATATACTGTTTGATATAGTTTGTTATATGTTGCTTCCTTTTGTTAAAATACATATTACTTATCCTCACTTAGTAGGAGGGAATATCACCAGAGTGTGGGGTTACCCCTGTAGAATATTATCTACCCCTCTTATGTATTCATCAATTTCAGGTTATCACTGTGCCCTTTCTGATCTATATACATTTTCATAGAAGCTGGCAAAGGTCTCTGGGATATCGTGTGGGTCTCCCTGATTGGGGGGAACCACCTTCCTGTATTTCCGCAACCTATCTTTCAGCTCGCTGTCCTCGTAATCTCGCAGCAAGGAGAGCATCAGCTTTATCGCCCTCCTCACAGTGTTTCTGTTTCAGGAACTGGAGTTTACGCGTGATCATCCCTTCTTCTAACCATCGAAGTTCCTCCCTCTTCCTCGCCTCTGCAATTCTCTCTGCTCGGAGTCTGTGCTGTTATATCTAGCTGTTCAATCTCACGCTCAATTTGTTTTCAATTAAAGCTTGCTCCCTCTTCTTATCGACTCCCTCCCTCATTAGGATACCTTGCCATGTTGCCTTCCCCGCTTCCCACACCACTTTCTTGGAGACCTCCCCTGTGTCATTGCCTTAAAATATTCTCTAATCTCTTCTGCCAAGAGGTCATGGAACACAGGCTTTCCATAGGGTTTAATTGCAACACCATTACATGTTCCTATGTGGCATTGCAAGGAAGCTCATTTTAGTAGTGACCATATCATGGTCTGACCAAGAGATCAGTATTATCTCGGAGGTTGTTGTGTCTGACATAGGCCAGTAGAGAGGTATATGTAATCAATTCTGGTGAACGTGCAGTGTGGTGCAGAGTAGAATGTGTATTCTGTTTGAGTGGGATGATAGTGTCTCCAAATGTCGCAGAGACCATATAGTTTCAAAATTTCTATCACCTCTGCACAGCCACTGTTCGTTGGTGCAGATACCGCTGGATTGCCAGCTCGTCTGTCTAGTTCAGGATCTGCCCATTTGTTGAAATCCTCACCCAAGATGATTTGTCCCGTTGCCTCTAACATGATTTTTGGGATTACCCCGTTGCAAGTAATGGCACTGGCCAGTGTTGGGGGCATAAAGTGTTGCAAGAGTGATGGTGGTATTGCGCACCCTGCCAACCAATATAATGGTTTGTCCCTCCACATCAGACCATGTTTTAGTAATTTCGAAGATGAGTCCCTTCCTCAATAGTATCCCCATTCCCGCCTTACGCAGAAGGCCTGAGCTCCAATGTTCTGAACCCACCCTTGAGTATAGGATCCTGCGTTCATCAGCTCTTGTGTACTCAGTTTCCTGTAGGAAATTTACATCCAAATTGGCTCTTTTGAACTCCCTAGCGACCAATGAACGTTTGGTGGGGGAATTGAGTTCCTTTACATTAAGGGTGCCAGCCCTTAAGAATCCAGTTCTATCTGTTGTGGAGTCTGCCATTCTGGAAGTCTATATTGTCTTCCCGCTCGTGCATACAACCTGCACCATCTCTTTCTGAAACATATACGTCTACTTTATCTATATCATAATAGGAACTTGCCATTTTTCCCCCCTTCCCTGCCCCCTCCTTCCCCTTCTCCCAAAAAGCACTTAATCCAGCTGGGTTCTCTGCACCCAGTCGTTTCCGGACCACCAGTGAGGACCATACACTTCCCGGTCCTATCTCAGAACACCAATGTAAACATTTGAGCCCCTACCGTTCCCTCCCCCTCTTACGTTACCACCAGAGCATCATATAACCACTTGATCATTGCCATTCTTCATGTGGCAACTATCCATCCAAAGCGGATGCGCGTTCTGCCAGTTTGAGGTACCGGCTCCTGCTAGTGAAAGATCTGCCGGTCACTGGTTCAGTGTTCTATGGCCGGGGATGCGTTCATCCTTCTGAATGTCCTAGATCCTGGAATTTTCTGTCGTCTGGGGCCTTTAATCTTCCATCCCTGGCTCTCGTCTCTCTTTTCGTTCTGATCTGCTTCATCCTCTTGATCTCCCAGCAGTTCAACTGTGCACATGCAAATATCTTTCTCTGATTTCAAACTGATCTTGTTACCCCCCCATTCAAAGGTAAGTGAGAAAGGGTAGCCCCAGCGATATCGTACGCCCTTCTCCTTCAGCTTGTAAGTGGGAGACATTTCCTTCTCATGGATAGGGTGAGAGAGGGTACATCTTGATAAATTGTTACGCTCACCTTAGCTCTGCGGGAGCACTTGGAACCTCCGTGCTGTGCTACTGGGTACTCCCAACTGCCTCTTCGGGGATGACTACGTCTAGGATTGAAATTAAGAGTGCAGGACAAACGGGAATTGATCAAATGTAAGTAGAAGACATCCACAGCCTACCCGCTCCCTGTGATCCTCCCACCTGTGAATGCTCTCACCTTGTGTAGATAGAAGGTAGGCTCTCCGTCCTGCTTTCTCTCTAGCAGGGGCGCTAGTCTGTGTCCTTGTGCGAGTGGGACCAGTTACGTCACTGGTTCTGTAGTCCCAAGCCCAGGCCTGCTGTGGTGTTTGTGTGAGGCTCTTTTATGTGGCAGTTTTCATGTGGTAGCGGTGGTGCCTTCCTGGCACGTGTGCGGGCGAGTGGCTATCCTGATGTATGGTTGGAGAGTTGCTGCTGATGGCTCCTTAGCACGAATGCAACAGGTCTTTGCAAGTTGCTGACTGCGTGGAACGTGTGTGTACAGTTCTCTATTCGGGAGCCCTAAGCAGAACTCACAGCGTTATGTACAGCATTATGTAGACCGCTGTGAGTGCCTTTGGATGCGCTGCTTCTCTTGCGCTGATTTTAGTTCACTTTCTCTTTGCTTGCATGCGCTGCTTTCCTTGTTCTGTTTTTAGTTTACTGTCTCTTTCCTTGTGCGCTGCTTTTCGTGCGTTGCTTTCCTTGCTCTGTACTGTTTCTTCCTTTGCACGCGCTGCTTTCCTTGCCCGGTTTCTAACTTACTGACTTTCGTTATAGGTGGCGTGCAGAGCCGCGATGACGGGAAGCTGAGCGGGGCTACTGCAGGAAGCCTGGATGACACAGCGGGACCAGGAAGCAGAAAAGAAACACCAGGTAAGTATTGCGGAGGTCACGGATCCCGTTACAATGGTCAAGTGCCTCCTACTTTGATTTCAGGCACTGGTTCATGCTGTTCGCTATTGCATTACAGGAGCTGGTGCACGGCGAGCGTCACGCTGCCTTGGCCAGAGTAACGCGAAGCGAGGGAGCATGCCTGGGTGTGGCTTATATAGCCAGCCACACCCGGAGACTAGAATGCATCCCTCAACAGCGTTCAGAGCTGGCTCCCCTCCAGGTTGGGTGGCTGCTCCAGTATGAATGGTGTAGCTTGTGCCATGCACGCCATGCCTGGGTCCAGCAGGGTTTTTCCCAGGTTCTACTTGGTGTGCTGTGAGAAGGTTCTAATGATTTATGAACCCAATGGGAATGCCCTGGGGCATATCTATATATATGTGTGTGGGTTATTGGATTGGTGGAGGCAAGTGTTACAGGGTTAGTGGGTGTGAGAGTTCTCCCCCCCAAGGCCACTCTTAAAATGGAAACCCCAGGTCCAGGTTTGGTTGGATGTGTACGGTGGAACCTTTTCACTTTTCACTAGCCGGGGAGAGTGGACATGTTCACTGGGTTCCCAGGATGCATCTTGTGGTCCATATCCCTTCCATTCAACTAGATAATACTGTTTGGACCTGATTATCTTGGAGTCTAGTATACTCTTGACTTTGTACTCTAGTTCCCCATCCACTATTGTAGGGGTCGGAGGTGCTTGTAGCCGGGTGCCAGGTTGGACAGGTTTCAAGAGTGAGACATTGAACACTGCGTGAATACGCATGTTTGGTGGTAGGGCCAATTTCATTGCCACCGGATTGATAATTGACTCGATGGTGTATGGGCCTAGGTATCTTGGCCAGAATGTTCGAGGCCCCTTCATTGGGACATGCTTTGATGCTAGTCATACAGTGTCTCCAACCTGGTAAACCGGAGCTGTCTTCTGGTGTTGATCTTCAAACTTGTTCTGTCTTTCTTTGGCCTTTGTCAACTGTTCTGTGGCCTCCTTAAAAACTTGACTGATGGTTGTATGCACTGCAGACATCTCTAGTGCCTACGGTGGGTCAAAAATGGAGGTTCGTGGATGTCGCCCATACACCACATAGAATGGACTTTGTCCGGTATTAGAATGTTGCGAGTTGTTGTAAGAATATTCTGCAATCCATGAGACATCCTTCCAAGTATTTTCTGATTGATGAAGTAAACATCTTAGGTATTGCTCAAGCGTCTGATTGGTCAGGTCTGTTTGGCCGTCAGTTTGAGGATGATGACTCGTGGATAGGCGTACATCCACCTGTGCCAGTTCACAACTCTTTCGCCAGAACTTGGAAATTAATTGATTGCCTCTGTCCGACACTAGGATTGATGGGAATCCGTGTAACCGGACTACTTGCTCCAGGAAAATTCGAGAATAGATCTACTACAACCAGTATTGTATTGTAACCGTTACAGGGGGGTAGATCGGTAATGAAATCAAGAGACAGTGTATGCCATGACGTAGGTGGAACTGCTAAGGGACGTAGAAGACCCGCTGGTTTCTGCTTTTGGGATTTGTTTTGTGCACAAATGCCGCATGAGAGCACAAACTGAGTGACGTCTTTTCACCAGGTAGGTCATCAATAAGTTCTTCGGATTGTGGCCAATGTTTTCGCTATTCCTGGATGCCCTTCCAATAACGTGTCATGATAGTTAGCGATCATTTTTTTTTGTTGAGCCACAGTTGGGAGGTATAGTCATTCCCTGAAACATGGTAGCCCTTTGATAAGCGTATGCTGACTACTTCTTGCAACCCATTCCTGAAGTTCTTCTCTACTCATATGCTGTAATACTTCTGCCTTTAAATTGTCTAGAGGAGCAGTTGTTTTAACGCCCAGGAGTATGTTTTTGGGTATGATGGCTACTGGTTCTGTTTTTTCATATGCATTTTCCCCATTACCCAGGCGTGATAATGTGTCGGCCTTGCCGTTACGTACTCCTGGGCGGTACGTGATGAAAAAGTCATACTCTGCGAAAAATAAAGCCCATCGTAGCTGGCGGGATGATTGCGCCTTTGCTGACTTGGGGTATTGCAGATTGCGATGGTCTGTGATGACAGTGACCGTTTGCCGGGCCCCTAATATGTAATGCCTCCACTCTTTGAAAGCTGCTTTGTTTGCGAGAAGCTCCTTATCGGTAATTGCGTAGTTCATTTCAGCCAGAGAAAACTTCTTCGACCAGAACGCAACTGGATGTAACTGGCCCGTTTCTGGGTTTTTCTGCGAAAGGACTGCTCCCATGGCGGTACTGGATGCATCGGTTTCAACTATGTAAGGAAGTTTAGGTTTTGGGTGTCGCAGGATCGGGGCTGAAATGAACTTCAATTTCAAGGCCTGAAAAGCTTCTTTCGCCTCTTTGGGCGAATCAAACAGTCTGTTTTTCTTTAGCACAGATGTGATTGGATGGAACACTTGAGAGAAGCCCGGTATGAAGCGGCGATAAAAGTTTGCAAAGACAAGGAAGCTCTGGATTCCCTTATCAGTGGTAGGTGATGGCCAATTCGTAATTGAGTCCACTTTCCTGTTGTCCATTCGGATATCCTGAGGCTTGAGGATAAATCCTAAGAATTCTACTTCGGATACTTGAAAGGAACATTTTTCTAGTTTAGCGTAAAGCCGATGGCGTTAGAGTCTATCAAGGACAGCTCATACATGGTTGACATGTCCTTGCTCTGTGGTGGAATATAACAAGATATCATTGATGTACACCATGACGCAGATGTCTAATAAGTCCCTTAGTACATCGTTCATGAAGTACTGGAACGCAGCCGGGGCATTGCACAACCCAAAGGACATCACAAGATACTCGTAAAGACCGTATTTTGTCCGGAATGCTGTCTTCCATTCATCCCCTTTTTTGACCAGTACCAGGTGGTATGCCCCTCGCAGGTCCAGTTTAGGGTAGATCTGTGCATCTTTTACTTGGTCTAGGAGTTCAGGAATGAGCAGCAGAGTGTATCGATTTTTTACTGTTATTTGATTTAAAGACCGGTAGACTATGCAGGCCCTCAGGTTTCCCTCTTTCTTTGGAACGAAGAAGAGAGGTGAGGCTGCAGGGGACTTAGAGGGTCAGATAAAGCCGTTTGCCAGGTACTGCTCTACATATGTTTTCATGTGAGTATTGTCCAGTTCGGTTAGCGCATAAATGCGGCTACATGGAACCTGGGCACCAGGGATGAGATCGATCTGGCAGTCATTTGCCCGATGTGGTGGCAAAGTATTCACTTGATCCTTTTGAAATAAGTCTTGGTAATCAATATATGCCAGGTCCTGATCGATGTAGTTGCCTACTGCACCACTATCTATGTATGCCTATAGAGCATGCGTCCGAGATACTGTTGTTGGCTGATCAGGATTACTGTTACGACGAGATTAGAGGTCTGTTCCTTCTCCTTGCTTGACAAGCGGACCTCTATGCGTGCCGGGCATTGGAGTTTTCCGAGTCGGATCTGGGTTCTTCTCTATCCACTTCTCCTACGGTTTTCCTGGGTGGTTTCACTGGACAGTCATGCAGGAAATGCCCTGCTTCACCGCAGTACAAACACAGCTGTTGCTGTCATCTCTTTTCCCTTTCCGCCTTGGTCAATGGGCTCCGTATCCCACCAATCTGCTTAGGTTTTGGTTGATTCTCTGACTGGCGGGGTTGCTGCTCTCTGGGACTTACAAAGACTGTTCTTCCCTCTGACCGTGCTCGATCAGTCTTTCGGTCCTGGAGCCTGTGATCTAAGCGCACCACGAGATCGATAAATTCTGCACAATCGTCTGGTGGATTAACGACTTGGGCAAGAACGTCTTTTAATTCCCCTCGTAGACCCCGGTGGAAAAGGGTGGTCCTCTTCTCCTCAGGCCAGTTGGTCGCCGCCATCAACCTGTTAAATGTGGCTATGTACGTCAACAGATCCTGACTCCCCTGTCGCAGTGATAATAGCTCGTTATCTAGGGCCTGGCCCCACAGCTTTTCCAATTACCATTGGAAACCCGCACAATTACGTAACAGCGGGTCGTCTCGGTTTACAAGAGGAATGGACCAGTCCGCCGCGCTCCCCCCCCAAATCTGACAAAACAAAGACGACCCGAGACGTCACTGGTTCATGAAAATGGCAAATTTGTTTGGATCCCCGGAAAACCGTTCGGGTGGGGGTAAAGTCACCGCACCTGTGAGAACTACCTTCACTGGGGCTGTTGAGGATGCAGGAGAGGGGTGACTCCCTGGTAATGGGGTTTGTCCCGCTTGATTCTGTAGCACCTGACGTGCTAACTCCTCTTTCCGGTCTCTATTAGCTACTTATTCTCTCAGTAATGCGTTTGTTTCCTGCCGAGCGGCATGGACCTCAGCCCCGCAAGTCCCCCAATAATTGGGCTAATTGGTCGGTATCGGAGGTCTCCATGGTGCTCAGGCAGAGTTTTCAAAGTTGACTTTGTGTTCTGTTACGCTTACCTTAGCTCTGCAGGAGCGCCTGGAACCTCTGTGCTGTGCTACTGGGTACTCCCAACTGCCTCTTCGGGGATGACTACGTCTAGGATTGAAATTAAGAGTGCAGGTCAAATGTAAGTATCTGGGGAATTGATCAAATGTATGTAGTAGACACCCACAGCCTTCCCACTCCCTGTGATCCTCCCACCTGTGAATGCTCTCACCTTATGTAGATAGAAGGTAGGCTCTCCGTCCTGCTTTCTCTCTAGCAGGGGTGCTAGTCTGTGTTCTTGTGCGAGTGGGACCAGTTACATCACTGGTTCTGTAGTCCCAAGCCCAGGCCTGCTGTGGCGTTGGTGTTATGTGGCAGTTTTCATGTGGTAGTGGTGGTGCCTTCCTGGCACGTGTGCGGGCGAGTGGCTATCCTGATGTATGGTTGGAGAGTTGCTGCTGATGGCTCCTTAGCACAAATGCAGCAGGTCTTTGCAAGTTGCTGACTGCGTGGCTCGTGTGTGTACAGTTCTCTATTAGGGAGCCCTAAGCAGAACTCACAGCGTTATGTAGACCACTGGGTCTGTGAGTGCCTTTGGATGCGCTGCTTCTCTTGCGCTGATTTTAGTTCACTGTCTCTTTCCTTGCCTGCGCTGCTTTCCTTGTTCTGTTTTTAGTTTACTGTCTCTTTGCTTGTGTGCTGCTTTTCGTGCGTTGCTTTCCTTGCTCTGTACTGTCTCTTCCTTTGCACGCGCTGCTTTCCTTGCACGGTTTCTAACTTACTGACTCGAGTTGTTCTTTCGTTGTAGGTGGATGACGGGAAGCTGAGCGGGTCCACTGTAGAATGCCTGGATGACACAGCGGGACCGGGAAGCAGAAAAGAAACACCAAGTATTGCAGAGGTCACAGATCTCGTTGCAATGGTCAAGTGCCTCCTCCTTTGATTTCAGGCGCCGGTTCACACTGTTCACTATTGCATTACAGGAGCTGGTGCACGGTGAGCATCATGCTGCCTTGGGCAGAGTAACGCGAAGCGAGGGAGCATGCCTGGGTGTGGCTTATATAGCCAGCCACACCCAGAGACTAGAATGCAGCCCTCAACAGCGTTCAGAGCTGGCTCCCCTCCATGTTGGGTGGCTGCTCAAGTATGAATGGTGTAGCTTGTGCCATGCACGCCATGCCTGGGTCCAGCTGGGTTTTTCCCAGGTTCTACTGGGTGTGCTGTGAGAAGGTTCTAATGGTTTATGAACCCAATGGGAGTGCCCTGGGGCATATATATGTGTGTGGGTTACAGGATTGGTGGAGGCAAGTGTTACAGGGTTAGTGGATGTGACTTAAATGAAGATGTTGGCAGATTCCAGTGAGATGTGTGGGACATGCCTGGCCATCTCGAGGACTCTGGTCTTGTCGGCGTAGTTGTGAAACTGTGCCAGGATCGTTCTCGGACCACTGGCAGCTCTCCCCAACTCTGTGAATCAACTTTAGGTTCGTCCACTGAATCGTCTTCAAATATCATTTTCAGAAGTGCATGTAGCTTTCTCTTTAGGTCCACATCGGTCTCTCCATCCACTTCGGGCATGCCAAAGATGCGTATGTTTTTACAATGCTTACGGTTTATTGACTTTAAGGTGAAACTCCTCTTCCCGGGCTTTGATTTCCACGATTCTCAGTTCCATTTGAGTTTCAAGTGTGTCAATTGAGGTCTGATTGTTTTCTAATCAGTCCAACCTTTCTTCTAGTTTGTCGCTTCTCAGTGTTATTTTGTCAACCTTTCCGCCTATATCAGCTCTCATGCTTTTCATTTTGTTGAGCAGGTCAGCTACATCATCCTTAGTCGCTGCTGCTTCTGCTCCTGTTGCTGCAATCGTTGCGATGACTGGGGGGGGGGAGGGGCTGGACTGCTTAGGTGAAAATCTGTATAGTTCTAGCTTTGTTTTTATGTCCATATGGTTCCGATTTTCAGGGTAGCACTGGGAGGAGCCCTGCACAATTCAAGTGGTTCCTTGATGGACCGCTGTGCACTTCGTGTTTGCTGAAAAAGAAGAGGGCACACACCCCAGTGATGGGGACCCAACCTTCTCAATCCTGTGCAGTGGGGTCTCAGCCTGTGGAAGGAGTCACCTCTTTATGCTGGTACGGATCGATTACTATGAGGCAGTTGTCTATATGGACCGCTTGGCCTATCGCCCGGTCACCTCACTGACTAGCAATGAATAGCCAAGAGCAGTGGCTTGTATACTTTGCGTTGCCTTCCAGGAGTTTCCGTTTGTCAAAAAGCTGTTGATGTGAGACGGGCACCCATCTAGTTGGGTGGAGACCTGGTACACCGTTCAGCGGGCGTGTTGGGAGCTGGTGTCAGGCTGTTTAGAGTACTGGGGTGTACTTCTCTGACTAAGGTACCACTTTGTACCACCGTTCATAGGACTAGCTGGTACTCATCCCCTCTGGTTGTGTGAGTTTATGTGCACTAGTTCAGAAGGAGAGGACTTGAATCGAGAACGCTGTTCAGTTCACCTTGTGGCCCACAGAGGCCTGATGAGTTCCTTATGTCAGAGGGAGTACCTATGGACAGGGCCTCCTTTTTTCCAGGATTCACTTATTGATGCTGTTGCTCTATCCTCCCCCAGGTTCTCCCCTGCCTTTGTGACTGCAATAGATTATGAAATCACTAGTCGTGGTCCTGAGAAACTGTGAAGGGTTCAGGTGCACCCCAGAATGGTTGCAGGAATGTTTCACACACTAAGGGGCACTTAACTTCTGGGGGGTGGACTCTCTCTCTTGCACTTACTTGCATGTACTTAACAGCTGATTGTGGGTTCTCACCTCACTCTTCATATGGAGTCCACTCCCGCCGTTCCGGGCCACTCCGTTGGTTATAAGAGCATGTATATGGTGGTAACGTCCGGCTGGAACAAGCATTCTAAAGGTGGCCGTATTGGTCCTATCGTGTGCAAGCGTCAGTCCCAATTAGCAGCTGAGGTGTTGGGGGCAGAGGGTGATTGTCCCTCACTGTCCGCTTCACACCCCGGTCTGGGGATCTCAGAATCGGTTCTTGTGACAAGTAAATTGCATTCATACGGTGCCTGCCAACTCGCGGCCTCGCTAAGTTGTGCTATGGAGAGTCCTTGCTCGCGTGATGTAGGATGTAGCGAGTCTGCTGGAGGGTGTCTCGTTGTGAGGTGCTGGTCGTGGCCTATGTCCCCCACAAGAATCCGCTTGACGGAAAACAATTGCACTGATGAGAGGACTGCTCCCCTTTTCGCCTAGCAAATGTTCACAGCAGTGTTTCAGTCTGTGGGCGTTCGGGCCAGAGTGGAGCCTCCAGTGGAGGCACTGGAGCCGTTCGACAGTGGGGGAGGGATGAACAGTTTCTCACCGCTCACCGCGGCCTCCAAGATGTCCCCCGCTGTGTCTGCCACGGGTGCGCAGGCCGTCCCCACCAACGCCACAACCCTGTGCTCCGGGTGTTATGGAAGGGTCGGTCTGCCACCACCCGTGCTCGTGTCCAGGGCGCTCCTCGACGTTGTCGGCTGATATCCCTAGGCAGTGACCATATTGACGGTCGTAGGGGGCCCAAACTCTCGGCGTGTCGGTCGAAGGTCCATGGGATTTGGGTGAGGACTGGCACTTCAGGATTTCGCTTCCCACCACGTTCTTCAGATGTTCTCACCAGTCATTGGGCAGCCTGCTTTACATCGTTAGTCTCCCGTATTGCTGGCCCGTTGTTTCATATGCAGGAGGTGCAATCAAAGTGGCGCTCGTCATGTTCTCAGTGACTTCTTCTCCAATTTTAAACAGTTTTTTTCTCAGAGTGACAGGGTCTCTAGTAGTTTTCAACTCCAGCTACATTCACCAATGTGGGGGTCTTACAACGGGAGCTCAGTCCGCTTTAGTAGGACCGCTTGACTGAGCTCACACAGAGGCAACTTCCATCCTTGCACCCACGGGTGGCTATCGCGAGGCAGTTTTTAATGTCTGAGGCATTTGGTGATGGATGGTTTACAAATGTGTAGATTAGTTGTGAGTCATACAGGTAGTTGTAGCCGTAGATACCAGATTTATTGATAATGTCAAGTAGGGGTGTCATGCAGACGTTGAAAAGTAGTGGTAGAAGTATGGATCCTTGTGGTTCTCCACAGGTCAGTGGGCGAAGCCATGACTAGAAGGGGCCAAGATTGTGGTTTCTATTCTACCTGTGAGGATGGAGGTGATCCAGTGTAGGGCTGATTCTTTAATGCCATTATCTTCCAGTCTTTTCAGCAGGATGTTGTGACTGATGGTGTCAAAAGCGGCTGAGATTCTAGGAGGACGGGTGCACTCCTTGAGTTTTCCACCGCATTGTTTTTAATGTGATTCCAGATGGAGCACAATGCTGATGCTGTACTCCTAGAAGGTCTAAAACCATGCAGTGCCTCATTGAGTAGTTGGTATGTTTCATTAGCACCATGACAGGGGGAGCCTGCCAATCAGGTGGCTAGGAACGCAGAATTGAACCGTTGGTGAAATCCTGCATTTTGTCCCACCTGGCGGCCGGCTCCCCCAGCCGCCATCTTCCCCCCACCATCCGTCTCACTATTTTTTTGGTCGCTTCCCACCCACCACTTACCTTACGGCTGGCTCCCCAACTGCCCCCTGCTGCCGCTCCTTCCTCTCTACTCGTGCAGGCCACCATGAAAAGGGAAGAACGGCTATGTGCAGAGCCCCGCTTCCCTTGCCATGGTGGCCATATTGGTAAAGAATATTTTTTTAGCACCCTTGGTTGCCTCTTTCGTAGCCCGGGGTGCTAAAGGCCTTAAGACTCTGGTCCGACTGCTGGGACAGGGGTAACATCCCAGAGCCCTCGTCAATGACCCTTGCTTTGCTTGAACTGTTAACTTGGGCTGCCGGGCTGTTACCCCCCGTTCCAGCCCTTAGAACAGGGGCTTAATGCACAATAAAGTCCCGGAGTTGACAATATATGTATTTTTCCAGAGGTTTCCTGATAAAAGGCGTGTTTGTGATGGGGCGATAGATGGCTGTGTCATACGGATCTGCTCTGGGCTTCTTGAGCAAAGGTCTGATGTATGCAGATTTCAGCTGAGCTGGGACTCTTCCGGTGCTGATGAAGTCATTGAAGAGGGATAGGAAGATGGGCGCTATGTCTGGAGATTTCATGATTGATTTGTAAAGATTGGGGGACCATGGATCCTCAGGAGATCCTGATGGGTTGCATAATTCAATGATAGCTTGTTAGTCCTCTGCAGATAGAAGGCCGAAAGACAATGGAGTAACAAAGAGGTACAAACATCGTTTTAAAAAAGTTTTAAAAGATGTTAAAAAATCCAAAGGTTTTTGCAAACAGCTAACCAAAGTTAAAAGAAGTTGAAAGAAACCATGATTGCATATTTAACTTTCACTTTATAGAAGAGCAAAATATCCCATACCGCTGACTTGTTTTGCTGCTACAGGTAGAGGGCCCTCTTGAGATAATGGTTTTGCAGACTCCTAAACCAGCACACGCAGGCCCACCAGCTGGTCTGACATATGAAGCAAGACATCATCCCAGCAGTGGTGAGTCTGTTTAGTGATGCCCCGCATTTCAGCGTTAATCCCTATTTTCTGCCCTTCCTTGGCTCACAAGGTCTTCCTAACTTGGAAAGGGTATGTCAGCTTTGCACTCCATCGGCACATAGCTGGCCACATAACAGATGACTTAATCATGGAATAAAATGCTAGTGAGCAACTCTAAACAATCGAATCTCCAATTCATTTTTAAAAAAACTCTTTATTTTGCTCGTATCAGGGCTACCTAGCCAATCGTAGTTAACAACGAAGAGCCGTTCCATTCCAACCAAGGACGAGAGAGACACTTGCCCCTGCGGAAGAAAATGGAGCCCACAGAATATATTGTGGACGAGTAGTCAGGAACAGATTCAATGTATTAAATGTCAATGCAATACAAAAACTGGCAGCATGTCCCCATCTGGGGTTTCTGGGTGGTCGTACTCCCCACCTGTAGTGCTGCTAATACAGCATTGGCGTTGCTGTAGGGAGCCTCAAGAAATGCTCCATCAGGTGTGCAATAATGATACTGTTTCAATCTACACAAACGTTCCCATTCTAGCAAATCAACAGGAGGTGATGGGCTCAATACAAATTCATGCCTTTCCATTGCAGGACCTAATGTGACTTACACAGGCTGGGTGATAGGATGTGGTACGTGTATATTAGAAAAAACAATAGCATTGATAGCATTGGAAGAAAAGGGAGCAGTTGGGACTCGTTCAGATCACATGGCAGATTTACAAACTCCAGGATCTACAGATATCAAGCAGATTGGCCCTCTGCAAATCGGTAACAACTTGACCAACAGCTATCAGGGGATTCATGGTTAAGTTATCTCCACTGCTGTCCTAATATTGATCTTAATTCGAAGCACTCGGTGTTGTCTGGTGTGAATGTGGGTGCACCTGGGTTAGGGAATAGGGGTGAATCTGCAAATGAGGGCTGGAGGCTCGATAGGGGTCTTTTGGAAGACGTGCTTTTCCAAGGACCCTCTTGTGTTCAGTAGTTGCAAACAGTACTTTCTCAGGGCTTCATTTGTAAGAAAATAAGTGCCAGGGCCCATATAGTTTCTAGAAGGCCTGTGACACGTCGGGAGGACAGCTCCCAGTATATTTGGGGTTTAAGCTGCAGTTACCACTGGTTCATTGCTGATGATGGATGCTCTGTGCAATTTCCAGTTACATCCGATGTAACATATTAGCTGTGTCTTGAAATAAAATACATGTTTGAGTGTTTCTTGAAAACACACCATTGTTAACATTTTGCTCTGATCCTAGCGGTGGCAAGGAGAACATGCTAACCAACTATCCACATATAACATTTGCAAACAGGCTTTCCTCCTATGATACATTGATGGAGAAATGCATGTAAAATCATCACTGGACTGATGTACTTGACTATCAAAGACTGTAGCAAGTTCTTCTATTTTAGGTTGCCACTCATGGCTGGCAGTTCTCTATAATAATGGCCTCTTCTCTTGCCTTTCCCTGTGTTGGGGCTGCTGGCTGGTGACTGTCCTGTTGTTGTCAACCACCCTGCTAGTTATTAGAGTAGAGAATGTGCAGGCTGAGTGGAGCAGTGTGTGGGCATGGCCAGCATTGTCACCTTCCAACTCATTGAGATTCATGAAAATTGATCAATAATAAATAACCCTACCCTGTCAACCTTGGTCATCGGGTACGTAAATCAACATGTGACGCAGAGACAATGGCTAGTGCACACTGTTGTTGATTGCTATCTTACTATGACTGACTGACAGAAGAATAAAGTTGCAAAAAACACCAGAATATAATCAAGCTCCGACCAAAAATGAGTGCCAGGGCTGAGGCCTGGCAAGTTCTTCACGAATTCAGCAGTGGCTTCCAAATCCTGTTCCCTACACATTCTGTACCATTGTCCTGCCTCTCTCCCTCCCCCGCCCACTGCCACCACATCGCAACCAATCTCTTCTCCGCCCCCGGACAGTCTTCCCTTGAATGTTTTGTATCACCATTGCCTTAACTGGGCAGATTTTGCAGTAAGGCAATACCTTTTCCTTCTGTAATTGGCGGTATTTTACCTTTGACTGTAATTTCAATACGGCCCGGCGGAAGCAGTGTTTCCCATTTGGTTATTTGGAATATGAATATTGCCTTTAAAAAACCAACAGAATGAACAGGCAGGGATCGTCTGATGAATGGATATGGAAATCGGTGGACTCCGGTGGGACTTACCTGGATTGTGCGGCCATGTACATCTATTTGCATTTGGATAAAGAGACATTGGAACGGAGCAGCACTGTGACACGAATTGGCTTTAGTTAAGGTGTCCGCTGTAAAACAGGCATTCTGCCAGTTAAGGTAGTACCAAAGATAAACGGAAACAAAAGGGGTACACTAGTGGGCCTCATTACACAGAAGGCGGTAAGGGTTAATGGTCACCGGTAATGGTACCGGTGACCGTTAACCCTTACCGCCTTACTACGAGATCCCTTTGCGGGTTGGTACTTTAACGCCTGCTTATTAGCAGGCGTTAAAAACCTACCCACAAAGGGACCAGGGTGCTAATTACAGTACCGCAATTTGCGGTACCGTAATTAGCACCTTCCCCATTCCCATTATGCCCTATGGGGCAAAAATGGGAATGGGGAAGGGCAATGGGGGAAGGGGGAATTACTTGCCCGCCAACCTTGGAATAGGGCAGTAATTCCCCTTTCCTCCAAGGCGGTGCCGGTATGTTACCAGCAGTCCACCCCCTACCGTGTAATGAGCCAGTATGTTTCCAGAAAGTGCTATTTTTATCATTTTCATTTCAAGGACATTCTGGATATATGCAGGACTCAGTTAAGCATCTGGAATGCAGAGTGTGGAGCAGGAGCTGAACTTACTATATATTGAGGAGGGCCGTTTTTGTTGATCTTAAAAGATAATCTGATTGTTATTTTCAGGCTTTAAAAGGCATAGCACCAATAAGAATAATTCCATGTCGAGAACTGAGGCTTCATGCTATTTGAAACCACATGCTTTCAAATATTTTGCTTAAAAGCATACAAATAAACCAATCGTAGTAACAATGTAGGGGATCATTCCCAGCGCAATCGCGGGCGGAGGAAGGCGCTCACGCTGCGCGACTCGAGCGAGTCGCAGCGTTTCTTCAGTACTGAAAGTGTTTATTTTGACCCGGGCCCGTCTGGCACTGGTTCCTTTAATGCGCATTTCCTTTGTTCGCTTTGTTATTGGATCCTGTTCAGTCAGTGCTGGTAAGGGCACGTGTGACGTTTTGGTGCTTCTGTGTGAACAGAGTACCTTATAGGCAGGTGGAGGCGACAGGGGGTGTTCTTCAAAGACGGTGTGCTCCTGTGCTCCCCACGGTCTTGGACCAGTCACGCTGTGACAAGGTCTACTCAGCCTTTTTCCTCCTGTCCTCTGAGGAATGGTTTCGGCCAGCTGAGGCAGTGGAGGTCTCTGCTCGAGGGCCCATTGGAAGTTATAAAGGTATCAGGGTCAGTTGGGGGTGTTTTTGCTCCTCTGTAGTATGGCAGCTTCCGTAGGTACTGGGAGACCTGGGGTTGGTGGTTACAGTGTGTTGGTAGAGGATGATAGCTCCTCGAATGGGGTCCCTAGGAGGCAGGTCCAAGTGGGTTCGGGACCTCAAGAAGTAAGGCCGTTTGTAGGGTAGTCCAAGGGTCAGTAGATGCCGCAATTTGGGACCTTAATACCATGTTGGCTTCGGCCTTTGACCACCATATTGAAGGCATCAATGATTACCGTTCCGGGGAACAGCGGCTGTTACAGCTCAGGAGGGCTAAGGTTACTGCGCAGGGTAAATGTGTGGCCAAGACTAACCACTTGGAGAAGGAGGTTAACGCAGAGGGGTCCAGGGAGGATATGGGGTCCCGGCCCCAAAAGAGGCCCAGGAGACACAGGGATTCCCCTTCTTCTTCCTCCACATCCTCAGAGGATCATAGCCCTAAAAGGAAGAAGTTTAAAAAGACAGAGGTTAAGAAGGAGCGAGGGGTACTGAAGAACATTATGGGAGAACCCTTTTTTGACTGGGAACATATCCAACATCTGCGCTTGGTGGAGTGGAAACCTTCAGAATCAGTGGGGTCGTTTCTGAGACATTGGGTAAGGAAGCGCTTAGAGAAAGAGGCACGTAACAAATTAAAGGCTGAGTGCCCACGACTCGGCCTGCCCAGAAAAGGTAGCTGCCACACCAGAGATAGATCAGTCCATGGTGGTTTTTTTGTCCAAGAAATGAAAATATCCCAAGAAAGGCATAGATAAGGCTCTTCAGGTGTGCCTAGATAAGCTACTGGATGTGCCAAGGCCCCTCACGCAGATATTTGACATGCTGGAGGAAAGTGTGCTGATAGAGTCTCCGGTGTATGTGCCAGTTCTCCAGGGCTGGGTCCAAAAGTGTAAATGTCTGCTTGGGAATGCCAACACGCTTTATCTACGGAGCACAGGAAAGGCCTGCTTATGCGTTTAGATCCAAAACTGGCCGATATGGCTCCAGCTGAGGCAGGCCCCAGGGCACAGGGGTTCTTGTTTGGTGATACATTCGTAAGGGAGTTCTCCTTGTTTGTCCACACTTTCACGGCCCTAGACAAGGCTCAGACAAACATCAAGAAGGCTTTGTCTCCTAGTGTTTTTGTCAGGGCTGGGAGAGGCAGAGCCCGCTCTTCCAGTCGCCCCTATCAGGGCTCTGTACGGCCAGCGTAGTATGCTGCCAGGGGTATGTGCGCAGAATAGTTTGCTGCCATGGGCAGTACAGTTGTCTTCTTCCCGCAGCTAGGTGCTCAATGGAGACGTTGTTCAGCCAGAGGGGTAGGTTGTGACAGAGCTGCAGCAGGTGAGCAGTTTGTGTTTAAGTGTTTTTTCACATGGAACACTAGGTGGGGGAGGGCAGTTAGCTCTTTTTCTTCCCACCTGAGCAGCTCTAACTTTAGATGCATGGGTTCTATAGATTGTGTCAGGGTTTTGAATAGAATTGTATTTTCCTCCATTTCAGGAGACTCTTCCTTGTGCGCTAGTTTTCAGTTGGAAGATGCAGGTTCTGGTGAACAAGGAACTACTGGACCTCTTTTCCAAGGGGGCTGTGCTTCCCGCTTCCTGTGGTCACTATCGCTTCCTCAGTTCAATCTCTCTGATGCCCAAGCCAGACGGTGGTTCCATCCGGTAATAAATCACAAGGCCCTCATTATGTTTGTGGTATACCGACACTTCAAAACAGAGGGGATTCATCTCCTCAGAGACACTCTCTTTCCGGGGGACTGGATGGGCAAGATAGATCTAAAAGATGCTTATTTGACAGTTCTGGTTTATTCCTCTCATCACGTGTATCTGCAGTTTGAGTGGCTGACATCGGTTCTGTGGTGCTTCATAAGCTTTTGCACCCTGTGATGCTGTTTTTAACGCTGTTTTTGAGGGCGAGGGGTGTCAGGATAATAATCTATCTGAACGACATGTTCTGTTATCCCAACAGCGGGTATTGCTGCAGGGCCATCTCAGGCTAGCAACCGCTCTCCTTCAAAGCCTGGGGTTTGTCATCAACCTGGAAAAGTCGGTCCTTGTCCCTTTGCAATGCATCCAATTTCTGTGCTTTATCGATTCTCAGTTGTGCCAGCTTCTTCTTCCCTGCAGGAGGATCAAGTCGGTGTTGAGGAAAGGGTCTCTTTCCCCACGGGTTCTATCAAGGACAATAGGGATGTTGTCGGCCTCTATAAAGTCAATTTTCCCGGGTCCCCTGCATTATCGTGCGCTTCAGAGAATGAAGGTTACTCATTAGCGTAAAGGGATTCCATACTCACACATCGTCAGTCTTTCTGAGGAAGCCTTACAAGAGCTTCGGTGGTGGCTTCAACTAATCGAGGCCTGGAACAGGAAGACTAATTTTGGTCTGTCTCCCGATGTGATGTTGATGTCAGATGCCAGTTTATCATGATGGAGGGAAGGGGCGAGGAAATATACACGGCGGAAAGTTGTCTGTTCAGGAGAAGTCTCTACATATCAATTGTCTCAAGCTTCTGCCAGGGTCCTTTGCGGTGAAGAGTCTGGCCAAGGACAGGGTGAGCTGTTGCATCCTTCTGAGGATGGACAATGTCTCAGTGGTACGGTACAACAACAAGCTGGGAGGGATGTGATTCAAAGGGTTGGTGGATCTGGCCTGTGATTTTTGCCACTTCTCTCTCAAAAGAGGGATAACGCTGCAGGCGGAGTATCTCCCAGATCTAGTGAAAACAGTAGCTGATTAGAATTCCAGGTTTCTCTGGGATTAAAGCGACTGGAAACAAGATGCAGAGGTTTTCCAGCTCCTGGTTGGTGCCTGGGTTCCATTTTGCACTGACCTATTTGCCTCTCACCTGAATTGTCAAGTGCCTCTGTTCTTCAGTTGGCATCTGTAATGGGCTGCCAAGACCATGGATGCGGTTCTGCAGGACTGGAGGAGGCTCAGGGGGTCACCATTCTCCGATCTAGCTCTTCCCATGGGTTCAGCTGCATGTTCACAGACAGCAGGTTTCTCCTCTGGTATTGCTTACTCCATTCTGGCCTGGCCAGTTCAGGTGTGGTTTCTGGCTCTGTTGGAGCTGGCTGTGGACATTGTCTGCCTGCTTCTGTCCTGTCCCCTTCTGCTCACGAATCCCGGGGGCAGCCGCACAAGTTTGTGCTGCAAGATCAGCTTCCTCTCATTGCTTGGAAGATTTCTGCGATTTCTGGGCTTTCCCTGGGCTTTCGGGAGACACTTTCAAGGTTCTCTGGGACACTTGGGCTTGATCCACTCAGGTTTCCTATTCTTCTACGTGGGCACGCTGGGTGGGCTTGTTGGGGGAGTTTCTGGGTAGGTAAAGCCGTACCACGGGTCCGCAGACTCCTAGCTCACAGAAGGCCCTAACTCCTTCCCTTGTCCCAAAGAAGTCGGCGACCACACAAGAAGCAAAGGGTTACTGTGGGTTTATTACAGACAACAAAACACACAGGGGTCATATGAACGGAGGAAAGTCCAGGCACATCTCGCTGCATTCTGGCTCGCAGGCCAGTTTTGTAGACATGTGACATCATAGTTATCCATCATCGGTAATGTCTTGATGAAATTGTCTACGTAAGGAAATGTTGTCTCGGACCTCCACCTTAGAGTTGCCATTTTCCCTTGTAATCTTCCTCGTGTTTGGAACATTGCAAGGTACAAGAGGCATTTTGCTGTTGCTAATGGTACTTCCGTCGCTACGAATGTCCTGAAGGCGCTCATGGCATATGGGATCAGTGAGCAGACATAGCAGCTCTCCTGAGTTGTATCCTTGCCAATTTTTGACATGTGCTTATACCACATGTTGTTTGTTATGTGTGCAGTGCCAGTGAGGAATATGTCAACTGCATTATTGCATTATTGTCTGTACCAACACTGCGGTTACCTCTCTTTACCTTATCAGTAGTGTCTTCTGTGCCCCCTGCCACAGTAGTCCTTGCAGCATGGGTTGGGGAAATGTAAGTATTGGATACAGCAGAGACCTGAAAAGCTAGGTACAACTGCCAGATGCTAAGAGACCAGTTGACAGTAGTAACCACACAGTTGTTGTAATGACCTTTATTACAAAGACAATGTTTTCTCTTTACTTACACACCTATTGAATGGCTGATAAGATGATACAGTTGCCCGCCTGAAAATCATGATAAAAAGCTTTGTTTTAGTATTGTTTTAGTATGTGTAAGTACCTTTAAGCTCTGCGTACTAAATAATCACTCAATGCCCATGCAAATATTTGTTCCTAAATTTTCTGTATGGAACAATGTCTGTGGGCTCTGCTCAAGTTGTGGGTATATTTGTACTAGATACTCCAGGAACGCGTAGTAGTAAATTGGTGGTGATCCGGGTCTAAAATGTGTAGGCCTTCTTATAGCATGGGTGAATTGATGAGATAGTGCTTCAGGGTGTTAAATAGGAGGCAACATCTATCTTGTTCCTTAATATCCACGCCTATCAGTACCTACACATTAACAATCAACAGTCGTTGAACCATGCATGTGCGAATAAGAAGAATGTTAAGACATTGTTAACACAGTGTAGTGACCTGTGAGACTGTGCGTGCAGAATTATCAGATTCACTTAGAGTGCAGCAGTATTTTATGACATTTCATTCGAGGCAATAGAAGAGATGTTGTACAAGATATGTATATATCGCTTTCAGGTGCTGATTATTCCAGGTATGGGGACAATGTTCTTTTTACTGGTCAATTTGTACCAAGGTTGCAGTGGCGATATCAGTGACTTGTGACTTAGGAAATCATCAATTTCTGGAGTGTTTTGGATTGGGGCATTAATACTGTCTGGAATGTTTCTTGTTGCTGTAGCATTGGCCCTGTCGATTTCTGTCATGGCGCTTGGGGTGAGGATGATGCTTTGTAGGGCTTGACATCCTGTGTATGGAACCAGATGGACCGTCCTTCAAGTTTAACAGCCCTTTCCGTGACTGCCTCAACAGTGTGTGGGCCCGTGAAACGAGGCGCGTTCCAACGCCTCATGAAATTCTTCAGGAGCACCCTGTCTCCTATTTTAATGGGCAGTTATTTTTCGCTTTCAGGCATGTTGTCGTCTTCTTGTGCGTTGTCATCCGACCTCCCCTTTACCTGTTGTATCTGGTGAGAGATAAAAGAAGCGCTAGAAACAAGTGAATTCACATACTTATAAATTTCAGTTCCAAAGATTTCTGAAGCACCCTCACAATCCCTTAAAGCCCTCGCATGTGGAACTAGTGGGAGGTGTATGCGGCGTCCTGTCACCACCTCGTGAGGCGTCAGATGGTGGTCGGACCCAAGTTTATTTCGTAATTTGAAAAAGGCCAGAGGAAGACAGTGTAGCCAGTTCTTTTTGGTGCTTTGCTGGGTTTTGGCTATACTTTCTTTCCGGAGGCCATAGATAGGCACATGTAAACTTGTGCTTTATCCCTAGCAGCGCAGTTATGTGTTGGAACATTTCATTGGCCAAGTGAGGACTGTTGTCGGATCTCACAGACTCCCCATTGTGGGAATACTTCTCAGACCAGGAATTTGGCTGCTCTGAGGGTGTCGGCATGGGAGACCATTCTATCCACCTTGAGAAGGGGTAGACCACCACGATCATGTATCAGTAGCCTTGACATACATTAATCATGTCCACATAGTCAATACGGAGATGTACAAATGGGCCTTCAGGAAGTACTCCTCTTATCACCCTTTGTGTGTGTCCAGCAGTGAATTGTTGGCACGTGAGACAATTGTGGATGAAGTTCGCAAAATGGGCATTTAAATCGGGACAGAACCATGATTCTACAATGCTTGTTGCAATGACCTCTTTCCCTGTATGTGTGGGATGATGCAGTTGTAACAAGGCATCAGTAGGACACATTGAACACCACCTTTTTACCCAGAGTTCTTTTTCATCCATGGGTGTGGCTGCCTGTAGTTCCATGATTTGAGTTTCTGGTAAGTGGTTGTACCCCACTTTCATTAGCATTTGTCTCACCCATCCCCTCTCTTTTTATTTTTCTTTTAAATCCCACATTTCTCCAAAATATGATGCACACTTTGCGTAGTAGTCTGCTGCTTCGTTCCCCTTTGAGACTGGGTCCTCTCCATTAGTATGAGCTTGGCACTTTATTAATGCTAGTTCCGTTGGATATGTAATAGCCTCTATTAGCTCTCCCAACAGTAAGGCATGTTGTACAGGGGTCCTATCTGCTCTCCTAAAACCTCTCCTAACCATCTTGCTAGCCCAGAGTTTACTGTTGACGTTACGTAGGCACTGTCAGAGTAAATTGTATCCCTCTTACCTTCACATTCCCTGAGGGCTAGAATCAGAGCCACTAATTCTGCTGCCTGTGCTGAATATTGTGGAGGTAATCATACACGTTTTACTACTTCGCCTGTCCAATCATCCTTCAACCTGACCACTGCTGCTCCTGTTCTCCTTATACCATCGCCTTGATCAATTGTTGAAGACCCGTCAATGTACAGTACCTCTCCCCCCAGCGCATCTTCCTCTATTTTCCGTGTTTCTGTGAAAAATGCAATGTTTTTTGTGCAATCTTGAGCATATTCTCCTTTCTCTTACTCTTCTGTCATGAATTGTGCTGAATTTACATTTTTGCACCTTACTATTTTCAATTCAGGCCGGGATAATATTATCTCGTACCCTGTTGCTTGTTGTGTTGTCAGCGTGCTTTTTGGCTTATGCAGAATCGCAAAGAGGGTGTGTTCCACATACAGTGTGGTGGTTCATCCCATAGTTATTGAAGATGCTTTTTCTACTGCAAAAGCTGCAGCAGCCAAGTGTTGTTCACAAGGGAAGTTTCCTTTCATCACCGGATCTAATTGTCCACTGTAGTAGGCAATTGGCTTGTAACCCATGCTTGTCTTATGTTTCAATACTGCTTTCATAACCAAGCCATCGGAGTGTGAGAATAGAAAGAATTATTTTTTGGAGTCTGGAATTGGAGTCGTAGGTATTGCTTCCTTCAGCTCATTGAATGCCTCTGTCATCTCCCTAATCCAACCCAGCTACTTCCTTTCCCTGCTTCCTTGAGTGCTGTGAGAAGAGGACATGTGTAAGTGCTGTAGTCAAAGACCCATGCTCTGCAATAATTGCATAACCCAAGGAATTGTTGCAGCTCCCGTATCGTTTTTGGTTGGGGTGTGTCAAGTATTGCTTGTTCTCTTTTTGGTGCTCTGTGCCTGCTGTTTTGAGAAATGAGTTGTCCAATGTACAGTACCTTCTTTTGAAAGTACTGGAGTTTGGCCTTGTCTACCTTGTACCCTTTTTCTGTCAGTACAGTAAGCATGTGTACTGAGTCCTTCCTACATTCTTCTTCAGTGGTGCTGCAGATGAGTATGTCATCTACGTATTGCAAAACTGTGTTTTCTGTTTGGACATTACCCAAATCCATCTGTATTACTCTGTTAAAGACAGATGGAGATTCACAGTAGCCTTGTGGTAATTTAGTGTGCTTCCATTTCTTGTTTGGTACATGAAGCTTGTCAAATAAATCTTGTGAATCTGGATGCAATGGGATTGAGAAAAACATGTTTTTGAGATTAATAACGGTGAAACATTTTGCTTCAGCCGGGATGCCACATAGAATTGTTGCAAGGTTAGCGGCCACAGGGTACTCTGCTTCTACAATGTGGTTGAGGGGCTGTAAATCCTGAATGAAACACTACGATCCCCTTTCGACTTGCGAACGGGGTGCACTGCTGTGTTGCACGGATATTCTGATGGTACTAGAATGCCTCTATCGATGAGGGCACTTATTGTCTCATAAATGCCTTCATCGGCTTCTTTGTCAGGGGGTACTGTCTAACCCTTGGTAGGATAGTTCTTTGTTTCAACTTTATCCCTACTCGCCCTATGCTTTTTATGCACCCTACATCATACTTATTTTCCATAGTGTGTCAGGAACCTTTGCCAGATCCTCTTCATTGAAGGGAGGTGGTGCCTCCAATGCCATTGCCATTTTCTGTGCCACCTTTCTGTACGTTATGTACAACCAGACGTGCACACTCATCCCCAACATCATCTCGCTATCCCCTTTGTCTTGCGAGAAGAGTTCCTCGTCGGACACTTGTGTTAATCGACACCCTTCAGTATACAGCAACCCAATCCTCTCTTGCCACAATTCCCTCAATGTCAATTTATACAAATGCTCCCTCTTTCTCATCTGCTGGTGTCTGTGGCATAAAGAGGTACTCACCTGGTCTTCTCCAAACCTTCCCTGAAATTCCGGGCAGCCATGTGAGGACTATGTCTGTCCCGTATTGGAAAATGTCTGGGTCAATCAGCTCCTCTGTACACTTTTCCCACAATATGCCTGTAGTATTTGCCTGGCAGTGAGCATGTGGATTCCTGGTGTGGATCATACTATGCCTTTGTCTGTAAATGAGATGGTCATGTTTAGTCTGCTCATCATGTCGCGTCCCAATATGTTTACAGGTGCTTGCTTAGAATAAAGTAGAGGTAAAGATAAATTGTGATCTCCTTTAGATAGGGAGATGTTAATAGTGAAAGAAACCACTTCTCAAGCCCCAGAGAATCCTTGAGTGTTCATGGCATCACCTGACAATGCGTATTTCCCCTCCCATATGCATGACCTAGTCGCCCCAGTGTCAACAAGAAAGGAAAAGATTTTGTCACCTATCGCCACCTTTATGCGAGGTTCCTCCACAGGATTAGATGTCACTGACAGGATGGGACACAACAAGTTTGTCTGTAGGCTGTCCTATTGGGGATACAATGTCTATTTTTTTTTTTATTGAAACATTGACTCAGTTTTTAAGGAACTGAGTTTTATCAAAAGTTGTGAAAGTTTGTCCTCTTTCTTCGATTATGGAGGGAATGGCTTCACGCAACGCCACCGCAGGTTATTCTCCAACGGATGCTTACTCCGGAAACACCTCTCATGCGTTGCGACTTACGGTGGAGGGTGAAGAAAGAGAATCTGTCGTTTGCTGTGGATGCACTGGAGTTCCTTGGGAGTTTATTTCTTTCATCGCTAGTTCAATTAGCTTGGCCATTGCCACTGCCCAACTCGTTTTCTCTCCTGCGATTAGTCTATCTCACCACTCGTCGGGCTCCAAGATCCAGGCGTTCTCGATCAGAGGGCGAAGGTAGGCTATTCTGTTATCCCTGGTTGTAGGGCAGTCGATCACTAGGTGTTTGACAGATTCGATCGTAGTCTGGTCTTTGCAGAGGCGGCAAGTCTTGAAGGTCTTTGGGTCACGAATGGCCATAATTTCCCGTGTCGGGAGTAGGTTCAATCTGGCCTTCAGAAGTAAGGTTCTCAATTTTTTATCAGGGAATTTTAGGCAGTAGTTTAGTGGCTTCTTTAATTTGTTAAACGTGGGTGGTAGGTTAGATAAAAGTTTGTTTTTAGTCGCCTTTTCCACTGTGGTGATCCAATCCCAATCTTCCATTTGGCGCTTGATGCGGTCTGGATTTTCCTTCAGGTCTTGTTCGGAGCAGGCTATTTGGGCTAGATCGTTTTCCCTTTTCTTCGCCCAGTTGGTCAAGGCGGTACATTTACCTTGCTCTTTTTCTTTCCTCAAGGTTTCATATATTTGCAGGGTGTCAGACATGATGATTTTTCTAAATAGCCTCATCGCGCTTTGGTCCACCATGGACGCCAGGGAAACTAGGCCCAGTTCTCGCCTAATTGCTGGCATGGGGGTGGATTTGGGTAAACCGAGGACCGTTTTCCACACGTAACCCTTTAGTTTGGACCATAGCTGCCGAGGTAAGCACAGAGATGACTCGGCGCCGTATACTATTGACGGGACCACCTTTGTTTTATAGAAGGTTATGGCTGGCGTGAGTGAAAATTTGCCATATTTTCTGTCCACAGCTCTTACTTGGGCGGTCAGCCGTTTGGTTTTCTCCCATAGTTGAAGTTGCCAAGCCAAGTCTCCTCCAGAACAGTCCAGCAGAACACCTAGGTATTTAAAGGTTTTAACAGTTTCGATTTCGGTGTGCTCAAGAAACCATGTGTGTTGTTTAGTTCTTTTATTATTTTTTTCGAACACCAGAATCTTGGTTTTGGACTCGTTGATCTCCAGGTTGTTTTCGCTGATATACTTTGCCAGGTTTGTAATTTTGCGCTGGAGACCGACTGGAGTTTGGTCAATTAGTATGACATTGTCTGCGTACAGCAATCGCGGGATCTCTGTATTCCCTATTTTAGGAGGGAATGACCTGATTTTACTTTCTATCTGGCCGTAATCTCCCAAAAATGCAAAGAATAGGGCGGGGGCCAATGGACAACCCTGTTTTACGCCTCTATGAACTTCAATCTCTTCAGATAGAGTCCCTTGGTGATTCAATTTGACCCTGATTTTCGTCTTCTCGTGGAGGGCTTTTATTGGCTCCAGCACCTCGTCCGGGCAGTGCCAGTGATGGAGTTTCGACCATAACCTGTTACGATCAATCTTATCGAAGGCCTTCGATAGGTCCACAAAGGCTAGAAAGATCCTGGGCGCCCCTTCCTTTACCTTGGCTTTCAAAATGTTGAGGATTAAGATATTGATCGTAGTACTCCCGTTTTTTTGGAAGCCTGTTTGTAGGAAGTCTTTCGACGGGCTGTTTTGTTCCCACGATTTGAAGTGGGCCAATAGATGCGTTGCAAAGATCTTACCTATAATGTCAAGGAGAGCGATGGGTCTGTAGCTGACGGGCTCGTTGCGGGCTCCCTTTTTGTACACCGGGACAATGACCGCGTTGTTCCATGTTTTGGGGATCATCTTTTTTCTGCCGCACTCTTTGAAAATTTCACTGATCAGTTCTGACCATTTTTTTGGGTACCACTTGAGGTCCATATTCGTGAGGCCTGTCTATTCCCTGTGTAGGGGTTATGTCCCACTATGGTTACCCCTCCCATCCTTGTCACTGGCACCACTGACATCATGTCCATAGGTTGTGATGAGTGGTCCTGTAACTGTGTCAGTTGTTGTGCTGTTTGTAACTGTTGGGGCAACTGTTGGGGTGCTGGCATTTGTTGTGTTATTGGCATTATCTGTTGTTCGGTCTGTGCTGGATGCATGGTTTGCTGTGGCATAGTTTGCTGTTGCCCTGTCTGAAGGTTCTGCATGTAGTAGCCAGTCTGCCCACCTTGGTAGCTCTGTTGCCCTTGTTCCTTGGGGTTATTGGAACATGGTGGGGAATAAAATGAATTAAGTTGCCACCATTGTTTGGAAAATATGTGATTCATGACTTGTATTGTTGTGAGGTGGAATCATTTTATGATATAGAATATTCCTGTATTTTGTATAATGTTTTTTAACATGTTTATGTGATATGTGTTGTTTTTTAATAATGAATAAAAAATTGAATTTTATGTTATGTTTTTTTTAGATTTATGTGCATTAGATGTAACCTACATTGGTTTTAAATGATTTTGGTTTGACACCTTATCTAGAGGACATATCCAGAATATCACACCAAAAGTGATTTATGTGTCTCCTTCCTTTGGTTATATATATGTAGCCCTTCTTCACCCCACCCTTGTTGCATTCCTCTGCTCCTACCTGTGCAGGAAATATGAACTAGCTGCCCGCAGGTCCAGCACTGGTGTGGCTCGCGTGCTTGCCATGGGAATCCTCCTCCTCCTCCCTCACCCTGTCCTTGTTGCATCAGCTGTGAGTATCCCCTGAATCCCCCTCCTGGGTGATGTGATTGTGGTCCAAAGCCCAGCCCACTTTGGAAACCTCCCCTTCCTCTACTGTTATTCTGGTAACCACCCATTCCCATATGCCCTCTTCCCATTTGTGGTGCGTATTGCTGCACAATGTTTTATTGCTGCAGTGGTTGGAGTTGAAGATGGGGTTGTGATACTGCTGTCTGTGCTTGTGGGGCTGGGCTTGTTGTAAGCATGCCTTCTAGTGCATATTTGGATAATTTCTTTTGGACTATTTTGCTTCATCTGCCTTTCTGTCTTCTGCCTTTTGCTTCATCTTTTCTTGCCATAGCCTACAATGGTGTACTATAGTGAGTTGTATTTCTGACCACATCTTAGCCTCCATCCCTACCAATTTTTTCAAATGTCTCTGTACTGGCTCTGGTAACCTTGTATCAAGATGTGATAAGAGATAGCTATAGTTGTATCCCACGTATAGCGTGCTGTTACAGTGTCAAGATCAATGTTCGTGAATCCCCATGTATTCTCCTCCCCTGTGCCCCTGAGTTTCTGACATCGCTCCCTGCCGTATGCACCTTAGGCGTACTAACGCTGCCCACTGTACTTCCGTTAAGGGTTTTTCCATTGTGTTGCCCTCCCCGTTGCTCTTCATTGCATCTTTTCCTATCTAGCTCTTCCTTTATTGTGTCGCTCACCCTTATGAGTACCGCTCGTCCTCGTCCCTCTGATCAAGTTCTCTTACCATCTTTGCCATCTCCTTCAACCTCCCCTCTTCATACTTACACGTTTGTTGCAATAGTATTTTCCTTCTCCAAAATGCCATTTCCCTCCCCATCTCTTCCTCTCCCTTTTCCCCTACTTCCTTCCTTCCTTTCTCCATCCCCGCAACTTGCCTTGCCCCCTTCGTGTTTCTCTCTATTACGTCTCTCTGTTTCCTTTCCAATAATGCCAAACGTTCCTTCTATTCCTGCTCCTGCAGCTCTAGTTCCCTCACTAACTCTCTCTTCCGCTCACTGACCTCCTCTTCCAATTTCGCTTCTTCATCTCCCTGCAGTTGCTCTTCCCTTGCCAAATGTGTTTCCCTTCCTTTACACCCCTGTCCCAGCTCCAACTCCTCTATTGACCTTGTCGCACCTTCTGCCTCCCCTGTTGTGATCCCTTGTAATTTCAAAAGTACCTGTGCCGCTACGCATTCGCCTGGACCTATTCCTGCAAAATTATTGTTTGCATGCCGCAGCCCTTCCTCATCGAGGCCTGGGCTGTCAGCCTCCTCCCCCATGCCTTGTTGTTGGACACTCTGGGCATAAAACTTTGGGGCGTATAGTGGCAGTTTATATGTGGGGTTTGAGTATCCTTCTGCGGCTTTTAATTCTCGTGATTCCCCTGCTTCCTTTAGCTCCTGATACGGGTATAATCCCTGCTCCTCCTCCCCTACGTCATCGGAGGTGACATTGGGTGGTGCGGGAGGCGGAGCGCAGGAATGCGCTCCCTCCTCATTCACCCCCTACAGACTCATCATCCATGGCCTATCCTCCTGGAACATATGCCACAATTTGAATATTTCCATACGGTTAGCTAATTTCTTCCTTTTGTATGTGCTCTGCAAGTGGGTCAGTAATGATTGCAGCACGTCCTTGGAGAAACTGCCGTTAGGCTGCCATGATCTTGTGAGCTTTCCGTCCATACTTTTGGACCATTGTATGCTATATTTTACGATTTTGTCTTTATAGGGAGGCAATGTTTTGCAGAGGTGCTGGATGGCAGTTACTAGGGTTCTTGACCCGCCGCTATACGTTGTTCCCCAAGCCCTCCGTGTGAATACATAGCAGTCTTACATTTTACCTGACCTCTAGTCAAGGACTTTGTTTCTCCGCTGCCACACGGGTAAAAAACGTAGTGTATGATGCAATGCAGTTTGCCTTATATTGTCTACGAGCCTCCGCAGCCCTGCACCTTATGTGGCGCACTCTTGTACTGCCCCGCCTTCACCAGACCTGCCGTAGTCTGGCACACCACCTCAGTCATGCACAAGCGTTGTCAGTGCACTGCCGCTCATTCACCTGTCTAGCAATCCCAATGCCATACTGTTAATCCTTCACCGTTTACAACACAATGTCCTATGCAATGGCCTATGGGTGACGTCACCAAGCTAAAGTTCATATGAAAGAAACACTTTGTTCATGCACAGAAAAACAACATTTTATTTCGACCCCACACCGAAAACCCACAATTCCCCACAGCTGTCTTACCACCTTCCAGAAGTGGAGTATGCTCATCAACTCTATGTGATTAAACTGCACCCTTTGTGTCGTCTGGCGTGTGATGTGCCTCTCACCAGGGAGACTTAACCAGTTAATGCACCTTCCGCAATCTAAGATAGGTCCTGCTAACTCTTACGAGAATCATCTATTCACCAAACTAAAACGTCTGATTTATAGGAATCCATCACATCTACATCTACATTTACGATCCAAGCCTATCGAGCAACCAATCCTACTTAACACAAGAGCCTGTTGCCTCGCAGCCTGAACACTCACTAAACATAGAAAAGGGACTTCTACCTCCGCTCTGATTTCTACCACCATACACGTGCTACCAACACTTCAATCCCAAAGATGATCACAAACTACATTCCCCTTGTTCTATTTACACATCCCCCCACCCACACAAGAATGTGTTGCTAATTGCATGGACCACACTTAATTTTGTTCCACGTCTGTCGGCGCCGCTCAGCCACTGACTCCTCGCTCTGTTCGTCTCACCCCCACTGGACTGCATGGACACCTCGCTGACCGCAGGCGGAATAATTTTGAAGTCGGCTCCCGATGACCAATCTCCAGTTGTGCTGTCTGGTTGTCTCGCAATTCCCGCGAGGGTCCTGCAGTCCTCCGAGGTCTGACAGCCGAGGAGGCAGCACCTGGCCAGGCTGACGTCACAAACGATCTTGCTCGGGCCTCCAACTTGTTAGGGGAGTTTCTGGGCAGGCAAAGCCGAGACACGGGTTGGTGGACTCCCACTACTATGCTTACTCTCTCCTATACACCATCATTCAACTAGAACACAGCTATCCTATGACCCATTCAGCCTAGCTGTTTTAATACTAACATGGCCCCACAAACACCTCATCACCCTAATAAAACAAAGCTAGCTGAGCTTAGGTGTCTCCTCAGGCCTAACGCAGCCAGAATTTAGTCTGAGTGACCACCCTCCAGACTGAATACATCCAACTGATTCCTCAGCACCACACCTACCACTAAGAAGCAGCTATCATGCAACAACCACACCAGCTGCACACATATCCGGTGCACCCACGCACCATACGGCACTCTCTCTCTCTACTGACTTGAACTGTGGTTTCCGAGGGCGTTCAACCTACCAGAGCTTTGTGGTCATACCAATGACACATAAGGCGCTATATAAATGCCAGGTAACATAACATAACATAACAGCTCACGGAAGGCCCTAACTCCTTTCCTTGTCCCAAAGAAGTCGAGGTCCACACAAGAAGCAAAGGGATACTATGGTTTTATTATGGACAACAAAACACACAAGGGTCATATGCATAGAGGAAAGTCAAGGCACATCTCACTGCATTCTGGCTCGCAGGCCAGTTTTGTAAACATGTGACATCATAGTATGCGTCACCTGGCAGCCTCCCTCCCCAAACCTAACAGCCCTCAGAATTGGCCACCGAGTGATAGTTCCAGTATAGGAACCTATCGAGAAATGATATTAGTGGATGTCGCTGTGTCAGGTGGTGTACTTGGATCATCCCCGAAAATTGCTATTCTAAAAGTGTTAGATTAGGTAAGCCCTGTGATTGGTCGATAACCCTGCCATCTGCCCACAGACCCCAGTGTTCTGACTGCGCAGGCCTTGGCCCACCAAGACTGGGACAAACTCTGTTCCCAGTCCGTGAGACAACTGTTTTCATTACATGTATACGGTGTGTCAGCAAGGTGCAACTATGTGCTTGTGTTATATAATAGTGTGTAGAAGACTAATGCCAACTCCTGTCTATCTGTGGGACGGCTTCTCGTTCCCAGCCTCTGAGCCTTGGCTCAATGTCAGTTCAGCCGAGTCACGTGGTTGGAGACCACTCTTGCAGGCTCAATTGCTTTGAATTAGCTTGTATTTTGCAGGGAATATTCTTTGCTGCAGCCGGTGTTACCTTGGCTCTGCGTGTGGGATGACATTTGAAACATTGTGGCCTTGGCTACCTCTGCTCCTGTCGTGTCTGTTCTGCTTGCGCAGCATTTGTGGCTTTAGACTTCTCTGAGACGATCATGGCCTACTGTATTTTCTTAAGGCCTGCTCTGGCTTCTATTATGTGTTCTCCATAGTGTCCATAGGTTAGTGTGCATCATGGTTGGTCGGGGTCCTTGAGTGCTCCTGTCCTTCCATAAGGTTAGTTGCATGTAAGCATTTGCAAGCACATACACAAGCTCTTCTGGCTTCATGCGTTTCTGCATTGCTGTAGCGAACCTAATGGCAAAATATTAAACGTGCCGGCAGTATGTAACTGTCACTGTCCTCTAACTCATAGGGCTATACGCGTGTGTTCTTCATGTAGATAGTTGTGTGAGTGTCCTGAATGTGCAGACTGCACATGTGCTTCCTGTCTAATGTAGCTATGTTGTCGAGATGTCTCTAACTTGAGGCATGGCTTCTTTGTGCTTTTAGTCGATTCTGTCCATGTAGTCGTCTACAGCTCTGTCTTGCCTTTCTTCATCCACTCTAGGTAGGGTCTGAATTACTGCAGGGTTGTATGGTCTGCTGGCAGGGTATTGTGTGTGTTAATTATCCATTGTGGGAGCAGTGGGGATGGGTATAAGCTCATGCGATCGGTGGCCACATTGTCGTTGATGCTTCTTCCGGTCGGGGGGTCTCTCAGGACAGAAGGTGGTTTCGGATTTTCCCTTTTCAGTCTGCTGCGTGGACAGGAGTGTTGATCCCTTTTTTGCCCCTCCAGTAGATGTATCCAATTTTCTGTTAGCACTGTTTAAAGAAGGAAAAGTTTATATGACAATTAAAATTTTCCAGGCAGCAATTTGGGCAGGTCATGTGCTAGTGAAAGGGGAACAGGTGAAGAAGCATTTCCTGGTCAGGAAGGCATTGCGGTCCATTAGGATTAAGGTTCCACCTAAGGTTAAATATTTTACCTTTTGCGATGTTAATTAGATTTTTCACCGGTTTCAGTCATGGCCTGATAACAAGTCATTGTCACGTCAGCAGCTGTCTGCCAAGCTATCTATATTAGTATGCCTTATTTCCATCAAAAGGGTTTATTATGTCAGAGCATTGGATCTTGACAATAAAGTGTATTCCGCTGAAGGTGTGACTTTCTTTGTCACATGTCGAACCTTGAATTTTACTACCTTGGTTTCTTATCCTTCATTCCCGGAGGATCAGAAATTATGTATGGTTCTCTGTTTGCAATGTTATGAACATATGACTTCTCTTTAACTGCCTCCCTCTACCTCTCAGCTGCTTATTTCTATCCCACTATGGCCTCCAAGTCAGTATTCCTTGGTGGCAGTTTTCAAGATATCCTTAAGCAGCTGATTGGTCCAGGGAGTCTACTTTCAAAACGTTTTATCACAAGAAAGTTCAACATGTTGCTAATGTGGTTTTGCAAGAGATTTGAACTTGCATAATATGAAGCCGTAGTTCTCGACATCAAATGGCTAACCCCCTGCACTAGTGTGAGCGGGGGTTTAGATTCTATTAAGAGACACGGAGGAGAGTATTATCCCTCCCGCCCTCCCTTCGCTTGTGTTTGCCTTCTTGCAGTTCCCTTCTGAGGCTGGAGTTCATGCAGGAGTTTCGCTCTGTATCCAGAAGGAGATACATAGGAGCTAGACAACGCTAGCTGGATGGGTCACAGCTATTGTTTGTACTGTTTTTGCTGTTCTTATATGGGCCTTGCAGCTACAGATGAGGACAAGGGACTATGTTCATGGGAATTTATAGAGGGACTCGGACCCCCATTGATAGAGAGGGACGTGGCAGCCATCATGGGATGGGGTCCTCTACTGGATTGGTAAATTGTTAAATTGATTGGTTTATTTTTATGTTTAAAAGCAACATGTTTAAACGCATGTGGTTTTTCTTTGCTTGCTTTTCTTTGCTGCTGTTTCGAGAGTAAAGGATACTAATGCATAATACTTGCCTCTGTGTCTCTTAATATAATTTAAACCCCCGCTCACGCTAGTGCTTTGTGGTAAGCCATTGTTCATGCTATAAAATGTTTTCAATAGTTGTGTAATGGGGTTTTTTCTGAAGCAAATGGTAGAAAAAGTATATTTGAATAAAAAAAGACCATGGACAGTAATACATCTGGTATGGTTTGGTAGGCTCCAAAAACGCCTTAAAAAATAAGTAACTAGCAAAAAAGTATTTCTGGTTATATGCAGGAAATGGCTGCCTGGTTAGAGCCAGAAAATGATTGCCTGGCCGTGGGCATAAAATGGATGCCCGCTCATAGGCAGAAAATGGTTGCCTGTTATAGGAAAAAAAATCCCTTTCTGTTCATAGGCAGAAATTGTCTTACTGTCATAGGCTTGTCTGTATTTTTGTGAAAGTGTACGTTAAGAGCAAGGCAGCCAGCAAGGTCTCTCTCAGTTTCCATTTGTGGTGCCCTTTCACTGCTTATAGTGAATGTTGACAGGTTCCTTCTCATCAGTCGCTAGCTCTCATTTGTGTTGGCACCAAACAGAGAAAATCAATACATGACAAAATATATGTCAAAATCCTTAGCCAGTCGCCTATCCTGCCCTCAGGCAAAGGTTATTTCTGAGCATTGCCAAGTGTTATCATTCAAAGTAAAAGAAAGCCTGGGAAGGCTGGCAACCGTTGTCATGGTTTTGTTCGTTCCCTTAAAGATCAGGGCTGAAGTGACTAAAGTGACTAAACAGCTTGACAACTGAACATTTCATAAGTTGCCGTGTGCAAGATAGCACAAACACGTAATGGCAGAAGTGCCATGAATATGAACGATCCAGAAAATGCTGCCACGGTCAAGACCCCTATAGTGGTAAGGCCAAGCCTCGGCTCATAGTCCAAGACTCCAGTGCAGTGTGATCTAAAGATTTTGGTCCCAGTGTTAATATGTCTTCAGAAAAGTGATGATCTCCCATTGTCAGACTAATTTAAAGTAATGGGGCATTGAGGTAAGTGAACTCACACAGTCACACTCAATACATGAGACTTAAAGTATGTCAGTTGCCTACACCTGCTTAACCCTAACACCAAATCGTACACTTCGTTCTGATTCTAGGTACACCTGAATATTCATCATTAACATGTATGTGCACATGGTATTTTGGGGAGAAATTCAAGTCTTCGCCATAAATATTCTTTAGTACGCTAGTTCGCCATATTAGAAAGAAACAAACAAAATGCAAAGGATAATGTGCGTGGGATATGTGCGGCAGGCAGCTCTTGACAGTAATAATTCGATTGTTAATTTCACATTATTTTTTCATGGACGACTTTGATCGTTGGAGAGAAGGTCTGTCAGGCAGGTTTGGAGTTTCATTTCACAAAGACCCGTGGCGGCTGTTTGAACTGATTTTTCGAGCCTATCCTTTGCACTCGGCGGGTGTGTTAATGGAGTTGTCAGAGAAGAACTCCAGTGCCTCATTCTCAGTCAGCGATTCCTGCGCACTCAGAAACGCCTGCCTCTAGCTTGAGCTACATTGTTACCGAATTCTGTTGTCATGGCGTCTAGGCTGCGGTAAATACAAATGTATGTACATCGTAACACAACTGACCTTTTTTTTGTTTCGTTCATGTTTTCCCTCATTCTTTTCCATGCGTAGATTTGAGTGACTTTGCAAACTGAAACGTTAATATTTGCTACGGGTTTACATTAAAACAGCGCCTTTCTCAATTAACAAAAATATGATTATGCCGAGGCCTTCACTCTCTAATTATTTAATGTTTAGCTTTCGGAACACTATACATTCACATTTTTTTCAAAGCGTGTCACGGTGAAACCGAGGACAAGTGAGGACTTCCTGGTTGCCCTGCATTTCCATCTCAGTGTTCTATGGGTTGCGAGGCGCCGCCTGCTGGGCGAGCCCAGTCACTGTTTTCACTGATCCTTTTGCTACGTACGTTTCGATATTCGACAGAAGAAATGCAGCTTTGTCAGTCGTTTCTTGGTGACGTAATGAACAGAACGAAATTCAACCCCGCAATTAGTTTTTTTTCAGAGAGAAGAGAAAACGAGGACATCCGAATAGAAGAGATACAAGACAAAGTAACTGGTGAAATTGTAGCCAGGTTCTCCTCCGAATAGAAACATATGGAAAGTATTTAGATGAAAAAGGCACCGTGGCATTTCTTGTAAGCTGCTATTTCCGCCCGCTTTTGAAATGTCTTTTTTTGCCACTATTATCAATTATCGAACGAAAAGAGAAATGAGGCAGGTTTTGAAGAATTATAGTATATTGTGTTGTCAAGGTGATACACCGTAAACAGCCAAACATTTCACTA
This sequence comes from Ambystoma mexicanum, assembly GCF_040938575.1. Classification (NCBI taxonomy): domain Eukaryota; kingdom Metazoa; phylum Chordata; class Amphibia; order Caudata; family Ambystomatidae; genus Ambystoma; species Ambystoma mexicanum. The sequence goes on from NC_090933.1 coordinate 236,479,185, forward strand.
GTTGGCTTAATCTGACACGAAATCTTGTTTTATTACATAGTTTGTCCGGAAGCTAGCTTGTTGGGTTGGCTATCCGCGGTATAGATTTGTTGGTACTGTAGTTATGCTAGAAAAACGATTGTTTTTATACTAAATATGCATCAGTAAATATACCACAGATACTGGATGCTATATTACTAGCCACAACGTCACTGAGCAAACACAGAGCTGCCTGTTGCAAGTTGCCGGTGTGCCCCTCTGCGTGAGCCCCCCCCCCCCCACAAGCTACAGAGCACACTGCACGCGATGCTTACTATCCGGGCTCCAGGTGGAACTGCTGCAGCTGTGGCAATGCCCCGTTTATTACAAACACACGTAGTGGAGTTGTGTCAGACTGCCGCGTGTTTGCCCTTAAAGGGGCAGGCACCACATTCCTCCCTTTTTCATAAAAAACAAACGAAAGGAGGTAAATACAGACACTTCAAAAACATTGCACTGCACACTAAATAAAACTCCTTTATTTGCTTCCCTCCCAGTCCCACCCGTTCAGGGGTCCAACACATAGTCACTGAGATGGGCAGGCTTCCCCCTTCCTGACCCTTTGGGGATACCTCCTGCCCACCTCCCGGATCGGGCCCTTCTCATCTGTATCCCCTCGACCTAGGGGACTCAGCAGATGGGCCACGCCACTGCCCTGGTACCTCGACACAGTCTCTTCTCAGGATCACCTCCGGCCTGGACTCACCCACCTTCTTGAAAAAAACGGGTATTTCGGGTAACAGTGCCAGTCCCATTCGATGCAGTCACCATCGAGCCACGCACAGCCACAAAGTCCATGGGACCAGGCTCATAAATCAGTGAGTCAGTGAGAGCTTGCCTTGTGGATGCCGGTTCGTCACCAGCACTTCATCACTGGGAATCAGCTGCTGGGGCCAGAGCCCTCTCCTGACGTTCTCTCCCTCCATCCTGAGTCTCCTTTCACGCTCCACCTGAGCATCATTAATCACGGCTGGTTCTCGCTCCCTCACTTCAGGGATCAGACCCCTCGGACACTGCCTAAACATTGCTTCTGCTGGTGTCACTCCAGTTGACGCATGAGGGGTGGCCATATATTCCCGCATGAACTTGTACAGTGCCCTTTGAATGCAGTGGCCCTGGCCATGAGCTATGTGGAACACCTTGTTCAGAGTCCTCATGAACCACTCAGCTTCGCAATTGGCACGGGGCAGACTGGTGTAATTTTCTGGTGTTGTATGCCGTACTCTTCCACCAACTGAGCGAAACTGTCCCCTTGGAATGGCGGTCTATTGTCGGAGCACAGGGTCTGAGGCAAGCAGTGAGTGGCAAATATCTTTTCTAGGGCAACGGCCACCTTGTCAAAAGACACTGATTCGATTAATTTGACCTCGCAGTATCGTGACCACTCATCCACCACCACCAAGAAGTGAGTGTCCTGGCCCATGGACCCAAAGTCAGCATGGATGTTCTCCCAGGGCCTCGTTCCTCTGGGCATTGTTTCAAAAAGGGGCTCTCTCTGTGCTGGGGCAGCTGCCTCACACCACACACAGGCCGGCACAAATTCCTCCACCCGTCTCTCAAGGTCAGGGAACCACACTTTCTGTCGTAACCTTGCTTTAGTCTTGGCAGCTCCTTGATGGCCCTGGTGCGCTAGCTCAATGACTTGGGAAATCTTGCACATCGGTATCACTATGCTTTCTCCCCTGAGCAATAACCCTGACTCAACAAATGTCAGCTATTCCTGTACTCTCCACAGATGTTGCAGCGCCAACAGCACCTCTTGGGTCTTTGTGCCCGCGTGTCCACCACCAACCTCCACGACCCTTGCTGAATGGCCGCCTTCAGTATTAGGAAGCATTCATCCTTGGCTGCCGCCCTTTCAAGCTCTTGGAGCGGCACTTAGTTTGGGGTTGCCACCTCCACAATTAACCGCATATGCTCATCAGCCTCCTCCCCATTGATGTCTCCACGTCCTTACACCCCTCCTATGGGATGCCTAGATAGATAGTCTGCTGTGTTGTTACTGCCCAGCCAATACACCAACGGGACCCCATATTCCAGGAGCGGCAGTATCCACCTTTCAATCCGGGCTGGAGGTTTGGATGACGAGCCAGCCATGATCGGCAGCAGGGGCTTGTGGTCAGTCACCACTGTCATCGGCCGTCCCAGCACATACAGTTGAAAGTTCTGACACCCCCACAAGACTGCCAGGACCTCCCTCTCGATCTGTGAGTAACGCTGCTCTGTTTACGACAGCGCCTTGCTCGCATAGGCGATCGGTCTGATCTCCCCATTAGCGTCCATTTGAGTGAGAACTGCACCCAGGCCAAACGGGCTGGCGTCCACCACGATTTCTGATGTCAAGGATGGATCAAGAAACGCCAAGGTTTCTTCTGCCGTCAGCGTTCCCTTCACATCTTCGAATGCAGCCTGCTCCAGCGGGCCCCACTGCCATGTTGCCTCTTTCTTTGTGAGACTTCTCAGGGGCTCAGACCTGGAGGCCAGTTTCCGGATGAACTGGCCACAGTAGGTGACCATCCCCAGGAAGCTTTGGACTTCAGATACATTCTCTGGGGCCTTGGCTCCACAATGTCCTTGACCTTTCGGGGGTTGGGTGACACACCTCACTCCTTGAATACAAACCCGAAAAACTCAATCTTTCTCTTGAGGAATTACATTTTTTCCTTATCATGTATGCTGCACACACTGCCTATGTTTCTGCATGAGTAGCTTAGTATACTGGATAGAACTTCACATTAGAATGCTATTTATATCAATGCATTGCTTAATGCACTAATTAGCTCATGATATTTATCCCAATGATCCTTGACAGTTTTTGGTCAACATTATAAGAATCCCTCCTACAGAGTTTTCATGAAAAGTAAATGCACATGTGATGTCATCAGTAATGTCATCAATGACATTTGTGATGTCATCTTTGATGTCCTGGGTGTTAGTGTTAGCAGTGCACGGTGGCGCGAGTTATGGTTGCTTATGTTACCATAACTGCCGAATTTCAGGGGTTTTTCGGTTTTACTTTGAACCATAACGTCCCTTTAACAAAGTTTTTTCACTGAATTTCATAGGTTTTTAGTAGCGCAACTTAACCATAACGTCCCCTTAACAAAGTTTTTTCACTGAATATATATATATATATATGCTCATGTCCACAGAAACTAGGAAGAGATAACACACCCCAAATGTCAATGCAGATGAAAAATCAGTCGCAGTCGAAGTCTAGACAGAGTAAAGTAACCAAAACACTGTCCACCGGGAAGAAGGCATCTGACCCAATTAAAATATACTGATGATCAACATCACAACACCCGCATCTCCTACCACGGGTAAGTGTCCCATTCATTTTAGCATGAATGTCCACAATTTATGGAAGTAGACACATCTGTCACAGACAGTATTGTATGCTCCTATTGCTATGTTACCTTACAAGGTTAACCATGTGTGGAGTCTTGAATAGATAACTCATGATGTAAACGTTAACCATTACCTGAATTTCTCAGGTAAGTACAAAGGCCACAACTGGGTGGGGGAAAGTCCTCTTGTGAGGCTTGAGAAGCCATTCTCACCCATCTTGTCAGCGATCACAACACTTCAGACAAAAAACAAGAATATATAAGCTTCTAACTGTTGCATCAAAAATAAAGTGGGGCACCTCCACATCCTTATGCTGCAAATTGCGAACATCATCTATAGTGTCAGTTTGATTCAAAGCAATATTCTGTGATCCTCGCATGACTGGACCTGAAAGTCCATGAGCTTAAGACACTCCTGAAAACAAGACAAGACAGACGAATAATTGTCACCATCACACTGCAAGAAAAACATGCACAGATCACATGAACAAAAAGTGAAAAAACGCAGACAACATGATAGCATTTTCATTTTAGCCACTTATACTTGCATATATACATGCATATAAAAAACAACCTCAGATTCCCTCAAGGCCACATTAAGCATTGTTAAGACTTTAGTTCTGTCGTATTGCACGTGCACCATGCAGGCATAGAAAACCTGGGGAAATAGAACTCCGACTCCCCTTCCAGGATCACCTGCCACTGCAGATTGCATTCAAAGGTAGTAAAAAAGAACCCAAACAAAGGGACGTCATTTCACCAAAATGCATGGGGTAGCGGAAGTGACAACACACGACCCTTGACCTTTGATGACATCACAGGAAGTGATACCATTTGACCCCACCCTGAAGTGACATCACAGGAAGCGATGGAGCACAACCATCCACCCCTTGACAAACAGGAAGTGGCATCACTTAGCATTGTTCCTAAGTGCAGTATGAAAAATATGATTACAATATCACTGCACTGTGATAAACATTTCATACAAGAATGGATCAGCATATGTATCGTTAATATCAGTGTGTATAGGCCCATACAACCAAATTACTATGAATGCAAGCAGAAGTCCAAGGCCAAACAATAATAATGTGTTATTACATAGCACTTACACTTAAGTGCTTCATATAGAATAAATATACATACAATATCATCCAACCTGTGTTGGTACTTATTTGTCAACCTCAGAAAGATGCAAGGCTGAGTTGGTCTTGCCGGGATTCGATCCTGAAACCTGCAGATCACACATATATTGCAGCAGTGCATGCTAAACCACTTAGATATCTTACCGGTGTGCAGTCATAATGTCGACAGTCAAAATGTCGACAGTCAAAATGTCGACAAATAAACGTCGAAAAACAATAATGTCGACAAACAAAAATGTCGACATTTTTCGATATTTTTGCGAAATTTTGTATTTATTGTAAGAATAAATAAATAAATAAATATAGAATTATAATGTGTTGAGTATGAGGGGTGGGAGGGTGGTTGGAGGGGGTGTGGGGGGGTGGCAGGGGGGTGTTGGGTGAGGGGGGTTGGGGGGGGACCCCCCCAATAGTAAATGATACTCTTTTTGGTTATTTATTGATTGAAAAAATAAATAAATAAATAAATATATAATTAGAATGTGTTGATTATGAGGGGTGGGAGGGTGGTTGGGGAGGGTGTGGGGGGGTGGCAGGGGGGTGTTGGGTGAGGGGGGGTTGGGGGGGACCCTCCCCCCAATAGTAAATGATACTCTTTTTGGTTATTTATTTATTGAAAAAATAAATAAATAAATATATAATTAGAATGTGTTGAGTATGAGAGGTGGGAGGGTGGTGGTGGGGGGTGTGGGGGGGTGGCAGGGGGGTGTTGGGTGAGGTGTTGATAGTTTTAAGTGACATTTTTTTTGTCGACATTTTTTTTTTGAAAAAATGACTTTTTACATTATAAGTATAGGATGTCGACATTATTATTTTCGACATTTTTTTTTCGACATTTTTGTTTGTCGACATTTTTTTTTCGACATTTTGACTATAAACCATCTTACCAGCTACAGCTATTTTACTGGCTATAGTAAAATGAGCAATTACATGTCAAAATGTTCTCAAAGTCAGAGAGCAAATTACACTCTGTAGTGGATACCATAAACTGGTAACTGAGATTTAAAAGCAGGTCAGTTCATCTGCAGGTCTGGTGCAAAATTGGCCACATGTCAAGCCTTCATGGATCTACTTTTCAGGCTTCAGAGGTTGGCAAAGTACATACCGTAAGGAGGGTTCATAACTGTGTATTAAATAATTTAGAGTAGCACAGAGAAAACAGCGCACTCACACAGCATCCCATATCCGGGCACTCGTTACCTCATGCATGCAAACAAACATCCTGAACAGCATGCCAAGAAGATATGAGAGATAGACAAATTACAATAAAGCATTAATAGTGGCACAATGAAATCAAAGGCCACGTCATTTGCTATGGTCAAACATTTCGACACTGTACAGAAGCTTTTAGGCACAAGGATTTTGTCAAGTGACCGAGGACATCCAGATGCAATGTCTTGTGATGACCGTAACAGACAATGGCAGAAAAACATGCTATAACTGCAACTTGCGAAAAGTAACATACATGATATGATATTATATGATATGATAAGTCATTTAAAACACGCCTGTACGTAATTGTTTCTAGGCGCGACAAGACAAGAAAGTGAGGACAGAAAGAGGACAAAACAACGATCTTATTAGGCCTTGTGTCATTATGATCATGCAAGTGTGGGGAGCGAGGGGGAGAAGTGCCAGGGGCGATGGGGGCAGGAGAGTGCAAGGTAACTAGTAATGGCAAGGTAGCTAGTAAGTGCAGCCGGGAGGTGACTCGTAAATGGAGAGAGTCAGGGGACTGTAGGGTTGCAGATACAGTCTCCTAAGTGGTTGGGAGGCCCATAGGCTGTGCAAGGCAACTGGTCGTACAGGAGCCTAGTCCAGTGAGTGGCCAGGTAACCGGTATGCACAGCAGAAAGGGTCATCAGCAAGGGAGAGGGAGGGAGAAAGCGGAAGCGAAAAGGAAGGTCTAGAGTTGCTTCCAGAACCATAGGTGGCCCTGCTCAAGTTTGAGAGAGGAGGAGAGGCTGTTCCAGAGGGAGGCCCCAGACGAGGACAGAGATCTACCTCCCACTCTCTGCCTGAAGAAGCATCTGACCCTCTGAGAGTTGGAGGGGGATGAGTGGAGGGCTCGAGAAGGAAGATACTTAGGAAGAGAAAGTTGGATGTAGTGTGGTCCCTGGCCCCAGAAAGCATTGTGGACGATACAGAGGGTCTTGAATTTGATCCCTGCAGCCACAGGGAACATGTGAATATATTTCAGGGGTGGAGAGATATGATCCCTGGGCTTGAGGCAAGGACAAGTCTTGCAGTCCTGTTCTAGATAAGTTGAAGAGGGCGAAGAGTAGAGTCTGGCAGATTTAGAAAGAGGCTGTTGCAGTAGTCCAGCCTAGAGAGGAACAGGGCTCTGGAGAAAGTGAGCTTCTGACAGAAAGTGAGAAAAAAGAGAATACCTCTGAGGAGGTGCAGTTGATAGTGTGACTTCTTAGAGAGGTCAGAGATGTGATCAGAGAAGAGGGTGGAGTCAAAGATATTTCCAAGGTTCTTAGCCTCACTAGAAGGAGCAGGAAGAGAACCCAGGGTGGGCGCCCAGAGTGAGATGGGGGAAGGCGGGAGCAGGAGTCCCAATGAGGGGGGTCTCGGTCTTAGTGGCATTAAGGCAGAGATCATTAGAGGCACACCATTCCACAATTTCAGACAGACCATCTGGTACAAGCGAAGGAGCAGTAGAGGATGAGGGGAGCCTGAAGGAGAGCTGCGTGTCATCCGCATAACATTGAAAGTTAAAGCAGAAGGTAGAGCTCCCAGGTAGTGGTTAAATAGCCAGGTTTGACCCCTGGGGAGCACAACAAGTAAAAAGAGAGAGAGAGAAGAGAGGAAAGACCCAAGTTCGACCTGGGAGGGTTGGGCAGTGAGAAAGGAGGTCAATGAGGCCAGGGCCTGACCAGAGATATCCAGGTTGTCCCGGAGACAATGGAGAAGGATGGTGTGGTTGACCATGTCGAAAGCAGAGGATAGATCAAGGAGAATGAAGACAGGGGTAAGTTAAGATTGGAGAGCAAGTCTTCACAGGTGTTCAGGAGAGCAGTTTCCCTGCTTCTTGCTGCTCTGAAGCCAGATTGGTGGTCATGGAGACAACCAACAGCGTCAGTATGTAGATTAAACTGGGAGATGGCCAGCTTTTCCCAGAGTTTGTCCAGGAAAGGAGTGATGGAAATCAGGCGATAGTTTGCCGGAGCGGAAGGATTGACAGATGGCTTCTTAGGAAGGGGGTGCACAGGGGAGTGCTTAAAGGGGAGGGGAAGGTTCCAGTGGCAAAAGAATGATTGCAGAAATCGGCCAAGGCTGGATCAAGGGTGTCAATATGGTCCTTAATGGTTCTGGAAGAGCAGGGGAGCATCCGCTTTGATGCGACTTTAATAGATCAGACTTGTCTAGAAACATTTTCAGGAGTGAAGAGGGGGAAGAAGGAGAAATGAAGAGGAGAGATGGCCGGAGAGGAGCCTGGAGTGGTAGAGGGAGAAGAAGAGGAGGTAGAGGAAGAGAGAGTGGACAGGATGTCTCTTCCAAACAGGTGGACCCCTGCCCCTCCAAAACCATCAAGGACAACATGGACTCTCTCACTCTGGCCTTAGCAGACCTCTGCAACCTCTCCTTCACCACTGGAGTTTTCCCCTCTTCTCTCAAGCGCTCTCTTCTGCACCTGCTGCTTAAAAAACCATCTGCCGATCTTTGCATTCCGGCAAACTATTGTAAAAGAGGACAAAATATCCACTGACGACCCATAGGTCAGTGCTCACCCTCTAATACTTGTAAGACAAGATAGCTGCACCACGTGAGGGATGGGGGTGCAGGATTCACTTACTCCAACCAGACTCAATAATGAGGACTCAGTAGTTTGGCAAAGGGAAGTCTGTTTAATGACAATTACATCAAACAGGGAAGTACTTGGCAATCAGCATCGTTGCGACCACCTGTCTCGCTCCGACTTCCTCGAACTTCATTTGAACAGCAATTTTTATACACAAAACTCGTCATCATTGACATCTAATTCTAAAAAACGTGTCATGCAATATAATTGGTTAGGAAAGGTAACTTAAATATAGGTGCTATATCTGTATATGATAATGGAGCATGTGGATTGGATAACTCTTATCGGGTGGGCGTCTACACCCCTCCCTTTACATCACACATGATAGACGACACTACAAGTACGGCGTCTCATTGGTTCTACGATATATAGGACCCTAGATAACTTGATCCATTGTGATGGGGCAGGTTACACCCCTGGACATAAATCTGCACTTTTAATTAGCAGCATGCAGAATGGACACCCAGGTGCCTGGTGTCCCAAGTTTCACCCTGCCTCCCTTCCATCAATCAGTATCTTGGGCTCTGTGTCAATTAGTTGGCTGGGTATGGCCTCGAAACGGTAGCCTCTTATCAGGAAAAGTTATGGCATCCTCGGGTTCTGGGTGACATCAGACGGTGGTACCTCTTCGTGCCTGGCTGGTCACGTGCTAGTTACACCATGAATCTGCTTCAGTTTCTAGCTTTTTGTGTATTTGTTCTTCTTTAGCCTCGCCACCTGTGCAAACGTCCATTGAATGTGTCCAGAGACTCATCATCTTTCTGTCTGGTGCTGCACATGACAACATGTTCTTAATCCGCGTTGGCCAACGGTATGAAGTGCTCGCGCAGTGCATTCTTGCCCGCAATGTACGATGCATCCACTGGTGTCAGGGACTGAAAAACTTTGTGCACTGCTGGTCGTGCAGAGTATAGAAGTGTGGCTACTTTTCCCTCCTCATCTGTCTCATCCATGGCCCAGAAGTATATGGCCAGCCGATCTATCCAAAGCCTACACCTTGTCCCAAGGCTTGACGGGGCACCAGAGATATCAAACTCATGCATTCGTGTAAGCGCCCCTTACTGTCTCGGCGCACGTGCACCCACTGGGCCTGCTGGTTCTGCCTGCACCGCTGGGGCTCCTGCACCGTCTTCCTGGTCACCCTTGGTGGTGAGTGCATGAGCTCCCCATGTGAGCACCGGGGCCACACCTCACAAATGGCCCGCCTCCAGGCAGAATGTACTAAAATATTGAGCGTGCTGATGTTAGCCAACACTCCCCCTCGGCTATTTCTGGTAATTGCCCCTCCACCAAATACACACAGTCACAAAACGCATCTTTCCAACCCCCAGTCCAGAATGTCCAAAAAGTGAGCGTGCAACCATTTGCCTCCACTCCACCCTAGGGCTTGCTGTATTGATTGCCCCTCCAGCAATGTGCAAACAGCCATGAATATGGAGTAACCTCCCTAGCCCATAGGCCGGAAGTTCCAAAAATTGAGTGGGTTGGGACAGAGGGAAAGAAGAAAGAAAAAGAAAATTCTAGGCCTCCCCTTCTCCTCACCTCACACTCGATGAGAAGACAGTGTCCAAAACACATCAAAATGATTCACCAGCATCACAATGCTGCCCCATGCGCAAGGCGTTCCAAAAGTCACATGGGAGGTGCACAAGTAGTCTTGATAGGACCCGTAGCCCTCACCACTATGTGGACAAAATGGCGGCCGCCCTCATCAACCTCGCCAGCTCCGCAGCATGAAAATATGGAGAAAAATGCCACCAAGTATTTCACCACCTTTGCCCTGCGGGTCCACAGCGGAGCAACCACTGTTGCCACTGTTGTAAATTGCCGGTATGCCCCTCCGGCCCCGTGAGCCCCACCAGCTACAGAGCACACTGCACACAATGCTTACTGTCTGGGCACCACAGTCGCACTGTTGCGGCCGTGGCAACGCCCCGTTTATTACAAACACACGCAGCAGAGTTACATCACTCTGCCGTGTGTGTGCTCTTAATTGGGCAGGCACCACACTGCCGTGCCCTGCCAGGACCTAGCAGTGTTATAATGATGTCATGCTGTTGGAAATATACAACTCAAGGGTGTTTAATGCCATGCTCCTCAATCATGAGGCAAGTTAAAAGCATGGATAATCCTTGGCAACTCGCACATCACCCAACCCTCCCCTGCCCCCTTATATTGATGGATTCCTCCACAAATTAAAGATACAACCAACATCTGTATTAATACACATTGTTTTCTTCAAACTACCAACCAAAAGGTTGGTTTCCAACATACTGTAGAACATTTACTGTGCATACAGCATTATAATTGTCCCACTGTTGCAAACGGTAAGGCTAAATGCAATTTTACACAGGCAAATGGGAAAACACTTTCCACTGAATCTTTCACCTTTTCCATTGAAGTCACCTAATTGAGCAAGCAACTGATCTGGCCAAATCCAAAAGCTCATGTGAAACTGAGTGACATTTCGAGATATTTACTTCTAGAAAAAGTGTTGAACAGTATGTTATTTGCATTCTGTTTTTCTTACCCCGCCCCCAAAAAAGGACCTTTCAGGGACAGATGGATATCTCGAGATTGCCCTCTTCTGTTTTTGTTTTTTCCTTAACCGGGAATTGTAATGTAAACTGCAGTGGCTCTTCCCCCTCATTATCAAGAGTGGGGGTTTAGATTCTATTAAAGACACAGAGGTGAGTATTATGCATTATCTTCTTCATACACTCGTCCTGAAGAAAAGAAAAATGGCCTTTTAAGGAAATAAAATCTTAAAACAAGTAAACCGTGAAATGGATCGTCATGACCACCCTGGGTCCAGGACTTCTGTACCAACCAATTACAGCCAGATCCACTCCTTAAACGTCTGTGTCATTAGCCGCTCTTCCTTCTTCATTGAAATTTGGAACAAACACATGTGCTTGAAACAGTCTCCACATGAAAGATCCAAGAAAAGATGTAACCCAGCACCACTGTCCACTTCACGTCAGCCACTGTCCATCAATGTTGTGCATGACGATAAAGAATGATTACCAAGAGCTGTCATCACATTCTCCCCGGATAGGCCAAGAGAAGCTATTAAAATCCACGACGCCTGTTTCTTCACTGGCACCTGCAGTAAGATTAAAGAAAATTCCAGTGGATGCCTGTATGGAACCATCAGACTTGCCATGTTTAAACAAGAATGGTACTAGAGGACGTTTAGCTCCCTTAGGGCATTGGTGTTCTCAGTGCGGACTTATAGAACGACAGACCCAGGTATGACAGACTATCTCTAACAATGGTAAGTATGCCCACTGGTGGAAAACGAATAAGATGGGGGTTTGAAAAGCGCCCTTGATGGTAAGAAAGTGAACTTCCCCCAATTACCTGGCTCTGGTTATTTGTGCAACTTGCAACCACTAGGAAACCACTCATATCCCCCGTAATTACCACGCTGAAACCGTGCACCACTTGATAGACAAGGAAACCCAAGGCAGGACGTACAATCCATACCAATTAATGTGGAAAGACGAAAAAGGGGGGAAAAAGAGGGCTAGACCTAAATCGCCTCTTTTATACTTACCAAATTGGAAAAAAGGAAACTGAAACCCATAGTACAAGGTTTCCAAATTGGAGGATCATCAGTGTGAGGATAAAGAGCCTTGTAGATGGAACAACCCATTGCACCAAATATGCCAATAAGAGTTTTACTCTTAACAGTCTAAAAGGATACATACCATCCAAATGTTAACCCCTAGGAACATAAATGAATAAATGTTTCCCTGAACCCTAAAATGAATGAAATTAGTTAAGCTGAGCCATGCCACCACGAGGATGAAGCACAACATTGTATGGACTGCTCTTCAGCCCAACCAATATCTCATGAACATACACATATTTCCCACATATTTCTTGGCCCAGGATTGCTCACGTTGATCCTTCCTTTGCAAAGGTAATACCTCCCATATTGCCATTAAAAAACTCAGGATGCAGGGCCACCTGATGACATGAGGGTAACAGTATTCAGAGAAAGAAAACCCTGCCCATTGTATTCATTACATTGTAAGGGATTTTGGGCAAACAGCTGGAGTAAACACCGAGGAACAATAGTACAAACTAGTTTATAGGCATACATGTTGAGAAATCAACCCTCTGCCTCCTGACACTAATGATGCTAAAGCCAGGTAATTGTGAAAATAAACCTGGAAGGGAAAATACCTTGACATGCGAAAGGATAGCATCACCTTTGGAACTACTTTCCTACAATCCCAACATATTCGAGGCATGAAATGAGCAAGTCTCAACCCAGGAGTGAAGGGCAGGATGATACTCGCCTCTCTGTCTTGAATAGAACCTAAACCCCCACTCACAGTAGTGTGGGGGTTTAGCCATTCTAGGTCAAGACCAGCGGCTTCATATTATGAAAATGTAAAGTTATCTTGCAGACTTGGAATATGGATTTGACTTACAAGAGCTGAATGCAGCTCCTGGATGCAACACTTAGTAAGCAGGTGCCACCTCTGGAAAACCAGCAGTGCTCTATAGCGTTCTGCCAATGTAATTGCCATACAAGATGGAAACTATACATTGTTTAATAATATACAACCAATTAAGTTTTCAAAATGTTCTAGGTGCATCCTGATGCTCATTTATACACATTCCCAAATCACAGATTCAATGTCCCATAAGTATGTTTGCCTAGAAACATTATACCTCATTAACCAACTGCGATGCACATAAATGGGAAAGGAAATATTGACAGCTATAGAACTACAGCAATGTGACAGAGTATCCCCAGCATCATACCGGCTCCCAAAAGGAGGTGACAGTAGCTTTAATAGATATATATATATATATATATATATATATATATATATATATATATATATGCTCATGTCCACGGAAACTAGGAAGAGATAACACACCCCAAATGTCAATGCAGATGAAAAATCAGTCGCAGTCGAAGTCTAGACAGAGTAAAGTGACCAAAACACTGTCCACAGGGAAGAAGGTATCTGACCCAATTAAAATATACTGATGATCAACATCACAACACCCGCATCTCCTACCACGGGTAAGTGTCCCATTCATTTTAGCATGAATGTCCACAATTTATGGAAGTAGACACATCTGTCACAGACAGTATTGTATGCTCCTATTGCTATGTTACATTACAAGGTTAACCATGTGTGGAGTCTTGAATAGATAACTCATGATGTAAACGTTAACCATTACCTGAATTTCTCAGGTAAGTACAAAGGCCACAACTGGGTGGGGGAAAGTCCTCTTGTGAGGCTTGAGAAGCCATTCTCACCCATCTTGTCAGCGATCACACTTCAGACAAAAAACAAGAATATATAAGCTTCTAACTGTTGCATCAAAAATAAAGTGGGGCACCTCCACATCCTTATGCTGCTAATTGCGAACATCATCTATAATGTCAATTTGATTCAAAGCAATATTCTGTGATCCTCGCATGACTGGACCTCAAAGTCCATGAGCTTAAGACACTCCCGAAAACAAGACAAGACAGATGGATAATTGTCACCATCACACTGCAAGAAAAACACGCACAGATCACATGAACAAAAAGTGAAAAAACGCAGACAACATGATAGCATTTTCATCTTAGCCACTTATACTTGCATATATACATGCATATAAATAACAACCTCAGATTCCCTCAAGGCCACATTAAGCATTGTTAAGACTTTAGTTGTGTCGTATTGCACGTGCACCATGCAGGCATAGAAAACCTGGGGAAATAGAACTCCGACTCCCTTTCCAGGATCACCTGCCACTGCAGAGTGCATTCAAAGGTAGTAAAAAAGAACCCAAACACAGGGACGTCATTTCACCAAAATGCATGGGGTAGCGGAAGTGACAACACACGACCCTTGACCTTTGATGACATCACAGGAAGTGATGCCATTTGACCCCACCCTGAAGTGACATCACAGGAAGCGATGGAACACAACCATCCACCCCTTGACAAACAGGAAGTGGCATCACATAGCATTGTTCCTAAGTACAGTACGAAAAATATAATTACAATATCACTGCACTGTGATAAACATTTCATACAAGAATGGATCACCATATGTATCGTTAATATCAGTGTGTATAGGCCCATATAACCAAATTACTATGAATGCAAGCAGAAGTCCGAGGCCAAACGATAATAATGTGTTATTACCTAGCACTTACGCTTAAGTGCTTCATATAGAATAAATATACATACAATATCATCCAACCTGTGTTGGTACTTATTTGTGACCTCAGAAAGATGCAGGTCTGAGTTGGTCTTGCCGGGATTCGAACCTGAAACCTGCAGATCACACATACATTGCAGCAGTGCACGCACAACCCACTTAGATATCTTACCAGCTACAGCTATCTTACTGGCTATAGTAAAATGAGCAATTACGTGTCAAAATGTTCTCAAAGTCAGAGAGCAAATTACACTCTGTAGTGGATACCATAAACTGGTAACTGAGATTTAACAGCAGGTCAGTTCATCTGCAGGTCTGGTGCAAAATTGGCCACATGTCAAGCCTTCATGGATCTACTTTTCAGGCTTCAAAGGTTGGCAAAGTATATACCGTAAGGAGGGTTCATAACTGTGTATTAAATAATTTAGAGCAGCACAGAGAAAACAGCACACTCACACAGCATCCCATATCCGGGCACTCGTTACCTCATACATGCAAACAAACATCCTGAACAGCATGCCAAGAAGATATGAGAGATAGACAAATTACAATAAAGCATTAATAGTGGCACAATGAAATCAAAGGTCACGTCATTTGCTATGGTCAAACATTTCTACACTGTACAGAAGCTTTTAGGCACAAGGATTTTGTCAAGTGACCGAGGACATCCAGATGGAATGTCTTGTGATGACCGTAACAGAGACAATGGCAGAAAAAACATGCTATAACTGCAACTTGCAAAAAGCAACATACATGATATGATATATGATATTATATGATATGATAAGTCATTTATAACACGCCTGTACGTAATTGTTTCTAGGCGCGACAAGACAAGGAAGTGAGGACAGAAAGAGGACAAAACAACGATCTTATTAGGCCTTGTGTCATTATGATCATGCAAGTGTGGGGAGCGAGGGGGAGAAGTGCCAGGGGCGATGGGGGCGGGAGAGTGCAAGGTAACTAGTAATTGCAAGGTAGCTAGTAAGTGCAGCCGGGAGGTGACTCGTAAATGCAGAAAGTCAGTGGACTGTAGGGTTGCAGATACAGTCTCTTAAGTGGTTGGGAGGCCCGTAGGCTGATCAAGGCAACTGGTCGTGCAGGAGCCTAGTGCAGTGAGTTCATTGAGTGGCCAGGTAACCGGTATGCACAGCAGAAAGGGTCATCAGCAAGGAAGAGGGAGGGAGAAAGCGGAAGCGAAAAGTAAGTCTAGAGTTGCTTCCGGAACCATAGGTGGCCCTGCTCAAGTTTGAGAGAGGCGGAGAGGCTGTTCCAGAGGGAGGCCCCAGACGAGGACAGAGATCTACCTCCCACTCTCTGCCTGGAGAAGCATCTGACCCTCTGAGAGTTGGAGGGGATGAGTGGAGGGCTCGAGAAGGAAGATACTTAGGAAGAGAACGTTGGATGTAGTGTGGCCCCTGGCACCAGAAAACATTGTGGAGGATACAGAGGGTCTGGAACTTGGTCCCTGCAGCCACAGGGATCAAGTGAATATATTTCAGGGGTGGAGAGATATGATCCCTGGGCTTGAGGCCAAGGACAAGTCTTGCAGTCCTGTTCTAGATAAGTTGAAGAGGGCGAAGAGTAGAGTCTGGCAGATTTAGAAAGAGGCTGTTGCAGTAGTCCAGCCTACAGAGGAACAGGGCTCTGGAGAAAGTGAGCTTCTGACAGAAAGTGAGAGAAGAAAGAATACCTCCGAGGAGGTGCAGTTGATAGTGTGTCTTCTTTGAGAGGTCAGAGATGTGAGGAGAGGAGAGGGTGGAGTCAAAGATATTCACAAGGTTCTTAGCCTCACTAGAAGGAGCAGGAAGAGAACCCAAGTGGGCGGCCAGAGTGAGATGGGGGAAGGCGGGAGCAGGAGTCCCAATGAGGAGGGTCTCGGTCTTAGTGGCATTAAGGCAGAGATCATTAGAGGCACACCATTCCACAATTGCAGACAGACCATCTAGTATAAGCGAAGGAGCAGTAGAGGATGAGGGTAGCCTGAAGGAGAGCTGCGTGTCATCCACATAACACTGAAAGTTATAGCAGAAGGTAGAGCTCCCAGGTAGTGGTTAAATAGCCAGGTTCGACCCCTGGGGAGCACAACAAGTAAAAAGAGAGAGAGAGAAGAGAGGAAAGACCCAAGTTGGACCTGGGAGGGTTGGGCAGTGAGAAAGGAGGTCAATGAGGCCAGGGCCTAACCAGAGATATCCAGGCTGTCCCGGAGACAATGGAGAAGGATGGTGTGGTTGACCATGTCGAAAGCAGAGGATAGATCAAGGAGAATGAAGACAGGGGTAAGTTAAGATTGGAGAGCAAGTCTTCACAGGTGTTCAGGAGAGCAGTTTCCCTGCTTCTTGCTGCTCTGAAGCCAGATTGGTGGTCATGGAGACAACCAACAGCGTCAGTATGCAGATTAAACTGGGAGATGGCCAGCTTTTCCCAGAGTTTGTCCAGGGAAGGAGTGATGGAAATCAGGCGATAGTTTGCGGAGCGGAAGGATTGACAGATGGCTTCTTAGGAAGGGGGTGCACAAGGGAGTGCTTAAGGGGGAGAGGAAGGTTCCAGTGGCAAAAGAATGATTGCAGAAATCGGCCAAGGCTGGATCAACGGTGTCAATGTGGTCTTTAATGGTTCTGGAAGAGCAGGGGAGCACCTGCTTTGATGCGACTTTCATAGTTCAGACTTGTCTAGAAACATCGTCGGGAGTGAAGAGGGGGAAAAAGGAGAAATGAAGAGGAGAGACGGCCGGAGAGGAGCCTGGAGTGGTAGAGGGAGAGGAAGAGGAGGTAGAGGAACAGAGAGTGGATAGGATGTCTCTTCCAAACAGGTGGATCCCTGCCCCTCCAAAACCATCAAGGACAACATGGACTCTCTCGCTCTGGCCTTGGCAGACCTCTCCAACCTCTCCTTCACCACTGGAGTTTTCCCCACTTCTCTTAAGCGCTCTCTTCTGCACCTGCTGCTTAAAAAACCATCTGCCGATCTTTGCATTCCGGCAAACTATTGTAAAAGAGGACAAGATATCCACTGACGGGCCCATAGGTCAGTGCTCACCCTCTAATACTTGTAAGACAAGATAGCTGCACCACGTGAGGGATGTGGGTGCAGAATTCACTTACTCCAACACTACTCAATAATGAGGACTCAGTAGTTTGGCAAAGGGAAGTCTGTTTAATGACAATTACATCAAACAGGGAAGTAGTTGGGAATCAGCATCGTTGCGACCACCTGTCTCGCTCCGTCTTCCTCGAACTTCAGTTGAACAGCAATTTTTATACACAAAACTCGTCATCACTGACGTCTAATTCTAAAAAACTTGTCATGCAATATAATTGGTTAGGAAAGGTAACTTAAATATAGGTGCTATATCTGTATATGATAATGGAGCATGTGGATTGGATAACTCTTATCGGGTGGGCGTCTACACCCCTCCCTCTACATCACACATGATAGACGTCACTACAATACTACATCTCATTGGTTCTACGATATATAGGTCCCTAGATAACTTGGTCCATTGTGATTGGGCAGGATACACCCCTAGACATAAATCTCCACTTTTAATAAGCAGCATGCAGAATGGACACCCAGGTGCCTGGTGTCCCAAGTTTCACCCTGCCTCCCTTCCACCAATCAGTATCTTGGGCTCTGTGTCAATTAGTTGGCTGGGTATGGCCTCGAAACTGTAGCCTCTTATCAGGAAAAGTTATGGCATCCTCTGGTTCTGGGTGACATCAGGCGGTGGTACCTCTTTGTGCCTGACTGGTCACGTGCTAGTTACACCATGAATCTGCTTCAGTTTCTAGCTTTTTGTGTATTTGTTCTTCTTTAGCCTCGCCACCTGCCAAGGCCCCCCTTATCTTGACCTTCATGGGGCATGCTGGTATGCTCTGAAGTTTGATTCGTGTTAGCTGACGCTCTCCTCCCTTTCTCTGGTTGACCTCGATTTCCTAGGCATGAGCCGCTCTTTGTTAAGTTTCGATTTCGCTCCTTCTCTTGACTCTGGCTGGGTTGTGAAACTTGGCCTGTTAGTCCTCTGGCAGCCTGGGTACATTTCTGCTTTACAAAATGGAGTCGCACTGTTATAATGTGCCTTGTTGAGGTAGGTATATGGTTGCGCTTGCCGCTCTACTCTTCCACCAAGCATTGCAAGCAGTATCGTTTCCTTTAGCTTCTTACGTTTCAAGCCTGTTTACACACGTTTAACTGGTTGGTTGCTTCCATCTCATCTCGTAGCAACGTTTCCTTACTTTTTAACATCGTCTCTTTCCTGTGTCCATTACATCTATTTTCATGACTGCTTGCACTGGCGTGCTGTCTTCGATAGCCGTTTTTGTTCATTTCCGGGTCTGTCCAGGCCCTTGTGTCATCTCTACTGGCCTTCCATTAAGGCTATTTGGGTCTCTTCATGGATTGTCTGTAGGTACTCTTCATTTCGTCTCAGCGGCTGGTACGGCTGTCTGATAGGGTACCGTGCTGCCCAGGGTTGTCTGGTTATGGGCGTTTCAACAGGTATGGATCTTCTGATGTAAACTGAGCAGAGTCCCAGTGCAGCTCTTTGATGGTTCATCTGCTCCTCATACGTGACATACCTTGGCAAGTCCGCTCCTGGTACCACGAAATGAGGAGCATGGGTGCAGGCCATGTCTGGGACCTCCTCTACACTCCCCCCTCTGGTCGATTCATCGACCACATCTGCGATCTCTTTTGCATTTATTTCCTTTGATTCTTTGGTGTCGTGTTCATCGTCTTCAGGGTTTGTACATGATGGTGTGAATGTGTGACTCTTCGTGGTCCATATTTCTATCACCCCTTTCAAGCTCCCTGCTGTTTTCACATGCTCTTCTTCATTCCAGGTCATCAGCTGACATTGTCCATTTGGGCTGCAGTAGATCCATTTCCCTTCATACTTTCTTTGTTTCCTGGGATTTGTAAACTTTGTTCCCTCTGGCGCAAATTCACTAGCCTTCACAAAGTCTCTTATTTCTTCATCGGTCAAATCTCTGGGCTTCCATCCTGGTTCGACATCGACCATGATTTTCATCCCAATGGCTTTCTTTGCAGTTTTCTGGAACTGTGTGATGATTATCTTGATAACACAGCATCCTAGCAGTACCATTGCTAATAAGGCCCCCAGAAACTTGAATATATCCGCCATCCATTGTGGGACCCATGAGAATAGGGTTCCAAACCAGCTGTCATTGTCCACCCCATCACTTTCATCAATCATCTGGTTCTTTAGGTTTGTCAACATCCCTATGGCTTCTGTCAGGGTTCCATTTTCTTCATTGTGTGATGGTATACATGTGCAACATGATTCTCCGATTTTTGCACAAACACCTCCATCCATTGCTGTGATAATTTCTAGTACATATCTATTCTGGAGGGTCATCGGTCTGATTGCTCTCAGTTCTTCTTTGATTGCGTTAAATCCTTTAATGGTAGAGTTCATGGTCTGCAATAACTCCCATCTGGTTATCTGCAACCATTTCGTATTTACACCAACTTGGACGTGGGGCAGGAGTAGTTTTGTGAATATTGTTGAGGTGAGGCTAAACAGTCTGTGCTCGTATGGGATTGCATGGAATGCTTCTTCTGTTTTGGCAGAAAAGTAATTCTCTCTCTTCATCCTGGATACCAGTTCCGCAGATCTCCTTTTTCTTAGATGAGCATCTGCCCTCGGGATACTGTCAATACATAGGTCATTTTTCAGGATCACTAGTGCAGGAACGTGGACGTTCACTAGTGTGCATATGCCTCCCCAATTTTTCGGCAACCTCATGTATGCTTTGGATCCACACGCCCAGTAATGGTCCATAATTACTGCGGTTCCTTGTGTCATTCCTGGGGCTTCAAAGATTCGTCCGGAGTTTAGATTCCCTCCCATCTTCCTTGTGCCATTGTTTCTGAAGCATAGTTTCGGGCTCTCCAGTGGCACTATCTGCAGGGGTCCCCCTCTATTTTCGACCCATGTTAGTAACTTTACTAGCTTTGGCCATAGGGGTTTGCACAGTTTTTGAGAGTTTTCTATTGCTTCCTTGCAGGCTCCAAGGACCATATCCATGCTCGGCATATTATTACTCCTTCCCATCCACAAGGGGAAACTACTGTCCCCCAGATCTGCATTTTGCCTCTGTTCTTCCAAATGTGAGCTCTTCTGCAGTTTTTCCTTGAACGTTCAGTCTCAGGTTTATTTCCCAACGTGTTCCTGATCCTTTGACATCAGGATTCTCGTATCTGATCACGTGATTCCTTGTGTGCGCCCTGTTTCTTGTCTTAATGTCCTGGACGTAGCCATCTTCATCCGGGTAGTCCTTTTCGTTGGCCCATATCAACGAGGCGTCTCTTCCCATAAATTGTCCTCTGGTGTTGCACCTTGCTACATGTGACATACAGTGTGCTGTGGGTACATCAATTTCTACAGCCACAAAGATCTTGGATTTTCCCATGCTGTACCGTAGAAGTGCACAGACGAAGCATTCTCCTTCTGACTGCCTCTGCCTACTTCCTTTGTGTGCTGATACCATATGTTATTTCCGAGATGGGCTGTGCTGTCCAGGTAATCGTTAAGTTCATTGTTATCTTCATGCGGGCTCCTCTTGATTCTCATCGTTCTTCTGTAGTTTTCTAGAACTATGTTCTTGAATGCATCTGTGCTGCTTTTCCACTCTGAGTGTCTCGGTGGAGCAGGTTGCCTTGGCTGTATCGCTGTGGTAGGAGAAGGTTCTTCGTTTCTTTTCCTTTCCTCTTATGATCTTCCCTAGAAGTTCTCTAACTGCCGTTGGCTCACCAACTCCCCAATGCGTGGCTGTGTCGTAGATCTGGTGCTTGTTCCTTGCGTCTGAGCTGGCGTGCCTACTGTTATAGTCTCTGTAGTTCTATTTTTCAGCTCCTCGTGCAATTTCTTTGCTCTGACTATGAATGTGAACAAATATTCTATCAGTGCTTGTGTTTTCTCTGTGAGTTCCTTTGTGGCTACTTCTGTCCTTTTGAGGGAATTTGCTATGCCCTCTTTCTCACTTGGTTTCTCACTTGGTTCTCCTTGGTTGCTTCCGCTATTTTCTGGAACTGATTGTTCGGCAGGCAGTTTCCCCTTCTCTGCTGCCTTCGTTGGAGGTCCTGTAGCCATAACACTTGCCTTGTCTGTGTGCATTCTGTGTGTGGGTGCGTGCTGTGGTCAGTCCCGCGATTTCATTCATTCCGTGCTGACCCTGTCTCCAGCTTTTCTCGTCATTCGTTACCTCAAGTGTGTCTGAATCACTGCTAATTATATTTAATTTTAGTTCGTTAACTTTACCATCAGGTTTTCTTGGGACTGGGATGACTATATATGGTCTGGGTGCTTTCGTAGGCTCCAGATGTTCATAATCTGGTGGGTGCACTGAGATTGGGACACTTCGCGATAAAGAAAGCAGTTCTGATAGTCAACGACAGAAAGACAATGATAATTACTAAGCATATACACATAATAGACTTGTAGGACATCTGGCAGCATTTCCTTCCAGGGAAGCGGGGGCGCCCCTGTGCTGGTGGTAAAACCAAGTTACTGTTCTGTGCCCCCATTTCAAACAAGTCCATAGTCAGTTATTTATTCCTTTTCTTGCTCTGATCTCGTAGTTCATGAGTTCATTACTACTAAAGTGACGAGTGCTTTTCATGTGTCCCCCCTCTTGCGGGTGCTGGCGTTAATCTCTGAGTATACAGTACAGTTCCTGTGTTAGACTATGGAAAAGGGTTAGGCTAGCAACTCTGGTACATCACATTCATAATGCATATTTACAGTAGGTAAAGTCCCAGTGCATTCCTCGAATTTGCCTTGGTTCTGAGGACATGCTGGAACCTGTTCAATGCAAAGGAATGAAAAGGTGGAACTGCTAAAAATCACACAAAAATAAAATGTTGTAAAAATAAAAATAAAAATAAAAATGAAAGTGAACATGAAAAATAAAAACAAAAATACGGAGAAATAGAGGAAAAGGTAAAAAGAAAAAATAAGATGGTGTAGTTCTTGTCTCTGCTCTCGTTGATCTGTCCTGTGGCGGAAGATTGAAGAACTGTGTCTCTGTCTTTGATTTGTCCCACAGCGGAAGATAAAGCACTGTCTCCGCGATCTGTCCCATGGTGGAAAGTCTCACTGGAACCTCCTAAGCTATTCTCGCTGGAAGTTAGATAGCTCCACCTGGAGCATTATGTCGTGGAAGAGTGTGCCCATGTGTGGGACGTTGGCTGGATCTCTAAGGAAGGTGATGACGTCAACATCTGCAGGCCTCCCTACCATTTCTGAATAGTCTGTGACTAGTCGAAGCAGGACGTTGTGCGTCAACCAGGTGTCCTCAGGTGATAGGGACATTTGTCCTGTTTGGCTGGGTCCTGGTCATGAGCTTTCCTTTTGATTCGCACAGTCTCTGCACCTTCCTGTCGCGTGGACTACCACGAGGTGATTTAGTTTAGTCCACAGCTGGTTCAACTGAGCTAGGTTTCTTGGGTCTCTGATGAATGTACGTGTGTCAGTTGTTCTCCCGACGAGTCCTGGGCCTTTCTCGATTATTTGAAAGAACAAAGTGAATGGGGGTTCATCAATGTCTACCGGTGACGGAAGCATTTGTGTCCTCCTCACTGTGCTCGGGTAGCTCATCTAAGGCTTCCGCGATGACAGTCAGCAGTTGCCTGATTATTTTCTCGTTCGCAAGATCTTGAATAAAGTCTGTGACACTGATTTCTCTCCCTATGAGTGACGGATATGATATTACCGCCAGTTGGAAGTAGGTTAGCACATCCCACCTGAGGTCTCTGCTGGGAGATACCATAAGTTCTGTAAACAAAGTCTCAACACTGGTTGCTTTCAGGACACTGTGTTACGCTCTCAAGAAATGTCTTTCCCCTTTTTTCTTCTATCAGAGTCTTGAATCTTTATACTACTTGAGCGTGAGGTTATTTCAAAAGTTTGTTCTATCAGCGTTGTTGTGGCTTTGTGTATGTAGTTCTCTTCTTTATCCTGCAACTGTGGTGCACAGAGCGTCCGTATTATTGTTTTTTATCACCTTTCTCTGGTTTGGGCAAATGTTCTTATTTAAAAGTCACAAATTAAAACAGAGTTCTTTGTCATTGTTTTGCTGCTCATGCGTCCTTCTTCTTCGCCATGGATCTTGTCTGGACATGCTAAGGTTCTTCTCCGTTGTCTGTGGCTTCTTTGACTTTGGATGCAGCTGGAGTGCTTTCTCCTATAAAAGGTTTAATGTCATTCAGGAAGAACCATGCCCTTCTGCCCTGGACTTTGACGGCTGAAGGAGTGCAGTCCTCTACGATGAAAGGGCCATTGAATCGTGGCTCATCCCAGTTCTTGCTTGTAAAGTTCCTTATAAGAACAGCATCCCCAGGGAAGATGAGAGGCGAGCCTAAACCTTGCGCAGTGTCTGTTTCAGCATTTCCTGTTGTATTTTGTACTATGATGCACCCTTTTCGCTGTCGCTGCAGCTGGCCTGAAATGACAGAGACGCTGGATGTCATACAATTCAAGTACACCTGCATCTCTGTCCCCAAGACCTCACTTGTTGGCTGGGCATCACATCTAGCTCTATCCCGGGGGGTAAGAGGGGTCCTCATCCTTCTGCCTGTGACTATCTCGTGCGGCGTGAGATGACGGTCAGATCCTGGTTGTTTCTGAAGTGCATACAACGCCAGTGGTAGACAGTGCAGCCATCCCTTTTTTAATGTGAGTTTCAGCTTGGCTATCCTCTCCTTTAATAAGCCGCTGAGCCACTCACATATGCCATTCCCCTCCGGATGATACGCCGACGAGAACTTGTGCTTAATACCAAGCAACAAGCTGATCTGCTCGAAAACTGCATTAACAAAGTGAGCCCCATTGTCTGACCTCATTACCTCGCACATCCCCCATCTAGGGAACACTTCCCTCACTAGAAATTTGGCAGCACAGGTAGAGTCTGGGTGTGCACAGGGACCTGCTTCTATCAATCTAGAGAATGGACACACCACCACAATTAAATACCTGTACCCGTTGCACACTTGAATCATGTCGAGCATACTTTGAGAGTTTCTTTTGCACCAGCTTTGCCTCCTCACCCTAAGGAGTTGCCTCTTTTTTCCGGTTTTTCTCTTGCAACAATCTGCATTAGTGCGCAATTGTCAACTGTATTTTTTTTGGCCCATGGTTTAGCTTCTATTCCCACCAATTTCTTGAGCTGTTTTTGCAATGGCTCAGGCAACCCTTGGCATAATATATGCTAGAATACAGGGATAGATTTTGTCCAAGACTCATGCATTTTGAGCACCCACGCATCTTGAAAATTCTGGATATAAATCAACGGATCCTCTGACTCTTTAATTTTCCGAGTCATTATAGCCCCCATATCAGAAGTGTCTGGATATAGCGTTCGCAACGCTTTCCACACTGCTGCTCTACAATTATTAAATGGCGCTCCAGCATGGGAGGTGTTTATTAGGGTTACCCTAGGGTAGCCTGCCCATTTCCATACATCGTCTGCTCTTTCACCAAGTATGGCAATTAGGAGGCCCTTTATGTCCCCTATTGCTAAGGTGACACCCCCGGCATTTTCTCTAACTCATGTATCCACTTCCCGGCTCCCGATGTCAGCATTGGAAGCTTATTTTTTAGGTTCTCTCGGTCCATGTGTGGCCATGGAATATATTGTGGTCTTGCTCCCCCCTTTTCTAGCAGTGGGAATTGGAATGCACAGTCTTCCTTTTCTTTCCCCATAGCTCTCCTGTCTACCGCTGGGGTGGCATTCCCGCCTTGCTGTCTCCCTGGCAATGCCCTTAATCTGTCTGCATAGGCAGGTACTGACACCCCCCTCTGACCGTGGGGTGTTCCTTCATGTCGACCAGACTGCGCGGCAGACTTTGGTGTCCTACTTGCGGACTCACTAGCATCTGACCATCGTATCCCTCGTCCCCTGGGAGCTGTTTTTCGCACCGTCTCACTTCCTCATGTGCCTCATCCCCCGTTTTCCCACCGGAGTCAGATTCTGAATACTCCCAGTTTACACAACTCCTCGCATCTTCTTCATTCTGCCCAATCTCCAGCCTGTCTAGGGACAGTCCCCTGTTCCCACTACTTAGAGTGACCTCCTCATACAGTCGAGTGCTCTCCAAGCGCTCATCTTCTCTTCCCCCATGGGATATCAGCTCTAGCCCCATCTCATCGTATATTTTATCAATCGTTTCCCCGATGCTTCTGGTGTCGAAGTCATCTGCAATATTTGTCGTTTCTACGTTCCTTTGCTCTTCTAATTTCCTCATCTTCTTTTCTCTTCATTCTCTTTTCTCGTACCCTTTGCTCTTCTTCCAAGCTTTGCTTATTCTGTTTGTACTGGTCATAGGCTGCCTTCTGTTTGCGATCGAGCTGTTTCTCTTGCTCTTCGTGATATAGTTGTTCTCGCTTCAGCCTATCCTTCCCTCTTGTCCTTTCATCACTTATTTCCTTTTCTCTCTCTCTCCTTGGCGTCTCATCAGACCTCTCTCTTGGCCTTTCATCATCACTTCATTTTCCATCTAGTTTCAGCAATATCTGTCCTCCCATCCATTCGTCTTTTGAGAATTTTATCTCATCAGTTCTACCTTCACTTCCTTTCCCTTTCTTTCCCTCTCTCTCCTTAACGAGAGATGCACAACTCTGTGCCTGATCCGTTCCTTCATCATTGCATCTCTCCTTGTTCCCCGGGATTGCGGAGGCAAGATTAATTTCCTGGTCCTTTTCTTTATTGTTGTTGTTAGTATACGTAGGCGACTCATATGCGGCGTTGCTATACCCTGTGGCTGCCTTTAGTTATTTTAACAGGTAGAGCCCCTCTGTCTTACTTTCCTCGATGGCTGGCTCAGGCGGGGCCGGTGGCGCAGTAGGCGTCTCACCCCCCTTTGTGCATACGTTTAATATCTAATCTGCAGGAGGCTCTTCCTCCTTCATCTGCTCAAACATCTTCCATAGTTCTAGAACAGCAAGACGTTTCTCTAGCTTCTTGCCTGTATATGTGGCATGTAGATAAGTCGTCATGTGTTGGAAGATGGCTTTTGATAAGGACCCATTCTGTGGCCAAGGCATAAACAACTTGTGGGCGGTACCCTTAACCCACTCTGTGCTATACTTTTTTAATTTAGGTGCATGCTTAGGTAGTTGCTTGCATAGCTGCGCAAGTGGGGTGACCTCCTCCATTTAAATTCCGTTATCAACAATATTTATACAGTTTGCTATCCTTCTACTAGTATGAGCGAGCACCAGATACGCAAGCTCCAATCCAATCTTTTCCCACCAAAATGTATATGATCAAGTAACTCAAAACCATCAATTCATTGGCAATTCCCTCTTCTTCACAGAATCGCGTAAAATCTAATTTCATCTCACACAATCAAGCATACAGTTCTCTTACATTCAGCATACAACAGAACACATAGGACAGACACTTGACAGACTAGACGGACACCAGCTGGTCATACATATACCTGCCTTCTAATCAATATCCTGTCATGGAGTTTAAACAAACTCCTTTAATGCGTCTTTAAACGTCATCGTAGTCTAATTGTCCCTTATTATATGGGCTATGAGTTCACGTTTCTTCTGACCGCTGTATTAAAGCGCAGGAACAAGGTGAATCCATACGTTTTTCTCTCGGGTGCTCCCCCCCCGGTAACCTTACATTTTTCTCTCGGGCGCCCCCCCGGTAACCTTATGTTTTTCTCTCGGGTGCCCCCCCGGTAACCTTACATTTTTCTCTCGGGTGCCCCCCGGTAACCTTATGTTTTTCTCTTGGGTGCCCCCCCGGTAGCCTTACGTTTTTCTATTTTATACTTGAGTTATTAACCCCTTATATATATATACAGTCTTCTCTACTTCTGACTATTTTATTTTTTCTCTGCCACCCTCTGTTACCTTTCCCTTGCTTGTTCTAATGCCTACAAGACATTTGCCAAAGTAACGAGTTTGTTGTTTCACTCACCGATCGCATCTTTTCCTCTCTGGAGCTTCGGGATCACTGCTCCTCCTTTTCAGCCTCTTGCGGTCTTTTCATCCGATTGGCTACCTGTGGGAATGAGAAGGGTTATGCTTGGGAAGGCGGGTTCCTTCAGACCCAATGCAGATTTTTTATGGACTTACACTATCATTGTCCACGGGAAGCTTCTCAGCCTACTCAGCCGGAATGGTGAAAGGACTCGTGATATTGCTGAAGGCCTAGCGTTATTTCGTGCCGTCGGTCTATGGGTGTCTTATAACTATATTAATCAATAATACATAATCGATGGCCGAAACCATCCTCACGCTACCAAGGGTAAAAGAGGACAAGATATCCACTGACAGGCCCATAGGTCAGTGCTCACCCTCTAGTACTTGTAAGACAAGATAGCTGCACCAAGTGAGGGATGGGGGTACAGGATTCACTTACTCCAACACCACTCAATAATGAGGACTCAGTAGTTTGGCAAAGGGAAGTCCGTTTAATGACAAGTACATCAAACAGGGAAGCAGTTGGGAATCAGCATCGTTGCGACCACCTGTCTCACTCCGACTTCCTCGAACTTCAGTTGAACAGCAATTTTTATACACAAAACTCGTCATCATTGACATTTAAATCTAAAAACCTTGTCATGCAATATAATTGGTTAGGAAAGGTAACTTAAATATAGGTGCTATATCTGTATATGATAATGGAGCATGCGGATTGGATAACTCTTATTGGGTGGGCGTCTACACCCCTCCCTCTACATCACACGTGATAGACATCACTACAAGTACGACGTCTCATTGGTTCTACAATATATAGGACCCTAGATAACTTGGTCCATTGTGATTGGGCAGGTTACACCCCTAGTCATAAATCTCCACTTTTAATTAGCAGCATGCAGAATGGACACCCAGGTGCCTGGTGTCCCAAGTTTCACCCTGCCTCCCTTCCATCAATCAGTATCTTGGGTTATGTGTCAATTAGTTGGCTGGGTATGGCCTTGAAACTGTAGCCTCTTATCAGGAAAAGTTATGGCATCCTCGGGTTCTAGGTGACATCAGGCGGTGGTACCTCTTCGTGCCTGTCTGGTCACGTGCTAGTTACACCATGAATCTGATTCAGTTTCCAGCTTTTCGTGTATTTGTTCTTCTTTAGCCACACCACCTGCCAGGGCCCCCCTTATCTTGACCTTCATGGGGCATGCTGGCATGCTCTGAAGTTTGATTCGTGTTAGCTGACGTCTCTCCCTTTCTCTGGATGACCTCGATTTCCTAGGCATGAGCCGCTCTTTGTTAAGTTTCGTTTTCGCTCCTTTTCTTGACTCTGGCTGGGTAATTAAACTTGGCCTGTTAGGCCTCTGGCAGCCTGGGTACATTTCTGCTTTACAAAATGGAGTCGCACTGTTATAATGTGCCTTGTTGAGGTAGATATATGGTTGCGCTTACCGCTCTACTCTTCAACCAAGCATTGCAAGCAGTATTGTTTCCTTTAGCTTCTTGCGTTTCAAGCCTATTTACACATGTTTAACTGGTTGGTTGCTTCCATCTCGTCTCGTAGCAACGTTTCCTTAAGTTTTAACATCATCTATTTCTTGTGTCCATTAGACTGCTTGCACTGGCGTGCTGTCTTCGATAGCCGTTTTTGTTCATTTGCGAGTCTGTCCAGGCCCTTGTGTCATCTCCACTGGCCTTCCATTAAGGCTCTTTAGGTCTCTTCATGGACCGTCTGTAGGTACTCTTCATTTCTTCTCAGCGGCTAGGACGGCTGTCTGATAGGCTACCGTGCTGCCCAGGGTTGTCTGGTTATGGGCGCTTCAACAGGTATGGATCTTCTGATGTACACTGGGGAGAGTCCCAGTGCAGCTCTTTGATGGTTCATCTGCTCCTCACATGTCACATACCTTGGCGAGTACGCTCCTGGTACCTCGAAATGAGGGGCAGGGGTGCAGGCCATGTCTGGGACCTCCTCTACACTATCGCCCGATCTCTACCCCTCCTTTCCTGGGCAAACTCTTGGAGAAGTTGGCTATCTCTCAGCTTACTCTCCACACTGAATCTGTTGGCTGTCTCCATGACCATCAGTCTGGCTGTAGAGCATCCAGAGGTACAGAAACTGCTCTTCTGAACACCAGTGAAGACCTGCTCTCAAATCTTGACTCCACCAATCTCTGTCCTCATCCTTCTTGGCCTCTCTTTTGCTTTCAATATTGTAAACCACAACATCCCGATCTCCCGTCTGCATGATACCCTGGGCATCACAGAGCAGGCCCTGGTGTGGCCAGCGTCCTTTCTTTCAGATTGTCCTTCCCAGGTGGAACTTGGGTCCTTTCTCTCCGCTTTCACTCTCTCTACTTGTGGTGTGCCCCAGGGATGTAATCTATCCCCCTGGTTCTTCAATCTCTACATGGCCCCCTTTGGCCCACAGGACCTCTGCCTTCACCTCCAACTTTCAGTGTTATGCGGATGACACACAGCTCTCTTTCAGGCTACCCTCAGTCTCTTCCTCCACCTCGCTCATCCCTGACAACCTCGCTCATCCCTGACAGTCTGTCCGCAATTCAGTCCTGGTGTGCTGCTAATGATCTATGCCTTAATGCCAGTATGACAGAGATCATCCTCATTGGGACCCCTGCTCCCGCTTTCCCACCAGTGAGGCAAAATATCTGGGGGTCATCTTCAACTCCACTCTCTCCTTCTCACATTTCGGACATCTCTAAAAAGTCCCACTACCAGCTGCACCTCCTCAGAGGTATTCTACCTTTTCTCACTTTCCCCCAGAGGCTCACTGTCTCCAGAGCCCTGGTGCTCTCTAGACTGGACTACTGCAACAGTCTCTTTGTCATTCTTCCTACTTCTACTCTCAGACCTCTTCAACTTATCCAGAACAGAACCGCAAGACTTATCTTTGGCTTCAAGCCAAGGGACCGCAGCTCTCTGGCGCTGAAATCGCTCCTCTGGCTCCCTGTGGCTGCAGGGATCAGGTTCAAGTCCCGCTGTATAGCCCACAAGGCTTTCTTGGGCCGGGGCCTCAGTATCTACAATGCTCTCTTCCTAAATACTCTGCTTCTAGAGCCCTCCGCTCTGCCTCCTCCAACTCTGCCGGTGATCTTTATCCTCTGCAGGTGCCTCCCTCTGGAACACCCTCCCTGCCTCTCTCCATCTTGAGCCGGGGCTCCTGAAGTTCCGGAAACTCCTCAAGACCATCCTCTTCTCGTCCTCTTTCTCTCTCCCCTGCTAACCTCCTTTCTCTTCTCACCTGCTTCCATCCTCCTTTGTCCTTTGTCCTCCTCAACTCAGCTCAGTTTTGCTGACTGGATGCCTGGCGCACCTCCAGAGCCTCATAGGTCCCTGGCTCCCCCGCCAGTCCTACACTTGCCTCTGGGTCTCTGCACTCTGCTTGGCACTACTGCACTCAGAATACATTCCATGAGAGGGGAAACCTCTCTGCACTTAGCCCAGGCCCCTGCTGGACTAGGTGTACTTGTTACCCCTCCCACTGCCTCTCACTGTGCTCTTGCACGACCTTGAATGCACTAGGCCTAGCAAGATCATTTTTCTGTCCTCCCTTTGTCTCCCCTCCCTAGTTTGGTTGCATCTGAAACACTTGTGCATAGGCGCATTGGAGATGACCAATAATCATTCAATCTGAATGATATGATATGATTGGTTTTTTACAACACACTTAATACCCAGAGGTTTCTAAGCGCAGACCCGAGGATCGAACTTGTGTTGCCCTGTGTCGTCTTGCTTCCAAGACGAGCACGTTGCCCCTGAGCTATCCTCCCGAGCCGAATGTCGCCAGGCTTAGTATAGTAGTTTATTGTTCTGTATGTCCTTTTCCCCCTCTTATCCCTCCTTCTCTTCCCACTCTTTGTCATTCACTTGCACTATCTGACAAGTCGTTGGGCCTGGTACGGCGGTTTATTGATCGTATGCTCTCTCCTTTTCCTCCCCCCTTCTCTTCTTCCCTCCTGTCATGCACTTGCAGTAGTAGAAATGCCTCAGGCCTAGTATGCTAGTTATTTTTGTTAGACCCCAAGGTTCTTAGCCTTACAGGTAGGAGCAGGAAGAGGACCCAGAGTGGGCGGCAAGAGAGAGAGGGGAAAGGAAGGAGCTGGTGTTCCAATGCTGAGGCTCTCTGTTTTACTGGCATTAAGGCAGAGATCATTGGCAGCACACCACTCCTGAATTGCAGACAGATTGTCAGGAATGAGAGAAGGAGTAGAGGCCGCTAAGGGGAGCCTGCAAGAGAGCTGGGTGTCATCTGCATAACACTGATATTTGGAGCAGAGAGCAGCGATGCAGTGGCCAAGAGGTACCAGCTATTGGTAGAACAACCAGCGAGAGAGGTTGGACCTCTGGGGAACACCACAGGTACAGAGAGAGATAGACGAGAGGAAGGACCCCAGTTGGACCTGAGAGGGTTGGTCAGAGAGAAAGGAGGTCAGCCAGGCCAGGCCCTGATCACTGATGCCCAGGTTATCGCAGAGGCGCTTGAGGAGGATGGCATGGTTGACCTTGTCGAAAGCAGAAGCTCGAGGAGAATGAGGGCAGAAGGAAGGCTAGAGTCCAGGATGGAGAGCAGGTCTTCACAGATGTTCAGGAGAGCAGTTTCCTTGTTTCTGGCCGCTCTGAAGCCAGAATGATGGTCAAGGAGACAACCAACAGATTCAGTATGAAGGTTAAGCTGGGAGATGACCAGCGTTTCAAAGTGTTTGCCCAGGAAAGGAGTGATACAGATCGAGCTATAGTTAGCCAGAGAGGAAGGATCGGCAGAGGACTTCTTGAGGAGGGGGTGCACAAGGGAGTGCTTCAGGGGGAGGGGAAAGTTCCAGTGGCAAAAGAGTGATTGCAGAAACATCCCAGGGCTGGAGCATGGGTGTCGATGTGGTCCTTGATGGTTCTGGAAGAACAGGGAAGAACCTGTTTTGACGAGACTTTCATAGATCAGACTTGTCTAGAAACATTGGGCCTCATTACGAGAATGGCGCTAAAAATCTCTCATTACCGGCATGCCGGTAATAACATGTCAGTGGGCCTCACTATAACTCTGGCGGTAGCCTCTGCTACCGGAGTTGTTTTTTTTCGGCACCCGTGAATGGGCAGTAACCGGGTCATGCTGAGTTTGGCGGATCCGGTAATTGCCCATTCACGGGTGCCGTTATGGCCGGCCTCCCAATCCCCTTTCTGCCACATAGGGCAGAATGGGGGTCGGGAGCATGGTTGCACCGGCACTGTTCAAAACGGTGCCGGTGCAATCATGAGTTCTGCTCGTGGGTGCCGACATGCACGCCAGGTCAAACCAGGTGTGCAGTCCGGCACTGGCGAACAGAACTTGTAGTGTGGTGGAGAGGTAACAATGGCGCCAGTAGCACTACCGGCACGATTTTTGCCTTTACGCCACACTCATAATGAGACCCAGTGTAGGCTTGATCCTGCAAACAGCGGTTGATCATAAGTGTACGAGCACGCACACCCCTGCATGCCGGTGACGGCCGTCCCGGCATGCCGGTAACGACCCTCAAACCCCCAGATAGCGGCATCATCAAATGCACATACAACACCTCTGCCATCGGCTACCGCCAAATAGCGGTACCAGTATTAACATAGTGGTATGAACGGGCCCGTCATTACTGGACCCGGAAGTAACGTCATCGTGCCGGAATGGGAAATGGATTGGCGGCCATCTTTAAAAACACAATCCATTGCCATCCTGCACAGACTGGACCTTCACAGGCAAAAATCCAAGCACACCATGGACAAAATGTCAAAGGCTACCCAGAAAGGCACTGGTCGCCTGCGGAAACCACGATTTAAGGACGAGGAGCTGAACATGCTAGCCGATACTCTTGTAGAGAATGCAGATGTGGTTTCTGCAGTGACCTCAGGTGTCCAGCACAACTCAGAAAGAAGGCTATCTGGGAGGAAGTGGCAAGGAAAGTAAGTGCAGTCAGCACCACCGCACGCACAGTGCATGATTGCAAAAAGTGCTGGGATGACCTGAGGCTGAGAGTGAGGAATATCTTGTTGGCCAATCAGAGCCAGGGGCTGGCAACAGGTGGCGGACCTCACTCACCTATCAAATTGGCTACATGGGAGGAAACTTGCAGCACATTGATAGATGTGGAGTCCATTGAAGGAGTCAGTGGAGCGGAGTTTGGAATGCCATCATCGGCAGATGAACGTGAGTGTCCCTACAGACACCTGACAACCAATCATCACAGATGACTACCAAATGTGACAGCAATGAAAGCCAAGACGTGGCCCATCATACACACATACACATATCGCTGTCCACATGCCGGCCCCACCACTATCACATCCAAATGCATGCTGCATGGCGCTTCCATACACAAATACACACCCGACACACAGATGACCTGCACGTTCACACAGCACGCAAGATACAACACACCTGTAGGCCCCACAGCAGACACCACGGTGAACATGTGAACACCTGAGGGATTGCAATACTCACCCCCCAGTCTTGAACGTACCCAGTCTGCCACAAAACCAGGCATGCAACTGATCACATGGCGCCATCTGCACAAAGACCAATGCATGCATGATGCAAGCACCACCATCACCGATGCCCTACCACTCTCTGTCCCCCACAGGTACAGATGTAGACACCGAAGAACCTGATGGAAGTGCAAAAGCCACGACACCAGCCAAAAGGCCCAGGGGCCAAGATGATGGCACCAGGCCATCTACGTCGAGGGGTGCAAGGATGGTCCAATCGGCACGCAAGACAGCAACCAGTGCCCAACCAGCCATGCAGCCACCTACACAGGACCAGCAGACACCTGCCCCTGTACCACTGGAGACACAACCGACACAGGGTGAGGCCACATATGCTGATATGGAGAATGAGGGCACACAGTCCGCTGCCACAAGCTCAATAGGAGAGATGGCTGCATCGACACAGCATAGTGGCAACAAGGAAGGGGTCCCTGATGAAAACACCAATGCAGGAGTCCTCCACTCAGAGGTTGTAGGTCGAACCCCAAGCCTGCAGGTCACCACACAGGGCACCCCTCACCAGGTTTCAGTAGGACAGGGCAGCCATGGAGAGTGGTCTCCAACATTGCACAGCCTGATATTGGCTGCAGACACACTACCAAATCCACCATCCACCACCACCACTGCAATACGGGACCTTGAAGGGCGTCTGTCCAGGATGGAGGGCTGGCAAGAGGAGATGCATGGCTATGTAAAACAGTACCTTGCAGAAGGTGACACAACACGCCGTATAATCCGTGACAGCACTGCGGCCATTATAAAGGCCATCAACCGTAATGCTAAGCACGTCCACAATGGATTCACTGCTGTGGGCCAGATCCTCACCAGGATGCAGACAATATGGAGCAGCGGCACACAGCAGCTATGGGGACACAACCATCTACCTCATCTGCATCTACCATGCCAGCAAGTTCCACACAGACCAGCCCCGTACGCAGGTCCCTGCAAAGCGCGCGGTGCTCAGTAATGCAACCCCCACCTCCAAAGGGGGGTCCAGAGTAGCAGGGCCACCCAGCACATTTTGATTTGCACCGCATCTGGACAATTGTTGTGCCATTGATGTCTTGGGGTGTTAGGGGGAGGGTGGAGGGTAGAGGGGTGGTGTAGTACTGGGGATGTGTGGGGGTAGTGTGTAGGGTGTGTGGTGGGGTGTTAGGGGGAGGGTGGAGGGTGAAGGGGGGTGTAGTACTTAGGGTCTGGGAGGGTGGGTGTGTGGGGGGGTGTGTGTTAGGGGGAGGATGGAGGGTGGAGAGGGGTGTAGCACTCAGGGTGTGTGGGAGGGTGGGTGTGTGGGGATGTGCTGGGAGAGGGGGGAGGGGTTTTTGGGGGCGTGGGGTGTTAAATCATATTGTACAAACAATCACTTGAATACCCCCATTGTGTAAAAAACCTCACATGAGTGGACATTGCTTCTTTGGTGTGTGTCAATGTATTGTTTATAGTGCACTGTGCCCATATACCCCTACACCCAGTGCCCAGAGTCCCACATACATGGCACCCTCTGCATCCCAGTACATCATAATGATTGGTCTATGACCGATTGGCGCACTGCGCGTCCCTCAAGTGTATTGTGTCCTGGCCGATGTCCAACATCTACTCCTTCCTCTCCTTCTACTTCACCGGGTGGTGGCAGCTCCATGTCAGGTGGCAGGGGTAAGTTCCGCCGGATGCACATGTTATGCAGCATAGCACATACCATGATAATCTTGCCCAACTTCTCAGGCCCATAAATGAGGGCGCCACCCAACCTGCTGAGGCAGCGAAACCGTGCCTTCAACAGGCCAAAGGTCTGTTCAATGACCACATGCGTGCGTGTATGTGCACGATTGAAGTCCTCTTCGTGCCTGTTCTGTGGATTCCTAACAGGGGTGAGGAGCCACACCTTCAGGGGATAGCCAGCATCACCTGCATGGGAGCAGAAGGAGGTATGTGTAAGGATACTGCTCGGTTACCATATGTGCTCAGCCTGTACATCGTTCATGTTCACATGCACTATCCCGTCGATGGCAGCCACATCTACACAACTATCTGATCTGTACAGCACTTGCCAATCCATGGTGCTAGCCTTGGGTGATGTACATGACTTAGGGGCCTTGACATTGGAACCACCTGCCACCCCCAAGCATTGACAAGGTCCATGATGTATGCACATGTGAGGGCTGTGTGGCAGGGAATTACTCCAGATGCATGTGGCCCCCAACTCTTCTCCTCCCATGGCCCAGAGGGCATTTCCCTTGCGTATGCATGTAGGCCCCCCCAACCTTCTCTTCCCATGGCCCAGAGGGCATTCCCCTTGCGTATGCAAGAAGGCCCTCCCCAACCCTCTCCTCCCATGGCCCAGAGGGCATTCCACTTGTGTATGCAGGTAGTCCCCCCAACCCTCTCCTCCCATGGCCCAGGGGGCATTCCCCTTGCGTATGCATGTAGGCCCCCACCCTCTCCTCCCATGGCCCAGAGGGCATTCCCCTTGCGTATGCATGTAGGCCCCCCCAACCCTCTCCTCCCATGGCCCAGAGGGCACTCACCCAACAGCCATCGTAGCGGGGTAGTGAGGAGTTCTGCAGCACCATGGCATCATGCGTGGATCCTGGGTATCTGGCCCAGCAATGTGTTATAATCTGGCTGGCATCACAAACCATCTGCACATTGATGGAGTGGTGTAGCTTCCAATTGGGGTACACCACCTCCACGGCATGTGGGACTGCAAACTCTACGTGGGTGCAGTCGAGGGCCCCAATTACATTGGGCATGCCTGCCAGTGCATGAAATGCTATTTTGGGGGCATTCGCCTCCCGTGGTGTCCGTGGTAGGGATATGTAGGCCGTTGCACGTTTTAGTAGTGCATCCAGCACTTGGTTTAGCACAACAGAGAAGCATGGTTGTGACATGTCATGCATTTGGCCCACTGTGTGCTGGTAGGTGCCTGTGGCCAGGAAGTGGAGCACAGATACCACCTTCAGCAGAGGGGGGATGGCTCTATGGATGTTGATCAGGCTGACCAAGTCTTCCTGTATTAATTCCACTATGGTGGTGATGGAGTCCCTGTCCAGGCGGTACAGGGTGTGGATCTGTGCTGTGGTTAAGTCGAATGGATTGGCCCTTATATGTGGAATTAATGGCTGTCTGCGGGGAACAACTGCCTGCACTGGTGGGCTTTGCTGGGCCAGTCTCACCCTCCTTCTCCTCCTGTGTCTCCTCTGTGTTGCCTGTTGTACTGTCTGCTCAAGGAGTAGCAGTGCAGGCATGTCCTCCAGCTCCAGTATGGCAA
The DNA here is from genome assembly GCF_040938575.1 of Ambystoma mexicanum. Taxonomy (NCBI): domain Eukaryota; kingdom Metazoa; phylum Chordata; class Amphibia; order Caudata; family Ambystomatidae; genus Ambystoma; species Ambystoma mexicanum. The sequence continues at coordinate 236,516,439 of NC_090933.1, forward strand.
GTGCAAGTGGTATTATTTTGGTCTTGGAAGGGGTGTGGTGTGTGGGGTGGTGTGTGGGTGTGGTCCTTTTGTGCAGGGCCTGGCTCCATTGCCTCCACCTGTGCTGATTGTGTGCACCTGTGGCAGTTGTGTGCACAGCAGTTTCCTATTAACGGGTGATCCGCAATGCCGGTATTGATGGCATCATGGTGGCCCTTCTTACCGGCATCTGGATGCCGGTATGTCCATGTCCGTGCGACTCGTGATGTCCTCTTCCTTGTGGCATGTCGGTATTACAGGCTTGGTGCCCGTGCGTGTGCGTGCATGCTGGTACGGTGGTGCACGGCCACAGTGGGTCCTTGTTGATGCCAGTATGACCGGCGCCTAGTGTTGTAATACTACGGCCCTGTAATGGATGCCGGTATTGCCTTACCGGCTCCGTTATTACCGGACCGCCAACCTCGTAATGAGGCCCATTGTTTGGGGTGAACAACAAGGGAAAGGAAAAGAAGGGAGGAGGCCACAGGCAGGCCAGGAGAGGAGGAAGAGGAGGAAGAGAGGCTGGACAGGATGTCCTGAGTTTTAGTGATGAAATGAGAAGCCAAGACTGTGCAGAGGGCCTGGGAAGGAACAGGAGACGTAGAGAATGCAGCAGGGTTGGTCAGCTCCTTGCAGATTTTGAAGAGTTCGGCCAAGTTGTTAGATGCCACAGAGATGCAGCAACTGGTCCCATTATTAGCATGGGGCAATCTGCAGAGTTGATAGTGAGTGCAACAACACCAATACCAGACACCTGGTCGCATTAGCATTGGTCAATCTGCCGAGCAGGCATGAGTGGAATTAATATAATGTTAGAAAAAATATTTGTGCTACGGTATATGATTTAAAAGTTATTCAGACAGGGCCTGGATGTTAAATCACTCCGCAGCTGACACATATGCCCATGTATGTATACATCAAAATGCTCCCAAGCGAGTGCAGGATCTGAGCTGTCGACCCTAATGCTCCATTGACCATATATTCCCCCAGTAGTAAAATAGCATGTGTACCTAAACAAGCTGCCTGCTGGAACAAGGCGTGAATTCGCAGTGACCAACGTTGCCGAGCTTACAAGGCAGGAACAGTAGCACTGAGCTGTCTTCCTATCTTGGGTACCAGCTGTAAAAAGTAACACTAGAGAGGGAACAGGCAGAGAGTGTCGTTCTGGGAACTGAACACGTGAGAACATCCCTATACTTATGTCATGTAAAAAATATGCTTCTGGCAAAGGAGATTAACTAGGGGGCTAAACTATTAGCAATGCTCCTGTCGTGTGAAGTATGGCTCATTAAAAATGTACTTGTTGGGGAATATTTATTTAAATAAGGTGAAAAGCGTTATTGCTTATCACGTCACACTAAGAAGCCAGGTCCCTTAAATTCAAAGTCAAGAATTTACTGCTGTATCACAGCTATCCGAGAAAATGAGGAAAAACAGAGCTTGATGTGCGGCCAGCCACACTTACACAGGTGCTCCCTGCAAACAAGGGCCTGCAAGCACCGTGCACTGGAAAACAAGGCGCGCAGCGGGCCGAAGTCTGCACGACCTGCAGCAAAACCACATTTCCACAGAGTCTCATCCCACAGGTGAGAGTTTCCAAACACCTCCCTCAGGAGAGTGAATCAACAAAAAAAAAACCTGCAATCCAAAGTCAGGAATACACTGAACAAGAGCAGAAGCCTTGTAAATAAAAGTAAGCGTGGGGTATTGAACTGCTTAACACAAAGCACACAGGAAACTGAAACAGTCAGTTATACAACTAAAGTAATCAGAGGTTACAGAAACTCAGGGCCTCATTACAAGTCTGGTGTTGTATGATATTCTGCATCCCCATGGACACGCACACCTAGTAGCTCCGCCCACCCACAGATGCTTGGAGCCATTCACACAGTGTGAAAATGAAAATTGTATTTGTATTTTATTGAATTTACATAGCCCTTTCATCCAAAGTGTTTTACATGAGAACAAGCAAAAAAACAACACGCATAAGATGGCAATTGAATCACAACATGAAAACAGTATAAGGAACTATTTACAATATTGCGGAGATGAGGAGAGAGTAGAGAGGGACAGAGGTGTGCGGGGGAATGGGAGCTATTAGTGGAAGTAAGAGGGAAGGCAAGAAGGTGTGAGGAAGAAGAGAGGAAAGAGTAAGACTAGATGAGAGCCGGGGGTGCGGTGGAAGGGGGTAGAGAGGATGGAGAGGGTAAGGAAGAGCAGGAGTAAGAGGTGAGGAATGAGGCGGTGGAAGAAGAAGGAAAGGAAGCAAAGGGTGTTAGGGAGGGGAGTGGAAAAGATAAGATTTTAGAGAAGAGCGAAAGGAAGTAGGAGGGAGAAGAGCGAATGTGGAGGGGGAGGCGGTTCCAGTGGCAGGGTGGCCACACTGATAATAACCCTGCAGCAGCTCTGTCACTGCTATTAGCTCATTGTTTTCTGTCACTACACATTTAACCAGTTTTGTGCTGTCTCGCATGGAAATTGTGGCCTGCTTGGCAAAATAAAATGCACTGCGCTAAAGGAAAACAGCAAATGCGCTGTAAGTCTACTTCACAGGGTTGCACAGATTCTTTTGCACGTGTGATGGGAGTGCGATGTTGGGTGGCAAACTGAAAAGCTGCCGCATGTTAATGGCAAAAGATTTCACTTAACAGGAGCTGCCTACTGCCTTTATTATTATTATTTTTTTTAAATAAGGATTTTACTGCTTTGTCTTGCAAAATTAAGGTTAACATGCTAAGCCTATTTACACATTCATCCCCATCAGAAGAGATGTATGTTCTTGGAAGCGAATACCACCTTGTGGTTTCTGTTGTTTGACCAATCAAATAGACTGTAGACTACAAAACCTACAAAGCTGTCTTTGACTAGGTGATTTAGATCATGTTTTCTTTGACCAGCTGGGCCCAAGAATCTCGTTGTTCCTGCTGTATCAAGCAATGATACCTGAAAATGTGTTATAATTTTCCATCACGCTGTCTCTCCTATTCAAACTCTCCTCTGGTCCAGATTGTCAGTAGCAGAACATCTTTTGGGATCCAGGATTGACTGATATGTATGGAACCTCACATTGGTTCATGTTCTTAGGAAACGACTTCCAACTTCACTTCCTTCTGACTGATACATCCTGATCTCCCCTGAATCAATCACATGAGTAGGTCTTAATGCTGTCACAAGTACATGAAGGGATGTGGTGTCCTGTTCTCAAAACGGCATAAAGCCACAGGTGGGGATTAACAAACTTCTTAATCCATGGAGCAATATCTGATATCTACAAAAAGAAGTTCAGTTCCTAAAAAGGTTCCAAACACACACGGGTATCCTAACTGGCAATAAAGTAATACTATAGTACTCACAAAAAATACAATTTTATTAATTATGCAAAATCAATTATTAAAAAATCATCATAAAAATTGATCATATCTCATAAAACAATAAACCTAAAAACAACACAAGTGAATCAACCAAAGTGGGTTCTAATCATAAATTTAATCTAGGGACAAACACGTGTAACCTAATGAAACTGAGATCCCTTAGCCTAAGGTGTATTAGGCTATTTCGTCTGTTAAATTCGTAGATTCCCAACTTGTACAAGTTTCTGTCCTATTAGCACAACAATGTAGGACATTCTTCAGGGGTGTGAAGTATCTTATTCAAGATGAAACTGTATTACCATGCCTCAGTCTTCTGATAAACACGATGTACCCTGTCAGTAAAAAGGAGGCACTATATTACTTCCTCAAATCACAGTATAATTACTTCAACTAGCTGCGTTTCCCTTATCCCCATAAGGGTAAGAAGCATGCTGTTATTTACATACCTCTCTAACTCGGGGGTTCAATATCCTGGAGTCTTCTCTAACCTTAATTGGTTATCTTATCAGCAAATTCCAGTTGCTGACGTAAATATTGCCTTCTTTCCTCTATCTTCTCACCTAATGTACAACACATATTGGCATTATAATATTGTTGGCATAGTATGTTGTTATAACATGCCTTAACTTTAATATAAAACAATTTCTTGGATCTTACCATATCCTTTCTGGCTATTGTGTCAGTGTGAATGTACAAACGGACTTAGCTCAAAATGTCACTTCATCCTATTATGATATATTTCAACTTCTATGGAAGGCTTGTCTGAGCCCTGTAAAAAATACAAAGTATAGAGACAGCTCACCTAACGAATACGCTCATAAATGAGTAAACTGATGAAACTTGGCCATCCACTTACTTGTATATAAGTATTGGGGAGTGAGTCTCAAAACCCCCAGTCTCTTAGGGCAAATTTTCAATTTCGGTTACTCCCAAATGGAGTTTTCCTCTTCCCTCTATGGCTGTAAAATAACAAAACCCCCATGAAGCAAACAATCTTGCCATGCGGAGTACAAAATATGTAATTCTCATTATGCCCAGTACTTACTGAGTCTCTTCCAAAAAGCCCAAATCAATCAGTCTCAGGGGTGCCTCTCATTTCGTCCCCTTTGGAAGGCTAGTATCCCAAAAATGCCGCTAACACGGGGGAACGTCACAACGTCATCACGGCGCGAGAAACGTCATTGCGTCTTTGCGCGATGACGTCATCACGCCCTCACACACGCGCGGACAGCAGATTCATATTTACTCTGGGAAATGTAGTCTGGGATGTGGTGTCCATCACATCGGTTCACTATGCAGCTTCAGCCTTGCTTGAAGATTGATCCTGGATTCACTACAATGCTCGAGTCATCTTTGGGATTAAGTATCACCAAGCAGGAAAGTTACCTTGGGTGACTCTCATAACGCCATTAAAACCTTTTCATTACATATGGCCCTTGTAGCAGCCAATGCAAAACTTGACTCAAAATGTGCAAGCCGAGATTTTTTGCACTACACCAGGATTGCACAATTTATATGTGAAAATATTGCTTTCTGTCTACCCTTGATCTGTCCTTTTTGGTTTTGTGAATTTTTGTGGCCCTTAAAATTGCCGAAACCATTGTTATAGAAGAGAGCGAGGGAAGGGGGTTCTGACATGAGAATATCTAGTTGGCATAGCAACCAGTAATGCCACAGTAGGAAAATGCCATCTCAATAAAGTTTATTTTTCCAAACCCCACTGCTCTACTACCCAATGAGGAGTTCCCTAACAATATTTGCTCCAATCAACAGCTTTGTAAGAAGCAAGTCAGGTGCTAAGCCTTCCATTTCCCATCCCAGTCACACACTGATTTGTTATTGGGCTATTTCATATACAACTGTGCTATTTTTGTGCGACTTTCGAAGGCAGATCTGTTTTTTAGTCCTCTCGATGCTGCTTCCACCCCCCCTGTTTTTTCATCCTCCCGATGCTACTTCCACCCACCCCACACCCACTCTCTCTGCCCCAACCCCTACTCTCTCCTCTCCCACCCCCTCCACTCCCACCCACCACACTCCCACTCTCTACCCCCACCCAATTACATGTGCTGAGTGGGTTGTGTTGGGACTATCAGCCACTAAAAATTAAAAATAAACAACCATGTCCTCTTATACCCTAATTAAAAATAACCCGGAGAACTTCAACATGTTACAATCACAATGAGAGAAAAAAAGAAATTGAACAACACCCTGATTCCAATAAAAAAGAGGAAAGACACCAAACAAAATAAAAATATGCTATTAGACCCCACTAGCCACCCCGTATTATACAGGCTTCCTGGTTCACAGTGTTTGTCTCCGAATCTATACCATGAAGTCAGTGGTATCACTCGAAAAGTATTCCCTAAAGGAATTTTGAGGCTGATTCATGGAATTTGAGCGCAGGAAAACAGGGATTTGTGCGCCATTCTGCCCGCAAATCCCCATTTATTAAACAGGAATTTGCGGGCAGAATGGTGCACAAATCCCCGTTTTCAGCGCACAAATTCCATGAATCAGCCCCTTTATCAGCGCAAAAACTACTGGGTGGCTTTCTCCCCTCAAGAATTTTAACCACCAATCATCTATCCCTAATGTTGGTGCTGAGGCAATAATTGAGCCCAAAAAAAGCGATCAATGCTCTGTCCAGCTTACACATACAGTTAGTAGGTGCTTTAATGATTCCGGTTCAGCGGCTTTTAACCAAAATTTGCAAGTCGACTGACCATCCCCTGTGGGATGTATTTACCCATGCATCCTAGCCCTACCTCAAAACTGTGCAGTACTGACATGAAAACATCATGATGACCAGAGCTTCCCAGAAAATGCACCGGGAAATGCAGGAAGAATAGGCTGCCACCCATTTTTGCCGATGTTATGGGCACAGAAGGACGCTGCCTAAAACCACCATTGGACTACCCGCACAGTAGTCTGAAACCATTGTTTTGACCCATGTGGAATCATTAGACGGGGTAAATATGGGGATTAAGCTGTCGCTGCCCATCATTTTGCCCCAGAACAAAAATAAATAATTGGAGTGGGTAAAGATGGGGATGCGCTGTCGCCGCCCATCATTTCATCCCAGAATCCAGGAGAGCTGCGCAGTTGTGCGCACACCAAAATGGTTACCTAACTTGCCACCCACCAGTGTAAAGAAAGGTCTTTGTTGACAAAATCCACTTTTACTGATGTCAAAAAGTTGCTGAAATCGTGACTTATTGGACGACTTTAAAGATTCAACCCTTTTTGTGGGGTTCCACATAACCATCTTACTGTAAGGAGCCCCATCAAAACAATGTTAAGCAAGGATTTACTACCATGTAAGAACCATTCCTGTTTAGAATGCATTAATCCAAGAAAATCCCAAAGTTGCATGCAGTGCCAACAAAATCCTCTAGGCGGCACTAGCGGTCTAAACTCTGACTGGAGAACTGAGTGCAGTTGCTGTACAAAGGGATTTGACTTAGCTGACTTCAAAGGCTGCATTTTAATTAAAAATTAGCCACATGCTGTTCCCAGAGGCCTGAAGCCTGGGAAACCCTATCACCTCAAGAGCTTCACACCAGGAGTTAGAATCTCACATGACCTCTTGATTGATAGAAGGCAGACTGGCTGGGAGCTTCCCAGAGACCACACAAAGGACCCTTTCCTCTGAAAGGAAGATGTTAATTTTGTCTGTTTAATGTCAACAAAGCCCTGCCTGCCCAGAGGACTGACCCACCCAAGTCTTGGAGGCGGACCTCAACACTCTGAGGATTGAATTGGAAGTAAAATATATATTTTACAAAAACACTGATAACTCTTTGTAATCAAATGACAGAAATGTATAAATTTGAGAGCTTTAATTTAAAAAATGTACCTTTAATTCAAGACTAAACTCGAATTTGTGTGATGTTCTGGGGCAAAACCCCATTGTTTATTAATATTACAAACTCCCTGTTTCAGCTAGACAAACGAAAATGCATTGGTATGTGGGTAGATATGTGAGGAACAGTTGTATAAAATTTAATGAAGATCCAATGTTGTTTAGCACATTAAAAAGTGCTAGAAGTGGCCGTTTTTGAATGCAAGCTCCTAGGAAAAGCACATTTGGACAGAGACATGGCTAAATTCAGCCACACCATGTATATGTAATTTTAAACAAATGTGTACCTGTGCAAATATGTTTTTAGGTCAGATATAGATTGTGTGTAAAGTTGACAGGGGTGGGTTCTCTGTATCATAAACAGACCTCATCATGATGACACTTCATTTCATTCCCCCAATCAAGTAAGAAATGGAAGTTTGACCAATTAGAAGCTGAGAGAGAGGTAGGGTCAGTGATGCTAGAACACACCCACATTCTAAACACATAAAAGCAGACAGTCAGGACACATAGGGACCTTCAAAATCCATCTGCCGCTGGAAGCCCTGCCGGAAAAATCCATACTTACCTCCATCAAGCTCCAGAAAGCCAAACTAGAGACTTCAATCTATCCAGAGCAGAGAGACCCAAAGAACCGGTGCCTAGCAGAGACCAGACCCCTGTGAGCAGTTCCAGAGGCCAGGCGCTGTGAGCAGAACCCGGAAAGACCTGACCAGACTGAAGTCCGTGACCAAGTCGCTTTCCTGTTCAAAATCTCTTGTGAGTACTTAGCAAAACTCAGAACACATCTCTTAGTTTAAAATCATATAATTCAATCTATTTAACCTAAGTAGAACTGCCTCCTAACTGTCACCTGTCATTCTAGCTGCAAAAAGCTGCACTTGTCTTTTTGAAACTTTAAAATTTCGAATCTGAAAAACGACCTTTATTCAATCGTTCATATCTCCGCAACCGTTTGTGCTAGAGACTTGCAATAACTTTTATTTAAAAGCTTAGAATCGTAGCTTTGAATCGCACCAAGAACCGCATTCCTACCCCTTATAGTTTTACCGCAATCGCGGAACACGCATCCGCGAATTTTACCGCGATTTGAAATTTCTTCACATGTAAAAACTGCTGCTGTTTGCTTCCATTTGCTAGAAATTCGTTTGACCTGCTAACTATCCCTGCCTCATTGCTAGTGTGAGCCTGGACTAATATTAACTAGATACCACTCACCCTGAACCTCTGAAAGGGAATTAACAGCATTTCCAGCATATTTCTCATCCATTGCTAACACATATAAAAGCATTTGGGCCTGTGTTTTCAAAACTCCTATCTGTTTTCTGTTGTCTAAGCTTGCTGGATTGAACTGATTACATTGATTGCATTTCTGAGAACTGTGTGCTTTCCTCCCATTCCCTTGCATTGCATAAAGAGGGGGGGAGTGAATAGCCAGAGAAAAGTGATTACATTGTTTGGTTGAAATCATATTGAGTATTTTCTGTACTGCATTCATTGAATATTGCATCCACCTGAGCTTACATAAAGCATCCTCTACCACATTATACTTTTGTTCCTATTTACCAGTGTGTTACCTTATCCATTCATGTCAACTCATTATTGATTATAAGAAGTGTGCTAGTGCCAGATTCTCCATTGTTAATCTTTATCATATCAGATTAAGGGTGATATTCAATTATTAATTTATTATAAAGCGTGATATAATATATATTGTAAATTATCAAATAAACCTTTTAAACTTGCAAAACAGAACTACTTCTTGGCTCAGTGGGGTCAGGGGGATTCCAAGAGAGGGGTGTTATATAGGGGTAGTCATCCAGAACGCATGAACTGGACCTAAAGATATATCAATAAGGGTTTTCATTCAGTATTCTAGACTAGGCGTTAACTTGGCTGTAGTGCTGAATTGAATCCTCTTACAAAGTGGGGGCTCGTATCCGGGATTCTGGGTTAGAATACCACTTGTGCAGCTTAATACAGTGTGCTAACTGACGGGATACATACATCCGGTCGGATCACCACGCTGCAGTACGCTGTGAAGCATTCCTCAAAAGGGACACTCCAAGAAAAGTTCTGTTCTGCAAAACTAAAATACTAACTTCTGTAAGTCAGGACAGAGACCAATCTCTAGAATGACGACCTTGGTAGATATGAAAATAGCCAGAGAGCACTTCTTACACAAACTATTCGTGAGAGGTGAATGGACTCACCAGGACCAAACAGTCTGGTTGCAGGCCATCATGCAACAGGTCACGGAAACAGGGTCAGACTTATGGAGAGATCAGGGTCCATTACATGTGGCCCTGAGTGAACTATATATGGCTCCTAAAGCCAAAGAGGAACACAATAAGATTGCCAGGATAGCAGCATACCTGTACCTATATATGGGAGACATGCAGGATAGATGTGCTGAAAGCCAAAATCTGGCAAATAGGCAACAGATGGTGTTAGAGAAGGTCCAATCTGACCTGGCCTCTTCTGAGCAGATGCTGCAGAGGAGCCAGGAGTCAGAAAATGACAGCAGACTGTACATCACTAAAATAAAGGAGGATATGGATGTGCTGCAAAAGGAAAAGTCAGAACAGGATACCAGATTTCTGGCCTTGCAGAAGGAACACCAAGAAGGTTTGGACTCCCTACTGCAAAGCCAGAAAAAGCTGGAGCAACAACTGGACTTCAACAGGGTATGTGCTGAGCAGGTAGTCACCCTGCAAGGCCACCTAGATAGAGTGAAGGCAGAGAGCAACAAACTAATTCTGAAAGACCTGGATACCCAGGCGGAGTTTGATCAGGAGCGCCAGAATGCTGGTGCCTTCCAAAGGCAAAGGGACGACCTGGCGGCACAAATGCAGGCTCTTAGTCAGGAAAGAGACGCCTTAGGCCAGGAAGTCTGCCATTTAAAAAGAAAAATGGAAGAAAATCACCTGGCCCACCAGGGACTGGGTGACCTCCAAAAAGAAAACCAGAACTTGGTAGAGCACACCAGAAGGGTGGAGGATGCTCTAGCAAGAAAGGAGCAGGCCAATAGGGACATTGCCCAGGAGGTAACCCTCCTGCAGCAAAGACTGGCCCAGTTCTCCAGGACCAACCAGGAAGCACAGAGGCAAAATGAGGCCCTCTGCCAGCACAATGATAGGCTCCAACAGCAGGTAGCGATGCAGGAGAAACTGATAGAGTCGAGTAAGGCCTTAACAGAGGAACTGAAAGCACAAATGCAGGCTCTTGCATTGCAACAGGGAGCAGGGGCGGATAGAGATGAGGTTCGCTGGGAAATGGAAACTCCGGAGCATAACCTCAGGAGCCCTAGTACCAGAGGCCCTCATACCTCTCAGTCCCTGGACTCTGCCACCCCCATGCCCCCTGGCGCACATGAGCACAGGGCCACAGGGGTGGCAGATTACTATCCAGCTAAGAGTATGGGGCTCATAGGCCAGTACCACTCAGGAATGGAGGGGTGGGCATCCGGGCATGGGCACCCAAGTACAGTACAGTTCAATGGGGAACCCCAGGAGAGTAGGCCCATTAAGGGCATCCTGAAAACCTCTGCCCAGTTAGGTCAGTGGAGGGGGTACCCATCAAATCCTGGCAGCAAGGAGGAATCTGAAGACTCCTCTGAACTGCGCAGGACACAGGAGACCAGGTCCCCACATTCTGCCAGCCATTCCCAGGCTCGCAGAATCCGGGAAAACCTGGAAGAACAGACGGGAACCTCTGGGAGCAGTGCCTCTGAGTCCGACGAAGAATGGACAAGGGTTACCCGAACCAAAAAGGCCAATAAGGCAAAAAGGGCCTTGCGTAAGGACCCCTTAAAGCAGATTAAGGCGATCAGGAGCGTCATCACGCCTTACCATAAGAACGCTAAGTATTCTGTTTGGGAGCACTTAGAGTTGTTTGAACAAATGATGGAGACTTTCCATTTGAAGGACAGCCAAAGCTGCATTCAATATGTAAAATGGACATTCTCCCCAGAATACTCCGGTTTCTTTGCGGGGCTGGAGGACCAGAATCATTTAAGATGGTCCACCTATAAGGCGGCCATCCTGAAACATTTTTCTGTTCACAGAAATCCTCAAGAGGCTCGCAAGGCAGCCTACAATTTGCAATGTGGGGAGGATCAGGCCCCACAAGAATTTGTGCAGGAGTTAAAGCGGGCTTTTGCACAGACCACAAGAAGGGTGCGCACGGATAGCCGTGAATTCATCAACACGTTTTTCCATGCCTTGCCCAAATATATCATGACCCAGCTCGTGAGGGATTTTCACGAGAAAAGATCTTTAGACTGGGTCATTGAACAGGCTACCCGCATCTATGAGGTGCAGAAGCCCATAGAAAATAAAAGCAACGCCCAGAAAAACCCCAAAGCCAACAGCACCCCTGCTGCTGCCAAGGTGGCAGAGGTAAAGGTCACCCCCGTTTTGGATTTGGAGATGGGGGGGCCTAAAAACCTACCTGCACCTAATAATGCTAGGCCCAGGAGGTCCTCGGGTCAGTCACAGACAGGGAGCCAAGGAGGCAGCCCCACAAATGGGGTCCCTCGCTCTCCTGATTATGTAAGTCCCCGTTACAAGGGAAATCGACCCATCCTGGGTTATGTGTGGACTCCTCCAGCCCAAGGGGGGGGATCCAGACAAGCACCTAACCCAGGGAACTTCCCTCCAAACTTCCCACAGGAGGGCAGAAATTTACCAAACCCTGGGCAGAACTTTTTCCCCAGATATCCACCCGACTTTCAGCCCCAAAACCATCCATCCTTCTTTCCCCAGTTCCCTGAGCCCAGACCACTGAATCCGGGAGAGGGGAGGCCAAGGGTGGAGGGGTACCCAAACCTTCCCAACCCGGGGTATTACCAGAGGAGGGACAGCTACCCTTCCCGGGATCAGCCCAGGGGAGAAAACAGGGCCCCGTATCAGCCTGAGCGGGTTTCCCAGTTAGAGCGCCAGGTTCAAAACATGGCGCGGGATCTGGGTCACATACTGAGGGCTCAGCAGAACCCTCAGATGGGCGTGCCGGCACAGAACGCACCCAACTCTGGACCCGGTGCTCCAGAACAATGACGGGGGCAGCACCCCGATAACTCACCGGTTCCCAGGGAGGAGGCACAAGGGGAAGGGGGGTGTAAAGCCTTGGAGGAAGCTTCCTTCCTCACTTGTAAACAGCCCCTGGAAACCCAGGAACCGGAAACAAAATCTCTTGCCCCTGAAAGTCTGCCTCCTAAGGAGCAGAGGGGGGGTAGGAGAAACAAAAGACCCAAACAGACTCAGTTTGAGGAGGAGGTACAGATCTTCCAATTTGAGGGAGAGGGATCCTCAGAGGATCCTGGGAAAAGGATCTTCTCCTTCAGAGAGGGGGGAACTCCTCCCAAAGAAAAATGGGTCCCTAGGGATGCCAATCCAGACTGGGGAGATGTGGAGACTGAGCTACCGCCGCCCACCATCTCATCCCAGAACCAACAGCCAGAAAATCCCCTGGTTCAAACCCATCCTGGGGACTGCCTCCAAAAAGGGGGGGGCGGCCCAGAACCGGAACCAGGGGAACCCACAATGGCTCTGATCTCCAGTTGCAAAATTTTTCTTTCAGATTCCCAAGGCTCTCCACAAGATTCTGCCCAAATCCCTTCGCTAGCGATGTCCAAAACCAGAAAATTAGCCCACCAGTTGTCCAAAAATGTACATTATCTGTGCCCCCTTGCGGAGAAGGAGGGAAGATATTATGCCCCGGTACAAGTACAGGGGCAGGGTACAATCTCAGCGCTGGTGGACACTGGATCTCAAGCTACCCTTCTGTCCAGAAGGGCCTTTGATGAACTGAATGCAGGAAGGGGAGAGAATTACCAAATTCCTCTTACCTCTCTTCCGGGACAGCTGCAGAACTTTGACGGGAAGGAAATTCCCGTCGAGGGGACGGCAGACTTGGACATTAAGATAGGGCGACACAAGTTGAAACACCCGGTCATAGTTGTGACCCCAGAGGGTACCCCTTGTTTACTAGGGAATGACCTCCTGAGAAGGTTGTCACCCCTAATAGATTGCGTAAACAAGGTCCTCTGGACCCAGACTAGCCGACCAATAAAATTAAAACAGAGTGTCAACCATGTTAGTTTAAACGGCACATGCCACATGGTTGAACAAAAATCTGACCAAGTAGAATTTCACTTCCAGAACAACCAAATTCCAGACGTGACAGTAATAGCAGTAGGACAACAGACTGGTGATGGGGGGTCCTCTCTATTTCTGAAAATCAACCTTCCTTCCAGTCTAAAGTGGTATTCCACGCTGGAAGGAAACACTCTGAAATTCTATACTAATCCACAATCAGAAACTCCCACTCCTATAGTCCAGAAAGATGTGAAATCAGCTCAAAGCCTGGCTGATATTCAGCAAATTGGAGAGCAGTTGTTCATCCCTGTTCAGTTAAATGATGGGAAGGACTCTGTTCTCGCTCGAGTGTGTGTGAACAACGGTAAGAGCTTCATCAGCGAAGCCATGTTTCGCCAACTCCCAAAAGATCCAGCCATTCCCACCTTCAAACTGATAGACAAATGGGAAATGGACCTGGAAGCACCTAATTCCAAACATCTCCTGCCAAGCAGGTGTATGCTCAAAATCTCCATTGGCAACAAGAGCATAGTCCACAATTGTTGGGTCGTGCGAGACGTCCCTGCCGCCTTTTACTTAGGCAGTGACATTCTCAATCGCTTTGCCATTAGTTTGGACCTAATAAACCTCAAAGCTTGGTCCCGATTAGCGGATAATCCCATGGGCTTTGATGATCCAGAAAAAGCATTTAGGTCAGCTCAATTGCTACCTTATGCAGTTGAAATTCAGGTTAAAGAGGAAGTCACCATCCCAGAAAGGACCCGACAATTCTCCCTGGAAGTGAAAGTTAAAAGGGGACAAGAGTTGAAAAACCCTGATGCTTACATACATCTAAATGCTTCTCTCCAACAGCAAGGGTTGGGGGTAAACCCAACACCATTAGTCCACATAGAACATGACACCATTCCAATAGAGCTGGATAACAGCGACTTAAAGAGTATTACTCTAGCCGCAGGCACCATTATTGGAATGGCGGTTGATGACCGACATTTCTCCATTGATCTTGTAAATGAACTGTTAGGACCAATCCCCAAGGACTGTTTTGACAGTGACAGTGAGGACAATACAACACCAGACAGGATTTTTACCCGGCATGGGGGGAACTTCCTGGTGTACACTTCCTGCCCTTATGGTAAGGAAGATGTGACTTGTGAATTCAGGAGGGATGAGGTGATTTTCCAGGTGCATGAAGGCTGCCTTGCCCACCTGAAGCCTCCGGTCCAAATCAGCACTCTGACCAGGGACTTCTCCACCCAGCTGGAGGAGGCTGCTGAAATAGCCAAACCAGAAGTCTTTCCAGGCTTCAGGCAGATGGTGGAAGAGAGAGTCAACCTAGCTGATGCCTGTGTGACTCTGGAACAAAAGCAAAAGTTGAAACAAGTTTTCTTGGATTTCCAAGATCTCTTTGCGGTAGACTCATATGACTGTGGTCGCACTGACATCCACACAACAACAATCCCCACGGACCCTGGCATGACTCCTGTGTTTGTGAAGCAATATCGCTTGCCTCTCGCATCAATGGAGTCCCTCACTGAAATAATCAAGAACCTTGAGTCCCGGGGAATAATCCGTCCAGTCCACAGCACCTTCAATAATCCGGTGCTGGGGATATTAAAGCCAAACGGCCAGTGGAGACTCTGCGCCGACCTCAGGGAGCTCAACAAACGGGTCCATACTTCCCGATGGCCTCTGCCCTACATTGACCAAGGGCTGGCCCAGATTCAGGGGTCACAGGTATTCACTGCAATAGACCTGACCAATGGATACTGGACCGTGCCTGTCAGTAGGGAGGACCAATACAAGCTGGCTTTTACCTTTGGGGGCCAGCAGTACACATGGACCCGGACTCCCTTCGGATACCTCAACTCCGGCAATGAATTCAACATTTTTCTACACAAGGCCATGCCCGACTTGGGTGCAAGGGGTAACCTGGCTTATGTAGATGATGTCCTCATCAAAAGCTCAACTGTTGAGGAACACATAGCGGAGATCCGTTATGTTCTGACACAGTTGAGGGCCGCCGGAGCAAAACTTTCCTTTCAGAAAGCACAGTGGTGTAAAACCCGTGTTAACTTCTTGGGGCATGAGATTACTCCTCAGGGTCTCTGTCCCCAGGAAAAGAAAGTGGAAGCACTTCAGAAACTGAAAGACCCCACAACTCTGCGGGAACTAAGGAGCCTCCTTGGACTGACTAATTACAGCAGAAAGTTCATTGAGGGCTACGCAGAGATCACCAGACCCCTGATTCATCTCCTGAAGGGGGGGGTCAAGTGGGAATGGGGTCCAGAACAAGCCGAGGCAGTAAAACAACTCAAGAGAAGCCTCTCACAAGCGCCTTGCCTAGCTTACCCTGTCAGAAACAAGGAGTTCTTCCTGGAGACAGGGTTCTCTAATACGTGCTTGACGGCAGTATTATACCAAAAGCATGACAAGGTCAATAAAGTAATCTCCTATGCGAGCAAAACTTTATCCTCTGTGGAGGAAAAATTCAACGATTGTGAGAAGGCACTCCTGGCAACGGTGTGGGCATTGAAGAATTACCGCCCGTTTATCCAGGGGGAACACATCATAGTGGAGACTCCACACCAGCCTCTGCAATATCTCCAAAGTGACAGAATCCGGGCCGGAAATGTGAGTAATTCCCGAATTACTTCCTGGATTCTGTCAATGCAAGGCTTTCCTGTGGAGGTCAGATATGGCCAAAACAAGAAGAGTCCCCTCGCGCAAGGTCTGGCTGACTTGCATGATTGTGCCAGAGAAAACTGTCTCGAGGACGAAAGTCTAAAAATCAAGGACAACATGGAGGCATACCTTAATTCCCCCCACAAAGTCTTTGAAGAAGACAAGTGTGAGGGAATGCCCACTGTCTATGTGGATGGATGCTCTTACCATGTTGACAACAACGGGGAGAAAGAATTGGTGGCCGGCGTAGGGAATGCATGGGTGAATGAGTCCCCAGAACCCTCCGCTGGATACAAAATTGGCCCCCGAAGTAGTCAGGTGGCAGAATTGATGGCTGTGCATCAGGCCATCCTCACTGCTGTCCAGCATCAACTCCACGAACTGGTCATAATCACAGATTCGGATTATGTACGGAACGGGTTCGTGGAGCACCTGGTTAATTGGAAAACCAGAGGCATGTTATGTGCTAACAACAAACCCTTGAAACATGGGAAGTTGATCCAAAACATTGATGATCTGGTCACCTCGAATGAGATGACCATCTATTGGAAAAAGATCAAGGGTCATTCCAAAGTAGAGGGACCAGACAAAACTGGAAATGACTTAGCTGATCAGCTGGCCAAAACCGGGGCCATCCAAGGGGATCTAATTGAGATTGAGTCCCTGTTGGGGGAAATCCAGGTCACTGCTATCACTAGGTCCCAGACAAATGCTCACAACGACCTTTCAATTGCACAATGGAGCAAGGAGACCCCTGATGCTGATTTGATTACCGCTCAGAAGGGGGATCCAATTATTGGTAAATTTTACCAGCACCTTGAGGACCCTGAGAACTTTCCCCTGACGGATACCGATTACACTGGGAAAGAGGACCTAAGAGTGCTGATGAAATGTCCCAAAATGTTCCGGATCCAAGACGGTTTGTTGGTAAGGAAATCCAAAGCTGGCCACGATCAGTGGGTGGTTCCTACCTCATTCCGAAGCCTGATGTTAAGTCACGCCCATGATGCGGCCACTGCCGGTCATAGGGGGTTTCACACAACATTGGAAATCTTAAGAGAGGTTGCATACTGGCCACACATGGGGCAGGACCTCGACCAGTACCTGAAGGGTTGCCTTGTGTGTGCACAATTTCAGCCATCATCCCTCACACACCGTGCGCCTCTCCAAAAGAGGGGGATGACACTGCCATGGTCAGATTTACAAATCGACTTTGTAGGCCCTGTGATTCGCTCGGCTAGGGGGAATAAGTACATGTTGACTGTGACATGCTTGTTTACCAAGTGGGTGGAATGTCTCCCAGCCCCAAACTGCAAGGCAGAAACTGCAGCTGCCTTGATGATTAACCACATCTTTTCCCGTTTTGGTCTACCTCAAAGGATTGAGTCAGACAGAGGTAGCCACTTCACCAGTGAAGTAATGACAAAGATGTGGGAGATACTGGGAGTCAAGAGAAAGCTGCATATTGCTTATAGACCAGCTTCTTCTGGGGCAGTAGAGAGATATAACCGGACAATTGTGAGCATATTAAAGAAGTTTGTGGCAGATTCTGGGCCAAGTTGGGATATCCGATTACCTCTGGTCCTAATGGCCATCAGATCTACCCCTTCATCTGCAACCAAAATGTCACCATTTGAGTTGATGACTGGGCGCAAGATGGTGCTTCCGCAGCATTTGCTCTACAGGACCCAAGAGCAGACACTGATAAATGCCTCCACTACTCATGAGTATGTAGAGAATTTAAGGAAACACCTCCAACATGCTTTTGCTTATGCTCAGCGGAATCTAGAAAGATCGACTGATAGCATGAAGACCCATTATGACCTGAAAACTTCCAGGAAGGAATATCAGGTGGGAGACCGGGTCTATCTATACAACTTCCAAAGGAACCAGGCCAAGCAGCGCAAATTTTTGCATACATGGAAGGGACCCTTTGAGATCGTCGATAAGATCTCCCCTGTGGCCTACAAGATCCGCATCCCCAAAGGTGGTTCGGCAGAGGGGGAAGACAAGTGGGTCCACATAAACCAGTTGAAGTGTTGCCATCCCAGGCACACTCTGCAACAACTGGAGGAATCCTCTGGAATCCTAGCGGGTACTGTATCAGACTAATTCAGTTCCAATCATAAAACATACCACATCTAGTCTCTAAAATATTGTGATTTGCATGAAACTGTCTCTTAGTTATACTGTTTTCTTTATCAAAATAAGAATGTAATGTTTTGTCATGATGAAATGCATATGCTGTCCCACCATCTCAACAGTGGTGGAAAAACGTCTATGAGTAGGTATTGCCGCTCTTCCTTTGTCGTCCTAGGAGAAAGAAAACCTTGAGACGGGCCAAGGAGGACGATCCGGAGACCGGGAGCTGAGACGCAACGGGCTCGGGGTACCGCCCAATATTCCCATCAGGACCGGCGAGGAGAACCGATCGATCAGTACCGGATGGAGGAAAAGATGCTGAACTATGCCATCTATTGGAAGAAGATGTGGAAACATCCCAGATCTTGCGAGTCCCATTCGTGAAATAGGATGGCCATCGCAAGAGGGGGGCTTGTGGGATGTATTTACCCATGCATCCTAGCCCTACCTCAAAACTGTGCAGTACTGACATGAAAACATCATGATGACCAGAGCTTCCCAGAAAATGCACCGGGAAATGCAGGAAGAATAGGCTGCCACCCATTTTTGCCGATGTTATGGGCACAGAAGGACGCTGCCTAAAACCACCATTGGACTACCCGCACAGTAGTCTGAAACCATTGTTTTGACCCATGTGGAATCATTAGACGGGGTAAATATGGGGATTAAGCTGTCGCTGCCCATCATTTTGCCCCAGAACAAAAATAAATAATTGGAGTGGGTAAAGATGGGGATGCGCTGTCGCCGCCCATCATTTCATCCCAGAATCCAGGAGAGCTGCGCAGTTGTGCGCACACCAAAATGGTTACCTAACTTGCCACCCACCAGTGTAAAGAAAGGTCTTTGTTGACAAAATCCACTTTTACTGATGTCAAAAAGTTGCTGAAATCGTGACTTATTGGACGACTTTAAAGATTCAACCCTTTTTGTGGGGTTCCACATAACCATCTTACTGTAAGGAGCCCCATCAAAACAATGTTAAGCAAGGATTTACTACCATGTAAGAACCATTCCTGTTTAGAATGCATTAATCCAAGAAAATCCCAAAGTTGCATGCAGTGCCAACAAAATCCTCTAGGCGGCACTAGCGGTCTAAACTCTGACTGGAGAACTGAGTGCAGTTGCTGTACAAAGGGATTTGACTTAGCTGACTTCAAAGGCTGCATTTTAATTAAAAATTAGCCACATGCTGTTCCCAGAGGCCTGAAGCCTGGGAAACCCTATCACCTCAAGAGCTTCACACCAGGAGTTAGAATCTCACATGACCTCTTGATTGATAGAAGGCAGACTGGCTGGGAGCTTCCCAGAGACCACACAAAGGACCCTTTCCTCTGAAAGGAAGATGTTAATTTTGTCTGTTTAATGTCAACAAAGCCCTGCCTGCCCAGAGGACTGACCCACCCAAGTCTTGGAGGCGGACCTCAACACTCTGAGGATTGAATTGGAAGTAAAATATATATTTTACAAAAACACTGATAACTCTTTGTAATCAAATGACAGAAATGTATAAATTTGAGAGCTTTAATTTAAAAAATGTACCTTTAATTCAAGACTAAACTCGAATTTGTGTGATGTTCTGGGGCAAAACCCCATTGTTTATTAATATTACAAACTCCCTGTTTCAGCTAGACAAACGAAAATGCATTGGTATGTGGGTAGATATGTGAGGAACAGTTGTATAAAATTTAATGAAGATCCAATGTTGTTTAGCACATTAAAAAGTGCTAGAAGTGGCCGTTTTTGAATGCAAGCTCCTAGGAAAAGCACATTTGGACAGAGACATGGCTAAATTCAGCCACACCATGTATATGTAATTTTAAACAAATGTGTACCTGTGCAAATATGTTTTTAGGTCAGATATAGATTGTGTGTAAAGTTGACAGGGGTGGGTTCTCTGTATCATAAACAGACCTCATCATGATGACACTTCATTTCATTCCCCCAATCAAGTAAGAAATGGAAGTTTGACCAATTAGAAGCTGAGAGAGAGGTAGGGTCAGTGATGCTAGAACACACCCACATTCTAAACACATAAAAGCAGACAGTCAGGACACATAGGGACCTTCAAAATCCATCTGCCGCTGGAAGCCCTGCCGGAAAAATCCATACTTACCTCCATCAAGCTCCAGAAAGCCAAACTAGAGACTTCAATCTATCCAGAGCAGAGAGACCCAAAGAACCGGTGCCTAGCAGAGACCAGACCCCTGTGAGCAGTTCCAGAGGCCAGGCGCTGTGAGCAGAACCCGGAAAGACCTGACCAGACTGAAGTCCGTGACCAAGTCGCTTTCCTGTTCAAAATCTCTTGTGAGTACTTAGCAAAACTCAGAACACATCTCTTAGTTTAAAATCATATAATTCAATCTATTTAACCTAAGTAGAACTGCCTCCTAACTGTCACCTGTCATTCTAGCTGCAAAAAGCTGCACTTGTCTTTTTGAAACTTTAAAATTTCGAATCTGAAAAACGACCTTTATTCAATCGTTCATATCTCCGCAACCGTTTGTGCTAGAGACTTGCAATAACTTTTATTTAAAAGCTTAGAATCGTAGCTTTGAATCGCACCAAGAACCGCATTCCTACCCCTTATAGTTTTACCGCAATCGCGGAACACGCATCCGCGAATTTTACCGCGATTTGAAATTTCTTCACATGTAAAAACTGCTGCTGTTTGCTTCCATTTGCTAGAAATTCGTTTGACCTGCTAACTATCCCTGCCTCATTGCTAGTGTGAGCCTGGACTAATATTAACTAGATACCACTCACCCTGAACCTCTGAAAGGGAATTAACAGCATTTCCAGCATATTTCTCATCCATTGCTAACACATATAAAAGCATTTGGGCCTGTGTTTTCAAAACTCCTATCTGTTTTCTGTTGTCTAAGCTTGCTGGATTGAACTGATTACATTGATTGCATTTCTGAGAACTGTGTGCTTTCCTCCCATTCCCTTGCATTGCATAAAGAGGGGGGGAGTGAATAGCCAGAGAAAAGTGATTACATTGTTTGGTTGAAATCATATTGAGTATTTTCTGTACTGCATTCATTGAATATTGCATCCACCTGAGCTTACATAAAGCATCCTCTACCACATTATACTTTTGTTCCTATTTACCAGTGTGTTACCTTATCCATTCATGTCAACTCATTATTGATTATAAGAAGTGTGCTAGTGCCAGATTCTCCATTGTTAATCTTTATCATATCAGATTAAGGGTGATATTCAATTATTAATTTATTATAAAGCGTGATATAATATATATTGTAAATTATCAAATAAACCTTTTAAACTTGCAAAACAGAACTACTTCTTGGCTCAGTGGGGTCAGGGGGATTCCAAGAGAGGGGTGTTATATAGGGGTAGTCATCCAGAACGCATGAACTGGACCTAAAGATATATCAATAAGGGTTTTCATTCAGTATTCTAGACTAGGCGTTAACTTGGCTGTAGTGCTGAATTGAATCCTCTTACACCCCCAACTATTTCCTGGCCATTAGAAGCTCCACTGCTGGGTACAAAGTTAAGCGCATTCTCAAGAATCACCCTCGAACTACCGGACACGGGAACATCTTTAACTATTTGGGCACCTCCTTCAGGGACCTGCATTCCAGAACATAGTCTTTCATAAGGCTGAATTTGGTCCTTTTAGTCTGTGTCAATATCCAGTCCTGTTGAAACAGTTTCTTCTTTATCAATGCAGGGTTGGAAACTAAAGTTTCCACATTAGAGTCCAGCTCTGTTGGAGAATTAGTGCACTTGACTTTCCATGCACTGAGATGATCCGAACTAGTTGACACTTCCTTATCCCCCAGAATTTCTAACTGAGGAATCGAATGAGCCAACAGTGATTTTCAGAAAGGAGAAAAAGATTTCCACAGAGAGATAGCATAGAGAGATGTAAGACCAAGTTCAAACTGGATGCAGGCCTTCGGTAGGCTTCTTGGCAGCCCTAAAATGTGCTTCCAAAATATACCTTAAAGGATTTCTCAAAGTTGCCATGAGAGATTTAAGCAAGTTTCAGCCCGATAAGATAGAATTGGGGTTACCTTTTGAGTGTAAAATGTAATCAAAGTGGTCATAGAAAACTTGCCAAATCTCTGATGCAAAAATCTCTGGGTCGTGAGATGCTTTACTTTGGATCGCAAAAAGTTGGCCCATTGGGTTTCAGCCACACTCGAGTTAACGCAGACTCCCAAATAAGTAAGCAAGTCTATGCATTCCAATAGATAATGATTTACATACCTTTGGAATTTTGGGGCTTTCTTCCAGCTGTTTCCCCCATTAAATACCAAGATCTTTGATTGTTTTGCATTGTCTCACAAGTCATTTATAAATTCATGTAAGACTGGATAGAGTCTATGCGCCTTTGGAGCCCTATCAGTGTATTGTCAATCACTAGCAAGTCATCTGCATAAACCATCCAAGGGATAGGAATCCCATTAAGTTTAGGAGGGAAGCCCTGTATCGCCTGCTGAGACTTTCCCATGTCAGAGATATAAAGATTAAAGAGAATAGGGGCCAAGGCACAGCCCTGCTTTAAGCCCCTATTAATCTTAATTACACACCCGACTAATCAATGGCAGATTTTCTATGGCCTTCAGGTCCGCTCTGTATCTCTTACGTTCGGTCACAATCTGTTATTAAACTTTTGCTTTTGAATGAAGGCTGGTCTAGCTCCAGGCCCGACACCTGTTCGTACTTGGCCAGTAATGGCACATCATTTGGGGCCCCGTTGTTTCCATCCAATCTTAATTGCAACAATGAGGAAACTTCTAGAACATCCTGTCTACAGAGGCGAATTCGATTTCGCCCTTGTGTAATCTCAATCAACAAAGCTTGGTTGACACAACCAGATCTAACCGAGCAATCCCAGGTAGTTTTAGACAGGGAATGATCACTGCTCCCCATTGCCATTACTACCATAGATTCCATCTCTTGATAAATGTTGCGAGAGACAATGCAATCATCTAATACAGCCCTTGCTGGACCACTGTCCCAGGTAAGCCCAGCGGGCATATCCCCTTTAATATTACTGTTTAACATGAGTAAATCCGTAGTATGCATCTCTTGAAGCCAAACATTTGATCTTAATTTGCTAGAGGGGTTTGGCCTGCCCCCAAGACAGATTGAACCCTCCAGCAGGACACATTTGATGTTTAAGTCCCCCACCAACATAAAAGACAGGTTTTCCCACTCCACTATTGCTTTGTCAATCACCTGCATCACCTTCCCAATGAATGCATCACATCTTACTTTTCGGGATTCCAGTAAAGGATAAAGAAAACCCTCATTAAAGCTCCCTTCCGGCCGGCCGGCAACCCTTTTACTATAAGTACTTGGGCCCAGGGATTGGGAGACCTATGACTAAAAATGTCCACATTCATGTTTTTTTAATAAGAATAAGCAGTCCTGAAGAGGGTCTCCCCTTAGCACCTTTTATAGCTGGATTAAAAAAGGAGAAATAACTTTCACACAAAGAACTCTCACACAGCCAAGTTTCTTGGAACAATAGGATGTCAAATTGAGGCCAGTTCATAGCAGCATCATTCATAAGGTGGACAAAACCCCTAGTGTTCCAAGATCCAATAAGAAAGTGACTCTTTACATGGCTCCTTATGCGCTAATAGTCCTTAGACGAAGCCAAGGAAGTGGGAATCCAGGACAATCTTCGTCCACAGATGGAGACTCCAGGTAAGAGTTATTATATTCGATAGATCTTGGTTCCTTAGCCTTCCTAAAAAAGGTAATTTTCAATGGTTTATCAGATTGATTCACAACAATCACTGATCTGTTGCCGGTTGGAGTAGGAATTCTATCCTCGGCCCTCTCAGGTTTACAAGACATTGACTGCACATAACAGTTATCGTTTAACCTCCTGGAACAGGCCTGTGACTTGCATGTAATGTCAAGTCCGGGGATCTCTTGAGTGTGAACTTGAGTGAGATCGAAGTTTAAAGACCAGAACGAGGGGGCGGCTGCCCAGATCCTTTTTCGAATCGATTCGGATCTCATGTGTAATCTCACTCGATCTGGTCTTGCCTCATCGGTGAACTCCACGACACATATCCAGGGACGATATAGACTGTAGAGCTGCTATGTGATGCAGAAAAATCATAACATTTGCTCTATTTAATATGAGGCCATCATTTACTGAGGTTAAGCTCTCTAAGGAAAGCACAAGGGCCTCATATTTTGGCCATGCCTTTATCAGGGCCTCTTTATCCAAACAAGAGTTGTTAATGTTAGATGTAATCAAAACCGGGGCTTGTTGACATCAGGTGTAAAGAGGATGGAAGGCTTATCCAGAATCTGGTTCTGTTCCATCAAAAGGCAGCACTCCGCCAAAGTCTTGAAACTCCCACTGTCTAAATTAGCCAAATGGGACTGTTTTGTTTTTAATATAGACCGCAAGACTGGGAAGGGAGGGTCATTCAGATCATCTTGCCGTAGAACTGCAGCCTGTTGCTGTTTCCGATTGATGGTCTCTTTGGATGATTTAATTGAATATGTGGAGAGTTCCATGATAGAGGGCAAATCACTATCGACAAAGGTCGTTCTACCGGAGGGCTCCTCTTCTCTTCTGGAGATAACCAAGCCCCCACTTAGTTCTTTATGTACAAGCGTGGCCTCATTACCCTCTTTTGGTGGCTCCCTATGTGTGCTTAGTTGCTTTGTACCAGTGGGCTGCAGGGATTTCAGATTGCATATAAGCACTCTAGAGGAGTTAGATTTGGTTATCTTTCGTTGGGGGTGATTCTTAGGTTTATTCAGCTTCATAATGTACCTGATTTCTTGGGTTTCCTTTTTTTTCCAAAGATACAGTAATTTGATTCTGGAATGCCAGAGTTACTGGGTAGCAGTAAGGAAGTCGTAGCTGTCAAATCACCCGTCCGATCTTGAGGTTTCACAGTGTTGACACTAGCGCTCCCAGTAGCATCCTGCACCACAGCAGTGGGGTCAGTGATAACTATAAAATCCCTCTGGTTCAATCCCTGCTCCACAGGTTTATCAGAAGGAGCAACCTCTAGTGCTACGGGTTGTTGGTTGTGTGAGGCTGTGTTTACAGGTAGATGACTAGTAGTCCTCTGATCATTGCCATTAACAGATGGATTTTTCAGCATGAGTCCAACCTGATCACTGTCACACTTCACACATCGCCTCTCCCGAGTGTCCACACTTCGTCTGACCCATTTTTGGGAATCCAAAATTCCTTCCATCATTGCCGTCTTGTCAGACTGTTCGACTCTGGCCATATCGCTTTGTCTGGTTTGACACTTGTTGGATGGTTCGGCTTCATAGTCCAGCCTCGATTGAACTTTTGTCAAGAACGCTTCCAGGAAGATCAATTTGGAATGGACCATCGCAATCAAAGTTGCTTGGTCCTTAAAATCCTCCTTTATGGCTCTGTTCAACTTGATGAATGGGGGCAGGGATATAGATAAGGCCGACATGATAATTGCTGTATTTGCTGCATCGAAGAATTCCCCCCTGAAGCCTTTTTAGAGTGGATATCGGGGGAGAAAGCTGAGTTGTTTAGAGTGGAATACCCAGAGTCCGTTGTAAAGTCTTGCAAGATAGCAGATACAGGAGGAGACTGCCTAATTTCAGAGGTTGCAGGTGTCTCAACCTCTATGGCTGAAGAGCTGGCCCAATGGACCCCCCCCCCTACTGCTTTCTCTAGCTGGGAGGCTTTGATGTCATTTGTTCCTGACTGAACCAGAAATTCCCCAGAATGAAAACAAGAAAGCCCTAATTGATTGGGTAGGCCCAAGGGAATAAGGAATGCAAGATCTTTTCAAATGTTCTGACATCAAAGCAGGATGGTTATCCATTTTCCAATTGGCCTTGTTATTAAGGGAAGCCTGAATAGGGGCAAAGTCCTGGGATAAATGCAAGACCAGCAAGGAACTAGACAGGGCCCTCGGGGTGACCAATACTCCATCCCTGACATTTTTAAAGTTT
The DNA here is from genome assembly GCF_040938575.1 of Ambystoma mexicanum. Taxonomy (NCBI): domain Eukaryota; kingdom Metazoa; phylum Chordata; class Amphibia; order Caudata; family Ambystomatidae; genus Ambystoma; species Ambystoma mexicanum. The sequence continues at coordinate 236,542,574 of NC_090933.1, forward strand.
TTTGTAGAAAAGTGTTGCTAGAGGAGGGAGTTGACTACAGAGCTGAAGGAGGGGCTTTGGGTGTAACCTCCGCCATTGGAGCCTCCCCTAAGCAAGAGGTTTCGACTGTAGCACCTCTGCCCAATTTGGCCCTCATTTAATCAATCAGCCCTTGCAATGTCCGTAAGAGAATTCTCTGGCCCAAATAAGTCACTCGCATCAAACCGTTCTGATGAAAAATGAGTCTGGGTTCCCAAAAACAGCAACACATTCCCTCCCACTGAGTGAGCATGGGTCTGATCCCCTCTCTCAGGAGTTAACATTTCCTTGTGGGTAACATCAAGGCTTAACATTGTGGGCTGGGATTTAGTACATGACCCCAACAAAGAGAACTCTCGTCAGGCAAGGGGGTGCGAGGGTGGACCTGCCACCATGATGGGAGAGTGAGCAGACAATTAATTGGTGGCTTTATCACAGTACGGTATTGTAAGCAGGGGGGCAGTCTCACATTTGGACCGCATCTGTAGCCACATTCGGCCATGCAAAGTTTCTCCCACCGGCCCCACCATTTCACCACAGCCTTTTGAAGAGTCAGAGCTTCCTGGGAATCTTAGCCGTCACCTGCCGCAAACTGCCATCAACTGCTTTACTCAGCTGACTCTGCTGCTGTCAATGATACACAAAATACAAGGGGAGAGAATTCGACACTCTCTCCCGAACCACCGAAGCCGAATGAAAGTCGACCCTCCACCTGTGGTTGGCATGGATGCCTGATAGTATTAAACAGGACACCACGTGGCAGCCAATGGGGGGAAGAGGAGTTAGGGAGAGGTTGTGGATAGGTAGGGGAGTATAGGAACACCGGAAAGAGGTTGAGGGAGCACCTAATTTGGATAGGATGAGGGGAAACAACTGAGAAAAAACCCTACCTATTTTCTCTACTTGTAGCACTCTTCACATGTAACAGTCATACCGGATCTTACATATACCTCCCTGTGTTTTGACAACTCTTAATACGTGCCGTGAGCACAGGGTACCTGCAATAGAATACTGTCTTAATATACATACACCTTGTTACATGCATATAAGGTTCATGGGAAGGAAGACTCACATACAAAGATTCACATAAATGGTAAGTAGATTACCCCTACATAATTGGGTGAACACTCACAATGATAGACAAACACATGGCCACCAGGCACGTATAAGCAATGAACATGAACATAACAAGCAACGTGAATTTGTAAACATAAATGTAGGCACCATATGCCCTTTGGGAATGCACAGACTTTCCCACATCCCCAGTCGCATACTTCAATACTCAAAAAGGGTTAAACTCCAAACCGCACATATTACTGAACACGTGAAATGACGTGCAGCGTATTCATCATGATCCACAGCTGAATATAAGTAACGAATCCTGACAAACTCTTTGTGCCCACTTATCCTAAATCCGGGAGACCCATAGGCCGTCCCGGACGCAGCAGTGATCCGCCCGTAACTGGCAGCAATGAAACAATCTGCCCGCCGCCGCCCAATGTTCCAACACCTTCCCTGTACTTATCTCATGTCCGGGAGGCCTGTGAGCTGTCCCGGACGCAACAGTTACTGCATTCACTTTTCCGTCCGCCGCCGCTGCCGATAGTCTGTGCTCCCTCATAGAGCGTACTGCAGCTGCCGCACACCGTAGTCCTGACACGCCCGTCTCCTGCTGCCGACACAAAATAAGACACACCTACCGTATGCCGTTGACCATTTTATGTTGTTGCTGATTATTCACAGCTGGTCCAACGGGCGCACGGCTAGCAACTACAACCTTCTCCAAGTGCTGCTGGGAGTTGTAGTTTATTCCCAGATTTCATGTTTTTATGTGTTTTTAAACACGCCTTTCTTGCTCCAGCCCTTTTTCCTAACATTATCTCCTCTCCCAAGGCCCTTCCTCAGGCCGGCCTTGGACAAATGTTGCAAATGAAATTGAGTGATCAACAGAGGAGCAGGCACAGCTCCTGCTGGCTCCCAAGAACAATCCTCTAGTCCATAGCCTTTCCATTGAATCAAATACCAAACCTTCTGGCCCCGTTTCTTGACATCCAAGATTCGTCTACTTCATATTCCATTTGTCCTTCTTTCATTATCGCTGGAGGCCGTTTAGTCATCATGCCGGGATCTGCAGGTTTAAGTAAAGATACATGGAACACTGGGTGTATAGCCAAATTCTTAGGCAAATGTAATTTCAGAGCAGTTTCAGAAATACACTGAATAATGGTATATGGCCCAATGAAATCTAGGCATGAATTTTTGTGATCCTATCATAGATAGATTTTGAGTTGATAACCACACTCTGTCCCCCACTTGATATTTAGGGCTGTCCTGTCTGTGCTTATCAGCTTGTGTTTTATATTGTCTTTTGGCCTACTCCAAATTGGCTCGTGCTCTTTGTCTGACTTCCAGAAGCAACTGTTTCCGCTCCTGCAACATTGGCATGCTGTCTACCTCTGGCAAATGTTCAGGTATCATATTCTGCTCGTGACCATACAGACACTCATTAGGGGCCATTCCCAGAGAACTGTGAAAGGTGTTATTGTATGTGAATTTTGCCAACCATAGGGCTTGCATCCAGGATTCTCTCTCATCTCCCAAATACCCTCGCAAATATTGCTCAAGTGTTTGGTTCACCCTTTCTGTCTGACCATCTGTTTCAGGATGATAGCTGGTGGATAGAGCACAGTTGATTCCTAAAAGTTGACAAAAAGCACGCCAGAACCTGGAAGTGAACTGAGAACCCCTGTCTGAGACAATGCTCTTTGGGAGGCCATGTAATCTGTCTACATGTTGCAAAAATAACTCAGCCAACTGGACGGCTCCCGGTATACCAACAAAAGGCACAAAATGAGTCTGTTTAGACAAGAAATCCACTACTAACAAAATGGCATCAAATTGATTGTCAGGAGGCAAATCTGCGATGAAATCCATGGAAATGTGAGTCCATGATTTCTCGGGAGTGGGTAATGGCTGTAACAACCCCCTTTTCTTAACATGATCTGCTTTATTTCGTTAACAATTTTCTTAAGTCATTATATCTTGTCTTAACGTGGGCCACCAAAAATATTTTTCCAACATCATCTTCATTTTTCTCTGACCTGCATGTCCCGCCAAGGGAGATTTATGGCACCAGAATAACGCCTTTTCTTGTAACATCTTGGTTGGTAAATACAATCTACCCTGATGGTATGGTAATCCATCCCGTACTGTTCTTGTTGGATGACTACTCTGCCACTTCTGCAATTGCCTAGATGGTAACGCTTTCTTCACCTGCTCAATGAACTGCTTGGTAATAGACCCAATGATCTTATTGGGCGCAATTATTGCTTTCTTTTCACTTATGGTATTGTCTAAGTTCTGTTGCCGAGATAAGGCGTCCGCCTTTCCATTCTTATTCCCTGGCCTGAATTTCACCACAAAATCAAATTCATTGAAATACTGAGACCAGCTTAGTTGCCTCAGACTTAAAGTTTGAGCCGTTTTAAAGTACTGCAAATTCTTGTGATCGGTTACCACCACCACCTGATGCCTTGCTCCCAGTAAGTAATGTCTCCACTCAAGAAATGCTGATCGGATAGCCAATAGTTCTTTATCAGTGATGGAATCATTTTGTTCACACCCCGACAGTTTCCTAGAATAGAATACTACCAGATGCCATACTCCTGTCTCATCCTTTTGAGACAGAATAGCTCCTATGGCCACATTACTGGCATCTGTCTCCACCTGAAAAGCCCTTTCAGTCTAAGGATGTCTTAATACTGCTGCAGTGGTAAAAGCTACCTTCAACTTTTGAAAGGCTTTCTCTGCCTCAGCACTCCAAGTAAACCTCACTGCTTCCTTAAGCAATTGTGTAATGGGTGTCACAATTTCTGAAAAATTGCCAATAAATCTTCTATAAAAGTTGGCAAACCCCAAAAATGACTGGATATCTTTTATGCATTGTGGTGATGGCCAATCCCTCACTTCCTGCACTTTCTTTGGATCCATCACAATACCTGTTGCAGTCAAAATAAAACCCAAAAACTCCACTTGAGTCTCATGGAAGGCACATTTCTCCAATGTAACACATAATTGATACTCTTGCAACCGTTGCAATACTGCTTTGACATGTTGCACATGCTGCTCTGAAGAATCTGAATAAATTAAAATATCGTCAATATAAACAATAACAAAAACATCAATGAAATCATGCAATACCTCTTGCATGAAAAACTGAAAAACCGCTGAAGCATTACATAAACCAAAAGGCATAACCAAGTACTCAAACAACCCAAACTTTGTCCTGAAAGCGGTCGTCCACTCAATGCCCTCTTTAACCCGTATCAGGTGATATGCTCCTCTTAAGTCCAACTTAGTATACATCTTGGCTGTCCTCACTTGATCCAATAGAACTGCAATCAATGGCAAGGGAAATCTGTTCTTAATTGTTACTTTATTTAAGGCACGATAATCTATGCATGTTCGTAAAGTTCCTTCCTTCTTAGGAACAAAAAACAATGGTGAGGAGACTGGGGACGTAGAGTGACGTATAAACCCTTTAGCCAACATCTCATCCAAATAGTCACGTAAATACTTGTTTTCCTTTTCTGTAAGAGCGTAAATCCTACTGCAAGGCAATTTTGCTCCTTCTTCTAATTCGATAACGCAATCATAAGATCTATGGGGAGGTAATTGTTCTGCTACCCTTTTGTCAAATACTTTAACAAACTCTTGATACTGTGGAGGAATCTCTCCATTCATAGCCCCCACCATCTGATTATCCAATCCCTTCTCCATCAACAATTTTACTGGTCCTGCTTCTGATAGTGTATGTCCCTGACAATGTTCCTCCTCAAACCACAATAGTTGTCTTCCAATCAATTCTAGGATTATGCAATACCAACCATGGCATGCCCAAAATCAATCCGAACTGTGGGCCTGCAATCAAGTCAAATGTGATTTCCTCCGTATGACCTGCAGCACAAATCATCTCCAAACCTTGAGTCTGTTTCTGTATGGGCCCTGATACTAATGGTGAACTATCCACAGATTGCACTCCTTCCATCTTCTGTTTGTCCACTACGGGCAATCCTAATTGTTTAGCAAAAGTAATATCTACAAAATTACCTGGAGCCCGGAATCTACCATGGCCATCACCTCTTGTTTAGTGCACGCAAAACATAATGTTACCAAAATGTATAAATGAGAAGTTTTACTCCCCACTGTATTTGCCACCCATCTGGGGAACCTGACATCTTTCGGGCCTGACACCTGTGGTCCCCCTATGATCGGCCCATCTCTTTTCCCGCTTCCTTGGTACTCTTTTCACCTCCGACCTTCTTCTGCGGAGTGTTGGGACAAGTCCGTATAAAGTGTCCCGCCTGCCCACATTAAAGACATAATTTGTTCATTTTACGTTGCTCCTTTTCACTGGCTGACAATGGCCCTCTTATACTGCCAATCTGCATAGACTCTACTTCACTCATCCTGCCTCCCCGACCTCGATCCAATCGTGCAAATGGAACTACCTCTGGTCTTTTCTTGTCCCCTCTTCTCTCATTCATCCTATGATCCAATCGTAATGCCAAGTCAATCATTGCCGTACACATACTGGGTTGCGGCTCAACTTGGGCAATGGCATCTTTGAGCTCCTCACGTAACCCCTGATAAAATAGCACAGTTTGCTTGGCCACCGGCCACTCTGTTTCAATTACCAGCCTGTTAAACTGTGTTACATAGGTGACCAAATCCCTAGTTCCTTGTTTTAATCCCAACAGTTCCTTGTCCTGAGCTCGTCTGTCAAATAGTCTGCCAAATTCTGCTAAAAAACCATCCCAATTATATAACAACGGATCGTCTTTTTGTACCAATGGCATAGCCCAAGCCACTGCATCCCTGGTTAAATAGGAGATTACAAAAGCGGTTCTTGCCTCTATCATCTCGAATGCTGTAGGTTTGCACAAAAAATGCAGTCTACATTGAGTGAGAAACATCATATATTTTCAGGGATCTCCCGTAAAACGCTCCGGTGCTGCCAGAGGAACACTACTAGGAGGTTGAACAATTACTGTGGGATTTTGACTTGTGGAAGCGCCTGTTGCCCTGTTACTCTCCAACGGGGTTCTCTGGGCTACCAAGCTCTGGACTTGTGTCTTTAGATTATCTGACTCTTGTCGAGCATGTGCCAACTCTACCTGAATATCCTGAAGTGCCTTTAGCACATCGGCTAAAGGCGGAGGTGTTGCTTCCATTTGGCTTGGGTGGTTAAAAGTATCCCAATATGGGTGTGGCTTATTATGTCAATGATACACAAAATACAAGGGGAGAGAATTCGACACTCTCTCCCGAACCACAGAAGCCGAATGAAAGTCGACCCTCCAACCGTGGTTGGCACAGATACCCGATAGTATTAAACAGGACACCATGTGGCAGCCAATGGGGGGAAGAGGAGTTAAGGAGAGGTTGTGGATAGGTAGGGGAGTATAGGAACACCGGAAAGAGGTTGAGGGAGCACCTAATTTGGATAGGACGAGGGGAAACAACGGGGAAAAAACCCTACCTATTTTTTCTACTTGTAACACTCTGCACATGTAACAGTCATACCAGATCTTACATATACCTCCCTGTGTTTTGACAACTCTTAATACGTGTTGTGAGCACAGGGTACCGGCAATAGAATACTGTCTTAATATACATACACCTTGTTACATGTATATAAGGTTCATGGGAAGCAAGACTCACATACAAAGATTCACATAAATGGTAAGTAGATTACGCCTACATAATTGGGTGAACACTCACAATGATAGACAAACACATGGCCACCAGGCACGTATAAGCAATGAACATGAACGTAACATGCAACATGGATTTGTAAACATAAATGTAGGCACCATATGCCCTTTGGGAATGCAGAGACTTTCCCACACCCCTAAGAGCGTCCTTCAGTACTCAAAAAGGGTTAAACTCCAACCCGCACATATTACTGAACACGTGAAATGACGTGCAGCGTATTCATCATGATCCACAGCTGAATATAAGTAACGAATCCTGACAAACTCTTTGTGCCCACTTATCTTAGGTCCGGGAGACCCGCAGGCCGTCCCGGACGCAGCAGTGATCCGCCTGTAACTGACAGCAATGAAACAATCCACCCGCCGCCGCCCAATGTTCCAACACCTTCCCTGTACTTATCTCATGTCCGGGAGGCCTGTGAGCTGTCCTGGACGCAACAGTTACTGCATTCACTTTTCCGTCCGCTGCCGATAGTCTGTGCTCCCTCATAGAGCGTACTGCAGCCGCCGCACACTGTAGTCCTGACACGCCCATCTCCTGCTGCCGACACAAAATAAGCTACACCTGCCGTACGCCGTTGGCCATTTTATGCTGTTGCTGATTATTCACAGCTGGCCCAACGGGCGCACGGCTAGCAACTACAACCTTCTCCAAGTGCTGCTGAGATTTGTAATCTCACACAGAGTCACGGCACACAAACTCCACACAGTCAACTGCTTAACTCAGCTGAGTCTGCTGCATTCCATGCTTCTCTGGGTTGTTTAAGCCCCTTCTTATCCTGGCAGTGGATAGCAATGAAAGACTCTCACACAGAGTCACGGCACACAAACTTCACACAGTCAACTGCTTAACTCAGCTGACTCCGCTGCGCTCTGCACTTCTCTGGAGTTTTTAAGCCCCTCCTTCTCCTTGCAGTGGATAGCAGTGAAAGACTCTCACACAGTGTCACAGCACACACACTCCACACAGACAACTGCTTAACTCAGCTGACTCAGCTGCACTCCGTGCTTCTCGTGGGGTTTTTAAGCCCCTCCTTCTCACAGTGGATAGCAATTAAAGACTTTCACACAGAGTCACGGCACATTTGAGATGAGTTACCTTCAGTAGAGAGAGTGGAAGAATACAATCGTAGAATTGTTGTGCACATTTATTTTTTGGGGGGTTATTTGTGCTAATTTGAAACATGTAAATATTTTCTAAGTGTCTGTCATGTTTGTTATGTGTCAGCGACAGTTCACTTATGTGTATTCTGTGGTGCATCATTATGTGTTGCGCTCAAAGGAAACAATGTATTCTTTCTTGTGCCAAGGGATTTCATTTACAGGGTAATTAATGGAATTAATGTGTGCTGAAAAGGGGAGCGCAAGCGCAAAAATCGCAGCGCACGCGTGCGTAAGCCATGCACGCAGCCGTTTGTCGATACATGGAATGTGCTGCGCGTGGCTTACCTGAGATGTGTGCTGAATCCGCGTGTGGCGCACACGTCATTACAACATCCCAAAGGCTGTGCGCGAGACGGACAGTGAAGGCACACATAGGGCAGCACACACACCTAAAAAGGGGGCAGAACACGCAGAATGGGGAACACACGTTTAAATGTGGGTATTACGGGGAGGTACCGCTGATAAATCCTCGCAACGCCCACATGCACTCTAACAACACGTATTCATGGAATCGAATCGAACTGGGGAAACATGCGTGCCACAAAAGACGTGCTAATCCAGAAACACGTTCGGCAGTCGGAAGCAGGCGTAAGCAGCCCCACGCAGTGTAAAAGTGCTCGCAAACAACAAGCTCATACGCTACGATGAATATACCGTTCCTCACAGCAGTGGTTGTGGGACACTGCAGGAGGAGGAGGATAGCCAGGCCCCGCATTATTTTACACAGGACCAGCCTTTTTGGGATGCGTGATGACCAGGTCTATGGCAGGTACAGGTTTCCACCCCATATCATCCTAGAACTGGTTGCTGAGTGGGAGGATGACCTCACATCACCCACCCTGTGCTCCCAAACACTGAGCCCCTTGGAAAAGGTGCTCAATGTACTGCATTTCTTGGCTACTGGGTCATTTTAGCAGACAAGTGCCATAGTTTGGGGTGTCTCATAGCCCACACAGTCATGCTGCCTACATCAGGTGTTGGCGATCATGACTGCATGCCCCTCAGTCCGCAGACACATATACATGACTAGAACACCTGCAGAAAGGCAGGCTGTGGTCCAGGACCTTTACAGGGTGGCACACTTCCACAAAGTGCTAGGTGCCATTGATTGCACCCACGTGGCTCTACGTCCTCCTAGGGCCACTGAGCACATCTATTGAAACCGCAAGCACTGACATTCCATCAACGTGCAGGTTCTATGTGATGCCAAGGGAATCATCACCTCTGTATATGCCAACTATCCGGGGTCCAATCATGGTAGTTTCATATTCAGAATGTCACCCCTAACCCGGGACCTGGAAGCTGGGAGGCATGGCAACACATGGCTCATTGGTGAGTAGAAATGGCTCGGCACATGCATGCATGTCAGACACTGACAAATGGCAAAACCCAACTATTGACAACCATTATCACCTCCCCAGGGGACAGTGCCTACCCTCTGAGCACCTACATGATGACCCCATGATGACCCCAATACGGAACCCCACCACACCACCCCAGGTAAAATTCAACACAGCCCATATTGCAACCCGGGGCATAGTGGAGCGCACATTTGGAGTGCTGAAGTCACGTTTTTGTTCCCTGTGCCCCAGTAGTGTGCAGTCGCAGCATGTGTCCTGCACAACATGCAACCCGGCGGGGCATGCCCGTGTACATGGTGGTGCCCCACATCCCCAACCACATGCATGGCCACTGCGCATGGGAGGGGAAAGGGCACGTGGTGAGGCAGCCCGTACCCAGCTTGTGGCAAATTTTTTCACCTAAAATTCCACCCCTGTGGAGTGCACACAGGCCTGGCACATACCAGCTGACAATTGATGATGAAAAAAGGGACAGTCAACTGTCACAACCATACCACCCTGAAATTGTTCCGTGCTACATTGTGTGCATCCCTAGCTACTTAAAAAGACCCAATGCTGTGTCAGTAAAAGGCACACATTAATGCTGCATTTCGACTACCCCCTTGCAAAACAGCTCACCCAAATACTGGTATGTCACCCAACCCCTCCCAAACCCCATCTCAGTCGCCCATGACACCATGGCATGGCATGCAATGTCAAAGCAACCAAATCAATGCACAACACATCACACAAGTGTCACAAAGTGCACCGTCACAAATGGAAACAGGCCAGAGACAATTCCCTCTGACCTATGAAAAAGAAACAGCACACATGAACAAATACTTACCAGCAAGAGAAAAAATGAATACAAGACCCAACAGTGGCAACGTAGGACAGTAACCAATCACAATAGTACAAGTGTTACAACCTGACAAAGGCAGCACATCGACCACTTCCATCTCCAGTGTGTTGCTGGTAGGTAAATGTGGCAGGGTACAGCATACACCACGAACTGCATCTGCAATGGAGACAGGCAAGTTAAGACATGAAGAAGCTACATGCAAAGATGCATAATGGGCAGTATGGAATACAATATGCAAATCGACCATGCAGTGGAGACATCATCAGAAATCCCCACTAGGGGTGTATACACAGTTTGGACTACAGACTGGCCACACAACTGATGGAAGCCCAATCCCTCTGTGTAAGTTACTGTCAGACGGAGACACCCTTGCAAGCCCATGGAAAGGGGAAGCAGGAGTGGCATATGTGTCTGGACCGCAACCTTCAAACACAAACACAGGACAAGCCTGCATGGGCCCAGCTGGAACACACAGTGGATGCCTACGTGTGCCACACAAAGCAACACACTGTAACATGAATGTACAATAGGAAAAAAAAAGTTATGAACAAAAAAGGAAAACAACAATAAAAATGAAAATGAAAAATGAAAATGAAATGAAAATGAAAAAGAAAAATGAAAAATGAAAATGAAATGAAAATGAAAAATTAAACTTAAAAATGCAAATGAAAAATTCTAATGAAAAATAAAAATTAAAATTAAAAATTAAAATTAAAAATGAAAAGGAAAAATTCAAATTCAAATTCATATAAAAAATCAAAATGACAAATGAAAATAAAAGTGAAAAATGAAAAATAAAAATAAAAATGAAAAATAACAATGAAATAAAAACAAAAAAGGAAAACATAAAAAATGAAAATGAAAAATGAAAATGAAAATGAAAAATAAACAATGAAAATAAAATGAAAAAGAAAAATTAAACTTAAAAATTCTAATGAAAATGAAAATGAAAAATGAAAATGAAAAATCAAAAGGAAAAATGCAAATTCAAATTCATATGAAAAATCAAAATGATAAATTAATATGAAAATTAAAATGAAAAATGAAAAATAAAAATGAAAAATGGCCATGGGTTGACCGGGGGGGGGAGACACCCAGGAGGGAGGAGGTACAGGGTGCACCCCAACACCCACATGCGTGGATGTTGAGAACAAAAAAAAACCTCCATGGGCTCATGGCCTGCACGGCTACCCGATAGTGGGAGAGCTGCCGTCGCTGTCACCACCCTCTGGTGCTACATTAGAAGGTGTGCGTGGTATGGGAGGCAAACCACGCAAAGCCTTGGCAGGCTCCTCCATGGCAGCAAGCATGCAGGTCTGAAAGGTTTGGTTTTGCAGGATGATGGTCCGGAGATCCCCATGCAGAACCTCACGGGTAGCATGGACTTCTGCCTGCAAGGCCTGGCGTGATGCCCGGATCTGCTCACGGGTTGCCTGGAGCTCAGCTGAGATTGTGTGTGTTAGCTGCTCCAGCTGCTGTTCTGACCTTGTACTCTGTGACACCTCAAGTGCACCCAGAGTAGCTCTGAGGGAGGTGTTTTCTATCCTCAGGGTATGCCTGTGGGCCTGTGCCTCTGCAGATATGGCTTTGTGCAGAGTCTCCAGTTCAGCCCGTCAGTCCCTGTCGGTGGCCAACATGTCCTCCCTGTGTGAGCGGCATGTGGACTCCGTTGCCTGCTGCTGGAGCTCCACCTGCCTTTCTGGGGGGAGAATGGTTGTGGCCACCCTATCCATGGCCTGAGCCATCATCTCACACAATGCCCCCTGTTGTGCTGCAATAGCATAAATGCAGTTCTCCCACACAGTATTGCCTGGCGGAGCACGGCCACCGCATTGCCGGACATGACACCTGTTTGCCCCAAGGGGATGTGCACCTTGCTGTGCTGGCACTGCCTTAGGCTGCAGCACTGCATTCCTCCTTCGATCTGCTGGCCCAGGAACATGAGCAAATATTGGGGAGTGTGACCCTGAATCCATAACCGCCACTTGCGGACATTCCAACACTGAATGGGTCTTTGAGGGGTCTACCCCCAGTGCAGGTGCGTTGGACAGATGGGAATCCCTGCCAGAAACACTCATCTGCGACGGGACATTTGTCTCAATGTCTGATTCAGCACCTGAGCCATAGAGGTCATCGGAAGTGTACCCAGAGACACCCGTGGACAGGATGGTCTTTACGACTAATGGATTTACGTGCACCACCACCCCACATCCTCCACTGATGCCTGGTTGGTGCTCTGAGTACTCCTGCCCCTGCGCCATCTCCTCCTCCTCCACAGCATCTAGTGCCTCATCACCTGCACAAAAAGAAAAGAAATGTAATATGCATGAACAGCACAGCCGACACACATAGGCATCACAATGTACACATCTAATACATTAATGAGACATGTCACACATGACACAAACTCTGGCATGCATGCAGTGGCAATGAAGTGGAAGGGGACCCTGAAAGCAGACACTCAGGACTCCAAAATGGAAAAGCAACACATGTGCTGCATGGTGCATAGCACCTGCATCACACATTATCCTGTGAGTGGCATGGACAATCCACAAACATGACACATGCCAGCACACAGATGGCACGTAGCATAGCCATGCCAGACTGACAAGGACACCTAGATCGTAGTAAATCAGTACTGTTGCCTATCCATGTGAGATGCACATCATCAAATAGAACATGCGAAAGAGTGTGACAAAACACACATGTGTCACACGCTGCAACACAGCCAGTGTGTACAAGTACACTGATGGAAGGCAAATGGATACAACAATGTTAGGTCACTTGGACATGACACAAGTCAATTGTCATGTTGAACATTCAAACAGGGCTCAGAGTGATCGGGTGCAGTGCATGTGTAGGTGCACAGCAATCAATCAGCCTGATTGAAGAAATCATTTGCATAAAAAGCAAACAAATGTGGGGCTTTGTGGGGGGAAATCCCTGCCTGAAATATGGTGATTTTGGGGCAGACGGCACACAAATGTGCGTTTATCACGCAAATGATTCCATCAATCAGGCAGAATGAAGAGAAAAACTGTATTAAGAATGTTGTGGCATGATCGCAGTTGAAGGTCAAGTGCAGTCATAATGTACAAAATGTTTTCAGCGGTCAGTAGGGATACTGTGAAAATCCAAATCCAAGGGCAGGGGATGGCTTGGAGGCACCACATGGGTCACATATAGCAGTCATGACTACACAGCCTAACCTGGCACTCAATTAGAACACATCACCCAAGCAACATACACATGGTCTGGACACTCACGCATGGGCACTCACCGGACATTGTCTCAAGATCTGGTAGGTCTCCCACACCTTGGATCTGATCCTCTGCGATGAACCCTCCAGCGATTGCCTCATGTTCTGGGAGTTCATCCTCCTCTGGTGGAGACCCACTGCCAGTCACCAGAGTAGAGACATAATTGGAAGCCAGCTTGTTTTTTGCTCGGCGTTTGAGGTCATTCCAACACTTTGAGCAATCATCAGCTGTGCGCTTCACAAATTCAAGGGATCTAATCTGGTCCGCGATGCACTGCCAGTGGGCCCTACGCTGAGCAGTCATATTCTTGCACCCAGCAGTCACCAGCATGTCACGGCCATGTGCCGATACGTAGCCAACAAGTGTGTCTAGTTCCACATAATTGAAACTCTGCTGCCTTGACGTGCCGGAGGGGCGAGCCGTGTCTGGGGTCCCAGCCTGTTCCGCAAGAGCACACTTCTTCCTCTTGAGAGGTGGTGTGGACACTGAGTGGTTTACGCCACTCTGGTCTGTAGGGGCTGAAGCGCAGGTGGACTGGCCACTGGAAGCAGGCAATGGCACGATGACCAAAGGTCTCACTGCAGGCATTGGCTGCTGGGTGTTGTTGCCAGGACCAAGCGGGACAACTGCCTTGGTGTGATGGTCTGGGACCAACACTGTCCCGGCTGGGTGACTCAGAGCCGGGGTGGATTGAGCTGCAGCTGCCCCTCCTGCCTCCTCACCCTGGCTACTTGGGGCAGCAGATGACATTGCTGTCCCAGATCCACGTGGCCTGGTGACTGCAAGTTTCACCATCACACGTGGCTTTGACTTCGTGACACGGAAGTCGGACTGTGAGTCATCCCGTGCCAGTTCTGTGACCAAACCGGGCTGGCTTAACAGGGCCTGAGCTGGGATGGTATTAGCTGCATCTCCCCAACCCAGGGGGGGCATAGGTGTCCATGAATGGTCCTGGACACACTGCCCTCTTAAGCCACCCTGCCCACATTGCCCACCATTGCCACCTTTGCCACCCTGGCCACCCTGCTCATCCTGGCCACATCCCGTACCGTGGACACCTGTTGGAGGTCAGCCACCTTTGCCTCCCTTAGCACTTGGTCACCTCCCAACCATGGCACTGATGTTCTTGTGCGAATGGGAGGTGCAGTAAACAATTGTCCCTGTGCTCTAGCAAGGCTGTCTGTGAGCCCTGGGGGAATATTACGTGCAGGCGACCCCTCGGTAGCCTACGTGCGTGGAATGAAGGGCCTGCAGTACGCTGTGGCACCCAGAAACACTAAAAAAGTGTACGCGTGGTAAACGCAGGCTACAATGACCTCTGAATGGGTACGCGACACACAGGAGCAACCACAGTGGAAAAATACATGCGCGACTCACCATCTGCCTGGAAAAAGAACATGAAAAAGACGTGCGTGGGTGCGTTGGCAACACCACCGCCAAAAGAAGAATTGAGCTCTGTCTCAGTAAACAAGGAGTACGCACTGCAACCATTGCGAAGTAATCGCATGTGACCCGACAAGAAGTACAAGAATCACCCGCTCGCACTACACAAAAAGCACGTACAAGAAAATGGCGTCCTACGCGCACCTTTAACCCCTGCCCACAGAAACACCCATGCGTGCCATGTCACTTACGCACTAACGCTCTAAGGGCCTTTCCTCGAATTACACGCAGTCACACGCGGATGTGCTGTTTTTGCACGTGCGGATTCACTATGCACCCGTGCCGAGGGAACCGCCCGCACACATTACGTCACTTACGCGCTTACGCTCTAAGGCCCTTTCCTCAAATTAAACGCTGACATGCTGTTTTTTCACGTGCCAATTCACTCTGCATCAAGCAGGCCACGCGACAACACACGGAAGACCACGCTCCTGCCCAGAAGGTCATTTTCCTGCCCCCCATTCTCCCGGGGAGCCTCCTACGAGCCATCTGCTGCTGCCTGCCTGCCGCCAACAGTGCCCTGCCATTTGGTGCCTGCACATCAGCCATCTGCAGGGGTCCAGTTGCTGTGACCACCCCTGCTGGAACAGAAGACTCCCGACTGGTGTTCCATCGCTCCACAGCCCAGCCCCAGGACCCAGTTGCCCACTCACACCTGCCTCGGGGGTTGCCATGTCCGACACAACACCATCCGGCACCAGTGGCAACCCCCCAGCACAGAGGCAGAGGGCTGCCATCTTCATTGCCAATGAAGTTGGCATCCTGATGGAGCAAGTCCTGGGGCATTATGATTCCCTCTTCTCACCATCGTGCGCTGACAATGAAGGACGTAAGAGGATCTGGAAGGTCATAGAGGGTGCCATCAACGTGGAGGGGGTGGCACCCTGTGACATCAAACACATCCAGAAGCGCTGGGAGGACTACAAGTCCAGGACCCTCAAGAAGGCCCGGCAACTCTTGGACGTAGCGGATGCAGTGGGTGCCGGGTCCACCTTACCAACCAGCAGATGAGGGTCCTGGAGCGCATTCGCCCAGTGCTTCACCACCAGATCCTCAGGATGCAGGCCCATCTGGAGTCAAGCCGTAAGTGCCCATGCATTCCCATTTAAAACAGTGCATCTTGCAGTGTGGTGGTAGTTAGCTACTTGGCTGTATGTGTGACATGGGTCATGTATGGATGTGTGTGTGCAGGGACATGATGGTGCTGCATGTGAGTCCAGTCAGGCGTGACCCACATGGATGGTGTATGTCTTACAATGCATCATGCGGAGCAGCATGCGGAATGCACACATGTATGCATGCCTGTGTCTGTAATTGGACATGTTTGGGGTGTGAGAGATGGGTGCTGCTGTCATGGACATGCATGGTGTACATGTCTGTGTGTCTGAGTAGTGTGTGAGTGACTGGTAAACACCATGGATGTATGACACATGTCCGTGATGATGTGTTGATTCACTGATACAGCCTAGTCATCCTTGTATCCACTGTGTCTGAGGGTGTACAGGGCCAGAAGCATGACCCCCCGGTGATGTGTGTGCATGTGATCAGCATGTCCCATAATGCATGTGAGCTTCAGCCCACCATTGGATGTTTGTATGGTGCCTTGGACATGGATGCAAATGTGTGTTGCATGTGTCATGCCTGTTTCTGCATGTGTGTTGCCTGCACTGACCCATGTGTTGTGGAGGGATATGATGGAAGTGACGTTTGACAGTGCCACTCATGTGCTATTGATTTCTGTCTAGGTGACTATTGTACAGTAATCTGATGCTTGTGTTCAATGTCTCCCTTTACACAGCGGCGAGTGAAGAAGAGGGTGGAGACGGCGCTGTGGAGGAAAGCGGCAGGGATGCCTCCACCGGCCGGCGACGTTAGGCCCAGTCACCCTCCCAGGTAATTCGATCATCCGGAAGCAAGGGGACTGGTGCCATGTCAACCACTACGGCTGCAGCGCAAGGGGTGGGTGAGCCCCCACAGGGGCTGGCAACGGCAGAAGACGGTGCAGAGCCATCCAGGTTGGTGGTGTGTACGGAGGAGGAGGAGGCCGCTTCAGAGCCGCACATGGGGTGTGATGGGGTGGTACCACTGGTGCAAGTGGTGCAGTCCAGGGACAGGAGGCAGCACAAGTCGCCGTGGAGGGGCCTGTGCATGTCACTGTCCCTGACACTGTGACTGCATCACCATGCACCAGCAGGGAAGCCCTGTCGCAGGCCAGTCTGCAGGTAGGGGGGAGGTCCACGTCATCTGGCACTCCTCTACCTGCAGACGTGGGGATCCATGACAGGATTGAGTCCGTCCTGATTGGTGTTGCGTTGCGCACACGTGACATTCATGCTTCCTGGGGGGACGACGCACGTCATCACGAAGAGATGTGTGCAAACGTGGCCCAGTTGGGAGGGGGTTTCCTCCATGTGTCGCTCTCTCTTACGGCCCTCTCCTCCTCTGTGCATACTATACGCCAGTCGTTCTCTGTGCCGTCTTCTGGCCCAGATGCCACCAGGGCCCCCTATGGACCTGCCCCAACCAACGCAGCCAGGCTGGTGGAGATCCCATCCATGTCAGAGTCAGGAGTCCGAGCTCCAGCACAGGTGGTCACCCCAGCAACTGGACCCGTGGCAACGGACGATGTGCAGGCACATACAAGCAGGGCACATGCACGACGCCCCCGGGTGTTGCCATCTACACGGAGACAGTCGTGGTGTGAAAGCACTGGGTGTTCAGCTCCACACATTGATGGAGTAGCATGCACTTCTGCTATTTTTGTAGATCTTACAGTTGAAGTAATTTGAGATTGGATGGGTTTTAGTTAAGAAGACAGGAATTTGATTAGAGTATCTTTTTAAAATATTACACAGGTCACTTCCCTTTTAAGGTTGTATTGGCTATTTTGAATTTTAAGACTATGCCAGACATTTTTTAGGCCCCCGATCACAGACATTATCTCGGCACACATTAGAGCCGCCCCCCGATTTTTTTAATCTCATTTATGCATTGGAGGCTATAAGTGTGCACAGGGCAGTCAGACAGATAATGGAGAAAGGCATGTTGAGCAATGGAAGGAAACCATTTTTAAAGTTTAGGTATATTGTTGGATAGTAATTGAAAAAACGAATAAGCACAGGGTGGTGCCGTATACCCGTGTGTTAAATAGCACAGAAATTATTGCAACAACTGAACGAGCTCTTGGATGTGCCAGTACAATATCAATAAAGAGAACAGATGCACACAATTAACAAAGAGAGCAAACCATCTGTTGGTTATCTTTCAGGTAAATTCGAGATTTAAGTGCATGAATATCTTTTCTGTAGTCATTTAAAATACGACACGTCATAGCAATATAATGATCAGGGTGTTTATGTAGAAACTTCAATGCCCTTTATTGCCTATTTTTTACTCGTTTGATCTTGAAGATATCTGAATTATAGGAGTGGGGAAAGCGGCTGAACTCTGGCTTGAGGTTAGACGCTAGTTGAGACAATAAGTGTCTAATTGTGCAACAATTCAGGTATTCAATATGTGAAAGATCACAGAGATTTCGATTGGTCCACTGGTCAGAGGAGGATGGTATGAGAAAGTATATTTGTTAAAGTTGCGCACAATTTGGGGTTCCAGCCGATAGAAATCGGGGAGCGGTCCATCTCCACAAATTGAAGAGTAGGCACAGTATCATATTAGAGAATATTGTGAAATAGATTAATTGTAATAATTAAGTGATCACCAATATGAGGGTTCATAGTGGTTACAGACGTACATAATTGTAAAATATCTGCACTTACTATGAAATAATCTATATAAGAGGAATTAAGACCCCCTTTGCCATGTAAAATTGGAAGAAAGAGGGTCTCTGGTCACAAATTGTAGATCACATTCATGTAAAAAGGAGATCAAACTTCTATCTTCCTCTATCGCCCGAGCTGGGCTTATTATTGAGTTTGAGATTAAGTAAGGAATGGAATCATTGCAATTCTATTTAAAATCGCCTCCAATGACAATTTTATACTGAGTATTAAGGGCAAATACATCGAGAAAATAAGCATCTAGTTTAGCAAACATCGCCTCCAGGTGGCAAGAAGCTGGGTTCCAATATAGAAAAATCAACAGCAAAGAGAGAGAGAATGAGGGCCCAATAAATGCAAATCAATTACCAATAGATCTTCAGATTCAGGAATTTCATTGGCGATCATTTTCAAATTATCATTAATGAGTATAGCCAACCCACCAGAGCGGCCACTGGACCCCTTTGTTGCTGGAGAAACAAAGGTAGCATGTGCATTTACTTTGAAATTAAGCAAGTCCATGGATTCTTGAATGAAGTTTAAATCTGGATATGTGTCTGCAGCCAGGGAATTCAACTAGGACCCTAACGTGATATGATCGCCGGAGTTCCATGATGCAATCTGAATAAAGTTGCTATGGTTTAACTGATTCTGGCTGCTGCAGGGCAAAGGTATTTAGTAATTGTCCAAGCCAGGACCAGTCCTTTATTATTGCAGATAAGGATGCCAATTGAGATAGTTGAGTGGCGACTGTGGGGTTGATGAGCTCCACGGAAGATGGAATTATTGGGGTAGTAGATGGCTCTTGAAAATCAAAAAAGCTTAAAGCTTCTTCACGTGAATTGAGAATAAAGGGAGTGAAACCTAGATGGATTAAATCTGCGCTAAAGTGCATAATCATTTTTGTGACAGCTTCACACTGTAGTTGGCAAATCATCCTGTTGTTATTTTTTGCACTAAGCGTAATCCATTCACTATTGTCAGAAAGGGTCAGCCTTAATGGGGGAATGCGTTTAAAAGACTGAAGAATAAATGATCTATCAAGACTTTGTTTTCCATTTATTTAGGTATCACTAATCCATCCAAGAATATTCGAGGATGCATTATTGAATTCAGTCGAGTCAGCAGGAGGTTTCTCTACACAATAGGACGGAGCATTGTATACCGGATTAGGAGACACTTGCAGGTTATCTGGTGAGGTCTTAGTGCATGGAGTGCATGATACAGAAGATAGAAACTTACTAAGCAAGGAAATATTTTTTATAGGTCCAGCATCTGAGTACGTAACAGTGGTTGCAGTGACTTGATTCGCTTGAGCGATATGTGCCGATGCAGAAGCGCAGGCGGAAGAAGAGCTCAACTGTTTTATGGTTGTAACCGGATGGTAATTAGACAGTTGAGTCTGTTTAGTATTATGAAGAACAGGTGGGACTCGCAAATCAGTTAGTGCAGAAGATGGAACTATAGGGGATTCATAAGCCTCAGTCACAACATCTTCCTTTAACACAATGTTAGTAGTTTTATTTTTCTGTTTTTCTTTGAAAGAGTACCTGATTGGGCAACAACAAGAGGGTTAAGACTCATTGAGGTTGGAATTGGTAAAACTTGCAAAGCAGATTTGCAGGCCGATTCATGGAATTAATGTGCGCCGAAAATTCCGGCGCAGAGGTGCCAAAACGTGCGAATCGCAGTACAAGTGCGAATATCGCAGGGAAACCAGCGCACCTCGATTCATGGAAGTCCATGCGCGAGAAAAATATTGGATGTGCGCTGAAAAAGTGCGCGGCGCATGCCGGCGCACAGGTCATCCAACGGCATGCGCCATGGCCACAGCGAAATCGCACATAGCGCGGCGCACATAACAAAGTAGGAACACGGGGCGTAACACTCAGAATGGGGAACAACGCGTGAAAATATGGGCGTCACGGGGGAAGTACAGGAGGCAAGTGCGCAAAACGCCCACACGCTCGCCTACAACTCGTATTCATGGAATCGAATAGGGCAAACCAGCGCACGATCAAAGACGCGCACAGTGCCAAACAAGTCTGCCACAAGAAAGCAGGCGGTAGCGTCCCTGCGCCTGAAATAAATGTGTGCCAAAATGTGCGCTTACAAAAAGCACCTATGTACAGCTATGATGAATGATCCATACTGTGGCCCTCTAGGACAAATGAGGTGCAAAGGGGTACCGACAAACACGGACACCCGCTGTGTGAAAAATAGCGTGTGCGTGTATTTCGGGGTGCGCGGGAAGTTCCACACGCGATTGGCCTGGGTACGTGTATTTCGGGGTGCACGGGAAGTTCCACATGCGATTGTCTGTGGTACGTGTATTTCGGGGTGCGCGTGAAGTTTCACACGCAATTTCAGAAGGGTACGTGTATTCCAAGGTGCGTGGGAAGTTTCACACGCGAATTTGCAGGGTACATGTATTCCGGTGTGCGCGTGAAGTTCCACACGCGATTTCAGCAGGGTACGTGTACTCCGGGTGCGCAGGAAATTCCACACGTGAATCCAGCACCCTACGTGTATTTCGGGGGTGCCGGGGAGTCCTACACGTGAATTGGCCGTGTGGGTCCTCCCAGCTGTTCCCTCTACACCCTCCACGGCCCCTGCGGGCGGCCTACACCACAGGGGACTACCCTGCACCCCTGCACATGTCCCTCAGGCAGCCCATCCACCATGGCCATGCCCCCCAGCTATCCCACATGTCACCTTGCACTACTGCCCACCAACGCATGTCTCCCAGCACCCCCAGCCCCCAGCATCCAGGGGCACCCTCCTCTAGGCCCCCACTCATGTCTCCCACCCCCCAGCATCCATGGGCAACCTCCACCAGGCCCCACTCATGTCCAACTCATGTCCCCCTGCACCACCACCCCCCAGCAGTCAGGGGCACCCTCCACCAGGCCCCCACTCATGTCTCCCACCCCACCACCCCCCAGCAGTCAGGGGCACCTCCAGCAGGTCCCCACTCATGTCTCCCACCCACCCCCACCCCCCAGCAGTCAGGGGAACCCTCCACCAGGCCCCCACTCATGTCTCCCCCCCACCCCCCAGCAGTCAGGGGCACCCTCCACCAGGCCCCCACTCATGTCCAACTCATGTCTCCCTGCACCCCCACCCCCCAGCAGTCAGGGGCACCCTCCACCAGGCCCCCACTCATGTCCCCCTGCACCACCACCCCCCATCACTGTGGGGCACCCTCCACCAGGCCCCCACTCCTGTCTCCCTGCACCCCCACCCCCCAGCATCCAGGGGCACCCTCCACCAGGCCCCCACTCATGTCTCCCCCCCGACCCCCCAGCAGTCAGGTGCACCCTCCACCAGGCCCCCACTCATGTCTCCCATCACCCCCACCCCCCAGCATCCAGGGGCACCCTCCACCAGGCCCCACTCATGTCTCCCTGCACCCCCACCCCCAATATCCAGGGGCACCCTCCACCAGGCCCCACTCATGTCCAACTCATGTCCCTCTGCAGACACACCCCCCAGCAGTCAGGGGCACCCTCCACCAGGCCCCCACTCATGTCTCCCATCACCCCCACCCCCCAGCATCCAGGGGCACCCTCCACCAGGCCCCCACTCATGTCTCCCAGCACCCCCACCCCCACCCCCCAGCATCCAGGGGCACCCTCCACCAGGCCCCCACTCATGTCTCCCAGCACCCCCACCCCCACCCCCCAGCATCCAGGGGCACCCTCCACCAGGCCCCCACTCATGTCTCCCTGCACCCCCACCCCCCAGCATCCAGTGGCACCCTCCACCAGGCCCCACTCATGTCCAACTCATGTCCCCCTGCACCCCCACCCCCCAGCAGTCAGGGGCACCCTCCACCAGGCCCCCACTCATGTCTCCCACCCCCCCCACCCCCAGCAGTCAGGGGCACCCTCCACCAGGCCCCCACTCATGTCTCCCAGCACCCCCATTCCCCAGCATCCAGGGGCACCCTCCACCAGGCCCCCACTCATGTCTCCCAGCACCCCCACCCCCCAGCATCCAGGGGCACCCTCCACCAGGCCCCACTCATGTCCAACTCATGTCCCACTACACCCCCACCCCCCAGCAGTCAGGGGCACCCTCCACCAGGCCCCCACTCATGTCTCCCACCCCCCAGCAGTCAGGGGCTCACTCCAGCAGGCCCCCACTCATGTCGCCCAGCACCCCCACCCCCCAGCATCCAGGGGCACCCTCCACCAGGCCCCACTCATGTCCAACTCATGTCCCCCTGCACCCCCACCCCCCAGCAGTCAGGGGCACCCTCCACCAGGCCCCACTCATGTCCCCCTGCACCACCACCCCCCAGCAGTCAGGGGCACCCTCCACAAGGCCCCCAGTCATGACTCCTACCCCCCCACCCCTAGCAGTCAGGGGCACCCTCCAACAGGCCCCCACTCATGTTTCCCACCCCGCCCACCCCCCAGCAGTCAGGGGCACCCTCCACCAGGCCCCCACTCATGTCGACCACCCCCCCACCCCCCAGCAGTCAGGGGCACCCTCCACCAGGCCCCCACTGCATGTCCCCCTGCACCGCCACCCCCCAGCATCCAGGGGCACCATCCACCAGGCCCCCACTCATGTCCCCCTGCACCCTCACCCCCCATCACGGTGGGGCTCCCTCCACGGTGGTGCCCCACTCATGTCTCCCACCCCCCCACCCCCAGCAGTCAGGGGCACCCTCCACCAGGCCCCCACTCATGCCCAACTCATGTCTCCCTGAACCCCCACCCCCCAGCAGTCAGGGCACCATCCACCAGGCCCGCACTCATGTCCCCCTGCACCACCACCCCCCATCATTGTGGGGCACCCTCCACCAGGCCCCCACGCCTGTCTCCCTGCATCCCCACCCCCCAGCATCCAGGGGCACCCTCCACCAGGCCCCCACTCATGTCTCCCCCCCACCCCCGAGCAGTCAGGTGCACCCTCCACCAGGCCCCCACTCATGTCTCCCAGCACACCCACCCCCAGCATCCAGGGGCACACTCCACCAGGCCCCCACTCATGTCTCCCACCCCGCCCACCCCCCAGCAGTCAGGGGCACCCTTCACCAGGCCCCCACTCAGGTCTCCCACCCCCCCACCCCCCAGCAGTCAGGGGCACCCTCCACCAGGCCCCCACTTCATGTCCCCCTGCACCACCACCCCCCAGCATCCAGGGGCACCATCCACCAGGCCCACACTCATGTCCCCCTGCACCCCCACACCCCATCACTGTGGGGCACCCTCCACCAGGCCCCCACTCATGTCTCCCACCCCCCCCCACCCCCAGCAGTCAGGGGCACCCTCCACCAGGCCCCACTCATGTCTCCCTCCCACCCCCAGCAGTCAGGGGCACCCTCCACCAGGCCCCCACTCATGTCCCCCTGCACCACCACCCCCATCACTGTGGGGCACCCTCCACCAGGCCCCCACGCCTGTCTCCCTGCACCCCCACCCCCCAGCATCCAGGGGCACCTTCCACCAGGCCCCCACTCATGTCTCCCCCCCACCCCCGAGCAGTCAGGTGCACCCTCCACGTGGCTCTACGTCCTCCTAGGGCCACTGAGCACATCTATTGAAACCGCAAGCACTGACATTCCATCAACGTGCAGGTTCTATGTGATGTCAAGGGAATCATCACCTCTGTATATGCCAACTATCCGGGGTCCAATCATGATAGTTTCATATTCAGAATGTCACCCCTAACCCGGGACCTGGAAGCTGGGAGGCATGGCAACACATGGCTCACTGGTGAGTAGAAATGGCTTGGCACATGCATGCATGTCAGACACTGACAAATGGCAAAACCCAACTATTGACAACCATTATCACCTCCCCAGGGGACAGTGCCTACCCTCTGAGCACCTACATGATGACCCCAATACGGAACCCCACCACACCACCCCAGGTAAAATACAACACAGCCCATATTGCAACCCGGGGCATAGTGGAGCGCCCATTTGGAGTGCTGAAGTCATGTTTTTGTTCCCTTGACCGCTCTGGTGGCCAGCTGCTATATGTGCCCCAGTAGTGTGCAGGATCATAGTCGCAGCATGTGTCCTGCACAACAATGCAACCCGGCGGGGCATGCCGGTGTACATGGTGGTGCCCCACATCCCCAACCACATGCATGGCCACTGCGCATGGGAGGGGAAAGGGCACGTGGTGAGACAGCCCGTACCCAGCTTGTAGCAAATCTTTTCACCTAAAATTCCACCCCTGTGGAGTGCACACAGGCCTGGCACATACCAGCTGACAATTGATGATGAAAAAAGGGACAGTCAACTGTCAAAACCATACCACCCTGAGATTGTTTCCCTGTGCTACATTGTGTGCATCCCTAGCTACTTAAAAAGACCCAATGCTGTGTCAGTAAAAGGCACACATTAATGCTGCATGTCGACTACCCCCTTGCAAAACAGCTCACCCAAATACTGGTATGTCACCCAACCCCTCCCAAACCCCATCTCAGTCGCCCATGACACCATGGCATGGCATGCAATGTCAAAGCAACCAAATCAATGCACAACACATCACACAAGTGTCACAAAGTGCACCGTCACAAATGGAAACAGGCCAGAGACAATTCCCTCTGACCTATGAAAAAGAAACAGCACACATGAACAAATACTTACCAGCAAGAGAAAAAATGAATACAAGACCCAACAGTGGCAACGTAGGACAGTAACCAATCACAATAGTACAAGTGTTACAACCTGACAAAGGCAGCACATCGACCACTTCCATCTCCAGTGTGTTGCTGGTAGGTAAATGTGGCAGGGTACAGCATACACCACGAACTGCATCTGCAATGGAGACAGGCAAGTTAAGACATGAAGAAGCTACATGCAAAGATGCATAATGGGCAGTATGGAATACAATATGCAAATCGACCATGCAGTGGAGACATCATCAGAAATCCCCACTAGGGGTGTATACACAGTTTGGACTACAGACTGGCCAAACAACTGATGGAAGCCCAATCCCTCTGTGTAAGTTACTGTCACACGGAGACACCCTTGCAAGCCCATGGAAAGGGGAAGCAGGAGTGGCATATGTGTCTGGACCGCAACCTTCAAACACAAACACAGGACAAGCCTGCATGGGCCCAGCTGGAACACACAGTGGATGCCTACGTGTGCCACACAAAGCAACACACTGTAACATGAATGTACAATAGGAAAAAAAAGGAAAACAACAATAAAAATGAAAATGAAAAATGAAAATGAAATGAAAATGAAAAAGAAAAATGAAAAATGAAAATGAAATGAAAATGAAAAATTAAACTTAAAAATGCAAATGAAAAATTCTAATGAAAAATAAAAATTAAAATGAAAAATTAAAATTAAAAATGAAAAGGAAAAATTAGAATTCAAATTCATATAAAAAATCAAAATGACAAATGAAAATAAAAGTGAAAAATGAAAAATAAAAATAAAAATAAAAATGAAAAATAACAATGAAATAAAAACAAAAAAGGAAAACATAAAAAATGAAAATGAAAAATGAAAATGAAAATGAAAAATAAACAATGAAAATAAAATGAAAAAGAAAAATTAAACTTAAAAATTCAAATGAAAATGAAAATGAAAAATGTTAAATGAAAAATCAAAAGGAACAATTCAAATTCAAATTCATATGAAAAATCAAAATGATAAATGAATATGAAAATTAAAATGAAAAATGAAAAATGAAAAATAAAAATAAAAATGAAAAATGGCCATGGGTTGACCGGGGGGGGAGACACCCAGGAGGGAGGAGGTACAGGGTGCACCCCAACACCCACATGCGTGGATGTTGAGAACAAAAAAAAACCTCCATGGGCTCATGGCCTGCACGGCTACCCGATAGTGGGAGAGCTGCCGTCGCTGTCATCACCCTCTGGTGCTACATTAGAAGGTGTGTGTGGTATGGGAGGCAAACCACGCAAAGCCCTGGCAGGCTCCTCCATGGCAGCAAGCATGCAGGTCTGAAAGGTTTGGTTTTGCAGGATGATGGTCCGGAGATCCCCATGCAGAACCTCACGGGTAGCATGGACTTCTGCCTGCAAGGCCTGGCGTGATGCCCGGATCTGCTCACGGGTTGCCTGGAGCTCAGCTGAGATTGTGTGTGTTAGCTGCTCCAGCTGCTGTTCTGACCTTGTACTCTGTGACACCTCAAGTGCACCCAGAGTAGCTCTGAGGGAGGTGTTTTCTATCCTCAGGGTATGCCTGTGGGCCTGTGCCTCTGCAGATATGGCTTTGCGCAGAGTCTCCAGTTCAGCCCGTCAGTCCCTGTCGGTGGCCAACATGTCCTCCCTGTGTGAGCGGCATGTGGACTCCGTTGCCTGCTGCTGGAGCTCCACCTGCCTTTCTGGGGGGAGAATGGTTGTGGCCACCCTATCCATGGCCTGAGCCATCATCTCACACAATGCCCCCTGTTGTGCTGCAATAGCATAAATGGAGTTCTCCCACAGAGTATTGCCTGGTGGAGCACGGCCACCGCATTTCCTGACATGACACCTGTTTGCCCCAAGGGGATGTGCACCTTGCTGTGCTGGCACTGCCTTAGGCTGCAGCACTGCATTCCTCCTTCGATCTGCTGGCCCAGGAACAGGAGCAAATATTTGGGAGTGTGACCCTGAATCCGTAACCGCCACTTGCGAACATTCCAACACTGAATGGGTCATTGAGGGGTCTACCCCCAGTGCAGGTGCGTTGGACAGAACAGAATCCCTGCCAGAAACACTCATCTACGACGGGACATTTTTCTCAATGTCTGATTCAGCACCTGAACCATAGAGGTCATCGGAAGTGTACCCAGAGACACCCGTGGACAGGATGGTCTTTAGGACTAATGGATTTACGTGCACCACCACCCCACATCCTCCACTGATGCCTGGTTGGTGCTCTGAGTACTCCTGCCCCTGCCCCATCTCCTCCTCCTCCACAGCATCTAGTGCCTCATCACCTGCACAAAAATAAAAGAAAAGTAATATGCATGAACAGCACAGCCGACACACATAGGCATCACAATGTACACATCTAATACATTAATAAGACATGTCACACATGACACAAACTCTGGCATGCATGCAGTGGCAATGAAGTGGAAGGGGACCCTGAAAGCAGACACTCAGGACTCCAAAATGGAAAAGCAACACATGTGCTGCATGGTGCATAGCACCTGCATCACACATTATCCTGTGAGTGGCATGGACAATCCACAAACATGACACATGCCAGCACACAGATGGCACGTAGCATAGCCATGCCAGACTGACAAGGACACCTAGATCGTAGTAAATCAGTACTGTTGCCTATCCATGTGAGATGCACATCATCAAATAGAACATGCGAAAGAGTGTGACAAAACACACATGTGTCACACGCTGCAACACAGCCAGTGTGTACAAGTACACTGATGGAAGGCAAATGGATACAACAATGTTAGGTCACTTGGACATGACACAAGTCAATTGTCATGTTGAACATTCAAACAGGGCTCAGAGTGATCGGGTGCAGTGCATGTGTAGGTGCACAGCAATCAATCAGCCTGATTGAAGAAATCATTTGCATAAAAAGCAAACAAATGGGCTTTGTGGGGGGAAATCCCTGCCTGAAATATGGTGATTTTGGGGCAGACGGCACACAAATGTGCGTTTATCACGCAAATGATTCCATCAATCAGGCAGAATGAAGAGAAAAACTGTATTAAGAATGTTGTGGCATGATCGCAGTTGAAGGTCAAGTGCAGTCATAATGTACAAAGTGTTTTCAGCGGCCAGTAGGGATACTGTGAAAATCCAAATCCAAGGGCAGGGGATGGCTTGGAGGCACCACATGGGTCACATATAGCAGTCATGACTACACAGCCTAACCTGGCACTCAATTAGAACACATCACCCAAGCAACATACACATGGTCTGGACACTCACGCATGGGCACTCACCGGACATTGTCTCAAGATCTGGTAGGTCTCCCACACCTTGGATCTGATCCTCTGCGATGAACCCTCCAGCGATTGCCTCATGTTCTGTGAGTTCATCCTCCTCTGGTGGAGACCCACTGCCAGTCACCAGAGTAGAGACATAATTGGAAGCCAGCTTGTTTTTTGCTTGGCGTTTGAGGTCATTCCAACAATTTGAGCAATCATCAGCTGTGCGCTTCACAAATTCAAGGGATCTAATCTGGTCCGCGATGCACTGCCAGTGGGCCCTACGCTGAGCAGTCATATTCTTGCACCCAGCAGTCACCAGCATGTCACGGCCATGTGCCGATACGTAGCCAACAAGTGTGTCTAGTTCCACATAATTGAAACTCTGCTGCCTTGACGTGCCGGAGGGGCGAGCCGTGTCTGGGGTCCCAGCCTGTTCCGCAAGAGCACACTTCTTCCTCTTGAGAGGTGGTGTGGACACTGAGTGGTTTACGCCACTCTGGTCTGTAGGGGCTGAAGCGCAGGTGGACTGGCCACTGGAAGCAGGCAATGGCACGATGACCAAAGGTCTCACTGCAGGCATTGGCTGCTGGGTGTTGTTGCCAGGACCAAGCGGGACAACTGCCTTGGTGTGATGGTCTGGGACCAACACTGTCCCGGCTGGGTGACTCAGAGCCGGGGTGGATTGAGCTGCAGCTGCCCCTCCTGCCTCCTCACCCTGGCTACTTGGGGCAGCAGATGACATTGCTGTCCCAGATCCACGTGGCCTGGTGACTGCAAGTTTCACCATCACACGTGGCTTTGACTTCGTGACACGGAAGTCGGACTGTGAGTCATCCCGTGCCAGTTCTGTGACCAAACCGGGCTGGCTTAACAGGGCCTGAGCTGGGATGGTATTAGCTGCATCTCCCCAACCCAGGGGGGGCATAGGTGTCCATGAATGGTCCTGGACACACTGCCCTCTTAAGCCACCCTGCCCACATTGCCCACCATTGCCACCTTTGCCACCCTGGCCACCCTGCTCATCCTGGCCACATCCCGTACCGTGGACACCTGTTGGAGGTCAGCCACCTTTGCCTCCCTTAGCACTTGGTCACCTCCCAACCATGGCACTGATGTTCTTGTGCGAATGGGAGGTGCAGTAAACAATTGTCCCTGTGCTCTAGCAAGGCTGTCTGTGAGCCCTGGGGGAATATTACGTGCAGGCGACCCCTCGGTAGCCTACGTGCGTGGAATGAAGGGCCTGCAGTACGCTGTGGCACCCAGAAACACTAAAAAAGTGTACGCGTGGTAAACGCAGGCTACAATGACCTCTGAATGGGTACGCGACACACAGGAGCAACCACAGTGGAAAAATACATGCGCGACTCACCATCTGCCTGGAAAAAGAACATGAAAAAGACGTGCGTGGGTGCGTTGGCAACACCACCGCCAAAAGAAGAATTGAGCTCTGTCTCAGTAAACAAGGAGTACGCACTGCAACCATTGCGAAGTAATCGCATGTGACCCGACAAGAAGTACAAGAATCACCCGCTCGCACTACACAAAAAGCACGTACAAGAAAATGGCGTCCTACGCGCACCTTTAACCCCTGCCCACAGAAACACCCATGCGTGCCATGTCACTTACGCACTAACGCTCTAAGGGCCTTTCCTCGAATTACACGCAGTCACACGCGGATGTGCTGTTTTTGCACGTGCGGATTCACTATGCACCCGTGTCGAGGGAACCGCCCGCACACATTACGTCACTTACGCGCTTACGCTCTAAGGCCCTTTCCTCAAATTAAACGCTGACATGCTGTTTTTTCACGTGCCAATTCACTCTGCATCAAGCAGGCCACGCGACAACACACGGAAGACCACGCTCCTGCCCAGAAGGTCATTTTCCTGCCCCCCATTCTCCCGGGGAGCCTCCTACGAGCCATCTGCTGCTGCCTGCCTGCCGCCAACAGTGCCCTGCCATTTGGTGCCTGCACATCAGCCATCTGCAGGGGTCCAGTTGCTGTGACCACCCCTGCTGGAACAGAAGACTCCCGATTGGTGTTCCATCGCTCCACAGCCCAGCCCCAGGACCCAGTTGCCCACTCACACCTGCCTCGGGGGTTGCCATGTCCGACACAACACCATCCGGCACCAGTGGCAACCCCCCAGCACAGAGGCAGAGGGCTGCCATCTTCATTGCCAATGAAGTTGGCATCCTGATGGAGCAAGTCCTGGGGCATTATGATTCCCTCTTCTCACCATCGTGCGCTGACAATGAAGGACGTAAGAGGATCTGGAAGGTCATAGAGGGTGCCATCAACGTGGAGGGGGTGGCACCCTGTGACATCAAACACATCCAGAAGCGCTGGGAGGACTACAAGTCCAGGACCCTCAAGAAGGCCCGGCAACTCTTGGACGTAGCGGATGCAGTGGGTGCCGGGTCCACCTTACCAACCAGCAGATGAGGGTCCTGGAGCGCATTCGCCCAGTGCTTCACCACCAGATCCTCAGGATGCAGGCCCATCTGGAGTCAAGCCGTAAGTGCCCATGCATTCCCATTTAAAACAGTGCATCTTGCAGTGTGGTGGTAGTTAGCTACTTGGCTGTATGTGTGACATGGGTCATGTATGGATGTGTGTGTGCAGGGACATGATGGTGCTGCATGTGAGTCCAGTCAGGCGTGACCCACATGGATGGTGTATGTCTTACAATGCATCATGCGGAGCAGCATGCGGAATGCACACATGTATGCATGCCTGTGTCTGTAATTGGACATGTTTGGGGTGTGAGAGATGGGTGCTGCTGTCATGGACATGCATGGTGTACATGTCTGTGTGTCTGAGTAGTGTGTGAGTGACTGGTAAACACCATGGATGTATGACACATGTCCGTGATGATGTGTTGATTCACTGATACAGCCTAGTCATCCTTGTATCCACTGTGTCTGAGGGTGTACAGGGCCAGAAGCATGACCCCCCGGTGATGTGTGTGCATGTGATCAGCATGTCCCATAATGCATGTGAGCTTCAGCCCACCATTGGATGTTTGTATGGTGCCTTGGACATGGATGCAAATGTGTGTTGCATGTGTCATGCCTGTTTCTGCATGTGTGTTGCCTGCACTGACCCATGTGTTGTGGAGGGATATGATGGAAGTGACGTTTGACAGTGCCACTCATGTGCTATTGATTTCTGTCTAGGTGACTATTGTACAGTAATCTGATGCTTGTGTTCAATGTCTCCCTTTACACAGCGGCGAGTGAAGAAGAGGGTGGAGACGGCGCTGTGGAGGAAAGCGGCAGGGATGCCTCCACCGGCCGGCGACGTTAGGCCCAGTCACCCTCCCAGGTAATTCGATCATCCGGAAGCAAGGGGACTGGTGCCATGTCAACCACTACGGCTGCAGCGCAAGGGGTGGGTGAGCCCCCACAGGGGCTGGCAACGGCAGAAGACGGTGCAGAGCCATCCAGGTTGGTGGTGTGTACGGAGGAGGAGGAGGCCGCTTCAGAGCCGCACATGGGGTGTGATGGGGTGGTACCACTGGTGCAAGTGGTGCAGTCCAGGGACAGGAGGCAGCACAAGTCGCCGTGGAGGGGCCTGTGCATGTCACTGTCCCTGACACTGTGACTGCATCACCATGCACCAGCAGGGAAGCCCTGTCGCAGGCCAGTCTGCAGGTAGGGGGGAGGTCCACGTCATCTGGCACTCCTCTACCTGCAGACGTGGGGATCCATGACAGGATTGAGTCCGTCCTGATTGGTGTTGCGTTGCGCACACGTGACATTCATGCTTCCTGGGGGGACGACGCACGTCATCACGAAGAGATGTGTGCAAACGTGGCCCAGTTGGGAGGGGGTTTCCTCCATGTGTCGCTCTCTCTTACGGCCCTCTCCTCCTCTGTGCATACTATACGCCAGTCGTTCTCTGTGCCGTCTTCTGGCCCAGATGCCACCAGGGCCCCCTATGGACCTGCCCCAACCAACGCAGCCAGGCTGGTGGAGATCCCATCCATGTCAGAGTCAGGAGTCCGAGCTCCAGCACAGGTGGTCACCCCAGCAACTGGACCCGTGGCAACGGACGATGTGCAGGCACATACAAGCAGGGCACATGCACGACGCCCCCGGGTGTTGCCATCTACACGGAGACAGTCGTGGTGTGAAAGCACTGGGTGTTCAGCTCCACACATTGATGGAGTAGCATGCACTTCTGCTATTTTTGTAGATCTTACAGTTGAAGTAATTTGAGATTGGATGGGTTTTAGTTAAGAAGACAGGAATTTGATTAGAGTATCTTTTTAAAATATTACACAGGTCACTTCCCTTTTAAGGTTGTATTGGCTATTTTGAATTTTAAGACTATGCCAGACATTTTTTAGGCCCCCGATCACAGACATTATCTCGGCACACATTAGAGCCGCCCCCCGATTTTTTTAATCTCATTTATGCATTGGAGGCTATAAGTGTGCACAGGGCAGTCAGACAGATAATGGAGAAAGGCATGTTGAGCAATGGAAGGAAACCATTTTTAAAGTTTAGGTATATTGTTGGATAGTAATTGAAAAAACGAATAAGCACAGGGTGGTGCCGTATACCCGTGTGTTAAATAGCACAGAAATTATTGCAACAACTGAACGAGCTCTTGGATGTGCCAGTACAATATCAATAAAGAGAACAGATGCACACAATTAACAAAGAGAGCAAACCATCTGTTGGTTATCTTTCAGGTAAATTCGAGATTTAAGTGCATGAATATCTTTTCTGTAGTCATTTAAAATACGACACGTCATAGCAATATAATGATCAGGGTGTTTATGTAGAAACTTCAATGCCCTTTATTGCCTATTTTTTACTCGTTTGATCTTGAAGATATCTGAATTATAGGAGTGGGGAAAGCGGCTGAACTCTGGCTTGAGGTTAGACGCTAGTTGAGACAATAAGTGTCTAATTGTGCAACAATTCAGGTATTCAATATGTGAAAGATCACAGAGATTTCGATTGGTCCACTGGTCAGAGGAGGATGGTATGAGAAAGTATATTTGTTAAAGTTGCGCACAATTTGGGGTTCCAGCCGATAGAAATCGGGGAGCGGTCCATCTCCACAAATTGAAGAGTAGGCACAGTATCATATTAGAGAATATTGTGAAATAGATTAATTGTAATAATTAAGTGATCACCAATATGAGGGTTCATAGTGGTTACAGACGTACATAATTGTAAAATATCTGCACTTACTATGAAATAATCTATATAAGAGGAATTAAGACCCCCTTTGCCATGTAAAATTGGAAGAAAGAGGGTCTCTGGTCACAAATTGTAGATCACATTCATGTAAAAAGGAGATCAAACTTCTATCTTCCTCTATCGCCCGAGCTGGGCTTATTATTGAGTTTGAGATTAAGTAAGGAATGGAATCATTGCAATTCTATTTAAAATCGCCTCCAATGACAATTTTATACTGAGTATTAAGGGCAAATACATCGAGAAAATAAGCATCTAGTTTAGCAAACATCGCCTCCAGGTGGCAAGAAGCTGGGTTCCAATATAGAAAAATCAACAGCAAAGAGAGAGAGAATGAGGGCCCAATAAATGCAAATCAATTACCAATAGATCTTCAGATTCAGGAATTTCATTGGCGATCATTTTCAAATTATCATTAATGAGTATAGCCAACCCACCAGAGCGGCCACTGGACCCCTTTGTTGCTGGAGAAACAAAGGTAGCATGTGCATTTACTTTGAAATTAAGCAAGTCCATGGATTCTTGAATGAAGTTTAAATCTGGATATGTGTCTGCAGCCAGGGAATTCAACTAGGACCCTAACGTGATATGATCGCCGGAGTTCCATGATGCAATCTGAATAAAGTTGCTATGGTTTAACTGATTCTGGCTGCTGCAGGGCAAAGGTATTTAGTAATTGTCCAAGCCAGGACCAGTCCTTTATTATTGCAGATAAGGATGCCAATTGAGATAGTTGAGTGGCGACTGTGGGGTTGATGAGCTCCACGGAAGATGGAATTATTGGGGTAGTAGATGGCTCTTGAAAATCAAAAAAGCTTAAAGCTTCTTCACGTGAATTGAGAATAAAGGGAGTGAAACCTAGATGGATTAAATCTGCGCTAAAGTGCATAATCATTTTTGTGACAGCTTCACACTGTAGTTGGCAAATCATCCTGTTGTTATTTTTTGCACTAAGCGTAATCCATTCACTATTGTCAGAAAGGGTCAGCCTTAATGGGGGAATGCGTTTAAAAGACTGAAGAATAAATGATCTATCAAGACTTTGTTTTCCATTTATTTAGGTATCACTAATCCATCCAAGAATATTCGAGGATGCATTATTGAATTCAGTCGAGTCAGCAGGAGGTTTCTCTACACAATAGGACGGAGCATTGTATACCGGATTAGGAGACACTTGCAGGTTATCTGGTGAGGTCTTAGTGCATGGAGTGCATGATACAGAAGATAGAAACTTACTAAGCAAGGAAATATTTTTTATAGGTCCAGCATCTGAGTACGTAACAGTGGTTGCAGTGACTTGATTCGCTTGAGCGATATGTGCCGATGCAGAAGCGCAGGCGGAAGAAGAGCTCAACTGTTTTATGGTTGTAACCGGATGGTAATTAGACAGTTGAGTCTGTTTAGTATTATGAAGAACAGGTGGGACTCGCAAATCAGTTAGTGCAGAAGATGGAACTATAGGGGATTCATAAGCCTCAGTCACAACATCTTCCTTTAACACAATGTTAGTAGTTTTATTTTTCTGTTTTTCTTTGAAAGAGTACCTGATTGGGCAACAACAAGAGGGTTAAGACTCATTGAGGTTGGAATTGGTAAAACTTGCAAAGCAGATTTGCAGGCCGATTCATGGAATTAATGTGCGCCGAAAATTCCGGCGCAGAGGTGCCAAAACGTGCGAATCGCAGTACAAGTGCGAATATCGCAGGGAAACCAGCGCACCTCGATTCATGGAAGTCCATGCGCGAGAAAAATATTGGATGTGCGCTGAAAAAGTGCGCGGCGCATGCCGGCGCACAGGTCATCCAACGGCATGCGCCATGGCCACAGCGAAATCGCACATAGCGCGGCGCACATAACAAAGTAGGAACACGGGGCGTAACACTCAGAATGGGGAACAACGCGTGAAAATATGGGCGTCACGGGGGAAGTACAGGAGGCAAGTGCGCAAAACGCCCACACGCTCGCCTACAACTCGTATTCATGGAATCGAATAGGGCAAACCAGCGCACGATCAAAGACGCGCACAGTGCCAAACAAGTCTGCCACAAGAAAGCAGGCGGTAGCGTCCCTGCGCCTGAAATAAATGTGTGCCAAAATGTGCGCTTACAAAAAGCACCTATGTACAGCTATGATGAATGATCCATACTGTGGCCCTCTAGGACAAATGAGGTGCAAAGGGGTACCAACAAACACGGACACCCGCTGTGTGAAAAATAGCGTGTGCGTGTATTTCGGGGTGCGCGGGAAGTTCCACACGCGATTGGCCTGGGTACGTGTATTTCGGGGTGCACGGGAAGTTCCACATGCGATTGTCTGTGGTACGTGTATTTCGGGGTGCGCGTGAAGTTTCACACGCAATTTCAGAAGGGTACGTGTATTCCAAGGTGCGTGGGAAGTTTCACACGCGAATTTGCAGGGTACATGTATTCCGGTGTGCGCGTGAAGTTCCACACGCGATTTCAGCAGGGTACGTGTACTCCGGGTGCGCAGGAAATTCCACACGCGAATCCAGCACCCTACGTGTATTTCGGGGGTGCCGGGGAGTCCTACACGTGAATTGGCCGTGTGGGTCCTCCCAGCTGTTCCCTCTACACCCTCCACGGACCCTGCGGGCGGCCTACACCACAGGGGACTACCCTGCACCCCTGCACATGTCCCGCAGGCAGCCCATCCACCATGGCCATGCCCCCCAGCTATCCCACATGTCACCTTGCACTACTGCCCACCAACGCATGTCTCCCAGCACCCCCAGCCCCCAGCATCCAGGGGCACCCTCCTCTAGGCCCCCACTCATGTCTCCCACCCCCCACCCCCCAGCATCCATGGGCAACCTCCACCAGGCCCCACTCATGTCCAACTCATGTCCCCCTGCACCACCACCCCCCAGCAGTCAGGGGCACCCTCCACCAGGCCCCCACTCATGTCTCCCACCCCACCACCCCCCAGCAGTCAGGGGCACCTCCAGCAGGTCCCCACTCATGTCTCCCACCCACCCCCACCCCCCAGCAGTCAGGGGAACCCTCCACCAGGCCCCCACTCATGTCTCCCCCCCCCCCAGCAGTCAGGGGCACCCTCCACCAGGCCCCCACTCATGTCCAACTCATGTCTCCCTGCACCCCCACCCCCCAGCAGTCAGGGGCACCCTCCACCAGGCCCCCACTCATGTCCCCCTGCACCACCACCCCCCATCACTGTGGGGCACCCTCCACCAGGCCCCCACTCCTGTCTCCCTGCACCCCCACCCCCCAGCATCCAGGGGCACCCTCCACCAGGCCCCCACTCATGTCTCCCCCCCGACCCCCCAGCAGTCAGGTGCACCCTCCACCAGGCCCCCACTCATGTCTCCCATCACCCCCACCCCCCAGCATCCAGGGGCACCCTCCACCAGGCCCCACTCATGTCTCCCTGCACCCCCACCCCCAATATCCAGGGGCACCCTCCACCAGGCCCCACTCATGTCCAACTCATGTCCCTCTGCAGACACACCCCCCAGCAGTCAGGGGCACCCTCCACCAGGCCCCCACTCATGTCTCCCATCACCCCCACCCCCCAGCATCCAGGGGCACCCTCCACCAGGCCCCCACTCATGTCTCCCAGCACCCCCACCCCCACCCCCCAGCATCCAGGGGCACCCTCCACCAGGCCCCCACTCATGTCTCCCAGCACCCCCACCCCCACCCCCCAGCATCCAGGGGCACCCTCCACCAGGCCCCCACTCATGTCTCCCTGCACCCCCACCCCCCAGCATCCAGTGGCACCCTCCACCAGGCCCCACTCATGTCCAACTCATGTCCCCCTGCACCCCCACCCCCCAGCAGTCAGGGGCACCCTCCACCAGGCCCCCACTCATGTCTCCCACCCCCCCCGCCCCCAGCAGTCAGGGGCACCCTCCACCAGGCCCCCACTCATGTCTCCCAGCACCCCCATTCCCCAGCATCCAGGGGCACCCTCCACCAGGCCCCCACTCATGTCTCCCAGCACCCCCACCCCGCAGCATCCAGGGGCACCCTCCACCAGGCCCCACTCATGTCCAACTCATGTCCCACTACACCCCCACCCCCCAGCAGTCAGGGGCACCCTCCACCAGGCCCCCACTCATGTCTCCCACCCCCCAGCAGTCAGGGGCTCACTCCAGCAGGCCCCCACTCATGTCGCCCAGCACCCCCACCCCCCAGCATCCAGGGGCACCCTCCACCAGGCCCCACTCATGTCCAACTCATGTCCCCCTGCACCCCCACCCCCCAGCAGTCAGGGGCACCCTCCACCAGGCCCCACTCATGTCCCCCTGCACCACCACCCCCCAGCAGTCAGGGGCACCCTCCACAAGGCCCCCAGTCATGACTCCCACCCCCCCACCCCTAGCAGTCAGGGGCACCCTCCAACAGGCCCCCACTCATGTTTCCCACCCCGCCCACCCCCCAGCAGTCAGGGGCACCCTCCACCAGGCCCCCACTCATGTCGACCACCCCCCCACCCCCCAGCAGTCAGGGGCACCCTCCACCAGGCCCCCACTGCATGTCCCCCTGCACCGCCACCCCCCAGCATCCAGGGGCACCATCCACCAGGCCCCCACTCATGTCCCCCTGCACCCTCACCCCCCATCACGGTGGGCTCCCTCCACGGTGGTGCCCCACTCATGTCTCCCACCCCCCCACCCCCAGCAGTCAGGGGCACCCTCCACCAGGCCCCCACTCATGCCCAACTCATGTCTCCCTGAACCCCCACCCCCCAGCAGTCAGGGCACCATCCACCAGGCCCGCACTCATGTCCCCCTGCACCACCACCCCCCATCATTGTGGGGCACCCTCCACCAGGCCCCCACGCCTGTCTCCCTGCATCCCCACCCCCCAGCATCCAGGGGCACCCTCCACCAGGCCCCCACTCATGTCTCCCCCCCACCCCCGAGCAGTCAGGTGCACCCTCCACCAGGCCCCCACTCATGTCTCCCAGCACACCCACCCCCAGCATCCAGGGGCACACTCCACCAGGCCCCCACTCATGTCTCCCACCCCGCCCACCCCCCAGCAGTCAGGGGCACCCTTCACCAGGCCCCCACTCAGGTCTCCCACCCCCCCCACCCCCCAGCAGTCAGGGGCACCCTCCACCAGGCCCCCACTTCATGTCCCCCTGCACCACCACCCCCCAGCATCCAGGGGCACCATCCACCAGGCCCACACTCATGTCCCCCTGCACCCCCACACCCCATCACTGTGGGGCACCCTCCACCAGGCCCCCACTCATGTCTCCCACCCCCCCCCCACCCCCAGCAGTCAGGGGCACCCTCCACCAGGCCCCACTCATGTCTCCCTCCCACCCCCAGCAGTCAGGGGCACCCTCCACGAGGCCCCCACTCATGACCAACTCATGTCTCCCTGAACCCCCACCCCCCAGCAGTCAGGGGCACCCTCCACCAGGCCCCCACTCATGTCCCCCTGCACCACCACCCCCATCACTGTGGGGCACCCTCCACCAGGCCCCCACGCCTGTCTCCCTGCACCCCCACCCCCCAGCATCCAGGGGCACCTTCCACCAGGCCCCCACTCATGTCTCCCCCCCACCCCCGAGCAGTCAGGTGCACCCTCCACCAGGCCCCCACTCATGTCTCCCAGCACCCCCACCCCCCAGCATCCAGGGGCACCCTCCACCAGGCCCCCACTCATGTCTCCCAGCACACCCACCCCCAGCATCCAGGGGCACCCTCCACCAGGCCCCCACTCATGTCTCCCTGCACCCCCATTCCCCAGCATCCAGGGGCACCCTCCACCAGGCCCCCACTCATGTCCCCCTGCACCCCCACCCCCAGCAGTCAGGGGCACCCTCCACCAGGCCCCCACTCATGTCTCCCACCCCCCCACCCCCCAGCGGTCAAGGGCACCCTCCACCAGGCCCCCACTCATGTCTCCCAGCACCCCCACCCCCCAGCATCCAGGGGCACCCTCCACCAGGCCCCCACTCATGTCTCCCAGCACCCCCACCCCACAGCATCCAGGGGCACCCACCAGGCCCCACTCATGTCCAACTCATGTCCCCCTGCACCCCCACCCCCCAGCAGTCAGGGGCACCCTCCACCAGGCCCCCACTCATGTCCCCCTGCACCACCACCCCCCAGCAGTCAGGGGCACCCTCCACCAGGCCCCCACTCATGCCCAACTCATGTCTCCCTGAACCCCCACCCCCCAGCAGTCAGGGCACCCTCCACCAGGCCCCCACTCATGTCCCCCTGCACCACCACCCCCCATCACTGTGGGGCACCCTCCACCAGGCCCCCACGCCTGTCTCCCTGCACCCCCACCCCCCAGCATCCAGGGGCACCCTCCACCAGACCCCCACTCATGTCTCCCCCCCACCCCTGAGCAGTCAGGTGCACCCTCCACCAGGCCCCCACTCATGTCTCCCAGCACCCCCACCCCCCAGCATCCAGGGGCACCCTCCACCAGGCCCCCACTCATGTCTCCCAGCACACCCACCCCCAGCATCCAGGGGCACACTCCACCAGGCCCCCACTCATGTCTCCCACCCCGCCCACCCCCCAGCAGTCAGGGGCACCCTCCACCAGGCCCCCACTTCATGTCCCCCTGCACCACCACCCCCCAGCATCCAGGGGCACCCTTCACCAGGCCCCCAATCATGCCCAACTCATGTCTCCCTGAACCCCCACCCCCCAGCAGTCAGGGCACCCTCCACCAGGCCCCCACTCATGTCCCCCTGCAATACCACCCCCCATCACTGTGGGGCACCCTCCACCAGGCCCCCAGCCTGTCTCCCTGCACCCCCACCCCCCAGCATCCAGGGGCACCCTCCACCAGGCCCCCACTCATGTCTCCCCCCACCCCTGAGCAGTCAGGTGCACCCTCCACCAGGCCCCCACTCATGTCTCCCAGCACCCCCACCCCCCAGCATCCAGGGGGACCCTCCACCAGGCCCCCACTCATGTCTCCCAGCACACCCACCCCCAGCATCCAGGGGCACACTCCACCAGGCCCCCACTCATGTCTCCCACCCCGCCCACCCCCCAGCAGTCAGGGGCACCCTCCACCAGGTCCCCACTCATGTCTCCCACCCCCCCACCCCCCAGTAGCCAGGGCCCCCACTCATGTCTCCCAGCACCCCCACCCCCCAGCATCCAGGGGCACCCTCCACCAGGCCCCCACTTCATGTCCCCCTGCACCACCACCCCCCAGCATCCAGGGGCACCCTCCACCAGGCCCCCACTCATGTCCCCCTGCACCCCCACCCCCCAGCAGTCAGGGGCACCCTCCACCAGGCCCCCACTCATGTCTCCCACCCCCCCACCCCCCAGCAGTCAGGGCCCCCACTCATGTCTCCCAGCACCCCCACCCCCCAGCATCCAGGGGCACCCTCCACCAGGCCCCCACTCATATCTCCCAGCACCCCCACCCCACAGCATCCAGGGGCACCCTCCACCAGGCCCCACTCATGTCCAACTCATGTCCCCCTGCACCCCCACCCCCCAGCAGTCAGGGGCACCCTCCACCAGGCCCCCACTCATGTCCCCCTGCACCACCACCCCCCAGCAGTCAGGGGCACCCTCCACCAGGCCCCCACTCATGTCTCCCACCCCCCACCCCCCAGCAGTCAGGGGCACCCTCCACCAGGCCCCCACTCATGTCTCCCACCCCGCCCACCCCCCAGCAGTCAGGGGCACCCTCCACCAGGCCCCCACTTCATGTCCCCCTGCACCACCCCCACCCAGCATCCAGGGGCACCCTCCACCAGGCCCCCACTCATGTCCTCCTGCACCCCCACCCGCCATCACTGTGGGGCACCCTCCACCAGGCCCCCACTCATGTCTAACCTATGTCTCCCTGCACCCCCACCCCCCAGCAGTCAGGGGCACCCTCCACCAGGCCCCAATCATGTCTTTCACCCCCCACCCCCCATCACTGTGGGGCACCCTCCACCAGGCCCCCACTTCATGTCCCGCTGCACCACCGCCCCCCAGCATCCAGGGGCACCCTCCACCAGGCCCCCACTCATGTCTCCCTGCACCCCCACCCCCCAGCATCCAGGGGCACCCTCCACCAGGCCCCCACTCATGTCTCCCAGCACACCCACCCCCAGCATCCAGGGGCACACTCCACCAGGCCCCCACTCATGTCTCCCACCCCGCCCACCCCCCAGCAGTCAGGGGCACCCTCCACCAGGCCCCCACTTCATGTCCCCCTGCACCACCACCCCCCAGCATCCAGGGGCACCCTTCACCAGGCCCCCAATCATGCCCAACTCATGTCTCCCTGAACCCCCACCCCCCAGCAGTCAGGGCACCCTCCACCAGGCCCCCACTCATGTCCCCCTGCAATACCACCCCCCATCACTGTGGGGCACCCTCCACCAGGCCCCCAGCCTGTCTCCCTGCACCCCCACCCCCCAGCATCCAGGGGCACCCTCCACCAGGCCCCCACTCATGTCTCCCCCCACCCCTGAGCAGTCAGGTGCACCCTCCACCAGGCCCCCACTCATGTCTCCCAGCACCCCCACCCCCCAGCATCCAGGGGGACCCTCCACCAGGCCCCCACTCATGTCTCCCAGCACACCCACCCCCAGCATCCAGGGGCACACTCCACCAGGCCCCCACTCATGTCTCCCACCCCGCCCACCCCCCAGCAGTCAGGGGCACCCTCCACCAGGTCCCCACTCATGTCTCCCACCCCCCCACCCCCCAGTAGCCAGGGCCCCCACTCATGTCTCCCAGCACCCCCACCCCCCAGCATCCAGGGGCACCCTCCACCAGGCCCCCACTTCATGTCCCCCTGCACCACCACCCCCCAGCATCCAGGGGCACCCTCCACCAGGCCCCCACTCATGTCCCCCTGCACCCCCACCCCCCAGCAGTCAGGGGCACCCTCCACCAGGCCCCCACTCATGTCTCCCACCCCCCCACCCCCCAGCAGTCAGGGCCCCCACTCATGTCTCCCAGCACCCCCACCCCCCAGCATCCAGGGGCACCCTCCACCAGGCCCCCACTCATATCTCCCAGCACCCCCACCCCACAGCATCCAGGGGCACCCTCCACCAGGCCCCACTCATGTCCAACTCATGTCCCCCTGCACCCCCACCCCCCAGCAGTCAGGGGCACCCTCCACCAGGCCCCCACTCATGTCCCCCTGCACCACCACCCCCCAGCAGT
This sequence comes from Ambystoma mexicanum, assembly GCF_040938575.1. Classification (NCBI taxonomy): domain Eukaryota; kingdom Metazoa; phylum Chordata; class Amphibia; order Caudata; family Ambystomatidae; genus Ambystoma; species Ambystoma mexicanum. Next base: position 236,585,474 of record NC_090933.1, read on the forward strand.
CAGGGGCACCCTCCACCAGGCCCCCACTCATGTCTCCCACCCCCCACCCCCCAGCAGTCAGGGGCACCCTCCACCAGGCCCCCACTCATGTCTCCCACCCCGCCCACCCCCCAGCAGTCAGGGGCACCCTCCACCAGGCCCCCACTTCATGTCCCCCTGCACCACCCCCACCCAGCATCCAGGGGCACCCTCCACCAGGCCCCCACTCATGTCCTCCTGCACCCCCACCCGCCATCACTGTGGGGCACCCTCCACCAGGCCCCCACTCATGTCTAACCTATGTCTCCCTGCACCCCCACCCCCCAGCAGTCAGGGGCACCCTCCACCAGGCCCCAATCATGTCTTTCACCCCCCACCCCCCATCACTGTGGGGCACCCTCCACCAGGCCCCCACTTCATGTCCCGCTGCACCACCGCCCCCCAGCATCCAGGGGCACCCTCCACCAGGCCCCCACTCATGTCTCCCTGCACCCCCACCCCCCAGCAGTGCGATTTGCCTGGGTACGTGTATTTCAGGGGTGCGCGGGTAGTCTTACACGCGATATCAGCAGGGTACGTGTATTACGGGGTTCGCGTGAACTTCCACACGCGATATCAGCAGGGTACGTGTATTACGGGGTTCGCGTGAACTTCCACACGCGACTGGGCCTGGGAGAGTGGGGTACGTGTATTCCTGGGGTGGGCGGGAACATTCACTCGTGTATTCCTGGGGTGGGCGGAAATATTCACTTGCGACTGGGCCTGGGAGAGCGTTTTACGTGTATTCCTGGGGTGGGCGGGAAGATTTACACGGTGGCCTACAACACGCCAAAAAAAAAGGTCCAATCCGGAAACACATACGCCAGCATGAAGCAGGCGCACGTCCCGCGCAGCATAAAAGTGTGCGCAAACAACAAACAAGCTCAGACGCCAGGATGAATATACCGTTCCTAGCAGCAGTTGCTGTGGGATACTGCAGGAGGAGGAGGAGGATAGTCAGGGCCAGAATCTTCACACCCAGAACCAGCCTTTTTGGTATGCCTGATGACCAGGTGTATGGGAGGTACAGGTTTCCACCTCACATAATCCTCGACCTGGTCAGTGAGTGGGAGGATGACCTCACATCACCCACCCTGTGCTCCCAAGCACTGAGCCCCCTGGAGAAGGTCCTCAATGTACTGCACTTCTTGGCTACCGGATCATTTCAGCGGACAAGTGCCATAGTGGGGGGGGGTGTCACAGGCCACGCAGTCACGGTGCCTACACCAGGTGTTGGCCATCATCACTGCATGACCATCAGTCCGCAGGCACATATACCTGCCCAGAACACCTGCAGAAAGGCAGGCTGTCAGCCAGGATTTCTACAGAGTGGCACAATTCCCCAAAGTGCTAGGTGCCATTGATTGCACCCATTTGGCTCTACGTCCCCCCAGGGCATCTGAACACATCTATAGAAACCGCAAGCACTGGCATTCCATCAACATCCAGGTAGTATGTGATGCCAAGGGAATCCTCACCTCAGTATATGCCAACTATCCAGGGTCCACCCACGACAGCTTCATTTACAGTATGTCAACCCTAAACTGGGACATGGAAGCTGGGCGGCATGGCGATGCATGGCTGCTTGGTCAGTATAAATGCCACAGCACACGCATGCATGACAGATACAGAGTAATGTCACTACCCCACTAATGATCCCCATCACCACCTCCCCAGGGGACAGTGCCTACCCTCTGAGCACCCACATGATGACGCCAATTTGGAACCCCATCACGCCTCCCGAGGTAAGATACAACACAGCCCATATTGCAACCCGGAGCATAGTGGAGCGCACATTCGGAGTGCTCAAGTTACGCTTTCGCTCCCTTGAATGTTCTGGTGGGCAGCTGTTATACGCTCCCCCAGTAGTGTGCAGGATCATAGTGGCAGCATGTGTCCTGCACAATGTTGCAACACGCCGGGGCCTGGCTGTGGACATGGTGGTGCCCCCACATCCCCAACCACATGCACGCCCGCTGCGCATTGGAGGGGAAAGGGCACGGGGTAAGGCAGCCCGTACGCAGCTGGTGGCTAATTACTTCATATAGAAATCACACCCCTGTGGAGTGCACACAGCCCTGGCACATACCATCTGACAATCAATGATGACTCAATCTGACAATTCTGATGAATTAAGGGACAGTCAACTGTCAGAACCATAGCAGCCTGGGATTGTTCACCTGGAAGTGTCACAATGTGTGCATCCCTACCTACACAAACACCACCAATGCAGTGTCATCAAAAGACACACTTCTATGCAGCAAAAATGAATACCCACTTGCAAAATACAACATGAGAACAGTGCCATGTCACCCAACCCCTCCTCGGCACCGCCACACAACACACCATGTCATGTCATGCTATGTGAGAGCAAACAAATTAATCCCCACAACATGACACAAGTGTCACAAACTAGAGTGTCCCTAATGGAAACTGACCACACATGAAATGCTCACAGTAATGCAGGACCAACAACACACATTACCAAATATTTACCAATAATACTAATCACCTGCACAACCTCCAACCTACCATAAACATGACAGTACGGATTTAAAAAATTGGTAGTCTCACTACCTGATAATGCCAGCACTTCGAACACTTCCAACTGTACAGTGTTAGCGCCACGCAAAAGTGTAGGTGCACTGCTTACAACATGTACTCCATTTCCAAAGTAGACCGCCTTGTGAAGACATGAGAAATGGACCTGCAAATTAGGAGGATGAGATGGATGCAGAGGCACATATCAATACACCATGCAGTGTACAATGCAACAACAATATGCACTAGGAATGTATACACAGGATTGACTACAGACTGCCCACACATCAAATGGGAGTGCAACGTCACTGTGTAAGTCAATGTCACTTGGGCACACCCTTTTCAAGCCCATGGAAACGGGAAGCAGGAGGGGTGTGTGTCACACAAACCCAAGCCTCTAACCCAAATTCAGGACAAGCCTGCATGTGCCCAGCCACAATACAGCGTATGCCCATGGGAGCCACACAAGGCAGCACACTGTCAAAAAAATCAAAAATCAAAAATCAAAAATCAAAAATGGCCATGAATGGGCCATGGGGTGTGGGGGAGGCCACCCAGGAGGTCCGAGGACAGGGTGCACACCAAAACCCACGTGTGTGGATCTTGCGAAAAAAACACCTCCATGGGCCCATGGCCTGCACGGCTACCCTATTGTGAGAGATTCGCTGCTGACGCTCTCCTCACCCTCTGCAGCTGCATCAGGAGGTGGTGGCACTATGGGAGGCAGCCCACGCAAAGCCCTAGTCTGGTCATCCATGGCAGCAAGCATGCGGGTGTGGAAGGTCTGGTTCTGGAGGATAATCGTGCAGAGGTCCCCATGCAACAACTCACGGGATGCCCGGACCTTCTCCCTAGTTGCCTGCATCTCAGTTGAGAGCGTACGTGTGAGCCGCTGCAGCTGCTGTTCTGTCCTCGTGTCAGTTGAAGCCTCAAGCTCAACAAGAGTCACCCTAAGCTGATGGAGTTCCACCCTCAGGGCTTCCCTGTGGCCCTGGGACTCAATAGAAATGGCTTCCCGCAGAGTCTCCAGTGCCGCCCGTCTGTCCCTGTTGGACGCCAACATGTCCTCCCTGTGTGACTGGCAAATGGAGTCTGTTGCCTGCTGTAGTTGTTCCTGTCAGAACAGTGAACCTTAATAGGGTAAAGCGCCTGATGACCGAAGGGGAGCTGTTGAACCCGTAGTGCAGTAGTTTATTCTTCCCACCAATGTAACACTCAGTTGTGCATAAAAACAGTCTGAGCGTTCAATTGGTTGAAAGATGTTTGAAGAAGGAACAGGACACTCTGGAACCCCTGATGACTGCAACTTCCTTCAAGGTGCTTGGCAACTGAACAGGACACACTGGAAACTCACTGAGTGTCAGTAGGGTAATGTGCATAACATGTCCAACAAGAAAAACGACAGCAGATTGGAACTAACCAGCCTCTGGAATGATACAAGAACTTACATAAGACAAGGATAAACAAAAGAGCCAATAACTGGAAAATGAACACAAGGTGAGAATTCTTACTTGTATATCCGTAAGAAGAGATGCAACGAGGAAAGTGTGATGTAGTAGATCTAAATGGATCCAAAGGGAGAGTCCAAGAAGAAAGCAGTCTCACAGGTGCTGAAAGGTTTCTTGGGTCCAGTGCAAACCCTATTCCCGCTGGCACGCGTACGCCTAGAGTGTTCAGCGAGTTCCCAAAAGAGCTATAGGCAGTCTCTAGTCCAGCACTTGTTTCCTATTCCCGCCGGCACGCGTACGCCTAGGGTGAAAAGATCCTTCTTCTGAGAGACGTAAGTAAAAAATCCAAACAATGAGCGTTCCGGGTCAAAACCAGGTAAGCAGACAAAGTGAAGCAGGAGACGTGAATCGAAGTCAAAAGGAAGTCCGGGTCGTAGCAGCAGTTCGTAGCAGAAGTACCGTGGGCAAGAGAAGAGCAAATCCAATAGACAGGCAAAAGGTCATGAAGGAGCAAGATCCAGGATAACAAAGCGCCACTGTTGTGTTCCGAGGAAAACGATCAGAAGCACCGAAGCAGCAAACGGGGCGGCCTTAAATTTGCGTGACCACAACGCGGGAATCACGTGAACGGGAAACCGGAGCAACACGTGACTGCAGGCGTACTAGCGGCCAGCGTCGCCATGGCAACCCCCAATGCCTTTGAAACAAGCTTTTAAAGGAACAGAAGCGATTGATGTTGTTCCTAGCTATTTTGACCCCCGAACGTCTGTCGGGTAAGCGAGAAAGTCCACTAGGAATCGGTGTTCTGACAGTATCCTCCCCCAAAGGTTCCCCCAGACCTTGAGACGCTAGAAACCGGGATAACAGCGTGGGGGCATGGATGTTGGACTCAGGTTCCCAGGTGCGATCCTCCGGACCGTAACCCTTCCAATCCACCAAAAACAAACGTACCCCACGAGATAGCTTAGTATCCAAAATAGCATTAACCTCATATTCCTCCACCCCTTGTACCAACAGGGGGGGGGACGGGCAGGTAGCCTCACCTGCTCCGAACACGGCTTGACCAAAGACACATGGAATACGGGATGTATTTTCCAAGCAGTGGGCAGTTCCAACTTCATCACAAGGGGACCAATCACCTCCTTAACAACATAGGGACCCACAAAGCGAGGTAACAGGGTCTTGCGACCGGGAATACTGAGATTCTTCGTAGAGAGCCAAACACGCATACCAGCAGTGTATTGCGGTGCTGGCTGGCGATGGCGATCGGCGTACTTCTTAGCCTGTTCGTGAGCATGTGTCAAGTGTTCCATAACGCTCTTACGTAATGATGTCAGGTCCCTAAGACAAGATTGGACCGCTGGACAATCCGAGGATGAACAAAAGTCCAAGGGCAGAGAGCGAGGGTGTTGTCCATACATGGCTTAGAAAGGAGAGACCCCCGTAGAAGAATGCGCGGAGTTATTATAGGCGAACTCTGCCATGGGCAATACGGAGAGCCAGGTTTCTTGGTGTTGTAGAATAAGGCATCTCAAGTATTGTTCCATGGTGGCATTGAGCCGCTCGGTTTGGCCATCTGTTTGTGGTAAGCCGTAGAATATCTCTCGTCAATGCCCATAGACTGTGTAAGATGTTTCCAAAAACAAGAGGTGAATTGCGCACCCCTGTCAGATATTATGATCTCCGGAAGACCAAAGAATCGGAAGAAATTACGTAAAAACAAGTCCGCCAGGATAGTAGCGGATGGAAGACCCCGACAAGGCACAAAAAGGGCCAACTTCGTAAAACTGTCGACTACCACCCAAATAGTGTCAAAACCACCAATCAAAGGTAGTTCCACTACGAAGTCCATGGAAAGCATAACCCAGGGTTTAGCAGGTACTGGCAGGGGTTGTAGAAGACCCATTGGTTTGGCCGGGGCAGTCTTACATTGAGCGCAAACTGCGCAGGTTGCGATGTACAGCACAATGTCTTTTGACATGGAAGGCCACCAGCACCAACGTTTGAGTAATTTCAAAGTGTTTCGAGGACCGGGGTGTGCATTCAACATGGAGTCATGACACCAAGACATGGCAGTTCTGCGGGTATGAGAATCTGGTATACATATTTTACCTTGAACGTATGGCAAGGACTGAATAACGTCCAGATTAAGATCATCCAATTCTGGATGTTTTTCTGAGACCCACTGCTGAATGGCGGTCTTCAAGGATGGTTGCAATTTGCAGCCACAAACAACCTGGTTGGGCAAGAGTAGGCAACCTTCCTGTGGCCGAAGCACCGGGTCTTCATAAAGTCTTGATAGGGCGTCTGCCTTGGAGTGTAACGTCCCCGGACGGTAGGTCAGTACAAAGTTGTACATAGAGAAGAACTCATGCCAACGTGCATGGCGCGCTGTAGTGCATTTCAATGATTGAAGGGCCAGTAGATTTCTGTGATCAGTGAATACTTGAATCGGAGTCTCTGCTCCCAAGCGATGATGCCTCCAAACTGTAAAGGCCTCCCGGACAGACAACAGCTGACGTTCAGTGATAGTGTAGTTTACCTCATATGGAGTAAGCTTGCGTGAATGATAAGCGACAGGATGGAGGACCCCTGTGTCAGGACAAAACTGGGACAGGACTGCCCCTACTGCCACGTCTGACGCATCAGCCTCCACAACAAACGGTTGTTTGACGTTAGGGTGCTGAAGTACCGGAGCTGAAGTAAACGCCTACTTGAGAGTCTCAAAAGATTTTTGTGCTTCGGGATTCCATTGAAACGGATGCTTATTACTTGTTAAGGCAGTAAGTGGAGCCACAATGCTAGAGAAGTGCCTGATAAATCGACGATAAAAGTTTGCAAACCCCAAAAAAGACTGCAAAGATTTTAGTGTGCCTGGGACTGGCCATTCCAGTACTGCCTTGACCTTAGTTTGGCTCATCTGAACACCCTGGTTAGTGATGTCATAGCCCAGGAATTCAACTGAAGTAGTATGAAAAATGCACTTCTCTAGTTTTGCGTATAGTTTATTCTTACGCAAACGTTGTAGTACTTCAGTAACATGTTGGATGTGTAGTTCAAGAGAAGGGGAATAAATCAAGATATCGTCTAAATAGACGATCACAAACCGATCAATCATGTCCTGAAAAACGTCATTGATAAAATGTTGAAATGTGGCATGGGCATTACATAGCCCAAACGGCATGACCAAATATTCAAATAGGCCGTATCTGGTTTTGAATGCCATCTTCCATTCATCCCCCTCTCTTATCCTCACCAGATTATACGCACCCCTGAGGTCCAATTTGGTGTATATTACTGAAGAGCCTAGCTGGTCCAAAAGTACAGAAATCAGTGGTATGGGGTACTGATTCTGTATCGTAACTGCGTTCAGGTCCCGATAATCTATACATGGTCTCAGGTCCCCCTCTTTTTTCGGAACAAAGAACAGGGGAGATGCAGCAGGAGAACGGGAGGGGCGAATGAAACCAGAAGCCAAAGCCTTCTCCAAATATTCCTTCAATACTGCATCCTCCTTCAAAGTAAGAGAGTATATCCTCCCAGAGGGGATTCTAGCTCCCTCCTTAAGGTCAATGGGACAGTCATAAATACGATGAGGCGGTAACTTTTCTGCCTCACCTTTGTCAAACACATCTGCGAAAGCCTTGTATTCTGGGGGTAAAGTGGTATTGACAATGCCATCTACCATCGAAACCGATTCCAATAAAGCTTGACATGGGTTGTTTTTCACTTAGCTTGATGGGCCACAATGTCCTGAACAATAAGTTGAGGTAAACGAGACAGACCCAGCAACCCAGTCCACCAAGGGATTATGGACCCTAAGCCATGGTAGACCCAGAATTAGTCGAAATTGAGGTGCAGTAATGACATCAAACGAAATGACTTCGCTATGACAGCCGTCTATAAGTAAGTTCAGGGGCACTGTAGACTCCGTTACCAAACCTGAGAGCAGTGTGGTACCATCAACTGCGTTGACCACTTCAGGTTGTTCTTTTGGTACCAGTGGAATGTTCCAGTCTTTAACATACTGGAGATCAACATAGTTTCCAGTAGCCCCGGAATCCAAAACCGCTTCAGAGGACCAGATTTGGCCGTCCGGAGATGCAAGAGTGACCTTAATAGTGAAAGGAACAGAGAAATTGGAGCCCGGAAGATCAGTGCTCGACATAGGAGCTCCCTCTATTGTCGGGCTTTGGAGTTTCCCTACTTTGCGGGTTTCTTGGGACATAAACTCAAAAAATGACCAGAGGAACCACAATAAAAGCATAAATTGTTCTTTTTACGCTTCTCTCTTTCTCCGCTAGACAGTGGTCCTCTTACCGCCCCTATTTGGATGGGTTCCCCATTACCTGAAACTGAACTTGTCAGGCTGACAGGGACCGGGGGCAAAGTCCTCTTCTCCCCCTTCCTTTCCACTTTACGGGCATCGATCTGAAGAACTAGATCCAAAAAGTCAGGAAAGGAGACGGGGACCACAGGTACCGTAGCAATGACACCCTTGAGGGAGTCTGACAGACCCTTATAAAATAAGGCCGCCTTCTTCTCGTCTGGCCAGTTGGTTTCAGCAACCAATTGGTTAAACTTAGCAAGATATGTCAATAGAGAAGAATCGCCTTGCTGTAAATTCAATAACTCCAAATCAGTGGCCTGAGACTTGTATCGGGTGTCAAAAACTCTCGTAAGCGCCTCTATGAGAGCGTCACAGTCAAATAACAAATGACTTCCTTGTTCCAAGAGAGGATTAGCCCAGACTGCAGCAGTACCCCCTGGATTAGACAATATAAAAGCGGCCTTAGTGGTTGAATCGGGAAACAATGTTGGTCTACAAAGAAAATGCAGTCTGCATTGATTGATGAACGTTCTGAAGGCTTTTGGATCGCCCAAAAAACGCTCAGGGGGAGCCAACGGAAACTGTGCAGTCATAACTACCGGAACCGGCTCTGCCCTGGCCTGAGCACTGGCCGTACCAGACCCGGAAGCCACTGCAATTGATGGAGGTTCTATGGCGCTAACCCTTAATCCCGCTTGAATGTCATCAATACGGCGATGGGTAGCATCATGGGCAGTTTGCATGTCAGCACGTAAATCAGCCACTAATTGAACCAAAGTAGCCAGGGGATCAGTGGCTGTGTCCATTTTAAGGCTTCTGATTCTGTCAGAACAGTGAACCTTAATAGGGTAAAGCGCCTGATGACCGAAGAGGAGCTGTTGAACCCGTAGTGCAGTAGTTTATTCTTCCCACCAATGTAACACTCAGTTGTGCATAAAAACAGTCTGAGCGTTCAATTGGTTGAAAGATGTTTGAAGAAGGAACAGGACACTCTGGAACCCCTGATGACTGCAACTTCCTTCAAGGTGCTTGGCAACTGCACAGGACACACTGGAAACTCACTGAGTGTCAGTAGGGTAATGTGCATAACATGTCCAACAAGAAAAACGACAGCAGATTGGAACTAACCAGCCTCTGGAATGATACAAGAACTTACATAAGACAAGGATAAACAAGAGAGCCAATAACTGGAAAATTAACACAAGGTGAGAATTCTTACTTGTATATCCGTAAGAAGAGATGCAACGAGGAAAGTGTGATGTAGTAGATCTAAACGGATCCAAAGGGAGAGTCCAAGAAGAAAGCAGTCTCACAGGTGCTGAAAGGTTTCTTGGGTCCAGTGCAAACCCTATTCCCGCCGGCACGCGTACGCCTAGAGTGTTCAGCGAGTTCCCAAAAGTGCTATAGGCAGTCTCTAGTCCAGCACTTGTTTCCTATTCCCGCCAGCACGCGTACGCCTAGGGTGAAAAGATCCTTCTTCTGAGAGACGTAAGTAAACAATCCAAACAATGAGCGTTCCGGGTCAAAACCAGGTAAGCAGACAAAGTGAAGCAGGAGACGTGAATCGAAGTCAAAAGGAAGTCTGGGTCGTAGCAGCAGTTCGTAGCAGAAGTACCGTGGGCAAGACAAGAGCAAATCCAATAGACAGGCAAAAGGTCGTGAAGGAGCAAGATCCAGGATAACAAAGCGCCACTGTTGTGTTCCGAGGAAAACGATCAGAAGCACCGAAGCAGCAAACGGGGCGGCCTTAAATTTGCATGACCACAACGCGGGAATCACGTGAACGGGAAACCGGAGCAACACGTGACTGCAGGCGTACTAGCGGCCAGCGTCGCCATGGCAACCCCCAATGCCTTTGAAACAAGCTTTTAAAGGAACGGAAGCGATTTATGTTGTTCCTAGCTATTTTGACCCCCGAAAGTCTGTCGGGTAAGCGAGAAAGTCCACTAGGAATCGGTGTTCTGACAGTTCCATCAGCCTTTCTTGGGGGACAATGGAAGTGGCCACCCTATCCATGGCCTGAGCCATCATCTCAGATGATGCTGCCTGTTGGTTTGCCATACCGTATATGGATTGCTCCCATGCGGTATTGCCAGGTGCCGTATGTCCACCGCGTCGGCGGGCACCACACCTGTCTGGGGCAAGGCGAACTGCGTCTTGCTGTGCCGGCACTGCCTGAGGCTGCAGGACTGCATTCCCCCTCTGATCTGCTGGCCCAGGAACAGGATCAGATGTTGCGGAGTGTGACCCTGCATCCGTAACCACCAAAGGCAGACCTACCAACATTGACATCCTCATTGAGGGTTCTACCCCTGGTGCAGGTGGGTTGGGCAGTACAGAATCCCTCCCAGAAACACTTACCTGTGACCGCACATAGGTCTCATCATCCGAATCGACACCTGAATAGAGCTCGGGGGAGGTGCACTCAGAGGCACCCCTTGAGATAATGGTCTGCAGCAAGTGTGGGTTCTCACCCACCACCACACCACGTTCCTCACTGGTGCCCGGTCGGGCCTGAGACCCCTCCTGTGTCTGCACCATCTCCACAACCCCAGCAGTATCAAGTGCGTCATCCCCTGCAAAGACATGAAAGAAAAGAAATGGGAACAGGCATTAGCACCATGGCACAGAATTAGGGCTGAGAAGCAACAGAAACAGTACTTCATTGACACATGTCCCACATGACTATAACCCTCCCATGCATGCACCGTCACTGCGTATGAAGGGGAGGCAAATGGCACACATTGATGACACCAAGATGGAAGACCAACACCTTTGCTGCATGCTGGCTAGCAGTGCCATCACACATTGGCCTGTGATTGGCATGTCCAATACACGTACATGACACATGCCATCACACAGATGGCATGTATCATAGCCATGTCACACATTTGACAATAGGACTGAGAAATGCCTAGTGAAAGTGGTGGAATGCAAACAATCAGCCTGAATGAACACAGAATAATACGCAACTATGTTGTGGCAAGATGACACTTCAAGGGCAACTGGCGTGAGGTTGGGCTGAATGTCTACTGTTGCCAGAAGGGATACTGCAATACCCAAATCCTGGTGTGCAGAATGTGTTGGATGAAGCACATGGGTGACCCAAACCACTCAGGCACACACACCCTCACCTGGCACTCAATCAGAAGCCCTCACATACACACCATGCACATGGATGACACACACATGCATGTGCACTCACCGGACAATGCCTCGTAATCTGGCAGGTCTCCCACGCCTTGGACCTGTCCCTCCGTGATGTAGGTCCCAGCAACATACTCATGTGGAGTGAGTTCAATGTCCTCTGCTGGAGACCCCCCTCCAGTCACTAGAGTTGCGGCATGACTTAAGGCCAGCTTTTTCTTTGCCCTGCGCTTCAGGTCATTCCAGCACTTGTAGCAATCATTAGCTGCGCGCCTCACGAATCCAAGGACACTTATGATGTCCGCGATGGTCTGCCAGTGTGCCTGACGTTGTGCAGGTGTGGTCTTGCATCCTGCAGTAATCGCCATTTCGCTGTCATGTGCGGACACATACTCCACAAGTGCATCAAGTTCGGCCTGATTGAAGCTGGGCTTCCTTGGTGGGCCAGACTGTGTAGCCGTGTCTGGGGCATCAGCCTGTACTGGACGAGCACTCTTCCTCTTCCGCTTGGAAGGTGGTGGGGACCCTGAGTGTCCTACGCCGCTCTGGACACTAGGGGCAGGAGCCCCGGTGGACTGTGCACTAGGAGTGTGGGAATGAACACTCACCATGGGACTTGGTGCAGGCATTAGCTGAAGTGTGATGTAGTCAGGGGGAACGTCAGCAGGATGGACTGGGACAGACACTGTCCTGGCTGGGAGACTCAGAGCTGGGGTGGATGGAGCCGCAGCTGCCCCTGCAGCCTCCCCACCCTGCCTACTCGGGGCAGCAGATGACATAGCTGCCCCTGATCCACGTGGCCTGGTGACACCAACGTGCACTGCCACACATGGCCTAGACCTGCTGACTTGGAAGTCAGCCAAGTCAGCCATGGGGTCACCCTGTGCCAGGTCTGGTGCTACAATGGGCTGGTCCAACAAGGGCTGAGCAGGGATGGTGTCAGCCACGTTACCCTCAACGAGGGGGGGGCATGGGTGTCCCTGACTGGTCACCCACACATGGGGTCTAGGGGCACCCTGCAAGTCCCGGCCACGTCCCCTACCGTATCCACCACGGCCACCTCTTGAGGCTCGGCCACCTTTGCCACCCTTATCGCGTGCTCGCCTCCCAACCATGGCACTGATGTTGTTGTGCGTATGGGAGTTGCAGTAAACTATAGTCCTGGGCAATTGGGGGTCAAAGGGGTAGGGTACTAGATGGAATTCGTACCCTAGTGCTCTAGCAAGGCTGTATGTGACCCCTGGGGGAAGATGACGGGTCACGCAATGCACAGGCATCCCAAAAAAGGGAGATAATGTGCACGCAACCCCTCCTAGACCACGTGCGTGGAAAAATAAACCTGCACTACGCTGTGGCACCCAGAAACACAAAAATTAACGTATGCGTGTCACACACAGCCTAGAATGACCTCTGAAGGGGTACGCAACACACGGGGTAGGCACAGATGTTAAATACGTGTGCGACTCACCATCTGCCAGGAAAAATCGCGTGAAAAATACGCCCGTGTGCGCGTTGGCAACACCCCCGCCAAAAGAAGAATTGTACGCTGTCTGAGGAGACAGGAAAACAGAAAAAGTGAACGCTGTTTGAGGAAACAGGCCCAGGAAAAAGACAAAAAGAGAAAAAGCTGTCAGAGGTAACAGGGAGTACGAACATGGAACGCCGCGAAGTAAATCGCGTGTGAACCGACAAGAAGTACAGATTTCACCCACTCGCTCGCCACGAAAAGCATGTACAAGGAAATGGCGTTCTACACATACCTTTTAAACATGCCCACACGTCCAGCGTCAATTCCGCGTGTACGCGCTAAGGCCCTATCCTCCAATTACACGAGCTGACACTCTGACGTGCAGTCATTGGACGTGTAACATGCACCCGTGTACAGGGAAATGCCCGCGCATGCACGTCACAGACACGCAAACGCGCTGAGGCCCTTTCCACCAATTGCACACTATGACACTCTGACGTGCTTATTTTTTCTACGCGCCATGGAAAACGCACGTGCGCGTAACGTCATAGACGCGCCTACACGCTGGGGGCCTTTGGGCCAATGAATTCGCGCTAAGGCCCTTTCCTCGAATTACACGCAGACGTGCTGGATTTTCACGTGCCAAATCACTCCGTATCAAGCTGGCCACACGTAAGCACACGGACGACCACGCTCCTGCCCAGAAGGCCGAATTACTACCCCCCAGAGCCCCACGCTCCCACCTGCCATCTGCTGCTGCCTGATTGCCTACTGCCCACGTGCCCTGCCATTTGCTGCCTGCACATCAGCCAGGGGAGCTGTTGCTGTGACCACCCCTGCTGGAACCAAAGACTCCTGACTGGGATTCCATCGCTCCACAGATCAGCCCCAGGACCCAGTTGCCCACCCACTCCTGCCTCTGGGGTTGTCATGTCGGGCACTGCAACATCTGGCACCACTGGCAACCCCCAGCCAGAGAGGCAGAGGGGCACCAGCTTCACTGCCACCGAAGTTGGCGTCCTGGTGGAGCAAGTCCTGGGGCAGTATGATGCCCTCTTCGGAAGTTTGCGCGCTGACAAGGAAGGACGGACTCGGATCTGGACGGACATCATGACTGCCATCAATGTGGAGGGGGTGGCAGTCCGACTGTTCCATCATGTCAAGAAGCTCTGGGAGGACTTCAGGTCCAGGACCCTCAACAAGGCCCGGCACCTCTTGAAAGCAGCAGAGCCTAAGGGGCGCCGGGGCCACTTGCCCGACGATCAGATGAGGGTCCTGGAACGCATATCCCCAGCGCTCCACGTCCAGGTCCTTGAGAGGCAGACCCATCTGGAGTCGAGCGGTAAGTGTACATGCATCATGATTGTAAGCTGTGCGTGTGGTGGTGTGGCAGTAGTGTGCAGGTTGCACATGTGTTTTTATGGGGCCAAGTATGGAGGGGTGCACAGGGCCGTGAGGTTAACACATGCAAGGGCTCTCATGTGTGAGACATGGATGGTGCTTGTGTGTGTAGGCTTGCATGCCAAATGCAGATGTGTGGGCACACATGTTTGGATGAATGTGTATGTAAGTAGGCATGTTCGTGATGTCACACATGGATGTTGATTTCAGCTGCATGTATCAGCACTGTGTACATGTGCATGTGTGTGTATTTGACAAGGGTGCAACAGTGATGCAACATGGATGCATGTGACAGCGGGATGTGGAAGCCTGATTGGCAGATGTGACATGGATGCCAATCTGAACACTGGGACAGTTGGCAGAGGTGTACACATGCATGCAAGTGTGGTGGTGTGTGTGCATGTGTAGTGCACTCCCTGTGTTTCATGTGATGTCTGGCTCACCTTTGCCTGCTCATGCTGTTGTATGTGTATGGATGGTGCTGGCTGTTGCAATATGGCTGTGTATGGCTCATGTGTGCGAGTTGAAATGACATGTCTGTTGGCGATTGTGATGCCATGTCTGAGGTTTCCCAATGCCACTCATGTACAACTGTCATGTGTGTATGTGTCCATTGTACAGTGCCCTGATGCCTGTGTTTTATTTCTCCCTGTCTGCAGCGTCAACTGATGAAGAGGGCGGAGAAGGTGCTGTGGAGCTCAGCGGCAGGGATTGCACCACCAGCCGGAGACGCAAGGCCCGGCTCCCCTTCCAGGTTGTCATCTCGTCGGGGAGTGAGGAGTCCGGTGCCGCGTCCCAGGCCGCAGCTGCCGGGCAGAGGTCCAAGAGGCGGAGGTCGGAGTTGGACTCCTCGGCAGCAGAAGGGGCAGCTGGGACCCCACAGGGCCCAACGGGGAAGATGGCATGGAGTCATCCAGTTTGGTGGGGGGTTTGGTGGAGGAGGAGGCCGTGCAAGCGACAGAGACGGGGTCTGGAGGTGGGGATTCCACTGGTGCTAGTGGTGCAGTGCAAGACCAGGGACAGGAGGCAGCACAGGCCGCCGCGGAGGTGCCTGTGTGCAATCCTGTCCCTGATCCTGTCACTGCATCATCTTGCACCAGCAGGGATGCCTACGTCCAGACCCGTTTTCAGGCAGGGGATGAGCTTACAACAACTGGCCTTCGTCTGCCTGCGGACGTGGCTATCCAGGTACGGGTTGAGCCTGTCCTGACTGGTGTGGCGTTGCGTCAACGGGCCATGCGAAGTGACCTGCAGTCTTTTCATGAGGAGACTGCACGTCATCTCGAATGGCTCGTTGACCGCGTCGGCCTACTGGAACAGGTCACCCAGGCCGGATTCCTCCATTTGCTGGAGCTTGTTCCGACCCCCTCCTCAACTGAACACCCTATGCGCCAGTCGTCCTCCGTGCCATCTTTCCACCCATTTGTCACCTGGGTGCTCTGTGGAGCTACCTCTGACGGTGCGGCCAGGCTGGTGGAGGACACATCCCTGCCACAGCCGGGAGTCGGACGTCCAGCAGGGGTGGCCACATCAACGACTGCACCCCGGCCAGTGAAGGATGTGCAGGCAGCAGGAGCCAGGGCACGGGCACTGGCACAGCAGCAGCGAGGTGGGAGCCATGATGGCTCGGGGCCTTTGACATCGGAGGGGCAGGCATCGGCCGGAGGGCAGGAGAACCCTGGAATGGGAGTGTCTTCCGTGTGGGAGCGGTTGGGCCAGCAGATAGGTGCGGAGCGGCGGCGGGCAGAGGAGGAACGGCTCACAATGGTCAGGGTGGAGAACTCCATGCGGAGGGTGCTGAGGCGGGCTGAGTGCCTCGAGGGTATTCGCAGGGAGTTGGAGCTGGACACTGCATTATCCCTGCGAGACCTCGGGGCCAGGGAACATGCCCACCTCCAAACCATTGAACAGTAGTTTGATGATGCCCTGGCCCATGACAACAACCAGTGAGCCGTCGGACTAGCCCGCTGCCCTTGTAAATAGTTATGTAGTTAGTGTTAGGTTTCCTTTGCTTTTTTATTTTTTTTGGACCTTTTGGACAATGGACCACATTTTTGTATATAGTTTTTTTATTAGGTAGTATTATTAGATAGGTTTCATTTCTTCTGTTGGGATCATGGACCCTGGATTGTTTATCTGTATATAGTTGAGTGTTGGATTTTATTTTTTTATTTGGAATTTACCCATGAAGCAATGGTTTTCGGTTTGGATTTTCCATTGGATTTACTTTTTTGAACTGTGACTTTGGACACCTTTCTTTTGGATTATGATTTGTGGTTTTACATTATTTTACAGACATGCTGCTTTTGGTTTTTAATTCCCATTGTCGTTTGTTTATTTTTGATTCCATTTATGTTGCTTGTAATACATTTTCTTCATCAAACTTCAATGTGTAGTATCATCTCATTGGTTTCATGCATATCATGATATGGGTTTTGACATTCACTGACACCCATTGTGTGTATGTGAGGGACATGTGTTCATTTACATACTTGCCATTGGGGTTGTATCATGTAATTGCCATTTCTAAGTGGGTGGATGCAATACTTGGGTGGGTGTTTGGCATGTGGAGGCAGCCCATAAGGGCCAGGGATCTAGATTGTGATGACGTGTTGGCTGGGGGACATGAGTCGAGGCCTGGTGGAGGGTGCCCTGCACTGCTGGGGGGTGGGGGAGCTGGCAGACATGTGTGGGTGCCTGGTGGAGTGTGCCCCTGGATGCTGGGGCGGGGAGTGCTGGGAGACATGTGTGGGGGCATGGTGGAGGGTGCCCTGCACTGCTGGGGGGTGGGGGTGCTGGGAGACATGAGTGGGGGCCTGCTGGACGGTGCCCCTGACTGCTGGGGTGTGGGGGTGCAGGGGGACATGAGTTGGACATGAGTGGGGGCCTGGTGGAGGGTGCCCCTGGATGCTGGGGGGTGGAGGTGCAGAGGGACATGAGTTGGACATGAGTGGGGCCTGGTGGAGGGTGCCCCTGGATGCTGGGGGGTGGGGGTGCTGGGAGACATGTGTGGGGGCATGGTGGAGGGTGCCCTGCACTGCTGGGGGGTGGGGGTGCTGGGAGACATGAGTGGGGGCCTGGTGGACAGTGCCCCTGACTGCTGGGGTGTGGGGGTGCAGGGTGACATGAGTGGGGGCTTGGTGGAGGGTGCCCCTGGATGCTGGGGGGTGGGGGTGCTGGGAGACATGTTGGGGGCCTGGTGGAGGGTGCCTTGCACTGCTGGGGGCTGGGGGTGCTGGGAGACATGTGTGGGGGCCTGGTGGAGTGTGCCCCTGGATGCTGGGGGGTGGGGGTGCTGGGAGACATGTGTGGGGGCATGGTGGAGGGTGCACTGCACTGCTGGGGGTGGGGGTGCTGGGAGACATGAGTGGGGGCCTGGTGGAGGGTGCCCCACAGTGCTGGGGGGTGGGGGTGCAGGGGGACATGAGTTGGACATGAGTGGGGGCCTGGTGGAGGGTGCCCCTGGATGCTGGGGGTTGGGGGTGCAGGGAGACATGTGTGGGGGCCTGGTTGAGGGTGCCCCTGAATGCTGGGGGTTGGGTGTGCAGGGGGACATGAGTTGGACATGAGTGGGGGCCTGCTGGCAGGTGCCCCACAGTGCTGGGGGGTGGGGGTGCTGGGAGACATGCGTTGTTGATCAGTAGTGCAAGGTGACATCTGGCTTGGCTGGGGGGCATGCCCATGGTGGATGGGCTGCCTGCGGGACATGAGCAGGGGTGCAGGGTAGTCCCCTGTGGTGTGGGCTGCCTGCAGGGGCCGTGGAGGGTGTAGAGGGAACACCTGGGAGGACCCACACGGCCAAATCACGTGTAGTACTCCCCGCGCACCCCTGAAATACACGTACCCTGCTGAATTCGCGTGTGAGACTTCCCGCGCACCCCTGGAACACACGTACCAGGACAATCGCTTGTGGAATTTCCCGCGCACCCTTGAAAGACACGTACCTTACTGAATTTGCGTGTGAAACTTCACGCGCACCCCTGAAATACACGTCCCCTTTTGGAATTGTGTGTGAAACTTCCTGCGCACCCCTGAAATACACGTACCCTGTTGAATTTGCGTGTGATACTTCCCGCGCACCCCTGGAATACACGTACCCAGGACAAGCGCGTGTGGAACTTCCCGTGCACCCCTGAAATACACGTACCCTGCTGAATTTACGTGTGAAACTTCCCGTGCACCCCTGAAATACACGTGCCTTAATGGAATCGCGTGTGAAACTTCACTCGCACCCCTGAAAGACACGTACCCTGCTGAATTTGCGTGTGAAACTTCACGCGCACCCCTGAAATACACGTGCCCTGATGGACACGCATGTGAAACTTCACGCGCACCCCTGAAAGACATGTACCCTGCTGAATTTGCGTGTGAAACTTCCTGCCCACCCCTGAAATACACGTACCCTGCTGAATTCGCGTCTGAAACTTCCCGCGCACCCCTGAAATACACGTGCCCTGATGGAATCGCGTGTGAAACTTCACGCGCACCCCTAAAATACACGTACCCAGGGCAATCGCGTGTGAAACTTCCTGCAAACCCCTGAAATACACGTTCCCCGCTTGGCGTTTGCTGTTTGGCAGCCCTGTGAACTGGTCCAGGGTTAGCGCAGACATTTGCGATGAATTGGGGATTTTGATGGCTTTTCCTTGCGCGAGGGCGTTCTTGGGGGCGTAACTGGCATTGCTGCAGGGTCGCTGCGCCACTCTGCACCACGGCTGGTTTTGGAGGCTCAAATCCATGAATACGCTGTGCGATGAAATGGATTTTATCGTACGCGGCTGGCACAGTATATCGCACGGGGACACTGTGTGCCAGCAGCGTGCGCCACTTTTGTGCGAAATTCTATGAATTACTGAG
Organism: Ambystoma mexicanum; assembly: GCF_040938575.1. NCBI lineage: Eukaryota > Metazoa > Chordata > Amphibia > Caudata > Ambystomatidae > Ambystoma > Ambystoma mexicanum. Next base: position 236,604,684 of record NC_090933.1, read on the forward strand.
TTGCTTTCTTCGTTTAGTTGGTTTAGGTCAAGTATAGCTTCTTTGCCGGATAGGTTACACAAATTCTTTACGTTGGAATTATGACCCATGGCCTTTGAGAGATGTTGATTTTCCGATTTTTTTTCTCATTGAAGAAGTTCTGTTTAGATATGTTTAATCTTCTTTTGAGAGCCCTAGATTCTCATCGTTTAGCCCTACGTGATAGCAAATATTTAGTGTTTCCCAAAGTAGGGATCTCAAGTACATTGGGCAACGAAATCTCTACAGTAATCGGAAGGGCACATTTTTTGTTTAATTCATCATGTTCAGTTATTCTGAGCAAGGTCTTGGGGCTATTGTGATTGAAATGAGGAAACATAGATTCAGAGCTAGCTTTAAGATTTGTCGCATCTTTGGTAATTACATTCTTATTGCTTTCTTGGAGAGCCTTGATTTGCAATTCCAATGTAGCTATTTTTTCATTATTATTAACAACAGCGTGTTGCAAATCATGTGGAGTGGGGTCTCTGGGTTGAGCCATGGTATTCGCAACTTGGGCATATGTTCTAAATGAAATGCCAGAGGTGGAATTATAAGACTCAGTTTGAGTATGAATTGTCCGCGGTATCCCTATGGAAGGCCTGGATGCAATTTGAGTAGATGAAATAGCAAGAGTGGGAGGTTGTGAGATAAAAGAGTGTTTCAGATCTTGAGCTAATAAGAATCCCTCAATTTTATTGATTTTGGAGACAATGTCGACACATAAGAACCTAACATTTTGAATTTCTAAGTGGGTGCGTTCATGCCCCTTGTCTAGGAGATTCAGGATACATGTAAGTACAGGAAAAGATAACTCATTGTCATATGAAATATTTGGATTGACCTGAGGTAAGTGAGGGTCCTGCATGGTGACATTTGAGGCATTAACTTAAGGTATTTGGGAAACGTCCTCACCACTAAGATCCGGTACATTAGGTGTGGTTTGTGCACCAACTCCCTAATCATTTCCACTCAAACCCTGATTGGGGGAGCTATCCATAATTACATCAGAAGCAATAGAAGACGTGTGCTCTAGATTAGGAGGGAAATGTTCGTCATTGGTATTGTATGAGTATTGATTATGTAGGTGAACCTTTGCCAATCCCTGTACAGAAGATGTAACTGGTGCCGATTGCCCCAGGGATACTCACACTCTTTTGCTTACTTGAGACCATACTGTCGGCGCTAGCATTGATACATCGGGGCTAGAGTTAGTTCTTGCGAAAACTGTTTGTTGTACTGGCAAGTCATGAATCGCTGTTATTTCTGAGTGTGGATGACCAAGCTAGAGGGAAGATCCAAGTCTTGAAGATCCTGGATTGTAAATGAATGGGATTTCCTTGGAGTGTGGGTAAGTGCTTGGCACTGAGCCCTCATATGGGCAAATGCTATGTCATGACATCGAAGTGTGGTGGAGGAAATGTCGTTCCTGGACAAAGACCTCGCTGGTGAAGTAAGTATGCAAGCATCTGCATCTAGTTTGTTTAAATAGTAGACTCATTAAGGTGATGAAGTAAGGCTTCAGTATCTGCAGAGTCGATAGCTGATAGATCAAAGTGGAAGCACCCACTTCTTAAGCCTCCAGCCATTATCAAAGAGGAAGTACTGAGCGGGGTTTGTGTGTGACTGAACACGTGTCACTAATGAGTAAGGATAAAGCTAAGGTCTAAATGGGCCATCGTACTAATGTTGTGTGATAAGAGAATAAGATATATAGCAATTTGACTAATTGCTACATAGATGACAATGTGCTAAATGAAAATGGCAACACATATAGTATGGTAGAGAAAAAGTTAAATGATTATAGAATATTGGAGCGTGATTAGCCATGCTCTGAAAGCATTCACAAACTTACAGTGAAAGCCTTAATTGTAAAAAACCTGCATTCAAAACTACCATACCTGCCTGCGTCAGTGAGCACACACCGCACACCCGAACAGCCAAACAGTACTTACGGGGCCCTTACGGGTGTGCGCGCACTGTGCGCGGGAAGGCCGCTGATGTAGGCAGGCTGCAGGAGGGTGGGAAGAGCAAGAGGACGGGACTGTAAGTGAAGCGAGAAACCAGAAGAGTAAATATCATGTGGATTAGTGACGGCAAGAAGGCAAGAGTTAAATACCATTACCAAGGCAAGAGGTGAGAGAAATTACGTTGAATACTAATGTCCAGGTGTAGGAGGAAGGCTACAGTGTTTCCATGTAGAAGTTGCTTCTCCTTGCCGATGGCGTCCAGGGTAGACTGGAGCAAGTCAGGAGCAAGTCGATGTCAGCCAAACATAGCGGGGAGATCCCCATTGGACACCCCCACCTCCTTTGGTCCGTACCATAACACAATGAAATGAATATAAAGACAACTTTTAAAGTTTGGAAAACACAGGGTCATAGGTTTATTAGGAGCAAGACAACTTGGGATGGTCCCAGCCACATTACAAAACAGTCAGATACAGGTGAATCCTGTCACCTCATTAGCCACTGGCCAAACTGACAAAACCGCTGGTTACTTCCAGCTACAGTGGTACACCAGTGGGACACTCGGGCACTGACCAGGAGATTGTTGGCCTATCGCCCTAAGGAAGTGAGTCAGTGCCCGTCGAGGGATCGGCTCGAGCCCGGCCAATCCCGAGCCGCTGCAGCTGCAGCGTGAAGTCCCTCATTGGCAAGGACTGCCCCGATACTCCGCCTGTAACAAAAAGCAATAGGAATTAAACACAAATCAAACAACAAATTAAACTTATCTTCAATATTTTAACTATGTGCACCTTAAAATTCACATTGATGACGCGACCGCTTCATCTTGGTCCTACTCTCCCTACCGGTCTGTACGTATTAACTGCATATCCAATTTCTTGCCAACCTTCCACATGTGAGCCCATGATTCTTTTTCGGCGTGGGTGGGTGGGGATTCTCGCAAGGCGGGAGCTGCTGGGCAAAAGAATGATGGCCAGCAGCTCCCGCCCTTATAAGTGTACCCGGGAGACCAGGCCGGAAGCCAGGTCCCCGGGGACGCCTCTTCCGCCTCACTGAGGGGGGGGGGGGGGGAGAAGAGAGGCATGACCAGCAACTGGAAGGGGGCGGCCAGAGGGGACAGCCCGCTATGTAGGCTGTCCCTCTAGCGCCCCCTGCGGGGGCCGGTCAGCCTCTTAGCAGGGAGATCCCCATTGGACACCCCCACCTCCTTTGGTCCGTACCATAACACAATGAAATGAATATAAAGACAACTTTTAAAGTTTGAAAAACACAGGGTCACAGGTTTATTAGGAGCAAGACAACTTGGGACGTCCCAGCCACATTACAAAACAGTCAGATACAGGTGAACCCTGTCACCTCTTTAGCCACTGGCCAAACTGACAAAACCGCTGGTTACTTCCAGCTACACTGGTACACCAGTGGGACACTCGGGCACTGACCAGGAGATTGTTGACCTATCGCCCTAAGGAAGGGAGTCAGTGCCCGTCGAGGGATCGGCTCGAGCCTGGTCAATCCCGAGCCGCTGCAGCTGCAGCATGAAGTCCCTCATTGGCTAGGACCGCCCCGTTACTCCGCCACGCTTTGATGGTGGCTTGCGCTGCCATCAATGCCCTCAAACCTTAGGCCCTTACTTCTCTCTTAGCATCCGAATTGTTCCATACTCACCATTAGTTCATCTGCAACCAGCCCTCCTTAGCTCACCCAATATAGCCGTCAGGAAAACATTGTTGCCCTTGTCAGATAAGTGTACACCATCTGCATCAAAATGGGAAGGCAAGGAGCTCAGGCAGCAATGCCCTATAAACCCCGGGCCCTCTGCTTTTGTGAATTTCGCAACACTTCTGTTGAGGCGCTTCCTGGATTTTTCCATGCCGGGCAGAGAGATGGCGTCTCTCCACACCCGCCTTTGCACCATCTCTGACCAGAGTATTTCTGTGCCTGGTAACTCATGTGCTGTAATGCGCAAAGTCACCTGTATTTGGGCGAGCAGGCGACTACGGCCCAACTTAGCCAGATCGTTGCCCCCCCAAATGAATCACCAACCACCTTGGTGCACGCCTCCACTGTAATCGCCAGTGAATGGCCGGCAGCAAGGAATGCCACCTCATTCCAGGAGTGTCCAGCCACACACACTTGGTACTCTTGAATGCCAAATTTTGTCCGATCGTCCATTGCCTAGCCCTTTTTTCTGCCCGTGTCACAAATGAGTGGCCGATCAGCCACACTGCATCATCTGTGGGAAAAAACATATCATACCATAAGTTTCCTGATTAACCTGTATCCAAACCGACCCCATTCCCTGCCCTGGCCCCTAAGTGCTCTTGATATCTAGTATTCTTCTGGGCATGCACTGTGCTGGGGCGGACATAAAGTCGATAACGGCCTGACTCCCACCTCCCCACTTTCATGATCGCCCGAGGGGACATGCCTTGTTGAAAGGCTGTGGTGGCTGCGCCTATCCTAAAACTATACGTGGACCAACCTTCCTCCTGGATGCCCAAAGCCTTCAATGCCATTGCCAACACTTTGCGGAATTGGAATACAGAAAGGGGGAAGTGTCAGCGTGAGTTAGCAGGGGGCCGGCACTCGTGGCTCGTAACTTTACAAAGAGCTTAAAAAGGAGTACCGGGCAACATTCTGAAAGGGGTGCCGCGTGTAAGACTATGTTATAACCTTTTCCTTGCTGGTCCGTTTTGCTTTTCCTCAATAATATTCTGACCCCCTCGCCTGTTTCCTTGTGGAACAGAGATACATCCCCCAAAGCAATGGCCCTCACAGATGTGTCCTTCTTGGATGCAGAAACTAGCTCACTAATCCTAAATGCCCCAAAAAAGGCCCATGCGAATGCCAACCTGAAAAGCGCCCCTTCGTATTCGCTGAAGCATATGCTAGGTAACGTGGCCAACAACTTTACCAATAACCCAAAGTCAATTGGTTTTTGCACATCCTTAGAGCTTGGCTCCGAACGGGCCCAGCCTTTCAATGCAGAACGCACCAAAAACCCTTTCGTGGGATCGCCCTTCCCTTCCAATTTGAAGTGGAATGCAACTGCTGCTAAATGCGATGCTGCCCAACTCTTTGACATGCCCTCTGTGTGTGCCCAGACCACAAAGGCGCGTATCTGTTCCTCCGCAGTCAGTTTCTCACCCTGCAGATGAGAGATCACGTTCTTGAACTTACCATAACCTTGCTGGTATCTACATCTTACTCCGGGCGTGAGTGAGCGCTCACTGAACTCGGCGAGCGCCCTGTCCACACCACCAGCTGCCACCACTCCTTTTTGAACTGCGCTCCCTCCAGTTTGCCCTCCGGGTGGGCCTTCCGGAACTTGGACCACTGAAAGCGAGAAAGAGCGTCAGCAGCAATATTAGCAGTGCCTGGCACATGTCGAGCCCTAAATTCAATGTTGTGATACAGACATACTTCCACTAGTTTCCTGAGCAAGCTCAACATTGCAGGGCATGATGCGGACTGTAAGTTAATGGCTTGTACTACCGCATTGTTGTCAGACCAAAAACGAACCCTCTTGTTGGTCAAAACCGTAGGCCATAACAACAGTGCGACAACAATGGGGAACATTTCCAAGACCATTATGTTCTTCGTTCTCCCCTTCTTGTGCCACTGCTGTGGCCACTTCTGAGCACACCACTCTGGCCCTAGGATTACGCCGAAACCTTCACTTCCCGCAGCGTCTGAAAACAACTGTAGTTCAGTGTTGGTTTCCCACGGGGTTCGCCAGATTTGCACCCCATTGAAGTTGTCTAAGAATCTGTACCACATCCTTAAGTCTTCCTTGAGGGCAGTGCTTAATCTAATATGGTGTTGTTTATGAACCACATCAGCTGTTGCCCTGGCTAGCCTACGTGCAAAAACCCTGCCTGCCGGGATTATCTTGGCTGCAAAATTCAGTTTCCCCAGAAGTTGCTGCATTTTTTCAAGGGTGGTCCTGTCTTTTGACAAATTGTTCACTATTTCCTCCTTCAATCCCTTTACCTTATCATCAGGCAACCTACAAGTGCCCTTAACCGTGTCTATCTCAATGCCAAGAAATGTCAGAACCCTGCAAGGGCCTTCTGTTTTTTCAGGAGCTAAGGGAACACCCAACTCTGCCATCAATTGTTGAAAAGCAGACATTGCTATTGCACAGTCCTCGGACCCTTCCCTGCCAGAAAATAGAAAGTCGTCTAGATAATGAACCATTGCCCCCCGCTGCTCCCTTCCGCGTGCCGCCCATTCAAGGAACGTGCTGAATGTTTCGAAAAAGGAACAGGACACTGAGCACCCCATGGGCATACATTTGTCTACAAAGAAACCCTCATTCCACTGGAAACCCAGCAAATGGAAGCTGGCTGGATTCACAGGTAATAAGTGAAATGCAGACTCAATATCCACTTTGGCCATCAAAGCCCCTCTTCCCATATTGGCCACCACCAACATAGCCTGATCAAAAGAAGCGTAGTGAACAGAGCATACTTCGGGGCTCAACCAGTCGTTCACTGACTCGCCCTTCGGGTAAGAAAGGTGGTGAATGAGCCTGTACTTGCCCCTCTCCTTTTTGGGAACTATGCCCAGAGGTGACACAATGAAGTTGGGGAGAGGGGGGGCATCAAATGGTCCAGAAATCCTGCATAGTTCTAGTTCTTTGTTTAATTTCTTATCAACTTCCCCAGGCAGATCCCTCGCTAATGGTAAGTTCCTAGCAAAGCGGCAGGTGAGGGGACCCTCGTAATGAATAACAAATCCTTCTGTGAAACCCTGAAATAGCAAATCCCTCTCACGCTGTCTGGGGTAATGGCTTAGATGATCCACTAACACCTGTAAATTCACTGGAGAGGGACACTTCCTAGACAAATCGAAATTCCGTGTAGCCGTGCTTGTTGCCGGGGGAGGGGGGTGACTATGTGAGCCTTACTGTCCTTTCCTCTGGCCCCTACCCCCGGAGCCACCCTCCTGCTTGAAACATCTGACCAAGGGATGGTTCCCCCCCGCATTTCCCACACTAATGGCTGAACTTACACTTAGGACCCCAGTTACAGCTGCCTTTATTAAAAAACCGGCATGCCCTATTCGCTCCCTTCCTATCCTCTTGTGGTCCATTCGAGGTACCAGATCCTGTAGCTCCCGACTCTTGCCCCCCCCGTCCCTGGGGGGTATTGTGAAAGGGTTGCCCCTTACCACCATTGTTTTGCTTACCGTACCCGTTCTTCTTCCCGCTTTTGTAAATATCAGTCCAGACAATACTCTTCCTCTGCTTACCCCCCATAAAAGTGACCCAACCGTCCATCATTTTCTGGTCCCATGTCATTGTGGGGCAGTGTTCCATCATATGTCTAAACTTCCTGTCATAATCGATCCATCCAGTAGAACCGTACAGCCTAGCTTCTTCTACAATTGATTCCCTGTACTTGATCAAACCCAGTCCATGCTCAGGGTTCTTTTCCATCACCAAAACTGACATTATATCAAATACCTTCTCCCAGTTGGCGATGTTCTCTTCCGGATGATACTTACGATGCCTCTTATTGTTCTCTTCAGTACTTAGCGTGACATTGGGGCCAGCATCTTCTATTGCTAAAAGGCTGAATATGTCAATATTCTTCCTGGCCCATATTTGCTCGCATATTCTCGCAAGGCGGGAGCTGCTGGGCAATATAATGATGGCCAGCAGCTCCCGCCCTTATAAGTGTACCCGGGAGACCAGGCCGGAAGCCAGGTCCCCGGGGACGCCTCTTCCGCCTCACTGAGGGGGGGGGGGGAAGAGGAGAGGCATGACCAGCAACCGGAAGGGGGCGGCCAGAGGGGACAGCCCGCTATGTAGGCTGTCCCTCTAGCGCCCCCTGTGGGGGCCGGTCAGCCTCTGTCATGCACTTACGGGGCACTTACGGGTGTGCGCGGGCGGCGTGCGTGGAGGTCTCTGATGTAGGCAGGCTGCTGGAGGTTGGAAGGAGCGAGTGGGTGAGATTTGAATACCAATGTCCAGGTGTAGGAAGAAGACTACAGTGTTTCCACGTAGCAGTTGCTTCTCCTTGCCAACGGCATGCAGGCTAGACAGGAGCAAGGTAGGAGCAAGTCGATGTCAGCCAAACAGTCATGCACTTACGGGGCACTTACTGGGGCGTGCGCAGTGCGTGTGAAGGCCGCTGATGTTGACAGGCTGCAGGAGGGTGGGAGGTGCGAGTGGGTGGTATTTGAATACTAATGTCCAGGTGTAGGAGGAAGGCTACAGTGTTTCCATGTAGCAGTTGCTTCTCCTTGCCGACGGCGTGCAGGGTAGACAGGAGCAAGTCGATGTCAGCCAAACAGTCATGCACTTTCGGGGCGCTTCTGGGTGTGCGCGCGTTTCCTGTGAAGGCCACTTGGATGGAGGCAGGCTGCTGGAGGGTGGGGGGAGCGAGTGGGCAGGACGTTCAATGAAAGTGAATCGGATCAGTTTACTAATGCGGCACACAGTTCATTTTTATAGAATGTGTAACAATACAAAGGCAAGGAAGTAAGTATAAGAAGAGAAATGAGAAATAGATTGAGGAAGGAAAGGGAGAGGGATGGTGCTGAGAAAGAAACAGGGATGAGAGAGCAAGTGTGGGATAGAGATTGTAATGAAGGCAGATGAGAGTGTTGCAGGTAGACAGACAGTGAGGAGACTGGTCTGAGAAATGACTGAGGACAGAAAGGAAAGAGGGGAGACATTGTATCCCCCACTGCATAATTTGAATATTATGCCCAAGATCACACACAGTGCCAGACATGCGCCAAGAATAAAAGTACAAATATAAATACAAATATCACAACAGGGAAGGGTAATGCACAGCAAGTGGAACCAGTTTAAACAATGTAATCCCCTACACAAACAGAGCAGGAATTAACACAATTATAAGGATGTTTGCAGCAAAACACAGAAGCATTATGGAATGTGCATGTGCTGACACAGACAGCCATACCCAGATTTGGGGAAGGAATAGTAATGAGAGGCAACACTTTCACCAGCACAGGGCTAAACTTACACATACCATAGTATAGGGGAGCATGCATGGCCTTCCTATACCATTATTGTACTTTTTGCAAAAATGTCAGCAGACATATTGGGGAGAAATTTCAGTAAATTGACCAGAGGATAATAATTACTATCACAAGGATTAATTATGCAAATACACAAGAATGTATATGAACATTTAAGGCCAGGAAACATAAAGGGGGTGCTATTAGATTGAGAAGTATTACCTATGGAATAAATAAATTGATTAGCATAGCTTTCAAGAATAAAGGGCAAAGTGTTTAGAAGGCCCAAATAGTTTTTAGATAAAAAGTATCCATGGATGAGAAAGAAATATCAATGAGCCTCATTACGACCCTGGAGGTAACCATGCCGCTTTTTGCAGCATGGCTACCCCCATTCCAGGTAACGGGTTCCCCGAATGGTGAACCCAGACCCGGTACATCCCCATTCCCATTTCGGCCCCCATAGGGATCAATGGGAATGGGGATGATGCTAACAACGGGCCCATTAATGACGGGCCCATTGTTAGCATCCTGGTCCACTCGCGGGACCCGCTAAGGACGTCTGCTAAAACCAGGCATCCTTAGCGGGTCCCACGAGTGGACCTCGTAATGGTGCGGTAGGGGGTTAACAGTGCTGGCAGCTCCACCGGTGCCCACCGGTGCCGTTAACCCCCTACCACACTCCTCGTAATGAGACCCAAAGAATATAAGCAACCTATGAGCTGCAAAAATGTGGAAATTCAATTGAAAGACATGAAAGCTCTTGGTGAAGAACAGGCTTGTTTAATGTAAATGTATTTAGCAGTTAAAGATTGCATATAGAAACATGACGGATTTGGCAGTACTCAGCATGTTATGGATCAGTAATACCTATGATGATTGGTTTATTAGAAGGAGTGAAGAGAAGGGAACGTGGAGCGGTGGAAAGAGACAGCATCATGCATAAGATTTGGAAAACATTGGGATAGCATGTTATAGTCTTGTCACGTTATGGCCAAAAAGAGGGTGGAGCAACACACACACAATGATATGATATATGGCATTTGTAACGCGCTTATACACAAGTGTTTCAAGGCGCGATGAGGCAGGGAGGGGGGAACAAGGGGAAGACAGACAACGATCCTACTAGGCCAGGTGTCATTTAGATCGCGCAAGTGCAGGGGTAGGGGGAAGAAAAAAGTGCAAGGGGAAGGGGATGGGGGAAGTGCAGTACAGGGTAAGTAGAATAAAAATAAATAAATAGGGCCAGCTGGTGGCAAGTGCAAGGTAAGTGCAGACAAGTGCTGGGAGGGGGGGGTGTAGGGATACAGAGACAGTCCCGCAGTGCAGGGGTTGCCAGGGAGGCAGTGCAAGTGGAGAGTGGCTGGGCCAGGGACCGAGGTCGGTGAGAGTGGCCCAGTTGCAGATTCAGTGAAGGATTTAGCAGGGGAGAGGGAGAGAGAAAGCAGAAGCAAAGAGGAAGGTTTTGAGGTGCTTCCGGAACCGGAGATGGTTCTCCTCAAGTTTCAGGGAGGCAGCAAGGCTGTTCCAGAGGGAGGCCCCTGCCGCGGAGAGAGATCTACCCCCAGCTCGTTGCTTCGAGAAGCGGCTGACCCTGAGGGAGTTGGAGACGGATGAGCGAAGGGCTCGGGAAGGAAGATATTTAGGAAGAGAGAGTTGAAGGTATTTAGGCCCCAGGCCCCAGAAGGCCTTGTGGACAATGCAGAGGGTTTTGAACTTAATCCTCGCAGCCACTGGGAGCCAGTGTAGAGATTTCAGTCCTGTAGAGATACGGTCCCTGAGCTTGAGGCCAAGGACAAGTCTCGCAGTCCTGTTCTGGATGAGTTGCAGAGGGCAGAGAGTGGAGGCAGGCAGATTAAGATAGAGGCTGTTACAGTAGTCAAGCTTCGAGAGAACCAGGGCTTGGGAGACAGTGAGCTTCTGGGGGAAGGAGAGGAAAGGAAGAATACCTCTGAGGAGGTGCAGCTGGTAGTGTGACTTCTTAGAGACGTCAGATGTATGAGGAGAGAAGGAGAGTGTGGAGTCGAAGATGACCCCGAGGTTTTTTGCCTTGCAGGTAGGAGCAGGAAGAAGGCCAAGAGAGGCTGGCCAGAGAGCTGCAGGGAAGGAGGGAGTGGGTGTGCCGATGAGTAGAATCTCAGTCTTACTGGCATTAAGGCAGAGGTCATTGGCGGCACACCATTCCTGGATAGCAGACAGACAGTCAGAGATGAGGGAAGGAGAGGAGGCCGAGGGTAGCCTGAAAATTAGCTGGGTATCGTCCGCATAGCACTGAAAGTTGGGGCAGAGAGCGGTGATGCGGTGGGCAAGGAGTGCCAGATACTGGTTGAACAGCCAGGGAGAGAGATTAGATCCCTGGAGGACACCACAGGTAGAGAAAAAGATGTCAGAGAGGAAGGACCCCAGTTGGACCTGGGAGGGTCGATTGGAAAGGAAAGAGGTCAGCCACGCCAGAGCCTGACCAGTGATACCCAGGTTATCACGGAGACGGTTGAGCAGGATGGCATGGTTGACAGTGTCAAAGGCAGAAGAGAGATCGAGCAGAATGAGAACACACGGAGTGTTGGAGTCGAGGTTCGAGAGCAGGTCCTCACGGATGTTCGGGAGAGCAGTTTCCGTGCTTCTGGCAGCTCTGAAGCCAGATTGATGGTCATGAAGACTACCAACAGATTCAGCATGGAGGTTAAGCTGGGAGATGGCCAGTTTCTCCAGGAGCTTGCCCAGGAAGGGAGTGATGGAGATTGGGTGATAGTTACCGGGCAGGAGGGGTCGGAAGAGGGTTTCTTAAGAAGAGGGTGCACAAGGGAGTGCTTAAGGGGGGATGGGAAGACTCCAGAGGTGAAAGAGTGGTTGCAAAAGTCCGCCAGGGCAGGAGCTAGGCAGTCTCTGTGGTCCTTGATAGTTTTGGAGGAACAGGGGTGAACCTGTTTAGACGAGACTTTCATAGATCGGACTTGTCTGGAAACCTCGTCAGCAGAGAAAAGGGGAAAGGCAGAGAAGGAGGGAGGAGGGGTGGCTGCAGAAGGGCCAGAGGAAGAGCCGGGAAGAGAGGGAGGGAGGTGATAGGAGGAGAGTGAGGACAGGATGTCCTGAGTTTTAGAGGTGAAGTGAGAGGCCAGTGCAGTGCAGAGGGCCTGGGAGGGGACAGGAGAGGTAGAGACTGCAGCAGGGTTGGCAAGCTCCTTGCAGATTTTAAAGAGTTCGGCGAGTTGTTAGATGCCGCAGAGATGCAGGCTTGGATAAGGGCTCTCTTCTTGGTGAGAACGGAGAGACGGTATTGCCTTTGGAGCAGGCGTCAGGCCAGTTTGTCAGAGGATGAACATGAAGCACGCCATTTCCTCTCTGCCACCCTGCACTTGCGTTTTAGGGTGACGAGATCCGAGTCAAACAGGGGCAAGGATGTCAAGAGTATCAGATATAGCAGAGTGGAGCGTGGAGAGGGTTGTGTCAGGGTGGGAGTAAGACGAAGGGAGAGGGGGGGGCGAGAAGGTGGCAGCGAAAGCCTCAACTGACACGTGCTTCATGGGTCGGATGACCGAGAAGGTGAGTGGCAGTGATGAGGGTGGCTTTGCCTGTGGGGTGGGGAGGGTGAGGTGGGAGGATAGGAGAAAGTGATCACTCCAGGAGAGAGGAGTGGAGAGAGGGACGGAGAGGGGAAGGTCAGAAGAGATCAGAGCATCAAGAGTGTGCCCTGCAGAATGAGTAGGCCCAGACGGGAGAATAGAGAGTGAGAGAGAGAGTCGCAGAGGTCACGAAAGAGTCCAGAGGGGGGACAGGAGGCATCCAGGTGGATGTTGAAGTCACCAAGAAAGAGGAGTTGAGTGGTTGAGGACAGGAGTGAGGAGGAGAGGTCAGCCCACTCAGAGAGGAAGGAGGAGATTTGACCAGGTGGCCGATAGATAGTAGCCATGGTAAGGGAATGGCTAGGAGAGAGAGAGAGTCGGCAGACAAGACATTCAAAAGAGGAGTAGGTCTACGTAGGAGTGACAGTGGCAGGAATCCACTCAGGGAAGATAAGGGCCACACCCCCCCTCCACGGTTGGGCCTGGGCACGGAGAGGATCTTGTAACCGTCAGGTAGGAGTTTGTCAAAGCTGGTGACAGCGCTGGCCGTGAACCATGTCTCAGTGAGACCGAGGACGTCAAGGTCCAGTTCATCAAGAAGGCGACAGATATCAGAGGAATGTTTGATGGCAGAGCGAAAGTTAAGAGTGGCAATGTGGAGAAGGTTGCCATCCTTGAAGGACTTCCGGGGAGGGGTGTGCCCTGCAGAGGTGAAGAAGAAGGAGGTGACGAAGGAGCACGAAAGGGGGCAGGGAGGGAGGGTAGAGGCAAGGTAGCCGAGGACAGAGGAGGGGGGACAGCAGGAGAGGAAAGGAAGTTGATGAGGCGTGGGAAGCGTCTATCAAAGAGGTGATGGTTGGCCTGAGGGCCTTGGACCAAGACGGTCCCATTAGTGTAGACATTAATGATGGCCTTAGAGGAGCGGAAGGGGGCCAAGAGGACATCCCAACGGGTGCCACCATTAATGGGAGAAGAGGAGAAAGGAGTGAGCACAGAGACCATATGAAGGGTCCATAGGTCAGGTGAAGGCACGAAAAAGAGGATGTCAGTGAGAGTTTCCTTGGAGGAGGCACTAGTGTAGGTGTCTGCGATAGGGAGGCCTGGGTTAGAGACCAGCATGTCCTTTTTAAACTTTTTTTCTACCAGATTTAGTGAGCAGAGCCGGATAGTCAATAGAGAAGCAGTTAGAGTAGATCGGCGAGATAGAGAGCACCATGGAGTAGGAGGGTGTGGGGGGGAAGACAGACGAGACAAGAGCAAGCAGACAGGAAGTGAGCGGCAAGCCCACGTTTACCACATTTCAGAAAACAACAGTAAATGCGTATAAGGTACCCAGTGGAGAGGCCACCTAAGTTTGAGAATGCTGCGAGGGGAGAAAAAACCTAGTTTACCACAACTGTGGAACACAGTGAGGTGTAGACACCATGCGAATGAAGTGAACAGGTGTAGATGGGGGTGGGCCGGGAGAAGGTGGAGATAGCAAGGTGAAAACTGGCGCCTGGCGTCCCCTGCGGACACCTGCAGACACACAGGGAGCCGCAGCCGTAGGAGCCGCCCTTTGCCTAAGGGGCCCTTAGCCGAGGGCGCTGCCGGGAAGGGGGCTGCCCAGGTGGGTGGGAATTAAGGCAGGAGGAGAGGAAGGGGCGGGGGGTGTGGGCGGGCAGGGAGGCAGGAAGGGAGAGGGGAGAGGAGGACCAGGAAGTGAGGAGGGGGGAGGGGGCAGGGGGCAGCACAACGCGCATGGAGCGTTAAGAAACAAACAAACAGTGTCTGATTAAGATCTTACTGAAGGCCCAACGGGGCCTGGACGGCAGCCTCACAGCAGGCCACACAGGGCTACGGGCGACCGCTCGATCCCGCTCCGGCTCAACAAGAAGCGAGCATGGAGAGCGGTTGTCGAGTAGTCCAGGAGGGACTGCGAGGACAGCCAATCAGAGGGGATGTGGGCGGGCAGGGAGGCGGGAAGGGAGAGGGGAGAGGAGGACCAGGAAGTGAGGAGGAGGGAGGGGGAAGGGAGCAGCACAAACACGCACGGAGCGCTAAGAAACAAACAAACAGTGCCTGATTAAGATCTTACTGAAGGCCCAACGGGGCCTGGACGGCAGCCTTACAGCAGGCCACACAGGGATATGGGCGACCGCTCGATCCCGCTCCGGCTCAACAAGAAGCGAGCATGGAGAGCAGTCGTCACGTAGTCCCGGAGGGACTGCGAGGACAGCCAATCATAGGGGGGGTGGGCGGGCAGGGAGGTGGGAAGGGAGAGGGGAGGGGAGGACCAGGAAGTGAGGAGGAGGGAAGGGGCAGGGGGCAGCACAAACGCGCACGGAGCGCTAAGAAACAAACAAACAGTGCCTGATTAAGATCTTACTGAAGGCCCAACGTGGCCTGGATGGCAGCCTCACAGCAGGCCACACAGGGCTACGGCCGACCACTCCATCCCGCTCCGGCTCAACAAGAAGCGAGCGTGGAGAGCGGTTGTCGCGTAGTCCTGGAGGGACTGCGAGTACAGCCAATCAGAGGTGGGGTTGGCGGGCATGGTGGCAGGAACGGAGAGGTGAGAGGAGGACCAGGAAGTGAGGAGGAGAAAGGGGGCAGGGGGCAGCACAAATGCGCATGGAGCGCTAAGAAACAAACAAACAGTGCCTGATTAAGATCTTACTGAAGGCCCAACGGGGCCTGGATGGCAGCCTCACAGCAGGCCACACAGGGCTACGGGCGACCCCTCGATCCCGCTCAACCTATATACACCTCCACAATACTAGACTATATTCCCACATTGCAAGCATAGCACTAACTTAAGTTAAAGTAAACCTTTGTCTTGCTAGCACAATATAAGAGAACCTATAGTACATATCAGTTTTTTTTGCTATATTGAGAAAATGTTCAAAATTATTGGGGATGAATTACAAGACATAAAAGGACACACAGTAACATGCAACTGTCAGGGTCAGAAATGAGGTGCTGTGAGGACAAAACATAATCAGAGAACTCATTCCAGCATATGGAGCAATGTAAGAGAGTAAGTAATAAGAAAATGATTTTGTATATATGGAGATGAACTAAGAGAGAAAAGGCAGGTGGTACCTGTGGACACATGGAGTGTGTAGATCTCCTAATTTATTATTATTAGAAGAAAGAGGACCCAGGTAAGTGCAAGTGAAAGACACAGTGGTTTTAAACTGATATCATTTCTCCTAAGTAGATTCTAGCAGGTGTAGGCAAAGTATAGTATATAGGGGCACAATGAGGATGAGGAATTGTATACATTTTTGGGCACTTAGTTTCCCCTTTGTTGCGTTCCTCCCATGTTTCGTTTCTATTTTCCCTTCTTTTCTTTCATTCTGTTCCTTCATGATTATTTGTAAACAAAATACTCTTTTGGATTTTCATTGTTTGTTCCAGTATGGGTTTCTTTAGCCTGGGATATGACTATTTTATTCCTTATTCTTTTAATATCAATTCTTTCCATTTATGATCTGGCTGCCCACTTTTGCAATCTGTGGGGGAGCAGTATTTATATACTTTTTATCCTCATTTTGGGGTTTACTGTGGCTTTTCTACCTCCGTGGCTCCAGCCTGCTGTCTTTCTTTCTCTGTCTCTTGGTGGTTGGCCCTCCCTGTCTCACGTAATGAACTTTATATCTGTCAAATGGAATTCTTTAACTTGGGTTTATATTATTATGTGTGTACATTATCACAGGACAATTGATATTGCCATTGTTGCTTTTTGTCTGTTTGGCCTGCTCCAGTTGCTTTGCACTTGCATTTTAGTAGGGCTTTGCCATTTTGCGGCCTTGCAGATATTATTATTGCCACTGCTGTTTTTTGTCTGTTCGGACTGTTCCAGCTGCTTCGCACTTGCACTTTATTAAGGCCTTGACATTCTGCGGCCTTACAGACATATTGTTGTTTTACTGCCTTTTATGCACTTTATCTAGGAAACATCTCCTGTAATTATATTATGTACCACACATCATTTGCCCATATTCCATTATGAGAGCATTGACCTCCTTTTTTACAGGCTGCCGTGGCCGTATTTTTTAGTGGAATGACCCTGTGCATTATTTTTACATTATGAGGTGTGCTTTAGTTGCATCACTTCCATCGGTTTTAAAACCTCGTTGGTATGGCTGTACTTTTTATTGTAACTTTGTAATTTGGGTAATTATTTTATTTTCCCCTATGGAGGTGATTTCATCTCCATTCGTGCACTAGCACTTTAGTCTTGTACATATCTGTATCATCATTTGCAACTATCTTACCTACCTTTGTTCTTTCCGCACCTCTTATGTTTTCTTATAGCTGCATATTGCTCTGTGGATTTTTATATTCCATATTTGTCATTCCTCTATACAGCCAATTTTAAAATGCCGAGTGAATTTTCTGATCATACAGCATGCATGTTTAGTTGGGGGATTATCGTGCCACATTCCTTTGTATACTTACCTTTTTACTGATTATTGTACTTTGATATGTTTGACGACTTTAACATTATATGGATTTAATTTATTAATTTTTTAATCCGTATTGTCATACATCAGTAATAGTATATGTGCACTATGCGTCTAGTCTGTGGATTTGCCCCCTTTTTCATTTTTGTTTAGGTTTGCCTTTAGCTTTCCTTACATCTGATTGCTTTTGACTCTATTCCAACATGGCCGCCAGTATTTCTATTCAGTGCCAATGCACTTTCAGAGTCTGTGACACAGTTGTAGGACTGCTTGTATTGTTGTTATTTATACCAGCCTACCGTTTCTCCCCCACGTGATCAAGCGCTCAGTGTAGCGCAAAACGTGTTGTGTTGCAGGTCGTGCACCACAGCGTCCTGCCTCTGTCTGTCTATGGGCCTCATTACGACCCTGGCGTTAAGGGTTTAACGGCGCCGTAAAGGGTGTCGGTGCCGTTAAACCCTTAACGCCTGATTACGAGGTCCCTTTGCGGGACCCGACCTTAACGGCTGGTTTTACCAGCCGTTAAAGTAGGGTGCCGCAAAGGGACCTTGGTGCTAAGTACGGTGCCGCAATTTGCGGCACCGTACTTAGCACCTTCCCCATTCCCATTGAGCCCTATGGGGCAAAAATGGGAATGGGGAAGGGCCCATGGTGAATGGGGAATTACCGCCCCGCCAACCTTGGAATGGGGCGGTAATTCCGCCATTCACCATGGCGGACCCCGGCATGGACCATGGTGCTAATAGCACCATGGTTTAGCGCCGGGGTCGTAATGAGGCCATATGTGTTGCTGTTGATGTGCTGTTTAACCCTCTTTTTTGTACTATTTTTAAACATTAAAAGCCCGTTTGTCCGCTACTTTGGAGGTTGCTACGAGCATTTGGCCCGCGGGAGTGCGGTTTGCCTTTCCTCCTTCCTTGGGATATATATATATACGGTAGTGGCTGTGTAGTTATGGTTAAGTTGCTAATCCCATAGGAAGAGCACTTTTTTGGGCGGCTTACGAATCCTCAACAAACTTTGCAAAAAAAGTATATGGCCCACTCTGAATTTTATTGCAAAGTTTGGTGAGGTTTGGCCCAGGGGGCGCAAAGTTATAGGGAGGTCCCAAAACTTCTTTTGTCCCATAGACTGAATGGGGAAAAAAATTTGCTCACGCCTACAGCCCAAACCACTGGACGGATTTTCACCAAATTTGTGGCAGGAGCAGCGGCTTGGTCCCGAAAGTGTGCTTTTGTAAATTTGGTGAAAATCCATCCAGTAGTTTTTTTTTAAATGACCAAAAAGTAGGTCACAAAAAATTAGTGATATCTATGTCTGCTCCGCGGACACATTTCCCTGTTCACTTCGCGGACAGGACACTGATTGGCTAACCAGCTCACGTCATGTCCGCGGACATGCGACGTGTTCGCTGATTGGCTGTAATGAAGCGTGAGGTGCGTCGTATTGTTTCGATGCGCCCGCCATCTTGGATCCGCGGACATCTGCGGACATCGCGGTGACAAACGGGGAGAAATACAACTTTGGCAAGTGTGTTGGTGTGTAAGAGTGTGTGGGGAGGGCGGGGGAGTAAGAGATGGGTCACATGCTCTATTTATTTAGGTGGCAGGCACACCCGTTGTTTTCGTCTTGTCCGCGGAGTGCCGCACTGTCCGGGATGTCCGTAATTAACCAAAATGGGGGTTTCCTAAGGACACTATTGTCACAGCGCGGCCTTGGACACTGTGGAAAAGATGGAGGCTCTCTTAGGACGCTCCTTAGGGGCTCTTACCGCACTAGTGTTTTTGTTGCAGTTCCTTTTTTAAGGAGGCCACGCCCCCAGCGCCTCGCATTGCAACTCGCATTGTTAGTCTGTTTAACTTTCAACCGTGTCGCAGTGCCGCTCTCTCTTGAATTTCTATGGACCTTCTGCTCTCCGTTTTTACCCGAAGTTTTTTCTCCCTGTTTATAGCCCTCCCGGTGTTCTTCGTCTCCTGTCTCTGCTTCCGGTTTTCTCGATGCCGGTTTCGTCAGCCTTTCTCTATCCTCTGTGCCTTTTCATACTTCGTGGTTTAGTAAGTGCTCCCCCTTCGTCTCCGTACCCTTTCGTTCATTGGGCTCTCTTGTTCGTAGCTCTATTTCTTTTTCCCCTCTTTCGCTGACTCTCGCTCGCCTGCTCTCTCTCTCTCTCTCCCTATCACTTGTTCCCATCTCTCTTGCTCTCTCTCTCTCGTTCCTATCCCTCTCTCTCTCTCTCCCTCTCTCCCTCTCTCCACCTCAAACTCTTTCGCTCCGGTCTCATTCTTCCCTTTACATCTGTCTTTGCGTGTCTCCTGCCTCTGGTATTTTTCTTCTCCCTAGGTCCTTTTTGCCTGAACTTACTCTTGTTTCGCTGGGTTCCCCAACAATTCTCAAGCCTCTATTCATCCAAGGACTTTGGGCCGCTACTCCATATTTATCTGCAGAGATCTCCGCTACATTTACAGTATTGCTGTGATTCTGAACATCATTTCTTGGACATATAACCTGGCCTCCAGTACCGTCAGTCTATCAGCCTCATCCACATTGGGCACAGTTCTGCCATCAATCCTACAACCTACCAGGCTTTTTTTCTGCCTCAATTGGCTTTTTCCCTGTTGAAAGGGACTGGCTCCCCTGGGGTCCCCTGACTGCTTATTCAAACCACAGTCAAGGTGGCCTCGAGTGGAGACCGTCCTTATCTCTACGAACGCAAGAAGGGGAAGAAAGGTTCAACGACAGAGGATGAACAAGAAGAGACCAAGAAAGACAGAAGGAGAAGACAGAAGACATCTCCTCTGGAAAGTTCCTCTAAAGACTCAGGTGAGGAGACTCAGGGGGAGGTAACGTCCAATTCTGACAACTATACCTGTCCGTACTGTACGCAAGCAAAATGAAACTGTTCTTAGAACACATTCGGTGTCCGGGATGTCTGTAATTATCCAAAATGGGGGTGTCCTAAGGACACTATACCTGTCCGTACTGTCTGCAGGCAAGATGAAACTGTTCTTAGAACACACTAGGTGTCTGGAATGTTCGCAATTAACCAAAATGGAGGTGTCCTAAGGACACTATACCTGTCCGTGCTGTACACAAGCAAAATGAAACTGTTCTTAGAACACGCGCAGTGTTGGGATGTCTGTAATTATCCAAAATGGGGGTGTCCTGAGGACACTACACATGTCCGTACTATCTGCAGGGAAGATGAAACTGTTCTTAGAACACATTCGGTTCCAGAATGTTTGCAATTAACCAAAATGGAGGTGCCCTAAGGACACTATACTTGTCCGTGCTGTACGCAAATCCTGTTGTGTTCGTCATGTCCGCGGACAGCCACGCTGTCCGTGGACATAAAAATAAATGAATGCGGTAGCTCATATGGCCAGTTAAAATGTTTGATTCTATGGGTGTGATATGCTGCGGTGGTTGTGGCCAGGGCCTAGAGTCTTGGGTGCATGGCCGTTTGATTCTATGTGTATGATCTATGGGTGTGATATGCTGCGGTGGTGTTGGCCAGGGCCTATTGTCTTGGGTGGATGGCCGTTTGATTCTATGTGGATGATCTATGTGTGTGATATGCTGCAGTGGTTGTGGCCAGGGCCTAGAGTCTTGGGTGCATGGCCAAAGGCCGTAGGCCATAGGCCATGCACCCAAGACTCTAGGCCCTGGCCACAACCACTGCAGCATATGACACCCATAGATCACATCCATAGAATTGAATATCTATGAAATATTTGCAAATCTGCAGTTTATGTACTGTTTGATTTGTATAGTTTTTATGTGAAGTTTTGGCTACGTCATGTCATTAAGATTCTAGAGTTTGGTAACAAGCACTGCAGTATAACATATCCATGGAAATAAACATTTTGTATTGTGGTGCACGGTTACATGTTTGCTTCAATGGTTGTGTTATGGAGCAGTATTTATGAGTTGTATTTATTATAATATAATTACTGTTTGGTTTGGTAACTGGAGTACATATATTATTTGTCAATTTCTGTGATAAAAGAAAAGATCATGTTAGTGTTGGTAGTTTATAAATACTTATAACATTGAATATAGACATTTTTGATTCATTTCGACCCTCATATTTAGTAGTTTACAAACCAGTGTACTGTGCAATTTGCTCGGTTTCTGTGTTTGTTGCTTAAATCATTGGGTTTGTCGGAAAGAAAATCCATGTTGGATTTAAAAAACCCTTTTTTTGTTTTGGTACAGTACATTTATTTATGTGTTTTCAGTGTTTACTTGTTGTTTCTGGCTAATGTTCTATATGTTGGCTTGTTGCAGATTATTAGATACTTGTTGTTGAATTGTAACTGGTTATAGTTTTTTATTTATATTCTAAAGTTGCTAATCTATCTGTTGGGTTGTTGCAGATTCTTGGGGCAGCTAGATACGTGTTGACGTATTTTAACTGTATATTTCTTGTTATTTTTCAGTGGTATTGATTTATCTGTTTGTTTGTTGCAAAATCTTGGGGCAGTTAGATACCTGTTGGCGTATTCTAACTGTTTATTTCTTGTTATTTTTCAATGGTATTGATTTATCTGTTTGGTTGTTGCAAAATCTTGGGGCAGTTAGATACCTGTTGGCGTATTCTAACTGTTTATAGTTTTCTAATTGAAGTTTTATTAATGTTTATGCACAGATTAGTTATTAAATTTCGGTTTTAAGAATATTAAATAAGCGTTTATAAGATTTGCTGGTAATCTTTGCTTTAAAGTAATGGTACTATCATTACATTCGAACCATCCACAATTCTTTTTTATATATGCAGTGTAGTGACCTGCATTGGTTGTGGTTCCTGCATGGTAGATTATATTTATGGTTGTGAAGGTTTTCTTACCAAGTGATACTTCACCATGTGTGAATCCAGTCAGCTTGCAGTTGTTTTTAGTACCATTTGCATTGTAATGTAGAAGCATTAGTCTTACGTATTTACTATGTGTTTGTATTAGTAAGGTGGAGCGATTATCTGAATTGCAGGTAGTACATAATCTGCCATGGTTTGCATTTTGTACAAGTTGCTGAAATGGAACGGATTCACAGTTAGGTATGGATACATACACAACATGTTCATTAGGGATTTCTTTGTGTTGCATATTGTTGCACAGAGTGCATGTATGTTTCCACATGTATGAAATCTGAAGGATTTCATTTATAGGTATGTTTTTGTTTTCCAGTACTTGTGGTAAGTACATTAGAAGTTCTTGTGGATCTTCTTGTGAGTTTATAGTGAATTTCACCATTCCATCACAGTAGTCCAATTCTTGTCTTATTCCATGAACACTATATTTGTTATCAGGATTGTTGGTTGCATTTCTATGAAGGACTAACATTTGCAAACACAATTGGTCTGTGCTGTCTAAGTAAATTTTGTCAACAATTGGTGGCAATTGAAATAGAATATTGATTGCTACATTTGTGTAGCAATTTACACCAGTTATATTAGAAAATTTGAATGGACCAGATAATTCTGTGTCCAAGTCATTTTTTCGGAGTGTGTGTTGCTTCTTTGAAGAAGTACCTGAGTTACTTTGAGTAATAGATTCTTCTTTGGTTGTAGTAATTGATGAAGTATTAGCTTCTTTTACGCTCTTTGGAGGATTTGTAGTGAGATCCTGTTGCATTTCTGTTTGAAGTAGTTTTCTTTTACAAAGTTTTGCTTTTTGTGGAACAGGATATGTTTTTAGATGGGGGTGTATAGTGAACGTAGTCTATTGTATTTTAAAATACAAGGAATATCAGCGTTTACTTTACTTGCATCAAAGTTGATTAGAAATAGACTGTCAAGTGTACGTAAGCGTGATAGTGCTACGTAGCTCATGCCTTCTTAAAAGACTGTGTTCCCAATATCTATCAATGCTTTATATAGGGTAAGACCTTGTGATTTGTGAATGGTGACTGCATATGGTAGAGTTAGAGAAAATTGTTCTCTGCGTACATACATGTCTTTGAAAAGAAGGAATCGAGCTCTTGAGCACCCTATCCTTTTTACTTCTGAAAGTTTGTCAAAAAGAATATTGACAAACTGAATGTTGTTGTCACGTGGGTATGTTTGAAAGCCAACAACTGTACCCAATGCTCCATTAACTAGTCCTTGTTCCACGTTAAGGTTACGTTTAAGCATTACTCTACAGTTTAAAGATAATTTTAATATTTTCTCCAAACCAGCTGTGTTGGAGATAGAATTTACTAAGGTATTTAGTCTTGTTGTGGCTTGTTGACACATGGGTAGTGTCATACCATATACGTCCAGTTTGTTTGTCGAGCACATTTCAATTATTGGTTGCATTTCTTTTTTTCAACATTGTTTAATTGAATTTGGAACAGCTTGCAAGAGTTGTCATCAAGGACATACAATTGACATTTTTGTGTGCTAATTGTTCCATGAAATCAGTAGCACATGAGTTATGGCCATAAAGTGCATGGATGTGCAGGTTTATTAAATATTGCTTGTGCTTCTTGAGATAGTACACAACTCTAATACTTTTTAAAATGTTGGCGTAGGTGAGGTCTGTAGATTAGCGCATGTTTTCTGTTAATTCTCTGTATTGGAAATGTTGCCAAAGGTTGACATTTCTTATGCTGCCAACCAGAGGCGTTGCTAGGAGGGGGCTAATGGGGCTATAGGCCCTGGTCTTTTGGCTGTAGCCCCGGATAGAATCTCGGGAGCTACACCCAAAAGGCTAGCTAGCCCCCACCCCCGACATTTCCGACATCAGCGTAGCCCCGGGTCTTTTCCAGACCTAGCAACACCCCTGCTGCCAACAGTTTTACAGAAGAGTTTGTGTCCTAAGGTTTTAAAACTAGGTTCACCTTTCACTGGTGTCAATTGAAGAAGATCTCCGAAAACAATGATGTGTTTTCCTCAAAAGAGCTCTTCGTAGTTTGTTTTAAGAACTTCTTGTAATCTGAAGTGAATCAAAGCCAACATTAGGTTGGAGACCATGCTCACTTCATCTATTAGTAGCATTTTCATTTGTTTTAACACTCTACGTCGTTCTATTGCAGCTTCTGTAGAAAGTTTGTAATATTCTAATTTGTTTTGGTGTTCTCCTGGCAGGAATAGTAATCAGTGTAAAGTGACACCGCCTATGTTGTAGGCAGCTGAACCTGTGGGGGCAGTTACAACAGCTTGTCAATTGTTGAAGGAACTTGCTGATGATTTTGATTAAGAATGTTTTGCCTGAACCAGCTTCACCACTGCCGTATAGTAGTATAGGTTTGTAATTTTGGCAGGTACATTCTTTATTTTCATGTTGTACACCATGTGCAATTTCTTTTGTTACTTCTTGAAAAATGGTACGCTGCTCTTTGTTCAGTTTTGATTGTAGTACAGTTAAGTCTTCTGTATCTTCTTTATAGTGACACATGGTGTTTTCTACTTCTGTCATAGCTAATTCTGCCTCATTTGCTATTAGTGGCTGTCCCAGTGGTTCTTGGCTTCCTGCTACAGAAGGTTGACTACTGTCGGGAGTGTCCTTATCTAGTTGGGCCTAGAGTTCTTCTTCGTGTTGCTGTTCATTGTGCAACATTGTTTTGTACTGTGTAAAGTTTACATCGGTTATAGTGCTTTAATTTGCTTTGAAAGCGTCTTCATAGGAGTCATAGATATCTAGTATCTCTTCTCCTTTTCTCCTTGGTTTAAAAAGTTTTAGTAGGGGCATGTAATATAGTTATTTATGTTGAGGAGTTTTTAATGACAATTTGATATGATTAATTAAGCTTGGTTGGGTATGTTTCACTATTGTCACTCTGTATCTACCTTTTTTTCATCGGGTTTTGTATTATTTTTGTATGTGAAGTTTTGGGCTATGTGGTATAGACACATGGTTTCCAAAGTGGTACTCCTGTTTGGGTAGTATGTGTCTAGTAAATTGTTTTTCAAAATGTCTTGTCTGTTGGGATCATTTTTGGCTATTGTTTCCATGTCGTGGTATGATTTGAGAACTCTTTTTCTAGATTTAGCAGGACCAAGACTTAGCCATACTATATTTTCAGATTTTCTATACAAAGCAGTACCGGTTAAACGATCTGCAGCTTCATAGCAGCCACATTCTCTATGAGAGAGCATTTTTATGCCTAAACTGTACAATTTCTGAGACAGTGTTTTGTCCGATGATAGGTCATTCCAGAGGTCTTGAAGCTCTGTTTTGGTTAAGTAGGCTGTAACATATCATGCAACTGCAGTCGAATTGTCTGCAATGTACTGCACATCTATGTTTGCATTCCATAAGAGGTCAATGATTGCATTGTAATCATTGATATATTTTGCTTCTTCTGTTCTTTTTATGTAATATGTGTTCTTAGGTGATTTACCTTTAACACTATGTCTAACTGAAGACATGAAGTTTTTTGCTTCACCTGTTTCTGTAACTGGTCTAGGGAAACCAAAGCAGCATTTGGTGTAGTATGTCCCTTTGTTTTTGTATTCCAGACAACAATATTTCCCACATGTGTGTCTTTGAAATTGTACAATTTGTGCATAAAGATCACTATTTGTTGCTTCTGATGAAATTTCACAAGTGACATATTTTTCGATAAACTGTAAAACAGTGGCATCACTGTCTTGACCACATTTTAGGAGCATCTTTAATCCATAAAAGCATGTGGATATGTGGTGCTCCTCTGGCTTGGTATTCTTTTCTCCAAAAGAAGTGTTGCACTTCTCCGAGGGGAGGAACAGTTTTATTACAAATAAAGTGTATCATAGCAATGAAACGATGATGGAAATATGTTGAAACATTAACAGAATCTAGAGAGCAAAGTTCTCCAGGTGTTAGTATATCTATGTTTGTTTTGTTTTTGTTTGATATGCATAGGAAATCATGTACATCTTTCCATGCATATTCTGCACAACTTAATGTAACAAACCAAGTGGGTGGGCCAAGGTTTCTTATCATACAATGTTCATCTCTGTGACGTCGGAAACAGTACTGTTTAGTACGATGCATGTTTGCTAACAGATTTGTAATGCTTGTTTGTAAAACCTTATCTTCTTCTTACACTTTGTGTAGTAATTGTGTAGCTGACATATTTTGAAAGTGGGTTCCTGATTTCAATGTGTGTGCAACTCCATAACATAGAGTTGCTAGTTCACTTTCAAAGAGTAGGTGGAATATGTATTCCACATTTTGTCTAAATCTGGGATCTTCAGAATACATTCGTAATGAGCAATATTCTGATGCTGTTATCTGAATAGGTCTGTCATCGTACCTTCCTCCTTTCCCAGTAGGAAAGAGTCGAGGAAAAGCATGTGCTTCTATACTTTTTTCCCATATGCTGATTGGTGATCCTTTGGTTTGTCACATTTGGTACGTTTCTAGTGCATCATCTATGGTGTCATTAGAATGTAATGGATTAATTGTATAATGGTCTAAAATATTGGATACTGTAGCAGGATCTAGAAGTTGAAATTGACCAGTTTCTGGTGACTCTTGAATTATTTCAGTTGTTTCCCTTAAGTTTTCTTCAATATTCATTTCTTTGTAGTATTCATTATTGTGTTTCATTGCAAGGCTTGTCTAACTTTATGTAAGTCATCGAGTTGTTGCCACATTTGTTTGTCTTTTGTAGGTACACCATTTAATAAGACAATTAAAGATTGCTCTATTGGACGTGCACTCCCAGAGTGTGCACATTTTCTTTTAGATCTAATGGTTAATAAACTACTTTGCCACAAATGTCTTTCACCAATTCAGAGGGAGATAATTTTGCTGTTTTTGGTTGAAGGCGTATTATTGCTTGAAATGGGTGCACTGTTTGAATTATGATGCTCTCATATAAATTGAGTTCTTGCAGGGGTTTTGGCATTGGGAATAATTCCAAGTTATTTGTGATAGCACGTGAAGGAGTTTGGTTGTTGTCAAGTTTTGTAGTGCAGTAACTGCAAAGTATTAAGGGGTCAGTTATTTCATATTTGTTTTCTGCTATAAGGTAGAGAGCTAATTCAAACCATTTGGAATCTTCATTGTTTTCTATTTTGTATGTTACGTCTATAGTTTTTGTGTTACTTTTATAAAAGAGTTCTGCGGCAACACACACACACATGGTTTGGTACTTCAGCGGATGTACTTTTAAATT
Source organism: Ambystoma mexicanum (assembly GCF_040938575.1). Lineage (NCBI taxonomy): Eukaryota > Metazoa > Chordata > Amphibia > Caudata > Ambystomatidae > Ambystoma > Ambystoma mexicanum. Next base: position 236,631,765 of record NC_090933.1, read on the forward strand.
TTACTATTTCTTTTTTGTATCTGTGTAGTAGAAGATTGCTATATGTACAATTGTTGCTAGTCTGTTGTAAAGCTACTTCATTTACTAAGTGGCTTTCACTTCCAAAATATTTTTTCTGGATATGCTCTATTTCTTCGAGTAGGTCGCTGAACCATGTAGAAGAGTGTTATTTAAATTGGCTAGTGCTAAAGCAGGACATTTAGCATAGTGCAGTTTATAGACTAGATTTCTTATAGTTGAATGATGTGTTGATATCATTTTGATATGATGGAAGGTGCTTTTGCAAATAGGTCCTGAAATGCAGGCTAATTAATGTCCTTGTAGATCTGTGTATTTGCGCACTGGACAGGTATCCATATTTTGCAGCAGTTTCATTTTGATTTTGTCTTTGCCTTTCACATACTGATTGAAGAACTGGCATAAAGATTTGAAAGATTTTTTGGCAATGTTACACATTGACGTGCATGGCATTTGTATACTGGACGTTCTGGTTCAGTCGAATGGAGAGGTGATAATGAATTTTCTGGGGATATTTTTGTAAACAGTATTTCTTGTTGCATTATGGTATTATTAAGTTTGTCATAACCTCGTCCACTGCTATGTATGGCAATTGTGTTTGTTTGCTTTTGTTTGTATGCTTCTTCATTGAAATATGGTTCTGTGCTCGTGGTGTGACTCCATTCACCTCCACAGGTATTTAAGAAGTTATTTTTGTTGACACTCCGTTTATTGAGAAGTCTTTTTTGTAATTTAGTAGTTCGTTTTGTTAGTGGTTTCATTCTGTTTAACACTAAAATAAATTACTTCCTTTTGAGAAGGATTGTCTATCAAAGCTTCTAAGATTAATTTTCTACGGTAGGTTTTAAGGTTTGTGCATGATTTGTCTCCTGTTTTTATAAGATTCTGAAGGACTCTGTGGCGGAACATTTTTGCTAAAATACTTTTTTTGGTATGGTTACTTGCCACTATATCAAGATTTATAGGAGCAGTGTTAGCAGTAGTGGTAGCTGAATTCTTGTTAATCACTTTCTGTTTCGTTTTACATTTTGATAGAAGAGGCAAAGTTTCTGTACTGGAAACTTGTTTTGTTTCGCTAAATGACTGTATTAGTTGTTTTGTTTCAACTTTTTGTACAAATTCTGCTAGAGATTGATGCTTATTTTGGTCACTTTTATTTTCATTTGCTCTATTTCTGCGTTGCTTTCTATGTACTTGCTTTTTGGTAGGCGTTCTTTGGGGTCTGTTGAAAAAAAAAGAAGTTATGGGTTGGGCTGTTCTGCAATGTATGTGTGCACTGTGTATGAGTGTCTGAGTATGATGGTAAAGATGTATGTGGTGGTGTGATTGTGCATTGGGCAGCTACAATTAATTGGGAAGGTTATTCTTCTATTTGTGTGTTATTATACTGCGGTTCAGATGACAGTAGAAACTGAGCTAGTGGTGAGGAGAAGCACTAATAGTAAATCTAATGGTATAAAATTAAAACAGTTCTTTGTTTTGTAATACTAACATTCTAGGGGCTGAGTTATGTTAATTTCTAAAAAACAGGGATTTGTGTGCCATTCTGCCTGATAATCCCTGTTTAATACATGGGGATTTGTGGGCAGAATGGTGCACAAATCTCCGTTTTCTGGTCCACAAATTACATGAATCAACCACACAGTTTGTTTGACTAACAGTAAGAATATTAAGGTAGTATTGTACTTACTCTTTTTTTGTGGAATGTGCAGGTTTCTTCGGAGTTGTTGTGTGTAGTTCAGATGCTGCTGCTTTTCAGGAGAGTGGTCTTCACTGCAATTGTAAAAGAAAGAAGTTAGTAATTTTGTGTGTTTATTACACTGATGTTAATTTAGACATTGATTTGTATGTTTTTGTAGTAGTATTCTTGTTTGATATCTGAACATAGTGTATGCATGCAGTTTCATTTGACTATGTGCAGCCTTTATATTTTATTTACAATATGTTAGTTCAACATGCTTTGCAAATGAGTAGAATATTAACTGTATGAAACTCACTTGTTGTTTTAAAGCTGTGTTATAGAATGTTAGGAGAAAGAAGAAATAATGATATTTTTATTTTGCAATTTTTATAAGGTAAATGGCAGAAACTGTATAGAAAAGCATGGAATGTATGCATTTCTGAAGGTGTGAGTAATAAAGCAGAAGGATGTGATTTACAGGCAGTGCTGTTATTGCAGTTGTGAGCTTTTCAATGATAGTGTCTATGTGTGTGAGTGTATGAAGATGCAGACTTTTTCCTGGCTGTGTGTAATTTTATAATACACTACTGTGGGCCTGATCACGACTTTGGCGGTAACGCCAGTGGTATTACCGCCAGCGGTATTAGCCCTACCACCGAACTCCCCGGCGCTAATAGCGCCGGATCACGAGTTCGGCGGTAATGTAATTCCCCATTCCCCATTGAGCCCATTCGGGAGTGCCCCATTCCCCATTGGGCTCAATGGGGAAAATTCGCGCTGTTACCGCCGGTGGATGTCCTGATTTGGCAGACCCTTAAATCCAGCGGTAATAACGTGACCGCCGGATTTAAGGGTTACCGCCAAAGTCGTGATGGGGCCCTAAGTGTTTTTCCACAATTATACTGTTATTTCTCTCATCTTCTAATATTATAATTTTTTATAAAGGTGTGTGTGTAAAAAATTAGATAGCAGACAGGTTTGGAAGTGACAGTTGATTTTAGCAGATGGCGAAAATTACCGTAAGTTAATTTTATAGGTTATACAGGTTAAGTGGCATTACTCTATTTATATGCATTCATAAGAGTTGTACATGTACTCTGAATAAAATATGCATACCTGTAGTTTGTATTCATGCATGTGGATATGCATGCAGCTGTATGTAGAAATCTTGGAGACTTGTACAGTAGTTTTTGTAGTAGGTGCTTTCCAATGATATGAGACTTGTACTCAGAGTGATCAACAGTACATTTGAAGTGCTGAACACTGATGATGGAGTTAGATGTAGAGGTCTTGGATGTGATTGGTGGATGGTTGTGTGACTGCTTAGCTGTAGCCAATGAGGGAATGGCAGAGAGAGTGAGGTGCAAAGGGTAGAAGGGCTGTCCAAGAGTTACATGGTCCGCGAACACCGCGGCTGTCCGCGTACAGGGAGTGCCACATCTGGGGTTTTCCAGCAAATCCAGCATGGAAAGGGGACTGTAGGGATCTGCTGAGGTTGTGGATTTGTGTTGAAAGAGACTGAGTGTAGTGAAGATGGCAGAGGTGGAGAAAGTCAGGGTGTTGGTGCTTGGAGATATGTTTGTGCATGGTTTACAGCAGTATGCTCAATGCAGACATGTGGCAAACAATTCTGATGTTAAAGGAGTGGAGGTGGTGTGGAGCACTGTGCCTGATTGCAATATACAGGGAATTGTACAAGTTTGTGAAGCTATGGGCAGGATGAACAGTCCCTATGTGGTAGTTTTGCATTAGGTGCTTTCCATTTGGGCTATGTCAGTGCCCCTACCTTGTTGGCAGATTTGGAACACTTGGTTCAAGCAGTAATGAACATCCTTCCAAATGCCCAAGTATTTTTCTCTGGATTAGTACCTAGGGCAATATTGGACAATAGTTCTGTTTTTTGTCTTCAGCAAAACATTGCTAGGTGTGCAATCAACCGACGCATGTGTGCCTTCATGCTTAGAGCTGGTATGTTCTTCGGTAATAATGAGACTATTGATTCCAGTAATGCTGTTTATTTTAAAGAAGATGGCATTTCCTTATCTTTTTTGGGAAATGCCATGCTGTTCTGGAATGTAAGGGTTGCTTTGGAGAAGGTCATAAGAAGATTTTAGGAGAAAAGTAAGAAAAAAAGAAGAAAAAAACACAAAATAACAGATGTTTGTCAAGCATCTGCAAAAGAAACAAAAAAACGGCTCTTTTCAGAGCCAACCTCAAAGGGGAAATAGGGCACACTATTTAAAATGACATTCACCACGCTCAGATTTTCGATATGTCTGCGGACATGGCGGTAGTCTGCGAACATCGCGTATTACATATGGGGATTTTGGGGTGGAGAGGCATGCAAATGAGAAGGAGCAGAGCAAAGGATTGGTCAGTAAACTTTACTGGGTGTGTTGTGTAAGGAGAGAGTTTGTCAGAAAGTCTTTTTCCTGAAAAAAGAACAGTTAGCTATGGCTGTGTGTTTCAGAAAACAGATTATCTGGATTTTGGGAGACTGATGGATACATTGGTTGGAGGTGCATGCAGAACGCTGTGGAGTAGCTGCAGATCTTGGATTCCCTCATGTGGAAGTGCACTGGCATGGAGTGTGTGGAATGAAGTGGCTGCACTTGGTACCTCTCTGTGCTAATTTGGAGACAGAGCATCATCCAGACATAATTATAATTCATTGTGGAGGGAACAGTTTAGGATATGTGTCTGGAATTTCTTTGCAATACGCAATGAAAGAAGGACTTGGGAAGGTCATGGACATGTTTCCAAATGCGCAAGTAATTTTTTCTCGTATTGCACAGAGACAAATGTGGCTGCATTCTTCTTCATTCGGTCCACTAATGGACAAAGCGAGGCGCAATGTCAATAAGGCTGTTTGTGCCTTTCTAAGAGATGTTGGCATGTCCTCTTTTCACAATGAAAATATTATGTTTCGTAGCACATACATTTTTCGCAGAGATGGGGTCCATCTTACTTATGCTGGTAATCAGATTTTTCTGAGAAATGTACAAAATGCATTGCAATCTTTTTTGGAATTACAGCTATCCATTTTGCAGTAGGTGTTGACCATTTCAGGTTTTTCAAACACAAAAAAACCACCAAAAGGATCTTTTCAGAGCCACCACTTCCTCCCAGAGAAAAGTGCAATTGTTTTGATAGGGCAGCACCCCAAAATTTTAGATGTCCGTGAACTGTCCGCGGACTTCTAAAAAATGCAGAGGGTCCTGCTCAATTTATTTGTCACTTTTATTTTTAGACTGTGAAAGGCGGCTCTGAAAAGAGCCTTTTTTTTAGATTTTTGTTGTTTTATATTGTTTTTTTTTTTTTTACACACGAACCACTAGGAAGGAGGAGGGGAAAGGAGGATAAGGAAGGGACACCAACCACCGGGATAAGAAAGGGCAGGTGGAGAGAGGAAGACGTAGGGTGGGCCTTATTTAGGTAGTGGGTAGTGGGTAGTGGGCAGACCTTCTCTTGTTCCTTGACCGTAGTCTCGAAAGCACTCCGAGGACCCTCCCCCTGCAGTGTACTGCGTCGCAGTACATACACAAAGCTGTGACCCTCGAAAGGTAAGGGTCAACAGCATCATGGATGGCCTGTGAGGCAGCTGAAGAGATGCGCTGTCCCACAGGTGTGTCTCTTGTGGTGACAGGAGCAGAAACGGAGGATGTGGTAGAGGAACTCAACCTACTACGTTGATCACAAGGTACAACTTTGCGAATGGCCCCACCGTAGAACGACCTTAGGTGTCTTTTCATAGATGTTGTACCAAAGTTGTACGAACCAGGCCTCCCACGATTCAGCACCATTTTGCACTGGTTGCAGGTGACCTTGTTCGCACGTGCTTTTGGTACGTCACCATGAATGGTAAATAACAGCCACACCCAAGACTCACGGCGAGTGCTGGCAGTAGGGACTTCCACTACCTCATCCTCTTCATCCTCTTCATCCTTCTCTACATCCTCACATCTGTTCCCCTCTTCAGGCCCTTGGGGAGGTGATGGTGGTGGAGGGGGTAGGGGTGGTGCTGAGGCAGATGTAGCTGGAGCAGCAAGCATAGATGCCATCAGGTCTGATGGAAAGCAGCAAGAGCAGCAAAATCTGGAAGATCAGCAAGCAAAGTAGACAATGCTCTGTCAGATAGCCAGAAGCACAATGAGGATGAGCATTGTCTGGACATGTGCAATGGTGAACTTTTACTTTAAAATAATTTGGATTGTCTTAAAAAGTACTTTTAAAATGTTTGGGGACCTGGACAGTTTCCGCAATTCAGGACATATGCTTAGTGTGGGTGCGATCACATGATGACATCACAAACACATCCGCGAAGGGGACGGGTGTCTGCAGGACACCAAATGCACATGAACGGTTGTGCGCATGCGCGCGGGTGTTCTACGGACAGTGTTCGGGTCCTGAAACTAATTAAAAGTGCGACACAAGTGAGATGGACAGTTACGGACAGGCGCAATGTTCGTAGTACTTATGCGTGTGGTTTGAATGTGCGTAGATGTTCTAGAGTCAGTATAGACAGCTATAGTGTCCTTTGGGCACCCTCATTTTGGATAATTACAGACATCCCGGACACCGCGCGCGTTCTAAGAACAGTTTTATTTTGCTTGTGTACAGTACGGACAGGTATTGTGTCATTAGGACACCTCCATTTTGTTTAATTACAGACATCCCAGACACCATGTGTGTTCTTAGAACAGTTTCACCTTGCCTGCGGACAGTACGGACAGGTATAGTGTCCTGAGGACACCTGCATTTTGGTTAATTGCGGACATTCAGGACACCTAGTGTGTTCTAAGAACAGTTTAATCTTGTCTGCGGACAGGCGCGATGTTCGTAGGATTTATGGGTGTGGTGCGAATGTGCGTAGATGTTCTAGAGTCAGTACTGACAGGTATAGTGTCCTTAGAACACCCTCATTTTGGATAATTACAGACATCCCGGACACCGCGCGTGTTCTAAGAACAGTTTTATTTTGCTTGCGTAAAGTACGGACAGGTATAGTGTCCTTAGGACACCTCCATTTTGTTTAATTACGGACATCCCAGACACCATGTGTGTTCTTAGAACAGTTTCACCTTGCCTGCGGACAGTACGGACAGGTATAGTGTCCTTAGGACACCTCCATTTTGGTTAATTGCGGACATTAAGGACACCTAGTGTGTTCTAAGAACAGTTTAATCTTACCTGCGGATAGTACGGACAGGTATAGTGTCCTTAGGACACCCCCATTTTGGATAATTATGGACATCCCAGACACTGCGTGTGTTCTAAGAACAGTTTTATTTTGCTTGCGTACAGCACGGACAGGTATAGTGTCTTTAGGACACCTCCATTTTGTTTAATTTTGGACATCCCGAACACGAGTGTGTTCTAAGAACAGTTCCATTTTAGTTGCGTACAGTACGGACAGGTATAGTGTCCTTAGGACACCCCCATTTTGGTTAATTACGGACATCCCAGACCACCGTGCTGTCCGCGGACATCTTAACTGCCTTTTTTTAAAAAATAAGACACAAAGGACTGAATTAAAACACACATAATATTTTTTTTCATTATATACAGATTTATAATATATGAAAGAGAGGGGCAAGCAGAAACTTACACAAACACAGGGGATTTGGGGGTTTTGAGAGGATGGATGGGAGGAGATGAAGGGATGGAAGTCTCAACTGAATGTTTTACTTGGTGTTGAGGGATTGGGGATAGTTGACTGGGATATGGAGAGGGGGAACAGGTACATGTGGGACAATGATATTTAATTTTTTCTTTTATGTGGTCCTCCACAAAATGTTTCAAAAGATTGAAATTTTCCATGAGCATGTCCATGTTTTGTTCCATGCACTGCAGAGTATTTTCTAATGTCTCTTTTGGTGTATTATTTTAAATGTTTGTATCGTCTGTTAAAAATAAATATATATGTCAAGTGCACATAAAGTAATGATTATTGATTTTGTTATATAGAGAAGTGTCTACCATTAGTATCACTATCTTCAGACATTTCCTCATGTGGGAAATTTTACTCAAGCCATTCCAAAGTACTGGACATTTCTGTGTAAAAAAAAAATACATGTTACTTTTAGTGTACCTAATACAGAAAGTTTGGAAATATATAAGTTTACTAGCTTCTGGTAAGTTGTGTTCTTAGTGTTCTGTAGGTCTGCTGTTGCTCCTAGTTGTGCAGTTTCTGTGAGGTAATTTTGTTGGAAGCATATCTTTTTTGTTTTGGTATATTCCATTTTAGTACATCTGGTATTTTAATGGATGGTTGATGTGTTAGATATATAGGTTCCACTTCTTATTTATTATTACATATAATGTGTTTATGTGCTGCTTTTTTAACTTGTGCAGTGTTTATATGGCATGATAGAACAATTTAAGATACCCCCTGAGTTTGTGGGTAGTGTTGATGTTGTCCGCATCCGTCCGCGGACATACGCACAGTCCGCGGACATCAAAATCACTAGCTGGGGGTTCAGTATGTTCTGTTACATGTATATAAAGTAAGGGAATCCTAGTAAACATCTATCAAATTCACACTATGAATATGTATATTCAGTAAAATAAAATTTGATAAAGGGAGGTTATGGTCAAGTTGCGCTATTAAAAACCTATGAAATTCAGTAAAAAAACTTTGTTAAAGGGACGTTATGGTTAAGTTGTGCTACTAAAAATCTATGAAATTCAGTAAAAAAAAAGTTCTTAAAGGGACTTTATGGTTCAAAGTAAGACCCAAAAAAACCTGAAATTCGCTAGTTATGGTAAGCTAAGCAACCATAACTCGCGCCACCTCTGTGCATTGCTAGGGCTAACATCCAGGACATCAAAGATGACATCACAAATGTCATTGATGACATCACTGATAACATCACATGTCTGACTCGCTCTTTTTCCCTTTAGTGATATATCTTGGCCAGTAATAGTTAGGAACACAAAATTCAGTACTATATTTGTAGACTTATACTTCAAATATGTTCTTATAGTAATTCACTTAGGGTCCACTCACAGCATATGAAACATATACATAAGGAAAATACACACTTGAAAGACAACAATGCTTTCTGTGTATGAAGAGAATCAGTAAGGTTATCAACACTTTCTTATTGTTCTGCTGTTTTTACATTACTGTACTTTCTCTGGATATGCTCATATTTGTATTTGCATTACTTTCTTTAGGGTGCAGTCATATCATGTGATAGTTATACATAGGGAAGTAGTAGGTTTCAAGCAGGGCAATCGTTTCTGTGCGTAAAGATAATTAGTTAGGTTATGAACACTTTCTGGTTCTACTGCTGCTTTTTTGCATACTTCACTTTCCCTTTGTATACTCATATTTGTATGTGTTGTTCTGTCTTTGTGTTTTGTATGTAATAATGAAATTATGTAGTAAGTGGGTTTAGAAAGTGGGTTTTATTAGATACTTATTACATGTTGCACAGTACGCAAAACTCTAATAAGAAAGCATTTATCATTTCACTATTCAACATGGGAAGATTATGAATTTTGCACCTCCATCATGTTTGCTGCACACAATGCTTATGTTTATACATGAATAGCTTACTATACTTATACTTCAAATATGTTCTCACAATAATTCACTTAGGGTCCACTCAAAGCGTATAAAACTTTATAATAGAAAGCTATTTATATCAATGCACTACATAGCTCATGATATTTATTCCAATGATCATTGACACGTTTTTGTCAATATTATATTAAGAATCCTTTGTACAGACTTTTCATGAAAAGTAAATGAACATGTGATGTCATCAGTGATGTCATCAATTACTTTTGTGATGTCATCTTTGATGTCCTGGGTGTTAGGCTTAGCAATGCACGGTGGTGGCGCGAGTTATGGTTGCTTAGCTTACCATAACTAGCGAATTTCAGGGGGTTTTCGGTTTTACTTTGAACCATAACGTCCTTTTAACAACGTTTTTTTACTGAATTTCATAGGTTTTTTGTAGCACAACTTAACCATAATGTCCCTTTCACAAAGTTCTTTTACTGAAATAAAAAAAAAAAAGAATATATATATATATATATATATATATATATATATATATATATATATATATATATATATATTGAGGCAAAGAAGGAAAAAAGAAACCGCACTCTCCGCGGGCGAAAAATAAATGAACAAAAACACTCACATCTTGAATAGATACGAGTAAAAGTAATTTAATGAATTAAAATAACACAGCTAGGACAGCAACAAAAATACAGAGGAAGGACGCAGAGGGGCATAGCCTGCGCCACAACGCGTTTCACGCTCAATTTAGCGCTTGTTCACGAAAAGGGAAAATGAACTCAAACACTATATATACAAAAATATGTAGTCCGTTTGCTATGTCAGAAGCTCTCACCAAGTGTGTGTCACAGTGTGAAGTGTGTGGCAGCGATGATGGAATGGAAAAGGCAGTGAAGTGTCAAGAGTACATAACATGCAAAAAGCCCCAAAATACAACGGGAGCATGGCGTGCAAAGTGCACCCAAAAGATAGAAAAAAGCATGTTGCAATTCCAAAAAAGAAAAATAATGCTGCTGCAAACAGACCCCACATTGATCGCACTGTATATAAATAGATTGACTAGACAGGAGAATTATAGGGCGTATCAATAACATACAAGCATCAAGATGTTTAAAAAGAATAAATATATAAATAACAGCTCAACAATAAAGATGATGCACAAGGCTACACCCATATGACAATATGCCCAATTCCTAATACGCACACAGAAAAATATACATAAGCTGTAAGCGTAGAAAAATACATAATTGAAATACAAATGCAAACACGTAAATGACAACCATGATGCAGTAAAATGGAAATCAGCACAATGATAGGTGCCGAAATGTTGTAATCTCCATATTGTAAGATAAGGAACAAAATGCATTGGCAAGCTAAGGCAATAAAATACCTCCTACACAGTGGCATGCAAAGCTATAAGTTTAACAAGGCATAGAACCATGGAAATATTAGTAACAGCCTAAAATAAGTTGATAATTTAATCAAGTGTGCTTAGGTTGAAATAAAAAAGCCAACATGCTATCCAAGCAGATGCTGGCATACGCTGCAAAACCCACTGAGAGTATAATCCTCCTGAATCCATCGAATGAATACAATTATTGGGGAGGAATTACAAAACATAAAAGGACACACAGCAACATGCACCTGTCACGGTGGTGGCGCGAGTTATGGTTGCTTAGCTTACCATAACTGGCGAATTTCAAGGGTTTTTCGGTTTCACTTGGAACCATAACGTCCCTTTCACAACGTTTTTTACTGAATTTCATAGGTTTTTAGTAGCGCAACTTAACCATAACGTCCCTTTGACAACGTTTTTTCACTGAATTTCATAGGTTTTTAGTAGCGCAACTTAACCATAATGTCCCTTTAACAAAGTTTTTTCATTGAATTTCATAGGTTTATATTAGTGCAACTTAACCATAACGTCCCTGTAACATTTTTTTTAACTAAATTTTAAAGGTTTTTATTAGTGGAACGTCACCATAACATCCTTTTCAATAGATGAAGACCACTAACATCTTATGTCCTCAAAGTGGGAACGCCGGGTGTAAAAAAAACAAAAAGATTTTCCTTACAAATCTTTTACCAAGATGGCCACCATGGAAAGGGAAGGCGGGGTGTATAAAGAACACAACAGGGCATGAGCGGGGGGTGGGGGGGAACAGGGGAGACTCATGGGCATGAGCGGGGGGTGAGAGGGAACAGGGTACAAACGGGGCATGAGCAGGGGGTGGGGGGAAAAGGAAGGAAACACGGGGCATGAGCGGTGGTGGGGGGAACACAAGAGAGACACGGGGCATGAGCAGCGGGTGGGGGGAACACAAGGAAGATATGGCGCATGAGCGGGGTGGTGAGGGGTAACACAAGAGAAACACGGGGCATGAGCGGGGGGGTGGGGGGTAACACAAGGGAAACATGGGGCATGAGCGGGGGGTGGGGGGAACACGAGGGAGACACTGGGCATGAGCGGGGGGTGGGGGGCAACAGGAGAGAGACACAGGGCATGAGCGGGGGATGGGGAGAACAGGAGACAGACACGGGGCATGAGCGGGGGGTGGGGAGAACAGGAGACAGACACGGGGCATGAGCGGGGGATGGGGGAACAGGAGACAGATACGAGGCATGAGCGGGGGTGGGGAGGACAGGAGACAGACACGGGGCATGAGCGGGGGGTGGGGGGCAACAGGAGACAGACACGGGGCATGAGCGGGGGTGTGGGGGGCAACAGGAGAGAGACACGGGGCATGAGCGCGGAGTGGGGGGGTACAGGAGACAGACACGGGGTATGGGTGGGGGCAACAGGAGACAGACAGGGGGCATGAGCGGGGAGTGGGGGGAACAGGAGACAGAAACAGGGCATGAGCAGGGGGTGGGGGGAACAGAAGACAGACACAGGGCATGAGCGGGGAGGTGGGGGGCAACAGGAGAGAGATACGGGGCATGAGCGGAGGTGGGGGGTACAGGAGACAGACACGGGCATGAGCAGAGGGTGGGGGGCAACAGGAATCAGATACGGGGCATGAGCGGGTGGGGGGAACAGGAGACAGACACGGGGCATGAGCGGGGGGGCAACAGGAGAGAGACAAGGGGCATGAGCGGGGGCTGGGGGGAAGGGGAGAGAGACACGGGGCATGAGCGGGGGGGTGGGGAGAACAGGAGACAGACACGGGGCATGAGCGGGGTATGGGGGGAACAGGAGACAGATACGAGGCATGAGCGGGGGTGGGGAGGACAGGAGACAGACACAGGGCATGAGCGGGGGGTGGGGGGAAGGGGAGACAGACACGGGGCATGAGCGGGGGTGGGGGGAACAGGAGACAGACACGGGGCATGAGTGGGGGGTGGGGGGAACAACAGAGATAGACACGGGGCATGTGCAGGGGGTGGGGGCAACAGGAGGCAGACACAGGGCATTAGCGGAGGGTGGGAGGAACAGGAGACAGACACGGGGCATGAGCGGGGGTGGGGAGAACAGGAGACAGACACGGGGCATGAGCAGGGGGTGGGGGGCACAACAGACACGGGGCATGAGCGGGGGGTGGGGATAACAGACCCGGGGCATGAGCGGGGGGTGGGAGGAACAGGAGACAGACACGGGGCATGAGCGGGGGTGGGGAGAACAGGAGACAGACACTGGGCATGAGCAGGGGGTGGGGGGCAACAAGAGAGAGACACGGGGCATGAGCAGGGGGTGGGGGCCAACAGGAGATAGACACGGGGCATGAGCGGGGGTGGAGGGAACAGGACACAGGCACGGGGGATGAGCGGGGGTTGGGGAGAACAGGAGACAGACACGGGGCATGAGAGGGGGTATGGGGGCAACAGGAGACAGACATGGCACATGAGGGGAACAGGAGACAGATACGGGGCATGAGCGGGGGGTGAGGAGAACAGGACACAGACACGGGGCATGAGCGGGGGAACAGAAGACAGACACGGGGCATGAGCGGGGGGTGGGGGGAAGGGGAGAGAGACACACGGGGCATGAGTGGGGGGTGGGCGGGAGGGAGAGAGACACACGGGGCATGAGCGGGGGTGGTCGGGAGGGAGAGAGACACACCGGGCATGAGCGGGGGGTGGGCGGGAGGTGGAGAGACACACGGGGCATGAGCGGGGGTGGGTGGGAGGGGGAAAGACACACGGGGCAAGAGCGGGGGCAGGAGGGGGAGAGACACACGGGGCATGAGCGGGGGTGGGGGGGAGGTTCAAGAGACACACAAGGCATGAGCGGGGGGTGGGGGGAAGGGGAGAGAGACATGGGGCATGAGCAGGGGTGGAGGGGAGGGAGAGAGACACACGGGGCATGAGCGGGGGTGGGGGGGAGAGAGAGAGACACACGGGGCATGAGCGGGGGTGGGGGGATACAGAGAGACACACGGGGCATGATCGGGGGTTGGGTGGGAGGGGGAGAGACACACAGGGCATGAGCGGGGGTGGGCGGGAGGGGGAGAGACACAGGGGCATGAGTGGGGGTGGGGGGAGGGAGAGAGACACACGGGGCTTGAGCGGGGGTGGGGGGAAGGGAAGAGAGACACGCGGGGCATGAGCGGGGGGTGGGGGGAAGGGGAGAGAGACACACGGGGCATGAGCGGGGGGTGTGCGGGAGGGGGAGAGACACACGGGGCTTGAGCGGGGGTGGGGGGAAGGGGAGAGGGACACGGGGCATGAGCGGGGGTGGAGGGGAGGGAGCGAGACACACGGGCATGAGCGAGGGTGGTGGGAACAGGGGAGACACATGGGCATGAGCGGGGGGTGAGAGGCAACAGGGTACAAACGGGGCATGAGCAGGGGGTGGGGGGAAAGGAAGGAAACACAGGCATGAGCGGTGGTGGGGGGAACACAAGAGAGACACGGGGCATGAGCAGTGGGTGGGGGGAACACGAGGGAGACATGGGGCATGAGCGGGGGGGTGAGGGGTAACACAAGAGAAACACGGGGCATGAGCGGGGGGTGGGGGGTAACACAAGGGAAACACGGGCATGAGCGGGGGGTGGGGGAACACGAGGGAGACACGGGGCATGAGCGGGAGGTGGGGGGCAACAGGAGACAGACACGGGGCATGAGCGGGGGGTGGGGGCAACAGGAGAGAGACACAGGGCATGAGCGGGGGGTTGGGAGAACAGGATACATACACGGGGCATGAGCGGGGGGTGGGGAGAACAGGAGACAGACATGGGGCATGAGCGGGGGATGGGGGGGAACAGGAGACAGATACGAGGCATGAGCGGGGGTGGGGAGGACAGGAGACAGACACGGGGCATGAGCGGGGTATGGGGAGCAACAGGAGACAGACACGGGGCATGAGCGGGGGTGTGGGGGGCAACAGGAGAGAGACACGGGGCATGAGCGTGGAGTGGGGGGTACAGGAGACAGACACGGGGCATGGGTGGGGGCAACAGGAGACAGACAGGGGGCATGAGCGGGGAGTGGGGGGAACAGGAGACAGAAACAGGGCATGAGCGGGCGGTGGGGGGAACAGAAGACAGACACGGGGCATGAGCGGGGGGGCAACAGGAGAGAGATACGGGGCATGAGCGGGGGTGGGGGGGTACAGGAGACAGACACGGGGCATGAGCAGAGGGTGGGGGGCAACAGGAATGAGACACGGGGCATCAGCGGGGGGGTGGGAGGGGTACAGGAGACAGACATGGGGCATGAGCGGGGGGGCAACAGGAGAGAGACACGGGGCATGAGCGGGTGGGGGGAACAGAAAAACAGACACGGGGCATGAGCGGGGGGGCAACAGGAGAGAGACACGGGGCATGAGCGGGGGTGGGGGTGTACAGGAGACAGACTCGGGCCATGAGCGGGGGGTGGGAGGAACAGGAGACAGACACGGGGCATGAGCGGGGGTGGGGAGAACAGGAGACAGACACTGGGCATGAGCAGGGGGTGGGGGGCAACAAGAGAGAGACACGGGGCATGAGCAGGGGGTGGGGGCCAACAGGAGATAGACACGGGGCATGAGCGGGGGTGGAGGGAACAGGACACAGGCACGGGTGATGAGCGGGGGTTGGGGAGAACAGGAGACAGACACGGGGCATGAGCGGGGGCATGGGGGCAACAGGAGACAGACATGGCACATGAGGGGAACAGGAGACAGATACGGGGCATGAGCGGGGGGTGAGGAGAACAGGAGACAGACACGGGGCATGAGCGGGGGAACAGAAGACAGACACGGGGCATGAGCGGGGGGTGGGGGGAAGGGGAGAGAGACACACGGGGCATGAGCGGGGGTGGTGGGAGGGAGAGAGACACACGAAGCATGAGCGGGGGGTGGGCGGGAGGCATAGAGACACACGGGGCATGAGCGGGGGGTGGGCGGGAGGGAGAGAGACACACAGGGCATGAGCGGGGGTGGTCGGGAGGGAGAGAGACACACCGGGCATGAGCGGGGGGTGGGCGGGAGGGGGAGAGACACACGGGGCATGAGCGGGGGTGGGTGGGAGGGGGAAAGACACACGGGGCAAGAGCGGGGGCGGGAGGGGGAGAGACACACGGGGCATGAGCTGGGGTGGGGGGGAGGTTCAAGAGACACACAAGGCATGAGCGGGGGGTGGGGGGAAGGGGAGAGAGACATGGGGCATGAGCAGGGGTGGAGGGGAGGGAGAGAGACACACGGGGCATGAGCGGGGGTGGGGGGGAGAGAGAGAGACACACGGGGCATGAGCGGGGGCGGGGGGGAGGGAGAGAGACACACGGGGCATGATCGGGGGTTGGGTGGGAGGGGGAGAGACACACAGGGCATGAGCGGGGGTGGGCGGGAGGGGGAGAGACACAGGGGCATGAGTGGGGGTGGGGGGAGGGAGAGAGACACACGGGGCTTGAGCGGGGGTGGGGGGAAGGGAAGAGAGACACGCGGGGCATGAGCGGGGGGTGGGGGGAAGGGGAGAGAGACACACGGGGCATGAGCGGGGGGTGTGCGGGAGGGGGAGAGACACACGGGGCATGAGCAGGGGTGGGGGGAGGGAGAGAGACACACGGGGCTTGAGCGGGGGTGGGGGGAAGGGGAGAGGGACACGGGGCATGAGCGGGGGTGGAGGGGAGGGAGCGAGACACACGGGCATGAGCGCGGGTGGTGGGAACAGGGGAGACACATGGGCATGAGCGGGGGGTGAGAGGCAACAGGGTACAAACGGGGCATGAGCAGGGGGTGGGGGGAAAGGAAGGAAACACGGGCATGAGCGGTGGTGGGGGGAACACAAGAGAGACACGGGGCATGAGCAGTGGGTGGGGGGAACACGAGGGAGACATGGGGCATGAGCGGGGGGGTGAGGGGTAACACAAGAGAAACACGGGGCATGAGCGGGGGGTGGGGGGTAACACAAGGGAAACACGGGCATGAGCGGGGGTGGGGGGAACACGAGGGAGACACGGGGCATGAGCGGGAGGTGGGGGGCAACAGGAGACAGACACGGGGCATGAGCGGGGGGTGGGGGCAACAGGAGAGAGACACAGGGCATGAGCTGGGGGTTGGGAGAACAGGATACATACACGGGGCATGAGCGGGGGGGTGGGGAGAACAGGAGACAGACATGGGGCATGAGCGGGGGATGGGGGGGAACAGGAGACAGATACGAGGCATGAGCGGGGGTGGGGAGGACAGGAGACAGACACGGGGCATGAGCAGGGTATGGGGAGCAACAGGAGACAGACACGGGGCATGAGCGGGGGTGTGGGGGGCAACAGGAGAGAGACACGGGGCATGAGCGTGGAGTGGGGGGTACAGGAGACAGACACGGGGCATGGGTGGGGGCAACAGGAGACAGACAGGGGGCATGAGCGGGGAGTGGGGGGAACAGGAGACAGAAACAGGGCATGAGCGGGCGGTGGGGGGAACAGAAGACAGACACGGGGCATGAGCGGGGGGGCAACAGGAGAGAGATACGGGGCATGAGCGGGGGTGGGGGGGTACAGGAGACAGACACGGGGCATGAGCAGAGGGTGGGGGGCAACAGGAATGAGACACGGGGCATGAGCGGGGGGGTGGGAGGGGTACAGGAGACAGACATGGGGCATGAGCGGGGGGGCAACAGGAGAGAGACACGGGGCATGAGCGGGTGGGGGGAACAGAAAAACAGACACGGGGCATGAGCGGGGGGGCAACAGGAGAGAGACACGGGGCATGAGCGGGGGTGGGGGTGTACAGGAGACAGACTCGAGCCATGAGCGGGGGGCTGGGGGGTACAGGAGACAGACACGGGGCATGAGCGGGGGGTGGGGGGAGGGAGAGAGACACACGGGCATGAGCGGGGGGTGGGGAGAAAAGGAGACAGACACGGGGCATGAGCGGAGTATGGGGGGAACAGGAGACAGATACGAGGCATGAGCGGGGGTGGGGAGGATAGGAGACAGACACGGGGCATGAGCGGGGGTGGGGGGAAGGGGAGACAGACACGGGGCATGAGTGGGGGGCAACAGGAGAGACACGGGGCATGAGCGGGGGTGGGGGGAACAGGAGACAGACAAGGGGCATGAGTGGGGGGTGGGGGGAACAACAGAGATAGACACGGGGCATGTGCAGGGGGTGGGGGCAACAGGAGGCAGACACAGGGCATTAGCGTGGGGTGGGAGGAACAGGAGACAGACACGGGGCATGAGCGGGGGTGGGGAGAACAGGAGAAAGACACGGGGCATGAGCAGGGGGTGGGGGGCACAACAGACACAGGGCATGAGCGGGGGGTGGGGATAACAGACACGGGGCATGAGCGGGAGGTGGGGGGCAACAGGATACAGACACGGGGCATGAGCGGGGGGTGGGAGGAACAGGAGACAGACACAGGGCATGAGCGGGGGGTGGGGAGAACAGCAGACAGACACTGGGCATGAGCGGGGGGTGGGGGGCAACAAGAGAGAGACACGGGGCATGAGCAGGGGGTGGGGGACAACAGGAGATAGACACGGGGCATGAGCGGGGGTGGAGGGGGTAGGACACAGACACGGGGCATGAGCGGGGGTTGGGGAGAACAGGAGACAGACACGGGGCATGAGCGGGGGGCATGGGGGCAACAGGAGACAGACATGGCACATGAGGGGAACAGGAGACTGATACGGGGCATGAGCGGGGGGTGAGGAGAACAGGAGACAGACACGTGGCATGAGCGGGGGGAACAGAAGACAGACACGGGGCATGAGCGGGGGGTGGGGGGAAGGGGAGAGAGACACACGGGGCATGAGCGGGGAGTGGGGGGGTACAGGAGACAGACACGGGGCATGGGTGGGGGCGAGAGACACATGGGGCATGAGCAGGGGGTGGGGGGAGGGAGAGAGACACATGGGGCATGAGCGGGGGGTGGGCGGGAGGGAGAGAGACACACGGGGCATGAGCGGGGGGTGGGCGGGAGGGAGAGAGACACACGGGGCATGAGCGGGGGTGGGCGGGAGGGAGAGAGACACACCGGGCATGAGCGGGGGGTGGGCGGGAGGGGGAGAGACACACGGGGCATTAGCGGGGGGTAGGGGGGAGAGAGACACACGGGGCATGAGTGGGGGGTGGGGGGAAGGGAGAGAGACACACGGGGCATGAGCGGGGGGTGGGTGGGAGGGGGAGAGACACACGGGGCATGAGCGGGGGTGGGCGGGAGGGTGAAAGACACACGGGGCATGAGCGAGGGTGGGCGGGAGGGGGAAAGACACACGGGGCAAGAGCGGGGGCGGGAGGGGGAGAGACACACGGGGCATGAGCGGGGGTGAGGGGAGGGGAGAGACACATGAGGCATGAGCGGGGGGTGGGGGGAAGGGGAGAGAGACACGGGGCATGAGCGGGGGTGGAGGGGAGGGAGACAGACACACGGGGCATGAGAGGGGTGGGGGGAGGGAGAGAGACACACGGGGCATGAGCGGGGGTCGGGGGGAGGGAGAGAGACACATGGGGCATGATCGGGGGTTGGGCGGGAGGGGGAGAGACACACAGGGCATGAGCGGGGGGTGGGCGGGAGGGGGAGAGACACAGGGGCATGAGTGGGGGTGTGGGGAGGGAGAGAGACACACGGGGCTTGAGCGGGGGTGGGGGGAAGGGAAGAGAGACAGGCGGGGCAGGAGCGGGGGGTGGGGGGAATGGGAGAGAGACACACGGGGCATGAGCGGGGGTGTGCGGGAGGGGGAGAGACACTTGGGGCATGAGCAGGGGTGGGGGGGAGGGAGAGAGACACACAGGGCTTGAGCGGGTGTGGGGGGAAGGGGAGAGGGACACGGGCATGAGCGGGGGTGGAGGGGAGGGAGCGAGACACACAGGCATGAGCGAGGGTGGGGGGAACAGGGGAGACACATGGGCATGAGCGGGGGGTGAGAGGCAACAGGGTACAAACGGGGCATGAGCAGGGGGTGGGGGGAAAGGAAGGAAACACGGGCATGAGCGGTGGTGGGGGGAACACGAGAGAGACACGGGGCATGAGCGGGGGGTTGGGGGTAACACAAGGGAAACACAGGGCATGAGCAGGGGGGTGGGGGGTAACACAAGGGAAACACGGGGCATGAGCGGGGGGTGGGGGGAACACGAGGGAGACATGGGGCATGAGCGGGGGGTGGGGGGCAACAGGAGACAGACACGGGGCATGAGCGGGGGGGTGGAGAGAACAGGAGACAGACACAGGGCATGTGCGGGGGATGGGGGAACAGGAGACAGATACAAGGCATGAGCAGGGGTGGGGAGAACAGGAGACAGACACGGGGCATGAGCGGGGGGGTGGAGAGAACAGGAGACAGACACAGGGCATGTGCGGGGGATGGGGGAACAGGAGACAGATACAAGGCATGAGCAGGGGTGGGGAGAACAGGAGACAGACACGGGGCATGAGCGGGGGGTGGGGGCCAACAGGAGAGAGACACAGGGCATGAGCGCGGAGTTGGGGGGTACAGGAGACAGACACGGGGCATGAGCGGGGAGTGGGGGAACAGGAGACAGACACGGGGCATGAGCGGGGGGTGGGGGTACAGAAGACAGACACGGGGCATTAGCGGGGGGGTGGGGGGCAACAGGAGAGAGACACGGGGCATGAGCGGGGGGTGGGGTGGTACAGAAAACAGACACGGGGCATGAGCAGGGGGTGGGGGAGCAAAAGGAGAGAGACACAGGCATGAGCGGGGGGATGGGAGGGGTACAGGAGACAGGCACGGGGCATGAGCGGGGGGTGGGGGTCAACAGGAGAGAGACATGGAGCAAGAGCGGGTGGGGGGAACAGGAGACAGACACGGGGCATGAGCGGGGGGCAACAGGAGAGAGACACGCGGCATGAGCGGGGGGTGGGGGGAACAACAGAGACAGACACGGGGCATGAGCGGGGGGTGGGGGCAACAGGAGACAGACACGGGGCATGAGCAGGGGGTGGGGGGCAACAGGAAAGAGACACGGGGCATGAGCGGGGGTGGGGGGGTACAGGAGACAGACACGGGGCATGAGCAGGGGGTGGGGGGGACAACAGGAATGAGACACGGGGCATGAGCGGGGAGGTGGGAGGGGTACAGGAGACAGACACGGAGCATGAGCGGGGGGGGCAACAGGAGAGAGACACGGGGCATGAGCGGGTGGGGGGAACAGGAGACAGACACAGGGCATGAGCGGGGGGGCAACAGGAGAGAGACAGGGGGCATGAGCGGGGGTGGGGGGTACAGGAGACAGACACGGGGCATGAGCGGGGGGTGGGGGGGTACAGGAGACAGACACGGGGCATGAGGGGGGGTGGGGGGCAACAGGAGAGAGTCACGGGGCATGAGCGCGGGGTGGGGGGAACAGGAGATAGACACGGGGCATGAGCGGGCGGTGGGGGGAACAACAGAGACAGACGCGGGGGGGTGGGGGGCAACAGGAGACAGACACGGGGCATGAGTGGGGGGTGGGAGGAACAGATGACAGACACGGGGCATGAGCGGGGGTGGGGGGGTACAGGAGACAGACACGGGGCATGAGCAGGGGGTGGGGGGACAACAGGAATGAGACACGGGGCATGAGCGGGGAGGTGGGAGGGGTACAGGAGACAGACACGGAGCATGAGCGGGGGGGCAACAGGAGAGAGACACGGGGCATGAGCGGGTGGGGGGAACAGGAGACAGACACAGGGCATAAGCGGGGGGGCAACAGGAGAGAGACAGGGGGCATGAGCGGGGGTGGGGGGTACAGGAGACAGACACGGGGCATGAGCGGGGGGTGGCGGGGTACAGGAGACAGACACGGGGCATGAGGGGGGGTGGGGGGCAACAGGAGAGAGTCACGGGGCATGAGCGCGGGGTGGGGGGAACAGGAGATAGACACGGGGCATGAGCGGGGGGTGGGGGGAACAACAGAGACAGACAAGGGGCATGAGCGGGGGGTGGGGGGCAACAAGAGAGAGACACGGGGCATGAGCGGGTGGGGCGAACAGGAGAAAGACACGGGGCATGAGAGGGTGGGGGGAACAGGAGACAGACACGGGCATGAGCGGGGGGTCGGGGGCAACAGGAGATAGACACAGGGCATGAGAGGGGGTGGGGGGACAGGACACAGACACGGGGCATGAGCAGGGGTTGGGGAGAACAGGAGACAGACACGGGGCATGAGCGGGGGGCGTGGGGGAAACAGGAGACAGACAAGGCACATGAGGGGAACAGGAGACAGATCCGGGGCATGAGCGGGGGGTGAGGAGAACAGGAGACAGACACGGGGCATGAGCGGGGGGAACAGAAGACAGACACGGGGCATGAGCAGGGGGTGGGGGGAAGGGGAGAGAGACACACGGGGCATGAGCGGGGGGTGGGGGGAGGGAGAGAGACACAGGAGGCATGAGCGGGGGGTGGGCGGGAGGGAGAGAGACACACGTGGCATGAGCGGGGGGTGGGTGGGAGGGAGAGAGACACACGGGGCATGAGCGGGGGTGGGCGGGAGAGAGCGAGACACACCGGGCATGAGCGCGGGTTGGGCGGGAGGGGGAGAGACACACGGGGCATGAGCGGCGGGTGGGGGGGAGGGAGAGAGACACAAGGGGCATGAGCGGGAGGTGGGGGAAGGGAGAGAGACACACAGGGCATGAGTGGGGCATGAGCGGGGGTGGGCGGGAGGGGGAGAGACACACAGGGCATGAACGGGGGTGGGCGGGAGGGTGAAAGACACGGGGCATGAGCGGGGGGTGAGGGGCAACAGGAGACAGACACGGGGCATGAGCGGGGGGTGGGAGGAACAGGAGACAGACACGGGGCATGAGCGGTGGTGGGGAGAACAGGAGACAGACACAGGGCATGAGCGGGGGGTGGGGGGCACAACAGACACGGGGCATCAGCGTGGGGTGGGGGAACAACAGAGACAGACACGGGGCATGAGCGGGGGGTGGGGAGAACAGGAGACAGACACGGGGCATGAGCGGGGGCTGGGGGGCAACAAGAGAGAGACACGGGGCATGAGCGGGTGGGGGAACAGGAGACAGACACGGGGCATGAGAGGGTGGGGGGGAACAGGAGACAGACACAGGGCATGAGCGGGGGGTGGGGGGCAACAGCAGATAGACACAGGGTATGAGAGGGGGTGGGGGGAGCTGGACACAGACACGGGGCATGAGCGGGGGTTGGGGAGAACAGGAGACAGACACGGGGCATGAGTGGGGGGCGTGGGGGCAACAGGAGACAGACACGGCACATGAGGGGAACAGGAGACAGATCCGGGGCATGAGCGGGGGGTGAGGAGAACAGGAGACAGACACGGGGCATGAGCGGGGGAAACAGAAGACAGACACGGGGCATGAGCGGGGGGTGGGGGAAGGGGAGAGAGACACACGGGGCATGAACGGGGGGCGGGGGGAGGGGAGGGAGAGAGACACACGAGGCATGAGCGGGGGGTGGGCGGGAGGGAGAGACACACACGGGGCATGAGCGGGGGTGGGCGGAAGGGAGAGAGACACACCGGGCATGGGCGGGAGGGGGAGAGACACACGGGGCATGAGCGGGGGGTGGGGGGAGGGAGAGAGACAAACGGGGCATGAGCGGGAGGTGGGGGGAAGGGAGAGAGACACACAGGGCATGAGTGGGGCATGAGCGGGTAATGGGCGGGAGGGGGAGAGACACACAGGGCATGAGCGGGGGTGGGCGTGAGGCTGAAAGACATGGGGCATGAGCGGGGGTGGGCAGGAGGGGGAAAGACACACGGGGCATGTGCGGGGGTGGGCGGGAGGGGGAACGACACACGGGGCATGAGCGGGGGTGGGGGGAAGGGAGAGAGACACACGGGGCATGAGCGGGGAGTGGGGGGAAGGGGAGAGAGACACACGGGGCATGAGTGTGGGGTGGGTGGGAGGGGGAGAGCCACACGGGGCATGAGCGGGCGTGGGGGCGAGGGAGAGAGACACACGGGGCTTGAGCAGGGGGTGGGGGGAAGGGGATAGAGACACGCGGGGCATGAGCGGGGGGTGGGGGGAAGGGGAGAGAGACGCACGGGGCTGAGCGGGGTGTGGGCGGGAGGGGGAGAGACACACGGGGAATGAGCAGGGGTGGGGGGGAGGGAGAGAGACACACAGGGCTTGAGTGGGGGGTGGGGGAAGGGGAGAGGGACACGGGGCATGAGCAGGGGGTGGGGGAACAACAGAGACAGACACGGGGAATGAGCGGGGGGTGGGGGGCAACAGGAGACAGACACGGGGCATGAGCGGGGGGTGGGAGGAACAGTAGACAGACAAGGGGCATGAGCGGGGGGTGGGGGGCACAACAGACACGGGTCATGAGTGGGGGGTGGGGATAACAGACACGGGGCATGAGTGGAGGGTGTGGGGGGAAACAAGAGACAGACACGGGGCATGAGTGGGGGTGGGAGGAACAGGAGATAGACACGGGGCATGAGCGGGGGGTGGGGAGAACAGGAGACAGACACGGGGCATGAGCGGGGGGTGGGGGGCAACAAGAGAGAGACACGGGGCATGAGCGGGTGGGGGGAACAGGAGACAGGCACGGGGCATGAGAGGGTGGGGGGAACAGAAGACAGACACAGGGCATGAGCGGGGGGTGGGGGGCAACAGGAGATAGACACAGGGCATGAGAGGGGGTGGGGGAACAGGACACAGACACGGGGCATGAGCGGGGGTTGGGGAGAACAGGAGACAGACACGGGGCATGAGCGGGGGCCGTGGGGGCAACAGGAGACAGACATGGCACATGAGGGGAACAGGAGACAGATACGGGGCATGAGCGGGGGGTGAGGAGAACAGGAGACAGACACGGGGCATGAGCGGGGGTGGGGAGAACAGGAGACAGACACAGGGCATGAGCGGGGGGTGGGGGGCACAACAGACACGGGGTATGAGCGGGGGGTGGGGATAACAGACACGGGGCATGAGCGTGGGGTGGGGGAACAACAGAGACAGACACGGGGCATGAGCGGGGGGTGGGGAGAACAGGAGACAGACACGGGGCATGAGCGGGGGCTGGGGGGAACAAGAGAGAGACACGGGGCATGAGCGGGTGGGGGAACAGGAGACAGACAGGGGGGATGAGAGGGTGGGGGGGAACAGGAGACAGACACAGGGCATGAGCGGGGGGTGGGGGGCAACAGCAGATAGACACAGGGTATGAGAGGGGGTGGGGGAAACAGGACACAGACACGGGGCATGAGCGGGGGTTGGGGAGAACAGGAGACAGACACGAGGCATGAGCGGGGGGCGTGGGGGCAACAGGAGACAGACACGGCACATGACGGGAACAGGAGACAGATCCGGGGCATGAGCGGGGGGTGAGGAGAACAGGAGACAGACACGGGGCATGAGCGGGGGAAACAGAAGACAGACACGGGGCATGAGCGGGAGGTGGGGGAAGGGGAGAGAGACACACGGGGCATGAGCGGGGGGAGGGAGAGAGACACACGAGGCATGAGCGGGGGGTGGGCGGGAGGGAGAGACACACACGGGGCATGAGCGGGGGGTGGGTGGGAGGGAGAGAGACACACGGGGCATGAGCGGGGGTGGGCGGGAGGGAGAGAGACACACCGGGCATGGGCGGGAGGGGGAGAGACACACGGGGCATGAGCGGGGGGGTGGGGGGAGGGAGAGAGACACACGGGGCATGAGCGGGAGGTGGGGGGAAGGGAGAGAGACACACAGGGCATGAGTGGGGCATGAGCGGGTAATGGGCGGGAGGGGGAGAGACACACAGGGCATGAGCGGGGGTGGGCGGGAGGCTGAAAGACATGGGGCATGAGCGGGGGTGGGCAGGAGGGGGAAAGACACACGGGGCATGTGCGGGGGTGGGCGGTAGGGGGAACGACACACGGGGCATGAGCGGGGGTGGGCGGGAGGGGGAAAGACACACGGGGCATGAGCGGGGGTGGGCGGGAGTGGGAAAGACACACGGGGCAAGAGCGGGGGCGGGAGGGGGAGAGACACACGGGGCATGAGCGGGGGTGAGGGGGAGGGAGAGAGACACACGAGGCATGAGCGGGGGTGGGGGGAGGGGGAGAGACACACGGGGCATGAGCGGGGGTGGGGGAGGGAGAGAGACACACGGGGCATGAGCGGGGGGTGGGCGGGAGGGGGAGGGACACACGGGGCATGAGCGGGGGTGGGCGGGAGGGGGAGAGACACACAGGGCATGAGCGGGGGTGTGGGGGAGGGAGAGAGACACACGGGGCATGAGCGGGGGTGGGAGGAAGGGAGAGAGACACACGGGGCATGAGCGGGGGGTGGGGGGAAGGGGAGAGAGACACACGGGGCATGAGCGTGGGGTGGGTGGGAGGGGGAGAGACACACGGGGCATGAGCGGGCGTGGGGGCGAGGGAGAGAGACACACGGGGCTTGAGCAGGGGGTGGGGGGAAGGGGAAAGAGACACGCGGGGCATGAGCGGGGGTGGGGGGAAGGGGAGAGAGACACACGGGGCTAAGCGGCGTGTGAGCGGGAGGGGGAGAGACACACGGGGAATGAGCAGGGGTGGGGGGGAGGGAGAGAGACACACAGGGCTTGAGTGGGGGGTGGGGGAAGGGGAGAGGGACACGGGGCATGAGCAGGGGGTGGGGGAACAACAGAGACAGACACGGGGAATGAGCGGGGGGTGGGGGGCAACAGGAGACAGACACGGGGCATGAGCGGGGGGTGGGAGGAACAGGAGACAGACAAGGGGCATGAGCGGGGGGTGGGGGGCACAACAGACACGGGTCATGAGCGGGGGGTGGGGATAACAGACACGGGGCATGAGTGGAGGGTGTGGGGGGCAACAAGAGAGAGACACGGGGCATGAGCGGGTGGGGGGAACAGGAGACAGACACGGGGCATGAGTGGGGGTGGGAGGAACAGGAGATAGACACGGGGCATGAGCGGGGGGTGGGGAGAACAGGAGACAGACACGGGGCATGAGCGGGGGGTGGGGGGCAACAAGAGAGAGACACGGGGCATGAGCGGGTGGGGGGAACAGGAGACAGACACGGGGCATGAGAGGGTGGGGGGAACAGAAGACAGACACAGGGCATGAGCGGGGGGTGGGGGGCAACAGGAGATAGACACAGGGCATGAGAGGGGGTGGGGGAACAGGACACAGACACGGGTCATGAGCGGGGGTTGGGGAGAACAGGAGACAGACACGGGGCATGAGCGGGGGCCGTGGGGGCAACAGGAGACAGACATGGCACATGAGGGGAACAGGAGACAGATACGGGGCATGAGCGGGGGGTGAGGAGAACAGGAGACAGACACGGGGCATGAGCGGGGGAACAGAAGACAGACACGGGGCATGAGCAGGGGGTGGGGGAAGGGGAGAGAGACACACGGGGCATGAGCGGGGGGTGGGGGGAGGGAGAGAGACACACGAGGCATGAGCGGGGTGTGGGCGGGAGGGAGAGAGACACACCGGGCATGAGCGGGGGGTGAGCGGGAGGGAGAGAGACACACAGGGCATGAGCGGGGGTGTCCGGGAGGGAGAGAGACACACCGGGCATGAGCGGGGGGTGGGAGGAACAACAGAGACAGACACGGGGCATGAGCAGGGGGTGGGGGCAACAGGAGACAGACACGGGCATGAGCAGGGGGTGGGGGCAGGGAGAGAGACACACGGGGCATGAGCGGGGGGTGGGCGGGAGGGAGAGAGACACACGGGGCATGAGCGGGGGGTGGGCGGGAGGGAGAGAGACACACGGGGCATGAGCGGGGGTGGGTGGGAGGGAGAGAGACACACGGGGCATGAGCGGGGGTGGGCGGGAGGGAGAGAGACACACCGGGCATGAGCGGGGGTTGTACGGGAGGGGGAGAGACACACGGGGCATGAGCGGGGGGCGGGGGGGAGGGAGAGAGACACACGGGGCATGAGTGGGAAGTGGGGGGAAGGGAGAGAGACACACGGGGCATGAGTGGGGCATGAGCGGGGGTGAGCGGGAGGGGGAGAGACACACAGGGCATGAGCGGGGGTGGGCGGGAGGGTGAAAGACACGGGGCATAAGCGGGGGTGGCGGGGCAACAGGAGACAGACACGGGGCATGAGCGGGGGGTGGGAGGAACAGGAGACAGACACGGGGCATGAGCAGGGGTGGGGAGAACAGGAGACAGACACAGGGCATGAGCGGGGGGTGGGGGGCACAACAGACATGGGGTATGAGCGGGGGGTGGGGATAACAGACACGGGGCATGAGCGTGGGGCGGGGGAACAACAGAGACAGACACGGGGCATGAGCAGGGGGTGGGAGGAACAGGAGATAGACACGGGGCATGAGCTGGGGGTGGAGAGAACAGGAGACAGACACGGGGCATGAGCGGGGGGAGGGGAGCAACAAGAGAGAGACACGGGGAATGAGCGGGTGGGGGGAACAGGAGACAGACACGGGGCATGAGAGGGTGGGGGGAACAGGAGACAGACACGGGGCATGAGCGGGGGGTGGGGGCAACAGGAGATAGACACAGGGCATGAGAGAGGGTGGGGGGAACAGGACACAGACACGGGGCATGAGCGGGGGGTGTGGGGGCAACAGGAGACAGACACGGCACATGAGGGGAACAGGAGACAGATCTGGGGCATGAGCGGGGGTGAGGAGAACAGGAGACAGACACGGGGCATGAGCGGGGGGAACAGAAGACAGACACGGGGCATGAGCGGGGGGTGGGGGGAAGGGGAGAGAGACACACGGGGCATGAGTGGGGGTGGAGGGAGGGAGAGAGACACACGAGGCATGAGCGGTGGGTGGGCGGGAGGGAGAGAGAAACACGGGGCATGAGCGGGGGGTGGGTGGGAGGGAGAGAGACACACAGGGCATGAGCAGGGGTGGGCGGGAGGGAGAGAGACACACCGGGCATGAGCAGGGGTTGGGCGGGAGGGGGAGCACACACGGGGCATGAGCGGGGGGTGGGGGGGAGGGAGAGAGACACACGGGGCATGAGCGGGAGGTGGGGGGAAGGGAGAGAGACACACGGGGCATGAGTGGGGCATGAGCGGGGGGTGGGCGGGAGGGGGAGAGACACACAGGGCATGAGCGGGGGTGGGCGGGAGGATGAAAGACACGGGGCATGAGCGGGGGTGGGCGGGAGGGGGAAAGACACACGGGGCATGCGCGGGGGTGGGCGGGATGGGGAACGACACACGGGGCATGAGCCGGGGTGGGCGGGAGGGGGAAAGACACACGGGGCATGAGCGGGGGTGGGCGGGAGTGGGAAAGACACACAGGGCAAGAGCGGGGGCGGGAGGGGGAGAGACACACGGGGCATGAGCGGGGGTGAGGAGGAGGGAGAGAGACACACGAGGCATGAGCGGGGGTGGGGGGAAGGGGAGAGAGACACGGGGCATGAGCGGGGGTGGAGGGAAGGGAGAGAGACACACGGGGCGTGAGCTGGGGTGGGGGGAGGGGGAGAGACACACGGGGCATGAGCGGGGGTGGGGGGAGGGAGAGAGACACACGGGGCATGAGCGGGGGGTGGGCGGGAGGGGGAGAGACACACAGGGCATGAGCGGGTGGTGGGGGGAAGGGGAGAGAGACACACTGGGCATGAGCGGGGGGTGGGCGGGAGGGGGAGAGACACACGGGGCATGAGCGGGGGTGGGGGGAAGGGGAGAGAGACACACGGGGCATGAGCGGGGGGTGGGCGGGAGGGGGAGAGACACACGGGGCATGAGCAGGGGTGGGGGCGAGGGAGAGAGACACACAGGGCTTGAGCAGGGGGTGGGGGGAAGGGGAGAGAGACACGCGGGGCATGAGCGGGGGGTGGGGGGAAGGGGAGAGAGACACATGGGGCATGAGCGGGGTGTGGGCGGGAGGGGGAGAGACACACGGGGCATGAGCAGGGGTGGGGGGGAGGGAGAGAGACACACAGGGCTTGAGTGGGGGGTGGGGGAAGGGGAGAGGGACACGGGGCATGAGCAGGGGGTGAGGGAACAACAGAGACAGACACGGGGCATGAGCAGGGGGTGGGGGACACAACAGACACGGGGCATGAGCGGGGGGTGGGGATAACAGACACGGGCATGAGTGGGGGGTGTGGGGGGCAACAAGAGACAGACACGGGGCATGAGTGGGGGGTGGGAGGAACAGGAGATAGGCACGGGGCATGAGCGGGGGGTGGGGAGAACAGGAGACAGACACGGGGCATGAGCGGGGGGGTGGGGGGCAACAGGAGAGAGACACGGGGCATGAGCGGGTGGGGGGAACAGGAGACAGACACGGGCATGAGCAGAGGGTGGGGGGAACAGGAGACAGACACGGGGCATGAGCGAGGGGGGGCAACAGAAGAGAGACAAGGGGCATGAGCGGGGGCTGGGGAGAAGGGGAGAGAGACAAGGGGCATGAGCGGGGGGTGGGGAGAACAGGAGACAGACACGGGGCATGAGCGGGGTATGGGGGGAACAGGAGACAGATACGAGGCATGAGCGGGGGTGGGGAGGACAGGAGACAGACACAGGGCATGAGCGGGGGGTGGGGGGAAGGGGAGACAGACACGGGGCATGAGTGGGGAGTGGGGGGCAACAGGAGAGACACGGGGCATGAGTGGGGGGTGGGGGGAACAACAGAGATAGACACGGGGCATGTGCAGGGGGTGGTGGCAACAGGAGGCAGACACAGGGCATTAGCGGGGGTGGGAGGAACAGGAGACAGACACGGGGCATGAGCGGGGGTGGGGAGAACAGGAGACAGACACGGGGCATGAGCAGGGGGTGGGGGGCACAACAGACACGGGGCATGAGCGGGGGGTGGGGATAACAGACACGGGGCATGAGCGGGAGGTGGGGGGCAACAGGAGACAGACACGGGGCATGAGCGGGGGGTGGGAGGAACAGGAGACAGACACGGGGCATGAGCGGGGGTGGGGAGAACAGGAGACAGACACTGGGCATGAGCAGGGGGTGGGGGGCAACAAGAGAGAGACACGGGGCATGAGCAGGGGGTGGGGGGCAACAGGAGATAGACACGGGGCATGAGCGGGGGGTGGGCGGGAGGGGGAGAGACACACGGGGCATGAGCGGGTGGTGGGGGGAAGGGGAGAGAGACACACGGGGCATGAGCGGGGGGTGGGCGGGAGGGGGAGAGACACACGGGGCATGAGCGGGGGTGGGGGGAAGGGGAGAGAGACACACGGGGCATGAGCGGGGGGTGGGCGGGAGGGGGAGAGACACACGGGGCATGAGCAGGGGTGGGGGCGAGGGAGAGAGACACACAGGGCTTGAGCAGGGGGTGGGGGGAAGGGGAGAGAGACACGCGGGGCATGAGCGGGGGTGGGGGGAAGGGGAGAGAGACACATGGGGCATGAGCGGGGTGTGGGCGGGAGGGGGAGAGACACACGGGGCATGAGCAGGGGTGGGGGGGAGGGAGAGAGACACACAGGGCTTGAGTGGGGGGTGGGGGAAGGGGAGAGGGACACGGGGCATGAGCAGGGGGTGAGGGAACAACAGAGACAGACACGGGGCATGAGCAGGGGGTGGGGGACACAACAGACACGGGGCATGAGCGGGGGGTGGGGATAACAGACACGGGGCATGAGTGGGGGGTGTGGGGGGCAACAAGAGACAGACACGGGGCATGAGTGGGGGGTGGGAGGAACAGGAGATAGGCACGGGGCATGAGCGGGGGGTGGGGAGAACAGGAGACAGACACGGGGCATGAGCGGGGGGGTGGGGGGCAACAGGAGAGAGACACGGGGCATGAGCGGGTGGGGGGAACAGGAGACAGACACGGGCATGAGCAGAGGGTGGGGGGAACAGGAGACAGACACGGGGCATGAGCGAGGGGGGGCAACAGAAGAGAGACAAGGGGCATGAGCGGGGGCTGGGGGGAAGGGGAGAGAGACAAGGGGCATGAGCGGGGGGTGGGGAGAACAGGAGACAGACACGGGGCATGAGCGGGGTATGGGGGGAACAGGAGACAGATACGAGGCATGAGCGGGGGTGGGGAGGACAGGAGACAGACACAGGGCATGAGCGGGGGGTGGGGGGAAGGGGAGACAGACACGGGGCATGAGTGGGGAGTGGGGGGCAACAGGAGAGACACGGGGCATGAGTGGGGGGTGGGGGGAACAACAGAGATAGACACGGGGCATGTGAAGGGGGTGGTGGCAACAGGAGGCAGACACAGGGCATTAGCGGGGGTGGGAGGAACAGGAGACAGACACGGGGCATGAGCGGGGGTGGGGAGAACAGGAGACAGACACGGGGCATGAGCAGGGGGTGGGGGGCACAACAGACACGGGGCATGAGCGGGGGGTGGGGATAACAGACACGGGGCATGAGCGGGAGGTGGGGGGCAACAGGAGACAGACACGGGGCATGAGCGGGGGGTGGGAGGAACAGGAGACAGACACGGGGCATGAGCGGGGGTGGGGAGAACAGGAGACAGACACTGGGCATGAGCAGGGGGTGGGGGGCAACAAGAGAGAGACACGGGGCATGAGCAGGGGGTGGGGGGCAACAGGAGATAGACACGGGGCATGAACGGGGGTGGAGGGAACAGGACACAGACACGGGGGATGAGCGGGGGTTGGGGAGAACAGGAGACAGACACGGGGCATGAGCGGGGGTATGGGGGCAACAGGAGACAGACATGGCACATGAGGGGAACAGGAGACAGATACGGGGCATGAGCGGGGGGTGAGGAGAACAGGAGACAGACACGGGGCATGAGCGGGGGAACAGAAGACAGACACGGGGCATGAGCGGGGGGTGGGGGGAAGGGGAGAGAGACACACGGGGCATGAGCGGGGGTGGGGGGGAGGGAGAGAGACACACGAGGCATGAGCGGGGGGTGGGCGGGAGGTCGAGAGACACACGGGGCATGAGCGGGGGGTGGGCGGGAGGGAGAGAGACACACGGGGCATGAGCGGGGGTGGTCGGGAGGGAGAGAGACACACCGGGCATGAGCGGGGGGTGGGCGGGAGGGGGAGAGACACACGGGGCATGAGCGGGGGTGGGTGGGAGGGGGAAAGACACACGGGGCAAGAGCGGGGGCGGGAGGGGGAGAGACACACGGGGCATGAGCGGGGGTGGGGGGGAGGTTCAAGAGATACACGAGGCATGAGCGGGGGGTGGGGGGAAGGGGAGAGAGACATGGGGCATGAGCAGGGCTGGAGGGGAGGGAGAGAGACACACGGGGCATGAGCGGGGGTGGGGGGGAGAGAGAGAGACACACTGGGCATGAGCGGGGGTGGGGGGGAGGGAGAGAGACACACGGGGCATGATCGGGGGTGGGTGGGAGGGGGAGAGACACACAGGGCATGAGCGGGGGTGTGGGGGAGGGAGAGAGACACACGGGGCTTGAGCGGGGGTGGGGGGAAGGGAAGAGAGACACGCGGGGCATGAGCGGGGGGTGGGGGGAAGGGGAGAGAGACACACGGGGCATGAGCGGGGGGTGTGCGGGAGGGGGAGAGACACACGGGGCATGAGCAGGGGTGGGGGGAGGGAGAGAGACACACGGGGCTTGAGCGGGGGTGGGGGGAAGGGGAGTTGGACACGGGGAATGAGCGGGGGTGGAGGGGAGGGAGCGAGACACACGGGCATGAGCGAGGGTGGTGGGAACAGGGGAGACACATGGGCATGAGCGGGGGGTGGGGGGAAGGGGAGAGAGACATGGGGCATGAGCAGGGCTGGAGGGGAGGGAGAGAGACACACGGGGCATGAGCGGGGGTGGGGGGGAGAGAGAGAGACACACGGGGCATGAGCGGGGGTGGGGGGGAGGGAGAGAGACACACGGGGCATGATCGGGGGTTGGGTGGGAGGGGGAGAGACACACAGGGCATGAGCGGGGGTGTGGGGGAGGGAGAGAGACACACGGGGCTTGAGCGGGGGTGGGGGGAAGGGAAGAGAGACACGCGGGCATGAGCGGGGGGTGGGGGGAAGGGGAGAGAGACACACGGGGCATGAGCGGGGGGTGTGCGGGAGGGGGAGAGACACACGGGACATGAGCAGGGGTGGGGGGAGGGAGAGAGACACACGGGGCTTGAGCGGGGGTAGGGGGAAGGGGAGAGGGACACGGGGAATGAGCGGGGGTGGAGGGGAGGGAGCGAGACACACGGGCATGAGCGAGGGTGGTGGGAACAGGGGAGACACATGGGCATGAGCGGGGGGTGAGAGGCAACAGGGTACAAACGGGGCATGAGCAGGGGGTGGGGGGAAAGGAAGGAAACACGGGCATGAGCGGTGGTGGGGGGAACACAAGAGAGACACGGGGCATGAGCAGTGGGTGGGGGGAACACGAGGGAGACATGGGGCATGAGCGGGGGGGTGAGGGGTAACACAAGAGAAACACGGGGCATGAGCGGGGGGTGGGGGGTAACACAAGGGAAACACGGGCATGAGCGGGGGGTGGGGGGAACACGAGGGAGACACGGGGCATGAGCGGGGGGGTGGGGGGCAACAGGAGACAGACACGGGGCATGAGCGGGGGGTGGGGGCAACAGGAGAGAGACACAGGGCATGAGCGGGGGGTTGGGAGAACAGGATACATACACGGGGCATGAGCGGGGGGTGGGGAGAACAGGAGACAGACATGGGGCATGAGCGGGGGATGGGGGGAACAGGAGACAGATACGAGGCATGAGCGGGGGTGGGGAGGACAGGAGACAGACACGGGGCATGAGCGGGGTATGGGGAGCAACAGGAGACAGACACGGGGCATGAGCGGGGGTGTGGGGGGCAACAGGAGAGAGACACGGGGCATGAGCGTGGAGTGGGGGGTACAGGAGGCAGACACGGGGCATGGGTGGGGGCAACAGGAGACAGACAGGGGGCATGAGCAGGGAGTGGGGGGAACAGGAGACAGAAACAGGGCATGAGCGGGCGGTGGGGGGAACAGAAGACAGACACGGGACATGAGCGGGGAGGCAACAGGAGAGAGATACGGGGCATGAGCGGGGGTGAGGGGGGTACAGGAGACAGACACGGGGCATGAGCAGAGGGTGGGGGGCAACAGGAATGAGACACGGGGCATGAGCGGGGGGGTGGGAGGGGTACAGGAGACAGACATGGGGCATGAGCGGGGGGGCAACAGGAGAGAGACACGGGGCATGAGCGGGTGGGGGAACAGAAAAACAGACACGGGGCATGAGCGGGGGGGCAACAGGAGAGAGACACGGGGCATGAGCGGGGGTGGGGGTGTACAGGAGACAGACTCGGGGCATGAGCGGGGGGTTGGGGGGTACAGGAGACAGACACGGGGCATGAGCCTGGGGTGGGGGGAGGGAGAGAGACACACGGGGCATGAGCGGGGGGTGGGGAGAAAAGGAGACAGACACGGGGCATGAGCGGAGTATGGGGGAACAGGAGACAGATACGAGGCATGAGCGGGGGTGGGGAGGATAGGAGACAGACACGGGGCATGAGCGGGGGTGGGGGGAAGGGGAGACAGACACGGGGCATGAGTGGGGGGCAACAGGAGAGACACGGGGCATGAGCGGGGGTGGGGGGAACAGGAGACAGACACGGGGCATGAGTGGGGGGTGGGGGGAACAACAGAGATAGACACGGGGCATGTGCAGGGGGTGGGGGCAACAGGAGGCAGACACAGGGCATTAGCGGGGGGTGGGAGGAACAGGAGACAGACACGGGGCATGAGCGGGGGTGGGGAGAACAGGAGACAGACACGGGGCATGAGCAGGGGGTGGGGGGCACAACAGACACGGGGCATGAGCGGGGGGTGGGGATAACAGACACGGGGCATGAGCGGGAGGTGGGGGGGCAACAGGATACAGACACGGGGCATGAGCGGGGGTGGGAGGAACAGGAGACAGACACGGGGCATGAGCGGGGGGTGGGGAGAACAGCAGACAGACACTGGGCATGAGCGGGGGGTGGGGGGCAACAAGAGACAGACACAGGGCATGAGCAGGGGGTGGGGGGCAACAGGAGATAGAAACGGGGCATGAGCGGGGGTGGAGGGGGCAGGACACAGACACGGGGCAAGAGCGGGGGTTGGGGAGAACAGGAGACAGACACGGGGCATGAGCGGGGGGCATGGGGGCAACAGGAGACAGACATGGCACATGAGGGGAACAGGAGACTGATACGGGGCATGAGCGGGGGGTGAGGAGAACAGGAGACAGACACGTGGCATGAGCGGGGGGAACAGAAGACAGACACGGGGCATGAGCGGGGGGTGGGGGGAAGGGGAGAGAGACACACGGGGCATGAGCGGGGAGTGGGGGGGTACAGGAGACAGACACGGGGCATGGGTGGGGGCGAGAGACACATGGGGCATGAGCGGGGGGTGGGGGGAGGGAGAGAGACACATGGGGCATGAGCGGGGGGTGGGCGGGAGGGAGAGAGACACACGGGGCATGAGCGGGGGGTGGGCGGGAGGGAGAGAGGCACACGGGGCATGAGCGGGGGTGGGCGGGAGGGAGAGAGACACACCGGGCATGAGCGGGGGGTGGGCGGGAGGAGGAGAGACACACGGGGCATTAGCGGGGGGTAGAGGGGAGAGAGACACACGGGGCATGAGTGGGGGGTGGGGGGAAGGGAGAGAGACACACGGGGCATGAGCGGGGGGTGGGTGGGAGGGGGAGAGACACACGGGGCATGAGCGGGGGTGGGCGGGAGGGTGAAAGACACACGGGGCATGAGCGGGGGTGGGCGGGAGGGGGAAAGACACACGGGGCAAGAGCGGGGGCGGGAGGGGGAGAGACACACGGGGCATGAGCGGGGGTGAGGGGAGGGGAGAGACACACGAGGCATGAGCGGGGGTGGGGAGAAGGGGAGAGAGACACGGGGCATGAGCGGGGGTGGAGGGGAGGGAGACAGACACACGGGGCATGAGAGGGGTGGGGGGAGGGAGAGAGACACACGGGGCATGAGCGGGGGTGGGGGGGAGGGAGAGAGACACACGGGGCATGATCGGGGGTTGGGCGGGAGGGGGAGAGACACACAGGGCATGAGCGGGGGGTGGGCGGGAGGGAGAGAGACACACGGGGCTTGAGCGGGGGTGGGGGGAAGGGAAGAGAGACAGGCGGGGCAGGAGCGGGGGGTGGGGGGAATGGGAGAGAGACACACGGGGCATGAGCGGGGGTGTGCGGGAGGGGGAGAGACACTTGGGGCATGAGCAGGGGTGGGGGGGAGTGAGAGAGACACACAGGGCTTGAGCGGGTGTGGGGGGAAGGGGAGAGGGACACGGGCATGAGCGGGGGTGGAGGGGAGTGAGCGAGACACACAGGCATGAGCGAGGGTGGGGGGAACAGGGGAGACACATGGGCATGAGCGGGGGGTGAGAGGCAACAGGGTACAAACGGGGCATGAGCAGGGGGTGGGGGGAAAGGAAGGAAACACGGGCATGAGCGGTGGTGGGGGGAACACGAGAGAGACACGGGGCATGAGCGGGGGGTTGGGGGTAACACAAGGGAAACACGGGGCATGAGCAGGGGGGTGGGGGGTAACACAAGGGAAACACGGGGCATGAGCGGGGGGTGGGGGGAACACGAGGGAGACATGGGGCATGAGCGGGGGGTGGGGGGCAACAGGAGACAGACACGGGGCATGAGCGGGGGGTGGGGCCAACAAGAGAGAGACACAGGACATGAGCGGGTGGTGGGGAGAACAGGAGACAGACACGGGGCATGAGTGGGGGGGTGGAGAGAACAGGAGACAGACACAGGGCATGTGCGGGGGATGGGGGAACAGGAGACAGATACGAGGCATGAGCAGGGGTGGGGAGAACAGGAGACAGACACGGGGCATGAGCGGGGGGTGGGGGCCAACAGGAGAGAGACACAGGGCATGAGCGCGGAGTTGGGGGGTACAGGAGACAGACACGGGGCATGAGCGGGGAGTGGGGGAACAGGAGACAGACACGGGGCATGAGCGGGGGGTGGGGGGAACAGAAGACAGACACGGGGCATTAGCGGGGGGGTGGGGGGCAACAGGAGAGAGACACGGGGCATGAGCGGGGGTGGGGGGGTACAGAAAACAGACACGGGGCATGAGCAGGGGGTGGGGGAGCAAAAGGAGAGAGACACGGGCATGAGCGGGGGGATGGGAGGGGTACAGGAGACAGACACAGGGCATGAGCGGGGGGTGGGGGTCAACAGGAGAGAGACACGGAGCAAGAGCGGGTGGGGGAACAGGAGACAGACACGGGGCATGAGCGGGGGGTGGGCGGCAACAGGAGAGAGACACGGGGCATGAGCGGGGGGTGGGCGGAACAACAGAGACAGACACGGGGCATGAGCGGGGGGTGGGGGCAACAGGAGACAGACACGGGGCATGAGCAGGGGGTGGGGGGCAACAGGAAAGAGACACGGGGCATGAGCGGGCGTGGGGGGGTACAGGAGACAGACACGGGGCATGAGCAGGGGGTGGGGGGACAACAGGAATGAGACACGAGGCATGAGCGGGGAGGTGGGAGGGGTACAGGAGACAGACACGGAGCATGAGCGGGGGCAACAGGAGAGAGACACGGGGCATGAGCGGGTGGGGGGAACAGGAGACAGACACAGGGCATGAGCGGGGGGGCAACAGGAGAGAGACAGGGGGAGAGAGACACACGGGGCATGAGCGGGGGTGGGCGGGAGGGAGAGAGACACACCGGGCATGGGCGGGAGGGGGAGAGACACACGGGGCATGAGCGGGGGGTGGGGGGAAGGGAGAGAGACACACAGGGCATGAGTGGGGCATGAGCGGGTAATGGGCGGGAGGGGGAGAGACACACAGGGCATGAGCGGGGGTGGGCGGGAGGCTGAAAGACATGGGGCATGAGCGGGGGTGGGCAGGAGGGGGAAAGACACGCGGGGGTGGGCGGGAGGGGGAACGACACACGGGGCATGAGCGGGGGTGGGCAGGAGGGGGAAAGACACAAGGGGCATGAGCGGGGGTGGGCGGGAGTGGGAAAGACACCGGGCAAGAGCGGGGGCGGGAGGGGGAGAGACACACGGGGCATGAGCGGGGGTGAGGGGGAGGGAGAGAGACACACGAGGCATGAGCGGGGGTGGGGGGAGGGGGAGAGACACACGGGGCATGAGCGGGGGTGGGGGAGGGAGAGAGACACGCGGGGCATGAGCGGGGGGTGGGCGGGAGGGGGAGGGACACACGGGGCATGAGCGGGGGGTGGGGGAGGGAGAGAGACACACGGGGCATGAGCGGGGGTGGGGGAAGGGAGAGAGACACACGGGGCATGAGCAGGGGGTGGGGGGAAGGGGAGAGAGACACACGGGGCATGAGCGTGGGGTGGGTGGGAGGGGGAGAGACACACGGGGCATGAGCGGGCGTGGGGGCGAGGGAGAGAGACACACGGGGCTTGAGCAGGGGGTGGGGGGAAGGGGATAGAGATACGCGGGGCATGAGCAGGGGGTAGGGGGAAGGGGAGAGAGACACACGGGGCTGAGCGGGGTGTGGGCGGGAGGGGGAGAGACACACGGGGAATGAGCAGGGGTGGGGGGGAGGGAGAGAGACACACAAGGCTTGAGTGGGGGGTGGCGGAAGGGGAGAGGGACACGGGGAATGAGCAGGGGGTGGGGGAACAACAGAGACAGACACGGGGAATGAGCGGGGGGTGGGGGGCAACAGGAGACAGACACGGGGCATGAGCGGGGGGTGGGAGGAACAGGAGACAGACAAGGGGCATGAGCGGGGGGTGGGGGGCACAACAGACACGGGTCATGAGTGGGGGGTGGGGATAACAGACACGGGGCATGAGTGGAGGGTGTGGGGGGCAACAAGAGACAGACACGGGGCATGAGTGGGGGTGGGAGGAACAGGAGATAGACACGGGGCATGAGCGGGGGGTGGGGAGAACAGGAGACAGACACGGGGCATGAGCTGGGGGTGGGGGGCAACAAGAGAGAGACACGGGGCATGAGCGGGTGGGGGGAACAGGAGACAGACACGGGGCATGAGAGGGTGGGGGAACAGAAGACAGACACAGGGCATGAGCGGGGGGTGGGGGGCAACAGGAGATAGACACAGGGCATGAGAGGGGGTGGGGGAACAGGACACAGACACGGGGCATGAGCGGGGGTTGGGGAGAACAGGAGACAGACACGGGGCATGAGCGGGGGCCGTGGGGGCAACAGGAGACAGACATGGCACATGAGGGGAACAGGAGACAGATATGGGGCATGAGCGGGGGGTGAGGAGAACAGGAGACAGACATGGGGCATGAGCGGGGGTGGGGAGAACAGGAGACAGACACAGGGCATGAGCGGGGGGTGGGGGGCACAACAGACAGGGGGTATGAGCGGGGGGTGGGGATAACAGACACGGGGCATGAGCGTGGGGTGGGGGAACAACAGAGACAGACACGGGGCATGAGCGGGGGGTGGGGAGAACAGGAGACAGACACGGGGCATGAGCGGGGGCTGGGGGGCAACAAGAGAGAGACACGGGGCATGAGCGGGTGGGGGAACAGGAGACAGACACGGGGCATGAGAGGGTGGGGGGGAACAGGAGACAGACACAGGGCATGAGCGGGGGGTGGGGGGCAACAGCAGATAGACACAGGGTATGAG
The DNA here is from genome assembly GCF_040938575.1 of Ambystoma mexicanum. Taxonomy (NCBI): domain Eukaryota; kingdom Metazoa; phylum Chordata; class Amphibia; order Caudata; family Ambystomatidae; genus Ambystoma; species Ambystoma mexicanum. The sequence continues at coordinate 236,671,829 of NC_090933.1, forward strand.
AGGGGGTGGGGGAACAGGACACAGACACGGGCATGAGCGGGGGTTGGGGAGAACAGGAGACAGACACGGGGCATGAGCGGGGGGCGTGGGGGCAACAGGAGACAGACACGGCACATGAGGGGAACAGGAGACAGATCCGGGGCATGAGCGGGGGGTGAGGAGAACAGGAGACAGACACGGGGCATGAGCGGGGGAAACAGAAGACAGACACGGGGCATGAGCGGGGGGTGGGGGAAGGGGAGAGAGACACACGGGGCATGAGCGGGGGGTGGGGGGAGGGAGAGAGACACACGAGGCATGAGCGGGGGGTGGGCGGGAGGGAGAGACACACACGGGGCATGAGCGGGGGGTGGGTGGGAGGGAGAGAGACACACGGGGCATGAGCGGGGGTGGGTGGGAGGGAGAGAGACACACCGGGCATGGGCGGGAGGGGGAGCGACACACGGGGCATGAGCGGGGGGTGGGGGGGAGGGAGAGAGACACACGGGGCATGAGCAGGAGGTGGGGGGAAGGGAGAGAGACACACAGGGCATGAGTGGGGCATGAGCGGGTAATGGGCGGGAGGGGGCGAGACACACAGGGCATGAGCGGGGGTGGGCGGGAGGCTGAAAGACATGGAGCATGAGCGGGGGTGGGCAGGAGGGGGAAAGACACACGGGGCATGTGCGGGGGTGGGCGGGAGGGGGAACGACACACGGGGCATGAGCGGGGGTGGGCGGGAGGGGGAAAGACACACGGGGCATGAGCGGGGGTGGGCGGGAGTGGGAAAGACACACGGGGCAAGAGCGGGGGCGGGAGGAGGAGAGACACACGGGGCATGAGCGGGGTTGAGGGGGAGGGAGAGAGACACACGAGGCATGAGCGGGGGTGGGGGGAGGGGGAGAGACACACGGGGCATGAGCGGGGGTGGGGGAGGGAGAGAGACACACGGGGCATGAGCGGGGGGTGGGCGGGAGGGGGAGGGACACACGGGGCATGAGCGGGGGGTGGGCGGGAGGGGGAAAGACACACAGGGCATGAGCAGGGGTGTGGGGGAGGGAGAGAGACACACGGGGCATGAGCGGGGGTGGGGGGAAGGGAGAGATACACACGGGGCATGAGCGGGGGGTGGGGGGAAGGGGAGAGAGACACATGGGGCTGAGCAGGGTGTGGGCGGGAGGGGGAGAGACACACGGGGAATGAGCAGGGGTGGGGGGGAGGGAGAGAGACACACAGGGCTTGAGTGGGGGGTGGGGGAAGGGGAGAGGGACACGGGGCATGAGCAGGGGGTGGGGGAACAACAGAGACAGACACGGGGAATGAGCGGGGGGTGGGGGGCAACAGGAGATAGACACGGGGCATGAGCGGGGGGTGGGGAGAACAGGAGACAGACACGGGGCATGAGCTGGGGGTGGGGGGCAACAAGAGAGAGACACGGGGCATGAGCGGGTGGGGGGAACAGGAGACAGACACGGGGCATGAGAGGGTGGGGGAACAGAAGACAGACACAGGGCATGAGCGGGGGGTGGGGGGCAACAGGAGATAGACACAGGGCATGAGAGGGGGTGGGGGAACAGGACACAGACACGGGGCATGAGCGGGGGTTGGGGAGAACAGGAGACAGACACGGGGCATGAGCGGGGGCCGTGGGGGCAACAGGAGACAGACATGGCACATGAGGGGAACAGGAGACAGATATGGGGCATGAGCGGGGGGTGAGGAGAACAGGAGACAGACATGGGGCATGAGCGGGGGTGGGGAGAACAGGAGACAGACACAGGGCATGAGCGGGGGGTGGGGAGAACAGGAGACAGACACGGGGCATGAGCGGGGGCCGTGGGGGCAACAGGAGACAGACATGGCACATGAGGGGAACAGGAGACAGATATGGGGCATGAGCGGGGGGTGAGGAGAACAGGAGACAGACATGGGGCATGAGCGGGGGTGAGGAGAACAGGAGACAGACACGGGGCATGAGCGGGGGAACAGAAGACAGACACGGGGCATGAGCAGGGGGTGGGGGAAGGGGAGAGAGACACACGAGGCATGAGCGGGGTGTGGGCGGGAGGGAGAGAGACACACGGGGCATGAGCGGGGGGTGAGCAGGAGGGAGAGAGACACACAGGGCATGAGCGGGGGTGTCCGGGAGGGAGAGAGACACACCGGGCATGAGCGGGGGTGGGAGGAACAACAGAGACAGACACGGGGCATGAGCAGGGGGTGGGGGCAACAGGAGACAGACACGGGCATGAGCAGGGGGTGGGGGGAGGGAGAGAGACACACGGGGCATGAGCGGGGGGTGGAGGGAGGGAGAGAGACACATGAGGCATGAGCGGGGGGTGGGCGGGAGGGAGAGAGACACACGGGGCATGAGCGGGGGTGGGTGGGAGGGAGAGAGACACACGGGGCATGAGCGGGGGTGGGCGGGAGGGAGAGAGACACACCGGGCATGAGCGGGGGTTGGACGGGAGGGAGAGAGACACACGGGGCATGAGCGGGGGGTGAGGGGGAGGGAGAGAGACACACGGGGCATGAGTGGGAAGTGGGGGGAAGGGAGAGAGACACACGGGGCATGAGTGGGGCATGAGCGGGGGTGGGCGGGAGGGGGAGAGACACACAGGGCATGAGCGGGGGTGGGCGGGAGGGTGAAAGACACGGGGCATGAGCGGGGGTGGGCGGGAGGGTGAAAGACACGGGGCATGAGCGGGGGTGGGGGGGCAACAGGAGACAGACACGGGTCATGAGCGGGGGTGGGAGGAACAGGAGACAGACACGGGGCATGAGCGGGGGTGGGGAGAACAGGAGACAGACACAGGGCATGAGCAGGGGGTGGGGGGCACAACAGACATGGGGTATGAGTGGGGGGTGGGGATAACAGACACGGGGCATGAGCGTGGGGTGGGGGAACAACAGAGACAGACACGGGGCATGAGCAGGGGGTGGGAGGAACAGGAGATAGACACGGGGCATGAGCTGGGGGTGGAGAGAACAGGAGACAGACACGGGGCATGAGCAGGGGGAGGGGGGCAACAAGAGAGAGACACGGGGCATGAGCGGGTGGGGGGAACAGGAGACAGACACGGGGCATGAGAGGGTGGGGGGAACAGGAGACAGACATGGGGCATGAGCGGGGGGTGGGGGCAACAGGAGATAGACACAGGGCATGAGAGAGGGTGGGGGAACAGGACACAGACACGGGGCATGAGCGGGGGTTGGGGAGAACAGGAGACAGACACGGGGTATGAGCGGGGGGTGTGGGGGCAACAGGAGACAGACACGGCACATGAGGGGAACAGGAGACAGATCCGGGGCATGAGCGGGGGTGAGGAGAACAGGAGACAGACACGGGGCATGAGCGGGGGGAACAGAAGACAGACACGGGGCATGAGCGGGGGGTGGGGGGTAAGGGGAGAGAGACACACGGGGCATGAGTGGGGGGGAAGGGAGGGAGAGAGACACACGAGGCATGAGCTGGGGGTGGGCGGGAGGGAGAGAGAAACACGGGGCATGAGCGGGGGGTGGGTGGGAGGGAGAGAGACACACAGGGCATGAGCAGGGGTGGGCGGGAGGGAGAGAGACACACCGGGCATGAGCAGGGGTTGGGCGGGAGGGGGAGCACACACGGGGCATGAGCGGGGGGTGGGGGGAGGGAGAGAGACACACGGGGCATGAGCGGGAGGTGGGGGGAAGGGAGAGAGACACACGGGGCATGAGTGGGGCATGAGCGGGGGGTGGGCGGGAGGGGGAGAGACACACAGGGCATGAGCGGGGGTGGGCGGGAGGATGAAAGACACGGGGCATGAGCGGGGGTGGGCAGGAGGGGGAAAGACACACGGGGCATGAGCGGGGGTCGGCGGGATGGGGAACGACACACGGGGCATGAGCCGGGGTGGGCGGGAGTGGGAAAGACACACGGGGCATGAGCGGGGGTGAGGAGGAGGGAGAGAGACACACGAGGCATGAGCGGGGGTGAGGAGGAGGGAGAGAGACACACGAGGCATCATGAGCAGGGGTGGGGGGAAGGGGAGAGAGACACGGGGCATGAGCGGGGTGGAGGGAAGGGAGAGAGACACACGGGGCGTGAGCGGGGGTGGGGGGAGGGGGAGAGACACACGGGGCATGAGCGGGGGTGGGGGAGGGAGAGAGACACACGGGGCATGAGCGGGGGGTGGGAGGAACAGGAGACAGACAAGGGGCATGAGCGGGGGGTGGGGGGCACAACAGACACGGGTCATGAGCGGGGGGTGGGGATAACAGACACGGGGCATGAGTGGAGGGTGTGGGGGGCAACAAGAGACAGACACGGGGCATGAGTGGGGGTGGGAGGAACAGGAGATAGACACGGGGCATGAGCGGGGGGTGGGGAGAACAGGAGACAGACACGGGGCATGGGTGGGGGGCAACAAGAGAGAGACACGGGGCATGAGCGGGTGGGGGGAACAGGAGACAGACACGGGGCATGAGAGGGTGGGGGGAACACAAGACAGACACAGGGCATGAGCAGGGGGTGGGGGGCAACAGGAGATAGACACAGGGCATGAGAGGGGGTGGGGGAACAGGACACAGACATGGGGCATGAGCGGGGGTTGGGGAGAACAGGAGACAGACACGGGGCATGAGCGGGGGCCGTGGGGGCAACAGGAGACAGACATGGCACATGAGGGGAACAGGAGACAGATACGGGGCATGAGCGGGGGGTGAGGAGAACAGGAGACAGACACGGGGCATGAGCGGGGGAACAGAAGACAGACACGGGGCATGAGCAGGGGGTGGGGGAAGGGGAGAGAGACACACGGGGCATGAGCGGGGGGTGCGGGGAGGGAGAGAGACACACGAGGCATGAGCGGGGTGTGGGCGGGAGGGAGAGAGACACACGGGGCATGAGCGGGGGGTGAGCGGGAGGGAGAGAGACACACAGGGCATGAGGGGGGGTGTCCGGGAGGGAGAGAGACACACCGGGCATGAGCGGGGGGTGGGAGGAACAACAGAGACAGACACGGGGCATGAGCAGGGGGTGGGGGCAACAGGAGACAGACACGGGCATGAGCAGGGGGTGGGGGGAGGGAGAGAGACACACGGGGCATGAGCGGGGGGTGGAGGGAGGGAGAGAGACACACGAGGCATGAGCAGGGGGTGGGCGGGAGGGAGAGAGACACAGGGGGCATGAGCGGGGGTGGGTGGGAGGGAGAGAGACACACGGGGCATGAGCGGGGGTGGGCGGGAGGGAGAGAGACACACCGGGCATGAGCGGGGGTTGGACGGGAGGGGGAGAGACACACGGGGCCTGAGTGGGGGGTGGGGGGGAGGGAGAGAGACACACGGGGCATGAGTGGGAAGTGGGGGGAAGGGAGAGAGACACACGGGGCATGAGTGGGGCATGAGCGGGGGTGGGCGGGAGGGGGAGAGACACACAGGGCATGAGCGGGGGTGGGCGGGAGGGTGAAAGACACGGGGCATGAGCGGGGGTGGGCGGTAGGCTGAAAGACACGGGGCATGAGCGGGAGTGGGGGGGTAACAGGAGACAGACACGGGGCATGAGCGGGGGGTGGGAGGAACAGGAGACAGACACGGGGCATGAGCGGGGGTGGGGAGAACAGGAGACAGACACAGGGCATGAGCGGGGGGTGGGGGGCACAACAGACATGGGGTATGAGCGGGGGGTGGGGATAACAGACACGGGGCATGAGCGTGGGGTGGGGGAACAACAGAGACAGACACGGGGCATGAGCAGGGGGTGGGAGGAACAGGAGATAGACACGGGGCATGAGCTGGGGGTGGAGAGAACAGGAGACAGACACGGGGCATGAGAGGGTGGGGGGAACAGGAGACAGACACGGGGCATGAGCGGGGGGTGGGGGCAACAGGAGATAGACACAGGGCATGAGAGAGGGTGGGGGGAACAGGACACAGACACGGGGCATGAGCGGGGGTTGGGGAGAACAGGAGACAGACACGGGGTATGAGCGGGGGGTGTGGGGGCAACAGGAGACAGACACGGCACATGAGGGGAACAGGAGACAGATCCGGGGCATGAGCGGGGGTGAGGAGAACAGGAGACAGACACGGGGCATGAGCGGGGGGAACAGAAGACAGACACGGGGCATGAGCGGGGGTGAGGGGAAGGGGAGAGAGACACATGGGGCATGAGTGGGGGGTGGGGGGAGGGAGAGAGACACACGAGGCATGAGCGGGGGGTGGGCGGGAGGGAGAGAGAAACACGGGGCATGAGCGGGGGGTGGGTGGGAGGGAGAGAGACACACAGGGCATGAGCAGGGGTGGGCGGGAGGGAGAGAGACACACCGGGCATGAGCAGGGGTTGGGCGGGAGGGGGAGCACACACGGGGCATGAGCGGGGGGTGAGGGGGAGAGAGAGAGACACACGGGGCATGAGCGGGAGGTGGGGGGAAGGGAGAGAGACACACGGAGCATGAGTGGGGCATGAGCGGGGGGTGGGCGGGAGGGGGAGAGACACACAGGGCATGAGCGGGGGTGGGCGGGAGGATGAAAGACACGGGGCATGAGCGGGGGTGGGCGGGAGGGGGAAAGACACACGGGGCATGAGCGGGGGTGGGCGGGATGGGGAACGACACACGGGGCATGAGCCGGGGTGGGAGGGAGGGGGAAAGACACACGGGGCATGAGCGGGGGTGGGCGGGAGTGGGAAAGACACACGGGGCAAGAGCGGGGGCGGGAGGGGGAGAGACACACGGGGCATGAGCGGGGGTGAGGAGGAGGGAGAGAGACACACGAGGCATGAGCGGGGGTGGGGGGAAGGGGAGAGAGACACGGGGCATGAGCGGGGGTGGAGGGAAGGGAGAGAGACACACGGGGCGTGAGCGGGGGTGGGGGGAGGGGGAGAGACACACGGGGCATGAGCGGGGGTGGGGGGGAGGGGGAGAGACACACGGGGCATGAGCGGGGGGTGGGCGGGAGGGGGAGAGACACACGGGGCATGAGCGGGGGTGTTGGGGAGGGGGAGAGACACACGGGGCATGAGCGGGGGTGGGGGGAGGGAGAGAGACACACGGGGCATGAGCGGGGGGTGGGGGGAAGGGGAGAGAGACACACAGGGCATGAGCGGGGGGTGGGCGGGAGGGGGAGAGACACACGGGGCATGAGCATGGGTGGGGGCGAGGGAGAGAGACACACAGGGCTTGAGCAGGGGGTGGGGGGAAGGGGAGAGAGACACGCGGGGCATGAGCGGGGGGGTGGGGGGAAGGGGAGAGAGACACATGGGGCATGAGCGGGGTGTGGGCGGGAGGGGGAGAGACACACGGGGCATGAGCAGGGGTGGGGGGGAGGGAGAGAGACACACAGGGCTTGAGTGGGGGGTGGGGGAAGGGGAGAGGGACACGGGGCATGAGCAGGGGGTGAGGGAACAACAGAGACAGACACGGGGCATGAGAGGGGGGTGGGGGGCAACAGGAGACAGACACGGGGCATGAGCGGGGGGGTGGGAGGAACAGGAGACAGACACGGGGCATGAGCAGGGGGTGGGGGGCACAACAGACACGGGGCATGAGCGGGGGGTGGGGATAACAGACACGGGGCATGAGTGGGGGGTGTGGGGGGCAACAAGAGACAGACACGGGGCATGAGTGGGGGGTGGGAGGAACAGGAGATAGGCACGGGGCATGAGCGGGGGGTGGGGAGAACAGGAGACAGACACGGGGCATGAGCGGGGGGGTTGGGGGAAACAAGAGAGAGACACGGGGCATGAGCGGGTGGGGGGAACAGGAGACAGACACGGGGCATGAGAGGGTGGGGGGAACAGAAGACAGACACAGGGCATGAGTGGGGGGTGGGGGGCAATAGGAGATAGACACAGGGCATGAGAGGGGGTGGGGGGAACAGGACACAGACACGGGGCATGAGCGGGGGTTGGGGAGAACAGGAGACAGACACGAGGCATGAGCGGCGGGCATGGGGGCAACAGGAGACAGACACGGCACATGAGGGGAACAGGAGACAGATACGGGGCATGAGCGGGGGGTGAGGAGAACAGGAGAAAGACATGGGGCATGAGCGGGGGGAACAGAAGACAGACACGGGGCATGAGCGGGGGTGGGGGAAGGGGAGAGAGACACACGGGGCATGAGCGGGGGGTGGGGGGAGGGAGAGAGACACACGAGGCATGAGCGGGGGGTGGGCGGGAGGGCGAGAGACACACGGGGCATGAGCGGGGGGTGGGCGGGAGTGGGAGAGACACACGGGGCATGAGCGGGTGTAGGGGGGAGGGAGAGAGACACACGGAGCTTGAGCGGGGGTGGGGGGAAGGGGAAAGAGACACGCGGGGCATGAGCTGGGTGTGGGCGGGAGGGGGAGAGACACACAGGGCATGAGCAGGGGTGGGGGGAGGGAGAGAGACACACGGGCTTGAGTGGGGGGTGGGGGGGAAGGGGAGAGGGACACGGGGCATGAGCGGGGGTGGAGGGGAGGGAGAGAGACACACGGGGCATGAGCGAGGTTGGGGGGGAATAGGGGAGACACATGGGCATGAGCGGGGGTGAGAGGGAACAGGGTACAAACGGGGCATGAGCAGGGGGTGGGGGGGAAGGAAGGAAACACGGGCATGAGCGGTGGTGGGGGGAACACGAGAGAGACACGGGGCATGAGCAGCGGGTGGGGGGGAACACGAGGGAGACACGGGGCATGAGCAGGGGTTGGGGGTAACACAAGGGAAACACGGGGCATGAGCAGAGGGGTGGGGGTAACACAAGGGAAACACGAGGCATGAGCGGGGGGTGGGGGGAACACGAGGGAGACACGGGCATGAGCGGGGGGGTGGGAGGGGTACAGGAGACAGACACGGGGCATGAGCAGGGGGTGGGGGGCAGACACAAGACTTACTGTGCAGGCGGCGAGGAACAAAGATGGCGGGCATCTCTGAAGCCAGACGCACTGCACGCTTTCACCTCATCTAATGAGAGAGCCCGTCATATGTCCGCGGACATCACGCAAGCTGCTTGCCCAATCACCGTCCTGTCCGCGGAGCGAACAGGGAAGTGTGTCCGCGAAGCGAACACAGACATCACTAATTTTTTTCACTTATATTTTTGTCATTTTTTTTAAAAACTACTGGACGGATTTACACCAAATAAAGCAAAGCACGCTTTCAGGACCAAGCCGCCACTCCTGCCGCAAATTTGGTGTAAATACGTCCAGCGGTTTGGGCTGTAGGCGTGAGCAAAGTTTTTTCCCATTATGTCTATGGGAAAAACAAAAGTTTTGGGACCCCCCCTATAACTTTGCCCCCCCTGGACGAATCCTCACCACACTTTGCTAATGAATTCAGAGTGACCCAAATACTTTTTTTGCAAAGTTTGGTGAGGATTCGTCCAGGGAGAGCGAAGTTATAAGCCGCCCAAAAAGTGCTCTTCCTATGGAAACACCAATTTAACCATAACTACATGGCCACTACCGTGGCCATGTTATATATATATATATATATATATATATATATATATATATATATATATATATATATATATATATATATATATATATATATATATATATATATGAACCAATTTGGCTAAAAAATGGCGCTCTCCCTCATTCAGTGGCTGGTGCTAGGAAAACGAATTTAGCCAAATCCGTATATATTACATGGATGTGGTAGCGTCCATGTAGTTATGGTTAAGTTGGTGTTTCCATAGGAAGAACATTTTTTGGGTGGCTTATAACTTCACTCCCTCTGGACGAATCCTCAACCAACTTTGCAAAAAAAAGTATATGGCCCACTCTGAATTCATTTGCAAAGTTTGGTTTGGTCCAGGGGGGGCAAAGTTGTAGGGGGGGTCACAAAACTTTTGTTTTTTCCCAAACCGCTGGACGGATTTACACCAAATTTGCGGCACGAGCGGGGGCTTGGTCCCGAATGCGTGCTTTTGCAAATTTGGTGTAAATCCGTCCAGTAGTTTTTTTTTAAAATGACCAAAATGTAAGGCAAAAAAATGTGTGATATCTCCGTTTGCTTCGCGGACGGACTTCCCTGTTCGCTCCGCGGACAGTGCCCTGATTGGCCGAGCGGCTTGCGAGGTGAAACTTGGTTTAAAAATTGTATTTAGTGGAGTGTGTTGGTGTGTAAGAGTGTTTGGGGAGGGTGGGGGAGAATGAGATAGGTGCAATGTTGTATTTCTTTTATGTGCTAGACGCTTTTGTTGTGTTCGATTTGTCTGCGGACAACACGGCTGTTCTGAAATGTTCGTAAATAAACAGAATGGATTCGGTGTCAAGTTGAAAGTGTTCTAAGAAGACGCGTGGGGTCCTGGAATGTTCGCAGGGGGTGTCCTGAAGACGTTGTCTGTATTGTTCGTTGTCAAGCTGAAAGTGTTCTAAGAACACTCACGGTGTCCTGAAATGTTCGTACATAAAGAAAACGGGGGTGACCTGATGACATTGTCCGTATCGTCCTCTGGCAAGTTGAATGTGTTCTAGGAACTTCCTTGTGTCCGCAGAAATTAAAAAGGTTGAAATGCTTGAATCTATGGGTGTGATATGCTGCGGTGGTTGTGGCCAGGGTATAGAATGTTGGGTGCATGGCCATTTGGCCATGCACCGAAGACTCTATGTCCTGGCCACAACCACCGCAGCATATCACACTCATATGCCATGCACCCAAGAGTCTATGCCCTGGCCACAAGCACCGCAGCATATCACACTCATAGTGGCTTATAACTTTGGGTCAAAAACAAATTTATAAGGAACAATGTTATAAGCCAGTATGGGTGTGCTATGCTGCGATGGTTGTATTTATCATGTTATACTTACTATTTGGTTTAGTAACAGGAGTCCATGTTTTTCTTGTTCATTTCTGTGATAAAAGAAAATAGCATGTTAGTATTAGTACAATCACAATTTTTTCATTTTTTTTACCCTCATATTTAGTAGATGACAAACCAGAGTACTGTGCAATTTGCTCACTTTCTGTGTTGTTGATAAAATCATTGGGTCTGTGGGAGAAAATAAATACATGTTGGATTAAAAAAAAAACTTTTTCTGTTATGCTAGTTTATTTGTTTGTTTTCAGTGTTTACTTGTTGTTTATGGCTAATGCTTTATACATTGGATTGTTCCAGTTTTTGGCAGCAGTAAGATATTAGGTATTTGTTTGGATATTGTAAAATTTTGGAGCAGTTAGATACCAGTAGGCGTATTCTAACTGTTTATTTTTTTATATAATTTCATGGTATTGCTTTATCTATTTGGATATTTCTAAATTTTGGGACAGTTAGATACCAATTGGCGTATTCTAACTGTCTATTTTTTGCTCTTATTTGGATATTTCTAAAGTTTGGGACAGTTAGATACCAATTGGCGTATTCTAACTGTCTATTTGTTGCTCTATTTGAGTGGTATTAATTTATCTGATTAGTTATTGTAGCATCTTTGGGCAGTTAGATAGCTTTTGGAATATTGTGACAGTTTATATTTTTTTACTACAAGTGTACTTGAGGTTTAAGTACAGTTTAGTTATCAAATTTTGGTTTTAAGAACATTAAATAAGCGTTTGTAAGATTTGCTGGTAATCTCTGCTTTAGAGTAACGGTACTATCATTACATTCAAACCATCCACATTTTTTTTTATATATGCAATGTAGTGCCCTGAGTTGGTTGTGACTCCTGCGTGGTAGATTATACCTATTGTTGTGAAGGTTTTCCTACCAAGTGATATTTGACCATGTGTGAATCCAGTCAGCTTGCAGTTCTTTTTGGTACCATCTGCATTGTAACGTAGAAGCATTAGTATTACGTATTTACTATGTGTTTGTATTACTAACGTGGAGCGATTATCTGAATTGCAGGTCGAACATAATCTACCGTGGTTTGCATTTTGTACAAGTTGCTGAAATGGAATGGATTCACAATTAGGTATTGATATATACACAAAGCGCTCATTGGGGATTTGTTCTTGTGTCACATTGTTGCAGAGAGTGCATGTATGTTTCCACATGTATCAAATCTGGAAGATTTCATTTATAGGTATGTTTTTGTTTTCCAGTACTAATAGTAAGTACATTAGAAATTCTTGTGGATCTTCCTGTGAGTTTATAGTGAATTTCAGCATTCCAGCACAGTAGTCCAATTGTTGTCTTATTCCATAAACACTATACGTGTTGTCAGGATTGTTTGCTGCATTTCTGTGAAGTACTAACATTTGCAAACACAATGGGTCTGCACTGTGTAAGTAAATGTTGTCAACAATTGGTGGTAATTGAAATAGAATATTCATTGCAACATTTGCGTAGCAACTTACACCAACTATATTTGAGAGTTTAAATGGACCAGGTAGTTCTGTATCGGACTGCTTTTTTTGGAGTGTGTCTTCCTTCTTTGAAGAAGTACCTGGTTTATTTTCCCTAATTGATTCTTTTTTGCTTGTGGCACTTTATGAAGTATTACTTTCTTTTACTCTCTTTGGAGGATTTGCAGTGACATCCTGTTGCTTTTCTGTTTGATTTATTTTTCTTTTATAATGTTTTACTTTTTGTGGAACAGAATATGTGTTTAGATGGGGAGTGAATAGTGAACGAAGTCTGTTGTATTCTAAAATGCAAGGAATATCAGCGTTTATTTTACTTGCCTCAAAGTTGATTAGAAATAGACCCTCAAGTGTACGTAAGCGTGATAGTGCTACGTAGCTCATGCCTTCTTTAAAGACTGTATTACCAATGTCTATCACTGCTTTGTCTAGGGTAAGACCTTGTGATTTATGAATGGTGACTGCGTATGGAGGAGTTAGAGAAAATTATTCTCTGCGTACATACATGTCTTTGAAGAGAAGGAATCGAGCTGTTGAGCGTCTCATTCTTTTTACTTCTAAAAGTTTGTCAAAGAGAATATTGACAAACTGAATTTTGTTGTCACGTGGGTATGTTTGGAAGCCAACAACTGTACCCAGTGCTCCATTAACTAGTCCTTGGTCCACGTCAAGGTTACTTTTCAGCATTACTCTGCAATTTAAGGATAATTTTAATATCTTTTCCAAGCCTGCTGTGTTTGAGGTTGATTTTTCTAAACTATTTAGTCTTGTTGTGGCTTGGTCACACATGGGTAGTGTCATTCCATTTACATCTAGTTTGTCTGTGGCGCTAATTTCCATTATTGGTTGCATTTCTTTACTTAACATTATTTCATTGAATTTGAAACAGCTTGCAAGAGTTGGCATTAAGGCCATACAATTGACATTTTTTTGGGCTAATTGTTCCATAACACCTGTAGCACATGCATTATCACCATAAAGTGCATGAATGTGCTGGGTTTTCAATATTGCTTCTGCTTCTTTAGAAAGTATACCAACTCTGATACTTTTTAAGATGTTGGCATGAGTGAGATCTGCAGATTGGCGCATGTTTTCTGTTAATTCTCTGTATTGGAAATGTTGCCAAATGTTGACATTTCCAATGCTGCCAACAGTTTTACTGCAGAGTTTGTGTCCTAATGTTTTAAAAATAGGCTCACCTTTTACTGGTGTCAATTGAAGAAGATCTCCGAAAACAATAATGTGTTTTCCTGCCAAGAGCTCTTCATAGTTTGTTTTGAGTACTTCTTGTAATCTGAGGTGAATCAAAGCCAACATTAGGTTGGACACCATGCTCACTTCAACTATTAGTAGCATTTTCATTTGTTTCAATACTCTGTGTAGTTCCATTGCAGCTTCTGCAGAAAGTTTGTAATAATCTAATTTGTTTTGGTGTTCTACTGGCAGGAGTAGTAATCGGTGTAACGTGACACCACCTATGTTGTAGGCAGCTAAACCTGTGGGGGCAGTGACAACAGCTGACAGTTTGTTGTTTGTCAATTGTTGAAGGAACTTACTGACGATTTTGATTAGGAATGTTTTGCCAGAACCAGCTTCACCACTGACATAAAATAGTATAGGTTTGTAATTTTGACAGGTGCATTCTTTGTTTTCATGTTGTACACCATGTGCAATTTCTTTTGTTACTTCTTGAAAAATGCTACGTTGCTCATTGTTTAGCTTTGATTGTAGTATAGTTAAGTCTTCTTTTTCTTCATACTGACACATGGTGTTTTCTACTTCTATCATAGCTAATTCTGCATCATTTGTTATTAGTGGGTCTCCCAGTGGTTCTTGGCTTCCTGTGACAGAAGGTTGACTACTGTCAGGAGTGTCCTTATCTAGTTGGACCTGGAGTTCTTCGTGTTGCTGTTCATTGTGCAACATTGTTTTGTACTGTGCAAAGTTTACATCAGTTATACTGCTTTCATTTGCTTTGAAAGCGTCTTCTTATGAGTCATAGTTATCTAGTATTTCTTCTTCTTTTCTCCATGGTTTAAAGAGTTGTAGCAGGGACATGTAATATACTTCTTTATGTTGAGGAGTCTTTAATGACAATTTGATATGATTAATTGGTTTGGTGAGTTTTACTAAGCTGCCTTCACAGTTTGTCACTTTGTATTTACGGTTTTGTTAATCAGGTTTTATATTATTTTTGTATGTGTAGTTTTGGGCTATGTGGTATAGACTCATGGGGCCTCATTACGACCGAGGCGGTAAGTTACCGCCTGGGCCGTGACTTTACCACCATGGCGTAAACTACGTTTACGCCATGGTGGTTGGCGGACTTACCGCCCCATTCCGAGTTTGGCGGGGCGGTAAGTCCCCAATCCCCATTTACCCTTCCCCATTCCCATTTTTGCCCCATAGGGCATAATGGGAGTGGGGAAGGCGTTAATTACGCCACCGTAAATTACGGTGGCGTAATTAACTCCATGGTCCCTTAGCGCCATGGATTTTAACACCTGCTAAAAGCAGGTGTTAAATCCGCCATGGCGCTAAGGGACCTCGTACTCAGGCGGTAAGGGTCGGCGCTGTTTACGGCGCCGTAAACACCTTACCGCCTGAGTTGTATAGAGGCCCATGGTTTCCAAAGTGGTACTCCTGTTTGGGTAGTATGTGTCCAATAAATTGTTTTTTAAAATGTCTTGGCTGTTGGGATCATGTTTGGCTATTGTTTCTATATCTTCGTATGATTTTAGAACTCTTTTTCTAGATTTAGCTGGACCAAGACTTAGCCATAATATATTTGCAGATTTACCATACAATGCAGTACCAGTTAATCGATCAGCTGCTTCATAGGATCCACATTCTCTATGGGGCAGCATTTTTATGCCCAAGCTGTATAATTTCTGCGACACTGTTTTATCTGATGACAGGTCATTCCAGAGCTCTTGGAGCTCTGTCTTTTCTGATTTGGTTAAGTATGCTGTGACATATCGTGTAACTGCAGTAGAATTGTCTGCAATGTACTGCACGTCTATGTTTGCATTCCATAAGTGAGCAATGATTGCATTGTAATCATTGATATATTTTTCTTCTTCTTTTATTTTTATGCAATATATATTTTTAGGTGACTTACCTTTAACACTATGTCTAACTGACGACATAAGGTTGTTCACTTGACCTGTATTTGTAACTGGTCTAGGGAAACCAAATCGGCATTTGGTGTAGTATTTCCCTTTGTTTTTGTATTTGTGACGAAAATATTTGCCACATTTGTGTCTTTGGAATTGTAAAATGTTTGCATGAAGATCACTATTTGCGGATTCTGATGGAATTTCACAAGTGACATATTTTTCAATAAACTGTAAAACAGTGGCATCACTGTCTTGACCAAATTTAGGAGCATCTTTAATTCATAAAAGCAAGTGGACATGTGGTGCTCCTCTGGCTTGGTATTCTTTTCTCCAAAAGAAGTGTTGCACTTCTCCAAGGGGAGGAACAGTATTGTTACAAATAAAATGTAGCATAGCAATGAAGCGATGGTGAAAATATCTTGAAACATTAACAGGATTCTGTGAACAAAGTTCTCCAGGTGTTAGTATATCTATGTTTGTTTTGTTTTCATTTGATATGCGTAGGAAACCATGTAAATCTTCCCATGCATATTCTGCACAACTTAATGTAACAAACCAAGTGGGTGGGCCAGGGTTTCTGATCATACAACGTACATCTCCATGACGTCGAAACCAGTACTCTTTAGTACCATGCATATTTGCTAATAGATTTGTAAGATTTGCTTGTAAAACCTCATCTTTTTGTTGAACTTTTTGTAATAATTGTGTAGCTGTCATGTTTTGAAAGTGTGATCCTGATTTTAATATGTGTGCAACTCCGTAACATAAAGTTGCTAGTTCACTTTCAAAGAGTAGGTGGAATATGTATTCCACATTTTGTCAAAATCTGGGATCTTCAGAATACATTCGTAATGAGCGATATTCTGATGCTGATATTTGAATAGGTCTATCATTGTATCTTCCTCCTTTGCCAGTAGGAAAGAGTAGAGGAAAAGCATGTGCTTCTATACTTTTTTCCCATATGCTGATTGGTGATCCTTTTGTTTGACGCATTTGGTACGTTTCCAGTGCATCTTCTATGGTGTCATTAGAGTGCAATGGATGAATTGTATAATGGTATAAAGTGTTTGATATTGTTGCAGGATCTAGGAGCTCAAATTGACCAGCTTCTTGTGTCTCTTGAATTATTTCAGTTGTATCTTTCAAGTTTTCTTCAATATTAATTTCTTTGTAATATTCATTATTCTCTTTAAGATATTGCAGGGCTTTTCTAATTTTATGTAAATATACCAGTGTTGGCAAATTTTTTTGTCTTTTGTAGGTACTCCATTTACCAAGATAATTAAAGATTGCTGCATTGGACGTTGCACTCCTAGAGTGTGCACATTTTCTTTTAGATCTAATGGTAAATACACTATTTTCCACGAATACCTTTTACTAATTCAGAGGGAGGTAATTTCGCAGTTTTTGGTTGAAGGCGTATTATTGCTTGAAATGGGTGCACTGTTTGAATTATGATGCTCTCATATAAATGAAGTTGTTGAAGGGGTTTTGGTAGTGGATATAATTCCAAGTTATTTGTGATAGCACGTGAAGGAGTTTGGTTGTTGTCAAGTTTTGTAGTGCAGTAACTGCAAAGTATTATGGGGTCAGTTATTTTGTATTTGTTTTCTGCTATAAGGTAGAGAGCTAATTCAAACCATTTAGAATCTTCATTGTCTTCTATTTCGTATGATAGGTCGACAGTTTTTGTGTTACTTTTATAAAAAGTTCTGCGGCAACATACACACACGTGGTTTGGTACTTCAGCTGAAGTACTTTCAAATTTTAGTATTTCTTTTTTGTATGTGGGTAGTGAAAGGTTGCCATGTGCAGATTTCTTTCGAAGTTGGTTTACAGCTAATTCATCTTGTAAGTGGGTTTCACTTCCAAAATATTTTGTCTGGATATAGTCGATTTCTTCTAGTAGATCTTTTCCTGTACCATGTAGAAGAATGTTATTTAAATTGGCTAGTGCTAAAGCAGGACTTTTAGCATAGTACAGTTTATAAACTAGATTTCTTATACTTGCATGATGTGTTGATATCCTTTTGATATCATGGAAGGGTGTTTTGCAAGTAGGTCCTGTAATGCAGGCCAATGAATGTCCTTGTAGTCCTGTGTACTTGCGTACTGGACAAGCATCCATATTTTGCAGTAGTTTAATTTTGATTTTGTCTTTGCTTTTCACATATTGATTGAGGAATTGGCGTAAAGACTTGAAAATTTTTTTGGGAATGTTACACATTGACGTGCATGGCCATTTGTACACTAGATGTTCTGATTCACTTGAATGGAGGGGTAAATCTACGTTTTCAGGGCATATTTTTGTAAGGAGTACTTCTTGTTCCATTATGGTATTATTAACGTTTTCATAACCTCGACCACTGCTATGTATGGTAATTGTATTTGTTTGCTTTTGTTTGTAGGTTTCTTCATTAAAGTATGGTTCTGTGCTTGTAGTGTGACTTCATTCACCTCCACAGATATTTAAGAAGTTATTTCTGTTGACATTTCGTTTATTGAGAAGTCTTTTTTGTAATTTAGTTATTAGTTTTGCTAGTGGTTTCATTCTGTTTAACACTAAAATAAATAACTTTCTTTTGAGAAGAAGTGCACTGTCTATCAACGCTTCTAAGATTACTTTCCTACGATAGGTTTGAAGTGTTGAACCGGTTTCTCTCCTGTTTTTATAAGATTTTGAAGGACTTTTTGACGGAACATTTTGGCTAAAATACTTTTCTTGGTATGTTTACTTTGTACTATATCAAGATTTATAGAAGAAGTTTTATTTGTAGTGATAGTTGATTTTCTGTTAATTGTTTTTTGGGTTGTTTTACTTTTTGATAGAGGAGGCAAAGTTTTTGTACTAGAAACTTCTTCTGTTTCACTACATGACTGTATTAGCTGTTGTGTTTCAACTTTTTTTTACAAATTCTGCTATAGATGGATGTTTATGTTGGAGACTTTTCTTTTCATTTGCTCTACTTCTGCGTTCCTTTCTACAGAGTTGCTTTTTGGTAGGCATGCTTTAGGGTCTGTTGAAAAAAATACAGAAGGTATGGGTTGGGGTGTTCTGCAATGCATGTGTGTTGTGTGCATGAGTGTTTGAGTGAGATGATAAAGACGTATGTAAGGGTGTGTGATTGTGCATTGGGAAGTACAACTACTAGGGATGGGTATTCTTGAATTAATGTGTTAATAAACTGGGGTTCAGATGACAGAAAAAAGTAAGCCAGTGGTGTGGAGAAGTATAAATAGTATATCTAAAGCTATACAATTAAAACAGTAGTTTCTTCTACAACATCTAAATTCTAGTGGATGAGTTGGGTAATTTGTGTGGCGAAAAAATAGGAATTTGTGGGCCATTCTGCCAGTAAATCACTGTTTAAGACGGGAGGATTTTTGGTCAGAATGGTGCAGAATCTCTATTTTTAGGCACAGAAGTAGCATGAATTAACATTAGAGTGTGTTTGAGTAATAATTCAAATATTATGGTACCAATCTACTTACTTTTTTTCTAAAATGAGCAGTTTGCTTCTTAGTTGTTCATTGTAATTCAAATTTGCCTGCTTATTTTCAGGAGAATGGTCTTCACTGCAATTGTAAAAGAAAGAAATTAGTAATTCGGTTTGTATATAGCGCTGTTTTTAATTTAGATTTTTTAAATTGAAATGCTCAGCGCCTTCCTCAAAACCATTAAAACTATCTTATGACTAACTGTAGGAAAGAAAATATCTTTACTATGGCTTGTCAAAATCATAATGTACCACTGTATACCACTATTCCTGTAACTAAGGTTTTCCACGTAATAGTGAGTCCATGTGATAGCCTGCTTTTCCACGTAAGAGGGAGTAAGTAATTATATAAACTAAAAAAATTAAAACCAAGTATGTGTTTGTACAAATATTATTGTTTGAGATTTGATGATAGAGTGTGCATGTAATTTTGTTTGATCATATGTAGTCTATATATTTTATTTCAAAAATGTTAGTTTAACATTATTTGCGTGTGTGTGTGTATACGAAGAAATTAAACGGTATAAAGGTTTGTAAGTCACAGTTCATTTTAGGAGAATGAAAAAATGATCGTAGATTCATTTTGCAGATTATACAAGATAAAAGTCGGTTAGAAAATGTGTTCATGTACTGTATAGAAAATATGCATACCTGTATTTTGTGTTCATGCATATGGATATGGACGAAGCTGCAAGTAGAAATCTTGGAGGCTTTTCTAGTATTTTACGTAGATCGTGCTTGCCAATGGTATGAGACTTGTAGTCCGAGAGATTCACCGTACATTTGCAGTGCTGATTTATGATGATGCAGTTACATGTAGAGGTCTTGGATTTGATTGGTGGATGGTCATGTGATTTCTTAGCTACATCCAATGAGGGAATGGCACAGAGAGTGAAGTGGAAATGGTAGAAGGGCTGTCATGTTACGATATGTTCGCGGACATGGCGGTAGTTCTAGGACACCGCGTATTACATCCGGGGAATTTGGGGTGGGGAGGCATGCAAATGAGATTGAATGTAGCAAGGGATTGGTCAGTAAAGTTTAGTGAGTGTGTTGTGCTAGGAGAGGTTTTCTCAGATATTCTTTTTGCTGAGAGAAGAACAGATAGCTATGGCTGAGTTTTTTAAAAAAGAGATTGTGTGGATTTTGGGAGACTCGTGGATACATTGGTTGAAGGTGCATGCAGAAAGCTGTGGAGTATCTATAGATCTTGGATTCCCACATGTGGAAGTGCACTGGCATGGAGTGCGTGGAATGAAGTGGCTGGACTTGCTACTTCTCTGTGCAACTTTGAAGATAGAGGAACATCCAGACATAATTGTAATTCATTGTGGAGGGAAAAGTTTAGGACATGTGTATGGAATTTCTTTGCAATTTGCAATGAAAGAAGGACTTCAGAAGATCATGGACATGTTTCCAAACTCCAAAGTAATTTTTTCACGGATTGCGCAGAGACAAATGTGGCTTCGTTCTTTCTCATGTGGTCCACAAATGGAGAAAGCAAGGCGTAATGTCAATAAGGCTGTTTGTGCCTTCCTAAGAGATTTTGTCATGTCCTCTTTTCACAATGAAAATATTATGTTTCGTAGTACATACATTTTTCGCAGAGATGGAGTCCATCTTACCTATGCTGGCAATCCGATTTTTCTGAGAAATGTACAAAATGCATTGCAACCTTTTTTAGAAATGCAGCATGCATTTCGAAGTAGGTGTTACGTATTTATCATTTTTGACATACAAACACCTCCTAAAGGTTCTTTTCAGAGCCACCACTTCCTCCCAGAGAAAAATGCAATGGTTACAATAGGGTAGCATCCCAATTTTTTTTATGTTCGCGAACTGTCCGCGGACTTTCAAGAAATAGAAAGGGCCCTGCGTTATTTATCTTTACTTCTGTTTTTTAACTGTGAAAGGCGGCTCTGAAAAGAGCCTTATTTTTTTTGTTGATTTTTGTTATTTTGTATTTTTTTTGGTTTTTTACACACAACACACTAGTAGAGGAGGGGAAAGGGGGGGACACCAACCACAGGGATAAGAAAGGGCGAGCTGAGAGAGGAAGATGTAGAGTGGGTTTTATTTGGGTAGTGAGCAGGTCTTCTCGTGCTCTGAGACGATAGTCTCAAAAGCACTGCGAAGTCGCTCCCCCCTGCAGAGTACTGTGTCACAGTACATACATACAACTGTGACCCTCGAAAGGTAAGGGTCATCAGAATTCTGTATGGCCTGTGAGGCAGCTTGAGGAAGACGCTGTCCCAGAGAGGTGTTCCTTGTGGTGACAGGATCAGAAACGGAGGATGAAGTAGAGGCAATCAACCTACTACGCTCTTCGCAAGGTACAACCTTGCAAATGGCCCCAGTGTGGAATGAGTTCAGGTGTCGCTTCATGGTCGTAGTCCCAAAGCTGTACGAACCATGCCTCCCACGACTGAGTACCATTTTGCACTCATTGCAGGTGAAACGGTTTGCACGAGCCTTAGGGCCATTCCCATGAACGGTAAACAACCGCCACACCCAAGAATCACGTCGAGGGCGGGTAGTAGGGTTTTCCTCTACCTCATTCTCGTCATCCTCTTCTTCCTCCTCTGTATCCTCACTCCTGTTCCCCTCTTCAGGCCCTTGGGAAGGTGGTAGTGGTGGTGGGGGTGGGGGTGGTGCTGAGGCAGATACAGCACCAGGTGGCAGCAGTGGAGCCACAGAAGCCATCAGGTTGAAAATGGAAATCTGCAGGTTGCAGCAAAAATCTCTGTGCTCTGTAGAATAGCCAGAAACACAATGAGAATGAGCTCTAGGGCATGGTCTTTTATAGGGGTGCTTGTGCGCGGTTCGCGGACATGCGCGCCGTCTGCAAGACAGATCGAACACCAAAAAAGGTTCAAAAAGTCACAAAAACTATGTGGAAACTTAGGATTAGTATGTGGGATTTGTGGTATGTTGAGTTTTCAATGAGAAATATTGTGGATTACTTGGAAATGTACTTTTAAAGTGTTCGGGGACACGAACAGTGTCCGCATTCAGAACACGCGATCAGCGTGGGCGCGGTCACATGATTGTTTCATGAGCATGTTCGCTAAGGTAGCAGCCGTCCGCAGGACACCCAATGTACGGACATTGTTTTGCGCATGCGTGTTGATGTTCTACGGACAGTGTTCGGGTCCTGAACTAATTAAAAGTGCGTCACACGTAAAACGAACAGTTACGGACAGCCGTTTGTTCTTAGCACAGTTTAATTTACGTGTGCACAATACGGACAGATATAGCGTCTCAAGCACACCTCCATTTTCGTTTATTTATGAACAATTCAGGACACCACGAGTGTTCTTAGAACAGTTTCAACTTGCTAGCGAACACTACGAACAGGCATAGTGTTCTTAAGGACACCTCCATTTTCATTTATTTACGAACATTTCAGGACACTACGAGTGTTCTTAGAACATTTTCAACTTGCATGAGAACATTACGGACAGATATAGTGTCCTCAGGACACTTACATTTTCATTTATTTATGAACATTTCCGAATAACCACGCTGTCCTTGGACACCTAAATTGGTTTTACCACAAAGAAGTGAAAGTAATTACAACACAATATAAAAAAGTAACTTTATTTAACATATATAAACAATTTATAACTGAGAAGGTGGGGCAGAAACGGAACCAAAAACAGGAGCATTAGGGTTTTCAATATAAGTGGGATCAGGTGAAGTAGGGATGGAAATCTCATCAAAACGTTGTGGTCCATGGAGAGAGTTTGGGGTTAAATGAATGGGATATGGTGAGGGGGGACAAGTACAGGTGGGACAATGGTATGTTGTTGGTGGTTTTAGGTGATCTTCCACAAAGTTCTTTAAATCTGTAAAATTTGCCATAAGTTGGTCCATTTTGTGGGTAATGTGTTTAAGAGTGTTATCCACTGCTTCTTTTTCTTTGGAAGTTGCACTTTTTGTAAGGTCTGTAAAAAAAAAATATATATATGTTGAATGTATACAAAATAATATTTATTAATTGGTTTATATAGTAAAGTGTGTACCATTAGGTGGACTATCTTCTAACATTTTGTCTCGTGGGAAATGCTCCTCTAGCCAGTCCAGAGTACTACACATGTCTGTCAGAAAACAAAAAAGTAATATGTTTTTTTTTCTAATATAGAAAGTTTATTAATATATGAGTAAAATTAAGTGCACTTACTATTTCTGGTAAAATATGTAATCAGTAGTCTATACGTCTGGTCTTACTGTTAGTTGTGGAGTGTCTGTGAGGTAATTATGTTGGAAGCCACTTTATCTTCTTTTGGTATATTCCATTTTAGAACATATTGTATTTAAATGAATGGTTAGTGTGTTACATATATGGGTTACATTTCTTAAGTATTACTACATATACTTTGTATGTGTGCTGCTTTGTGAATTTGTTAAATGTTCCTATGTTATGATATAACAATTCCACATAGCCCCCCAGAGTTTTTAGGTGCTGGTACTATTGTCCGAACATGTCCGCGAACCGTCAAATTCAGTAGAAAGGGTTCAGTATGTTCCATATTACATGTACATAAACTCAAAGTTATTATTGTTAAGTTGTGCTACTAAAAAACTATGAAATTGAGTAAAATAACTTTGTTAAAGGGACGTTATGGTTAAGTTGCGCTACTAAAAACCTATGAAATTCAGTGAAAAAACTTTGTTAAAAGGGACGTTATGGTTAAGTTGCGCTACTAAAAACCTATGAAATTCAGTGAAAAAATGTTGTTAAAAGGGACGTAATGGTTAAGTTGTGCTACTGAAAACCTATGAAATTCAGTGAAAGAACTTTGTTAAAAGGAACGTTATGGTTAAGTTGCGCTACTAAAAACCTATCAAATTCAGTAAAAAACTTTGTTAAAGGGACATTATGGTTCAAAGTAAAACCGAAAAACCCCTGAAATTCGGCACTTATGGTAAGATAAGCAACCATAACTCGCGCCACCGTGCACTGCTAACACTAACACCCAGGACATCAAAGATGACATCACAAATGTCATTGATGACATCACTGATGACATCACATGGCTGGCTCTCCCTTTTTTTCCTTTACTGACATATCTAAGCCACATAGTTTTCTTCAGTAACAGTCAGGAAGTAAAAATTGAAAAGGTACTATATTTGTAGACTTAGGGTCAAGTCATATCATATGAAACATATATGTAGCGGAAGACACAGGCTTGAAAGAGAGCAATCCTTTCTGTGAATGAAGATAAAAATTAGAGTTATCAGCACTTTCTCATAGTTTTATTTTTATTACTATACCTTCCCTGTATATGTTCATATTTGTATACATTGTACTCACACTCCTTTCCTTAGGGTTCACTGACATAATTTGATACACATACATACAGTAAGTAGCAGCTTTGAAACAGAGCAATCATTTCTCTGCATAAAGATAATCAGTTAGGTTATGAACACTTTCTGCTACTACTTCTGCTTTTTTGCTTACTTCTCTGTCCCTGTATATACTCATATTTGTATGTGTTGTTATCTCTTTGTGTTTTGTCACTATTAAGTGTAATTATGTATTAAGTGGGTTTTATTAGCTACTTATTACATATTTCACAGTACGCAAAACTCTAATAAGAAAGCAGTTATCATTTCATTATTCTACATGGCAAGATTGTGAATATTGCACCTTCATCATGTATACTGCACACACTGCCTAAGTTTCTGCATGAGTTGCTTAGTATACTGGATAGAACTTCATAATAGAATGCTATTTATATCAATGCATTGCTTAAAGGCATGGTCTAGTAAAAATTTTTATTGTCCCAACGGGTCGGCCATGTTTTTTTAAGCCTAAGTGGCTCGATTTTAGAAAACTTTCCTATGGACCTTACCCGAGTTTTTGTCCATTAAACGCACGCGAAAACAAGCACCAGGGAGCCGCCATTTTCTGATAATCCTATCTTTTCCCCGATTGGCCTGGCGGACCTACCTTTGCGGCACTAAATCAATTCCCCCGCCCCTGAGCCTGTCATCAGCAGACTCGTACCGCCCATTTCCCAACGCCAAAGCACGTCTTGTGTCAACATTCGCTGCACTTCAGCTAATGACGTGTCGCCATGGAAATGGCAGGACGCCTCTCTCCTCAATAAGTATAAACAGACCGTTTCACAACACACAGCAGCAGTTTTCGATTCTATTCCTCTCTCTGTGTTACTTTGAGTATTCTGTGACTCATTTCAGTGCTCTGGTCAGCTACCTTCGCCGCTTGTAGCCCGTGTGAACAGATATCAGTACCACCGCTATAAATTATTTTAGTTTGTTTAACACACAATGGCTACAATAATGCCCTACATGTACGAGCCCGAGTATACCGAGGAGGAACTACTGGAAAGGGAAGCACGCGAAAACGATGGGGATTCGGACGGCAGTTGGCAGGACGAATCAACAGATGAAGAGCCTGGGCCTAGTCCAATGGACGGCGTCTCCACCTGGTGCACATGCAATCGGTGCGAGCTAATGCCAACTGAGGACGAGAACTGCTGCTGCCGAGAAAACTCGGGATGCCTGGCCTACATTTCGGAAGGCGAGCCACGACCGCAATGCATCACCGAGCTGCCAGACTTCAGGGCAGCCTGCCTCACACGGGCCGTGTTGAGAATAATGATGGTGCTTATGCACGAACTTCGAGCAACTGTTCGTCCTCGTAATCCGAGTAATGAGTAAGTATACTCTGCTTGTCGTGCCACTCCTATTTCATGTTCTTCTACTATATCCAAAATTACATCTACATATCATTGTAACGCATGTAAGTCATTCAATAGTGTGCATTGTCTAGATAGCATTTGTCCGTGTAAAATGCCATTAGTTACAAGAATTGTCATTGACAACAAACGTTTATTAAACTTATTTGGGTCATTTAAAAACAGTTTGTTTCATTCCTTTTCACAGGTGGTACAGGCTGGTGGCCTATCGTTCCTTTACATGGTGGCTTCACGGGAGGCTTGGACACCGCGTTCGAAGAGTGATACCCGCCTGTGCCGTTCGTGCCATTAGAGAAACGTTCCTGAGTGACAGCGGTCAGTAAAGGGGATTTTCTCTCGCTGTGCTGCAACCTGACCTGTATAATCTTTAAAGTCTTGTATTATTGTGTCATGAAAATAAGATACAAAATAAAACACCACATATATTTTAACAACGTTTGTCTCGATTTTTTAAATGAATCAAGTGTGTCTCCATTCAAGGATGGACGTCAGACACCTGTGCTCCGAATGGGTGAAGGTCTGGTCGCTGTGAAGCAGGGTGGTCACTATCTATCTAAGCTAACATAACATATTCTCGATAATGCATGCACTAAATAACACTTGTTCAAAGTCTTTCAGTAGGTTATGTCTCTATAGAAGTCACACATATATCTATACTAACAATTACCATTGGATTATACAGGCCCTAGGGTCTTGGCCACTATAATACACCGGTTGAAGTGTGGGTCTGTGCTCACAAGAATCTCCGGTATGTGGCATTTGTTATTGATAAGCAACGATATACTATCATTGATATAAAGGCGATATACTGTATATTGATATAAAGGCGGTTCGCGCCGGTGGATGCGCGCTGGCATGGGGGGCTGTGACGGGCGCAAACGGCCAAGGTGCCAAACTACATGTACACTTCAAAAGGTGTCCCACGCCAAGGGGCCATCGGTCACATGGCCTCCTCAGACCCCGTGTCTCCAGGCAGGCCTCCCCTGAGGCAGGCTGCCCACCTGCAATCCACAAAAGTGTGTCTCCATTCAGCAGTCTTCCTGTGCCTTATCTGCACGCCCCAGGGCCATCCATCCCACCCCCCTCTATCAAAGGCGGTTCACACCCGGGGATGAGCGCTGGCATGGGGGCTGTCCGGGGCGCGAAAGGCCAAGGTGCCAAACTACATGTACACTTCAAAAGGTGTCCCACGCCAAGGGGCCATCGGTCACATGGCCTCCTCAGACCCCGTGTCTCCAGGCAGGCCTCCCCTGAGGCAGGCCGCCCCCCTGTAATCCACATAAGTGTGTCTCCATTCAGCAGTCTTCCTGTGCCTTATCTGCACGCCCCAGGGCCATCCATCCCACCCCCCTCTATCAAAGGCGGTTCACACCCGGGGATGAGCGCTGGCATGGGGGGCTGTCCGGGGCGCGAAAGGCCAAGGTGCCAAACTACATGTACACTTCAAAAGGTGTCCCACGCCAAGGGGCCATCGGTCACATGGCCTCCTCAGACCCCGTGTCTCCAGGCAGGCCTCCCCTGAGGCAGGCCGCCCCCCTAATACCATGACATACATACGTCATTCATTCACAAACACACCCCAGTTTCTAATACTTTAAAAACCACTCGATATGTCTCATGAGAACATCTTTGTGCTTTGCAAGTCAACTCTTGAACGTGCTACCTGGGAACCACTGAGATCTATGCTAATCTGCTTGTCGTCGTGCTATCCGTGAACTCTGTGACCGACCGCTTCGAGCATACCCATCAGTGCGCTACCTGTGGCCATCCACCTATTCTCCCGCAACATACTGCTCTGCTTGCTGAACCCAACTGTTTGTTGGTCAAGGTAAGGCCATGTATCCTGGTTATATTTCGCAGATTTTTAAATTTCTATCTATTTTCCAGTAGAGTACAAAATAGTGCTATATTCATTGGTCTCATTGGTATTGACTTGAGTTTCCATTGCTATGCTATCAATAGATCTATTTATTTTCATCTGTGACTATTGTGATTGAATTGCATCCTTCGGGGGTCCAGTCAATAATGTTAGCATGTTTCCTTCTCGTGCAAGACAGAACATCCAAGGGACGAGTCACATGTTCAGATTTCAGTCACATCAATTATACATTTCTGCAATTTATGCAAATACTAAGCAGCACATAATGAACTGGTATAGTTCCTGCGACCAAAACAAACCTTGCATTGATCATTGTATGATTCATTTACTTTTGTATCAAATCAATACTCTTGAAGATTGTATAATAATGTCGATATTTACTTTTCAGATTCATCAACAATGCCTGCCTGTTCGATTAGCGGTTGCCCTTCGAAGACCCATGCGAAATCTGAAGGAACTACAATGCATGTATTCCCGAAAACTGTTGATCGAATAAGAGAATTGGTCAGACATTGCGGATATCCACTGTATGAGCTGGAAAGTAGAGTCCAACAAGTCTTAGAGGACAAGAGGGGTGATCGATACCGCATCTGCAGCCGGCACTTTTCCTTGGACATGTACACAACTTCTTGGGTAACAAAGAAGAATAAACGGCGAACGACACGGAAATTGCGCGAAAACGCTATTCCCACTCTATTCCTCCACATTCCGCCACCGGTGAGTCAAGTGTCCGGATTTAGCTTTAGGCCTTGCGGTAGTGTGTAGCCGAATGGATTAATAGATATTGTAGGTGTTCTATCCCTTGTAATAATTTCGATATTGATATGAGTGCATACTTTTTTTAATAATGACATTTATCAATATATTCTTTTTCGATTTCATAACCCACAAACGCAATGTATATATATATGGGGACAGGGAACTGTGCTGTATTGAGCGTTTTTCAAGTATTCTGTCGGCTTACATGGCTATTTTTAATATTGGCATTTCATTATCAATCATTAATTGACCTTTACAACTTCTTGACTATCCCTTGAATCTGAAGCAAGAACATTCTACATCCTTGACGTGGTCGCAGTTATCAACCACTTCTAGCACGTATCAGGTAATCTTACTAGGCTAATCCGCTACAGACTTGTTTTATGCATGTCAAGTAATAGTTTTATTCTATCGTGTAATTATTTTACAGAATGTTTGGTTACTGCTTTCCAATTAATATGCACCTTAGTTATCGTCCACTGGTGTTTGTTTTCAGTTATAATTAGTGTTATCCATACTAATGCAAGTACTGTCTTTCAGGGAGATGCTGAAGCGTCCGCCACATCTACAACGTTTCTAGATGTTCCTCACCAGCAGGAGGTATGAATACTGACAGCTCCATCGAGCGTCATCATCAGAGCTGGAATTCTTGTCGTTTGATTGTTCTACACAATGTTTCATTCGTGGTTAGCCGTTGATATGTACCTGTGCTGTCGACCCCAGGTGTATTTTATGTTTTCGCAATTGTAATCCTCACTAATGCAAGTACTATGTTTCAGGCAGTTGATGGAGCGTCAACCCCTGCACTTGATGCAGAGCCTGACATTCAAGTATACGAATCGGCGCAACAGCTTTCAGAAGTGCGCACTACATTTGCAACATCCATAGATATTCTTCAGCAGCACGAGGTATGGATAATGACAGCTCCATCATGTGTGATCATATAACGTGATTCCATTTGCTATACTTTCTTCCCTATTAACGCAAGTGCTGTGTTTCAGGGAGACGACGGAGCTTCCACCACAATCACAACATCTCATTTAGATGATGCAGATGTAAAGGAATCGTTGAAATAAGTCGATGAAATGTGATCATATTTGGATTTTCCTTGATTCTTTTGGACAATGCATCTTTCGCGGTTATCTCTTTATATGTACCTGTGCGTTCGACCCCAAGTGTGTGTTATGTTTCCAATATTGAAAACCATACTAATCCAAGTGCTGTGTTTCAGGGAGACGACGGAGCTTCCACCCCAATCACAACATCTCATTTAGATGATGCAGATGAAAAGGAATCGTTGAAATAAGTCGATGAAATGTGATCATATTTGGATTTTCCTTGATTCTTTTGGACAATGCATCATTTGCGGTTATCTCTTTATATGTACCTGTGCCGTCGACCCCAAGTGTGTGTTGTGTTTCCAATATTGAAAAGCATACTAATGCAAGTAATGTGTTTCAGGGAGATGCGGATGCCTCCTCTCCAATACAGCCATTCATGGCAGTCCATGCAGAGCCAGAGGTATGGATACTGACAGTTCCATCGAAATAGATCATCACTGGTCGAATACTTGTCCTTTGATTGTTGCACACAATGTTTAAATCGTATTTGGCTATTGAGATGTACCTGTGTGTTCGTCCTCACGTGTGTTTTATGCTAACAATATTTTGATACATAGTAATGAAAGTACTATGTTTCAGGGAGACGATGGAGCCTCATTCTGTGCTGTCTATGCGGATACAGAAAATATAGTCCTTGCAGCGCAAGAGGAAGGGAGGACATGCGGAAACGAATCGGAGCTACAGCGTGCAGATGTTGAAGGTCGAGTCAAAAAAGTTGCAAAGAAAAAAAAACAAAAAAAGGTTAGTTACAAACAGTTCATAACTTTAAAAAAAATGTTGTGGTGGGGACTATTTTATGTTTTTTTCCAGTCAATTCTACTACACTCAATCTTGTGTTTAAACTGAACATCCCTTTTCCAATATCTCCTCCAGTTACCCGTGGGTGTCAGAACTATACACACACAGACAGTGAAGCGAATGAGAGATGTGGCTTGCCAGACCGTGTACACTATGAAGGAACTATTAATTGAGGCGAGGCGTGTTCAGGCTCGAGATGCTCATGTCCAATGGCCAGAACATGAATTAACTGTGTTTGGAGACTACAGCAAAGTTGCATTGGACCATAGCTACAGTGCGACCGGACCACCACAAGAAGATGTTATTGAATGTATTGAAGATAGCTCTGAAGTAGTTGCAGATCAATTTACACAATCTACACCCGCCAAATATTTGCCACCAAAAAACCTGTCGACATTGTTGTGTTCTCCCATCAATGTTGAAGTAATAAATGTTGAAATGACAGTGAATGAACCAGCCGCAGCATCCATAGACGCATCAGAACTTGATATCAGCGATATTACTTTCCAATGTGTTGAAATCTCCACAACGTCAAAGGCCGAAACAACGTTGACGCAGGATGACAGTCTAATGAAAGAGAGCAAATACATTGTATTCGACAGTTGTTTGATGGAAATTATAAGTATGCTGAAATGTGTGAGTTCCATTAGAGGGAATGTATGTGGGAGCCATTGATTAATGTGACTCGTTAAATAAAAGGCAGTAACGTCAAAATAAATGCCGCCTGTAGGTTAAATCATAGGTTCTCATGGTCTGCACAACCAATGCTGGGGAAAATGCCAGCAGGCAATCTACTGTGTGCAGCTGCATCACTTTTTAGTGGCTCCAGTTTTAGAAAGTTAGAGGCCTTCTTTCAGTTTGTGGGACTCCATTTCATTTCTAAAGCGCTGTACTACACATACCAACGTGATTATCTGTTTCCGGCCATTAGTGATGCTTGGAAATTTGAACAATTGTCTCTAGCAAGTACATTCGAAGGCAAACGATTCAGGCTAGCCGGCGATGGACTGTGCGATAGCCCTGGATTTTCTGCCAAGTACTGCACCTACCACTTTCAGGACATGGATAGTAAGAAAATTGTGAGTTCGGTGGTCGTGCAGGTAACACAATGTACATCGTCAGTGGCCATGGAGAAACTACGATTTATAAAATCAGTGGAACATCTACAATCGAGGGGGATGCACATAGACCTCATAGCCACGGATAGACACGTTGCAATTGCCAAGACAATGAGAGAGCAGTTCCCACATATTAAACATCAATTTGACGTATGACATCTTGCTAAATCAATCAATAAGAAAATCTCGGCTGCAGGAAAAAAAAAAGGTTTTGAAAGTATTTTGCAGTGGTCACATTCTATCACCAACCATCTTTGGTGGAGCTCAAAAACTTGTGAGGGGTCAGTGGAAATAATACTTGAAAAATGGCGGTCACTGATGCACCACTGTACCAACGTTCACCGCTGGACAGCAAATGAACATTTCCACCAATGTGAACATGGCCCTTTGTCCCCAGAGGAGGCACGGAAGAAGAAGTGGTTGATTCCATCTTCACCGACACACAAAGCCATTGAGAAGATTGTTTTCGACAAAACTCTATCAAGAGATTTGAGAGGACTGACAGAATTCTGTCACACAGGAGATTTGGAGGTGTTCCACAATATGTGCCTAAAGTACAGGCCAAAGCGCTTGCATTTTAGCTTTCGGGGCATGAAACATCGCACTCTACTAGCGGTCTTGTCCCATAACAGCAATGTCGGACGTGAACCATCTAGGACTAGGGGTAAAGTAAGGATGCCTCGCTACACTAAGGTGTTTTCAAAACGAAGTAAGCAATGGGTGATCAAACCAGTCTATGATGAAATGCAGTTCGACTTTGTGAAAGGCCTTATTGTTGCTGTGTTAGAGAAGCACAGATATGGAATTTTGGACGTTTCTGTACAGAGCAGTGATCCATTGCCACCGAACATTGCGACTGTGCCATGCCCACCCGATGCACAGCTGATTGTGAAGTACAAATCCCGGTTTAAATAATTGCAATACGATTGTCTTTTTGTAAATAAATAGTATTGTACAGTGTACCTGTAAACCTAACCCCTAACGTCACCATCATGGGTGGCGAACAAGCTGGGTGTGGTCTTTGAATTCTCTCTATTCACCTCACATATGTGTATGTATATATTTTTCTCATGTCTCATCTCATGTAAATGTAAATGCTGCGCACTGTTAATGGAGGGGAGGCTTGCATATTGCAAATAATAAAACAAACAAACAAACAATAAATGTCACTTTTAACTCAACTCCTGTGGTACTTTATACTTTCCCTGACCTTCCGCCAAAAATTAAATGTCTCAATTTGGGCTGCAAAGCTCGCAGACAACGGTGACAAAATTGGGGCACTTAGAACGCGCCAGCCAAACGGGCCGTGGCATTTGGGAGAGAAGCCAGTTCCCATTTGCACATTGAGGCGCACTACATAGACGGATTCTAAACTTCAAGTTCTCACAGATGCCTATACTACGTGATGTTGCAAATAAAGAATGCGAAGGACAGCGCCCAGATGAGGCCCACAAG
Organism: Ambystoma mexicanum; assembly: GCF_040938575.1. Lineage (NCBI taxonomy): Eukaryota > Metazoa > Chordata > Amphibia > Caudata > Ambystomatidae > Ambystoma > Ambystoma mexicanum. The sequence goes on from NC_090933.1 coordinate 236,704,547, forward strand.
TCGCACTGGAAGTATAAGGGTCTATTGTTTTTTGACCTTGAGACAGGGACCATGCCGAAAGAACTACATTTGAAGGGAGTGCGCAATAACGTAAGAGACGATAAGGCAGAAAATTCAGAAACTAGACAGAGTTTCAGTTTTAGGTCAGTATACGAAAAATCATTGTTAAGAGCACGGTCCGTTTTACAGACTGCATTACGAAGAGACACAATGGAAATTTCAAATATAATGTAAGTAAATCTTTACACGCTTTTATACCGGAATGAAGATTTAATGAATGGATGCATGAATAAATGAATGAATGAAGAGCTAGGAAAAGCAAGTAAAACTGTTCGTAGTGGGCACATGGGCATGCAGGTCCACTGGTCTCACCGATCTCGCTCCATGGCCCAGCCACTTTTCCCTGCACTACGGGACTGTCTCTGTATCCTTCAGCCCCTTCTCCCGGCATTTACCTTGCACTTGCCACCAGCTGGCCCTATTATTTAATTTGTATTCAACTAACCTTGTACAGCCCATCCCCATGCGCGATCAGAAAGACACCAGGCCTAGTAGGATCGTTGTCTGTCTGCCCTTGTTCCCCACCTGCCTCGTCACGCCTAGTAACACTTGAGTATAGGCGCGTTACAAATGCCATATCATATATCATATCATTCCTCACGCATGTAGACTGTCGTTTATCATTGTGTGTTGGCCTCGATTTATCTCGTTACTTTTCGCATTGATTTTAGAGACGAACATACTCCATTGAACTACCCTTGCAAGCAAATAGTTTCTGATCGGCCGTAATAAATAAAATGAGTAATATTAATGAAGTTCGGCTAGCGAGACTAATTATAATTTTTTTGTTTTCATAACAGGTATTTGATCCTTTACTGCCACTGCCATCTGTTTGAGACACCGGCGGATGGATTCTTCAGCAGACACCTGCAGCTTCGTGTCAACAACTGGAGCACGATCACCATATTATGGGACGATCGCCAAGGGCCCACATGCCCTTACGCTGTACTAGTGGCTAGAAGCAACATAACAACCTTTAGGCTGGACTAGTGCCTAGTTGATGGAACAGCCTTGCGGTTCACCGCGCTTCCAAAGTGATTCTTTTTACGAAAATGAACACCCTGTGTACTATAAAGGAACACCGCGTGACTCAAGATGAAACGGAACAGTTATTGCGGATACAGATAAAAGAAAATAAATGGCTTCCGGAGTTCATATGGCAATTGCTGAATATTCTTTAAACATTTAATGTCAAATAAATGTACTTTACCAAATGTACCGTGTTGCTGTTTCATTGTAAAGTACAGTTTCATATTCCGAATTGTGGCGCGCTGTGTTGTGAGTTGATCTGTGTTGGTTTCCGGGTTCTGTGTGGAGTCGCACAGAAGACGACTGGGCGCGTTTGCCTACGCAGCACAGTAACGTCACGGGGAGAGGCGGGGATTATGAATGTTTTGATAATGTCAGGCTCAGGGGCGGGGGAATTGATTTAGTGCCGCAAAAGCAGGTCCGCCAGGGCGATCGGGGAAAAGATAGGATTATCAGAAAATGGTGGCTCCCTGGTGCTTGTTTTCGCGTGCGTTTAATGGACGAAAACTCGGGTAAGGTCCATAGGAAAGTTTTCTAAAATCGAGCCACTTAGGCTTAAAAAAACATGGCCGACCCATTGGGACAATAAAATTTTTTACTAGACCATGCCTTTAATGCACTAATTAGCTCATGATATTTATTCAAATGATCCTTCACACTTTTTGGTCAACATTATAAGAATCCCTCCTACAGACTTTTCATGAAAAGTAAATGCACATGTGATGTCATCAGTGATGTCATCAATGACATTTGTGATGTCATCTTTGATGTCCTGGGTGTTAGTGATAGCAGTGCACGGTGGCGCGAGTTATGGCTGCTTATCTTACCATAACTGCCGAATTTCAGGGGTTTTTCGGTTTTACTTTGAACCATAACGTCCTTTTAACAACGTTTTTTTTACTGAATTTGATAGGTTTTTAGTAGTGCAACTTAACCATAACGTCCCTTTAACAAAGTTTTTTTACTGAATATATATATATATATATATATAGAATTTCAGGGGTTTTTCGGTTTTACTTGGAACCAAAATGTCCCTTTAACAAAGTTTTTTTACTGAATCTGAGAGGTTTTTAGTAGCGCAACTTACCCATAACGTCCCTTTAACAAAGTTTTTTTACTGAATATATATATATATTTTTTACTGAAAAGTAAAATATATATATATATATATATATTCAGTGAAAAAACTTTGTTAAAAGGGACGTTATGGTTAAGTTGCGCTACTAAAAACCTCTCAGATTCAGTAAAAAAACTTTGTTAAAGGGACATTTTGGTTCCAAGTAAAACCGAAAAACCCCTGAAATTCGCCAGTTACGGTAAGCTAAGCAATTGGCAGTGTGTGTCCTCCCAGGTGTGCCCTCTCCCCAGGCCCCGCAGGCAGCCCACAACACAGGGGACTACCCTGTACCCCTGGCCATGCCCCTCAGACAGCCCATCCACCCTGGCCATGCCCCCAGCCAGCCCACATGTCACCATGCACAAGTGAGCACCGACACATGTCCCCCTGCCAGCAGGCCTGACTCATGTCCCCCCTACCCACTCACTCACCCAGCAGTGACGGGCACCTGACAGCAGACCCCGACTCATGTCCCCCCCACCCACTCACCCACCCAGCAGTGACAGGCACCTGCCAGCAGGCCCCGACTCATGTCCCCCCACCCACTCACCCACCCAGCAGTGACAGGCACCTGCCAGCAGGCCCCGACTCATGTCCCCCCACCCATTCACCCACCCAGCAGTGACAAGCACCTGCCATCAGGCCCCGACTCATGTCCCCCCCACCCACCCTCCCACCCAGCAGTGACAGGCACCTGCCAGCATGCCCCAACTCATGTACCCCCAACCCACCCAGCAGTGACAGGAACCTGCCAGCAGGCCCCGACTCATGTCCCCCCACCCACTCACAAAGCCCACCCGCCCAGCAGTGACAGGCACCTGCCAGCAGGCCCGACTCATGTACCCCACCCACTCACCCACCCAGCAGTGACAGGCACCTGCCAGCAGGCCCCGACTCATGTCCCCCCACCCACTCACTCACCCAGCAGTGACGGGCACCTGACAGCAGACCCCGACTCATGTCCTCCCACCCACTCACCCACCCAGCAGTGACAGGCACTTGCCAGCAGGCCCCGACTTATGTCCCCCCACCCACTCACCCACCCAGCAGTGACAGGCACCTGCCAGCAGGCCCCGACTCATCTCCCCCCACCCACTCACCCACCCAGCAGTGACAGCCACCTGCCAGCAGGCCCCGACTCATGTCCCCCCACCCATTCACCCACCCAGCAGTGACAGGCACCTGCCAGCAGGCCCCGACTCATGTCCCCAAGCAGTGACAGGCACCTGCCAGCATGCCCCGACTCATGTCCCCCTCCAACCACCCACCCACCCAGCAGTGACAGGCACCTGCCAGCAGGCCCCGACTCGTGTCCCCCCAACACCTCATGACGATCCACAATCATGGGCCTTATGGGCCACCCAAATCACACCCCATGCCACCCCAGTCCAAACACACAACCAGGTATTACATCCACCCCACAATGAAATCCCCATCACATGATACATCCCAAATGGCAAGTATGCACATCAACACATTTCCGTCACACCCACACAATGGGTGCATGTGATTGAGAAAACACACATTGTGACAAGCATGAAACCAAAGAGAGAATACCACACTTTGAAGTAGGAAATAAAAATGTATTAAACACAAAAGCAAGGGAATGAAATGAAACACACAAGAATGCAAATAATGATTAAAAAGCTGCATGTCCAAAATATAAAATGAAAAAAGTAGGAAAGCAGAATCCAAATCAATCCAAAAGCACATGTCCAAAGTGTCAGTCTGGCAAAACACATCCAAAGTGAAAAAAGAAGATAAAACCATTGCTCCATGGAAAAATAAAAAATAAGAAGTGAAATCCAGTGAAGAACTATTTACAAAGTACAAATCCAGGGTCCATGAGCCAAACCATTGAAATGAAACCTACAGAAAACACTACCTAATGAAGAACTACATACAAAAAAGGGTGGGGCATTGTCCAAGTGCCCCATCAGATATAAAAACAGAAAGGAAACCTAACACTAACTATATACAAGGGCGGCGGGCAAGTCCTACGGCTCACTCTGTGATGTCCCGGGCCTCTGCCCTGGCCCCGAGGTCTCACAGGGATGCAGTCATGGCCTGTTCCAACTCCCTGCGATTTGCATCGAGGCACTCAGCTCGCCTCAATGCCCTGCGCATGAAGAACTCTGCCCTGACCATGGTGAGCCGTGCCTCTTCCGCCTGCTGCCGCTCCACATCTATCTGCTGGCCCAACCGAACCGCTGCCACACGGAAACACTCCCATTCCAGGGTCCTCCTGCCCTCCGGCCGATGCCTGCCCCTCTGATGTTGATGGCCCCGAGCCATCATCCCTCCCACCTTGAGCCTGCTGCTGCTGTCCATGTGCCCTGCCAGATGATGCCGGCACATCTGCTGGTCTCCAGTTGGTGGGGTGTCCACCCCTGCCGGACCTCCGACTCCCGACTGTGGCAGGGATGTGATCTCCACCAAGATGGCTGTGTTGGTCGGGCCAGGTCCACAGGGGGCCCTGGTGGAATCTGGGCCAGAAGACGGCAGGGAGACCGACTGGCACATAGTCTCCACAGAGCAGGACAGGGCCGTCAGAGTGCTCGACACATGTAGGAACCCTCCGACCCAGGCCCCTCCCAACTGTGCCACGTTACCACGCAGCTCTTGGTGATGGTGTGCGTGCTCCCCTCAGGAAGCATGCATGTCATCACGAATGACACGCGTGCGCAACGTGACACCAATCAGGACGGACCCCATACGGTCATGGGTCTCCTCGTCTGTAGGTAGTGGAGTGCCAGATGACGTGGGCCTCCCCCCTACCTGTGGATGGTCCTGGGACGGGACATCCCTGCTGGCGCAAGGTGGTGCAGTCACAGGGTCAGGGACAGTGACGTGCACAGGCCCCTCCGTGGCGTCCTGTGCTGCCTCTTGCCCCTGGCCTTGGACTGCACCACTTGCACCAGTGATACTACCCCCACCAGGCCCCATGTGCGGCTCAGTAGCAGCCTCCTCCTCCTCTGTGGAGACCACCAACCTGGATGGCTCTGCACCATCTTCCGCCATTGCAAGCCCCTGTGGGGGCTCACCCGTCCCTTCTGCTGCAGCCGTAGTGGCAGATGCGGCACCAGTTCCCTCGCTCCCAGATGATGGCAATTCCTGGGAGGGTGGCTGGACCTTGTGTTGCCGCCCTGTAGAGGCATCCCCACCGCTTTGCTCCACAGCGACATCTCCGCCCTCTTCTTCACTCGACGCTGCGTAGAGGGAGACATAGAACACAAGCATCAGGGTACTGTACAATAGTCCCCTAGACAGGAAGCAATAACACATGAGTGGCACTGTCAAACGTCACTTCCATCCTGTTCCTCCACAACACATGGGTCAATGCAGGCAACACACATGCAGAAACAGGCACAGCGCATGCAATCAACATCAGCATCCATGTACAAGGGCCTCTATTGACATAAATATTGGCTTCAAACACACATGCATCATGGCTCATTCTGATCGCATGCACACACATTACCGGAGGGTCATGCATCAGGGCTCGTACACCACAGACATAGTGGATACAAGGATGACTAGACTGCATAAGTGAATCAACACATCATCACGGACATGTGTCATGCATCCATGGCGTTTCAAAGTCACACACACGCTACTCAGACACACAGACATATACACCATACATGTACATGAGAGCAGCACCCATCTCTCACACCCCATCCATGTCCAAGAACAGAGACAAGCATGCATTCATGTGTGCATTCCACATGCTGCTCCCCATGTTGCATTGGAACACACGCACCATCCATGTGGTTCACGCATGACTGGTCTCACATGCATTACCATGATGTCCCTGCACACACACATCCATACATGGCCTATGTCACACATACAGGCAAGTAGCTGACTACCAGCACACTGCAACATGCCCTGTTTCACACAGCAATGCATGGCCACTTACCACTCAACTCCAGACGGGTCTGCCTCTGTAGGATCTGGATGTGGAGCGCTGGGTTTATGCGCTCCAGGACCCTCATCTGGATGTTGCTCAGGCTGACCCGGCACCCCTCTGCATCCTCTGCCTTCAAGAGGCCCCGGGCCTTGCTGAGGGTCCTGGACCTGAAGTCCTCCCAGGGCTTCCGGATGTGCTTGATGTTGCGGGTTGCCACCCCCTGCTCGTTGATGGCAACCACTACGTCCTCCCAGATCCTCTCCCGTCCTTCCTTGCTGGCATGCGATGGTGTGAAGAGGGCATCATAATGCCCCAGAACTTGCTCCACCAGGATACCAACTTCCTTATCGGTGAAGCTGGTAGCCCTCTGCCCCTCTGGCTGGGGGTCGCCAGTGGTCTCGGATGGTGTTTGCCCCGACATGGTGACCCCGATGCAGGTGTGGGTGGGCAACTGGGTCCTGGGGCTTGGCTGTGGAGCAATGGTATCCCAGTCGGGAGTCTTCTGTTCCAGCAGGGGTGGACACAGCAACTGGACCCCTGCAGATGGCTGACGTGCAGGCACCAAATAGCAGGGCACTTGGGCAGCAGGCAGGCAGGCAGCAGCAGATGACAGGTGGGAGCATTCTCGGGGCTCTGGGGGGCAGGTAAATGGCCTTTTGGGCAGGAGCGTGGTCTTCCGTGTGTTGTCGTGTGGCCAGCTTGATACAGAGTGATTTGGCACGTGAAAAACTGCATGTCAGCGTGTAATTCGAGGAAAGGCCCTTAGCGCGTAAGCGCGTCTGTGATGTTACATGCACGGGCGTTTCCCTCGGGACGGGTGCATAGTGATTCAGCACGTGAAAAAACAGCACGTCCGCGTGTTAATGACTGTAATCCGAGGAATGGGCCTAAGTGCGTAAGTGACGTGACACGCGCAGGCGTTTCCCTCAACACGGGTTAAAGGTGAACGGGGCCAGCAGTTCGCTGTATGTGCCTTTCGTGGAGACCGACGTGTGTGTTGCTACTTCGTGTTGTTTTGCGCACCATCACAACTTCACAGCGGATCAAGGACGTATCTCTTCTTTTGGGGGGGTACTGGCTACGCGTGCTTTTCATAATCACGCTAGTCTGACGGTGAGTCACGCATGCTATTTTTCCCACTGCGGGTGGTCCTGCGTATCGTTACACATTTTCGAGGTCATAGTAGCCTGAGTGTCCCACGCGTATGTGTTTTTCGTGTCCTTGGGTGCCACCGCGTACTGCAGGAGGTTAATTCAACACACGTGGGCTACCGGGGGTTGCGTGCACGGTTTTACTACAGTTTTGGGGTGCCTGAGCGTTGCGTGACCCGTCACTTCATCACCGGGGTCATATACAGCCTTGCAGGTGCAGGGGTGCTTTTAACATCTTGTATCCCACCACCTTCACCCCAATTGCCAGGTGAATTGTCGTGTACACCTCCCATTGACACTACTCCATCTGTGCCGGCACTACTCCATCTGTGCCATGGTTGGGAGGCCACGTAAGGTGAGGGCCGCATCAGCTGGGTGTACACGTCGTGGTGGGCATGGTCAGGGACGTGGCCGGGGTGACCAGGGAGTAGGGGGACTCCAGTGTGTCCAGGGTGGCTGCAGAGGGGGAAGAGGCAGGGGTGCGCCAGCTCGGGGTGATGTTGTGCCACATGTTGGTGCAGTCATGTCACCACCCCCTGCGGCTCCGGGAGATGCAGTTCTTGCATCTGGCACTGGCGCCCATGTGACCCGGCAGTCCGTTTCATCGACTGCCACAGCCCAAGGAAAGTGGTAGCTGCAGGTGCAGCTGTGAACACCACCACCCAGGCTCAGGGTCTGCCAGCGCAGGCTGCGTTGGCACTTGAACAGTCCATGGATGATTTCCAGCATGTCAGGAGGAACACCATAGGTGCATGCAGGGCTGCCCTGACCGAGGCACGTGTCCCTGGGGCAGTAATGTCATCTGCTGCCCCGACCAGCCGGGTGTTGGCAAGTGCAGGGGCAGATGCAGCCAACAGCACCCCGGTTGTGAGTCTACCAACCAGGACAGTCACAGTCAATGACCCTGGCACAGCGGATGTTGCTGCGCAGGGTCCATTCCAGGGTACCCAGCAGCCACTGACGCAAGTCGGGGCTTCACTCCATGTTCCACCTGCCACTCCCTCGGCTCATTCCACCAGCGCCACTGCCCATACTGATCAGGGCAGCATTTGCCGGCCAGGGTCCGGACCAGCATCCAAGAGGAGGAAGGTTGCACCTGCAGCACAGGCTAGGACCCCACACACAGCCACCACCTCCTGCATGTCGAGGAAGAAGCCTTTCTGTGCGCAGGAACTGGACTTCCTCGTGGACTACGTGCGGGACCACAACCGTGACATGCTAGTGGGGCCTAATTGTCAAACTACGGCTGCCCATCGTGATACCCATTGGAAGCAGGTTGCGGAACATGTGAGTGCATTCGGCCATGAGGTGCGCACAGCACAAGCGTGCAAAAAGCGTTGGAATGACCTCAAACGCAGCGCTAAGGTGAAGCGTGCCTCAAATTACAACATGACTCTGGTGACTGGCAGTGGGCCGGCACCTGAGGAGGAAGACCTCCCTCCGCACGAGTCACTCATTGCAGAGTTCATACCACCAGAATTGGTCAAAGGAGTGGGAGAGATGCAGGACTTTGATGCCCAGTCCAGTGAGTGTTGCTGCATGTTTGTCAAGGCCATGTGTGTTTTACTTGTGTGATGTGTTGTGCATGACTGCCACTACCTGTCATGTGTACATGGTTCAGATGTGCAAGTAATGCAATGCTTCACTGATGCATGGCTGCTCTGCAGGATGGTGGACATGTGGAGCAGACGGGGACTGTCCTCATCACCACACTTACACCCTACTCACATGCTGGTCACCTGGATGCCCCTCCGGTCCATGTTCCAGCTCACTGGCCCTTCTGCATGTAGCCTGGGGTGTCCTTCCTCTCAACACTGGGACTATGTCATAGCATGACTGACGTGCATGTGTCCCCTGCCTGAATGCGGGTACTCCACGTAGGCATGCTCCCTTGCCCCTCCACCCCCCTGCACCCCAATTTCACCTTTGCACTGGTGTGCATGATTTTGCCGTAATGCAATGGCCTGTTCATGCCTCCTGTGCACATGCTAACTTCCACAAGCCAACCTGCCAGACACATGCAGTGGGGTACATCCTTTGTCCTTGATGCAGGGTGTGTTCCCTGCCAATCCCTGGGTAACCATGGAAATGCTACATTACCGGAAACAAAGTAGACAGGTTCACCTACATACAAAGGTCTGTCTTCCCCAGTCAAATTCGAAACGTTGGCGCAACCTTTAAAATCACTCATTGACTGAGTACCATTCCTCTGTATGCAGAAAGAAACTGAATCGGGGCTATGATTGACAGTGTAGGAAGGAGGCATGTCATCCTTATTGCCTATAGGAGCCATTTTAAAAGAAATCAAAGATTGAAAAGGATAAGACAGTCTATCAGAAGGCCTAATAGAAGCAACATTAGGCTTACTCCTATTCGCAAAGAACGAGCACCGCAAGGGTGTCAGAATTCGTTTTTCAAACTGATTCAAATTAGTCCCATCAAAGTTCCCTGAGATGCTATCGTTCCAGCGACCAAAGAATAGTGCTCTAAGAGAAGCATAGCATGCAGTTGTCAAAGGTAAAGGATGAATATACCAACCTAGCCCCTTATCCCTGTGTTGCGGTAAATGTGAACAGACCCAACAGTTGGACTTATTAAAGATGGCATGTGCAGCATTCATGATGAGTAATAATGTGTTGTTATGATATCTCTGTCTATGCTGAGAGTCTCTAGGAGATAGAGTGTGCAGATGCACGAAAGGAGTAGAAACAGTAGGTACATTTTCAGTCGGCAACAAATTCTCAAGTGGATGTACTTCTTCTAGGTACCAGAAGCCTAAAACAATGACTATTATAAAACCAATTAACATTCTCACAAAGCAGCAGTACGTTTTTGGGGCCCACATAGTTAAATGTTCGTTCCCGTAGCTGGTCACACAGTCTTTTCCCTTTTCCATATGAGCGGAAGCGGTTGCAGGCATTGTAGTCTTCAAACAAAAAACAACAATGTTTTTAGCTGGCCACCTCCAGGCCGAGCGTCTTCTTAGTCCTTCCACAAACCCTAGCCAACAGAATCCCCTTTTTCTTTCAAACAATTAATTGGGCCAAAAAGCAAGCCCTTGATGACTTTCTTCTTTTCCGAGCACACAGCCGAACCGTGCCGTAAGTCTATTTCCTTGGACGCAGATCATACCTTGCGATCCCTGGTACTGATTGATCCGTGAACAACGTGTCGTCACTTCCCACTGGAAGCGGCGAATGAACGGAAGTAAGGTTAGAGGCACAATTGGGGATCGCCTCTGAAAAGAAAATGGTTGGAGAGTGTGGGGCTGGAATGGCTGTTTCTCCAGACCTCACAGGATCAAAGAGAATCCCCGACACACTTTTGATGCCAGTTACTGCTTCGGGATCGTTGGTTGCAGTACTGATGAGGGGTTTTGCTTCTTCTGTATCGTATGGCACTGGGTGTGGAATTTTCTTGGTGTGCGTCGCATGGATCCAATTTTTCCAGCCTGACACCCGCACCGCCGTCTGTGTGACCAGTAGGACCTGGAAGGGGCCCTGCCAACGAGGTGCAAGGCAGGACTATCGCTCGAAGGATTTTATGAGGACCCACTCCCCAGGTCGTATGCTGTGACCGGGGCCCTCGTATTGTACAGGTAAAGTCTCTCGCAACTGGTGATAAATCAAATACAAGTTTTTAGTCAACTGGCTACAGTAATCTGAAAGAAGTACATTTTCAACATTTCTCAAGGAACAACATTTTGGAATGTTCCAGATATTAGCAGGCCTCCCCCATTACCACCTCAAAGGGAGAGAGCCCAGTCTTAGTTTGAGGGATTGTACGCATTGATAACAACACAATCGGTAAGGCATCCGGCCATTTTAGTTTGGTGCTGGCACACGTCTTAGCAAGCTTGTTTTTGATGATGCCGTTGTGCCTTTCCACTAGTCCGGCACTCTGAGTGTGTCTGGCCGAATGGAACCGTTTATCGATCTGTAATCCCGCACATATCTGCAGAAATACAGCAGCGATAAAATGTGGTCCATTGTCCGACCAGATGACTCTTGGAAGCCCGAACCTTGGGAAGTATTCTTTTAACATAGTTGTTGCAGTAGTCATGGCTGTAGCGTCTTTAACAGGAAAAGCCTCAACCCAATTGCTGAAAGCACAGATGACAACTAACACATACTTCAGATTATTACACCGTTCCATCTCAATAAAATCAAAGTGTATAACCTTGAAGGGGACAGAAGGTGGACCAAAACCTCCCCTAGGAGTTGATGTTCCTTTTCCCACATTATGCTGTAAACAGATCATGCAGTCTTGAACAAAGCATTCAGCTACCTTACAGATTTTGTCATTTACCCATACTTTTTCCAACATTTTTGTGATTTTACAGGCACATATATGTGTGGGACCATGGGCCATAACAACCATCATCATAATGTACGCGTCGGGAAGTAGCCATTTCCCTTCAACTCTGTCCACCCAACACCCATCATCATCAAGTTTCCCCAAGCCCTCAGCCCATTTCTTAGACTCTTCTAATGTGGCATCGGCTTGGATATCCCTTACGGAATCAATACCCTCATCCATTGTACAGGCATTTGTGGCTTCCCTCGAAGTCTGAAGAGAGATCAGCGGCAGTCTGTTTAGCTATCTGATCAGCAAAAGCGTTTCCTTTTCCTACATCATCTACAATCTTTTGATGCTCTGCGCATTTTATGATAGCCAGCTGAGTAGGGAGTGCAAGCGCTGAGAGTAGCCGTACTATCTGGGAGCCAGGCTGGATTTTTGTACCATGTGAAGTTAAGAACCCTCTTTCTGACCAAAGTCTCCCAAAGTTGTGAACCATCCCGAAGGCATACTGACTGTCAGTGTATATATTCACGGTAAGCCCGTCGGAAAGTTTGCAAGCTCGGGTCAATGCTATAATCTCTGCGGCCTGCGCGGAGTTATGCGTGATTCTCTTGGTTTCCACAATCGTGCTCAATGTAGTGATTGCATAAGCAGCTGTGGATGTACCATCGGAAGTTTGAATCAGGAGCCATTGCAAAACAGCTCCCCTTGTGGACTGTTCAAAGGAGTATCATTTAGATCAATTCTACCCTTTGTCTCTTGTTCGGTAGTGTAAAGGCAGTCATGTGACTCTTCGTCACTGCAAGCAGTACCTTGCGGGAAAGGTAAGAGTTCAGCCGGATTAAGAACACAACACCTCTTAATTTGAATGTGTGGTGCAAACAAGATCAATTCATATCTCGTCAACCGTGCAGAAGTGAGGTGTTGAGTTTGAGTTCTGTTCAGTAGAACATCTACAGAGTGAGGTACCATCAGGGTTAAAGCATGGCCTAGGACCATTCCCTCATTCTGTTTTACAGATGCAGCAGCAGAAGTGACAGCTCGCAAACATCTTGGCAAAGCGCATGCTACAGGATTGAGGGTGGAAGAAAAGTAACGCATGGCCTATTCTTCCCTCCATGTTCCTGCGTTAATACAGCCAAAGCACATCCATCACATTCATGCACAAACAACACAAAGGCCTTTTCACAATTTGGTGTGCCCAAAACCGGTGCCGAGCACAATGCAGTCTTGAGCAAATCAAATGCACGCTGGTGCTCCATGTTCCACGGCAATGGCAGAGAAATGCTCTTCTTCGTCAGAGCCAACATCGGCTTAATCGTTAATGAAAAATTAGGGATCCACTGTCTACAGTAAGAAGCCATTCCTATCAAGGCTCTAACTTCTTTCTGTGTATTTGGAACAGACATGCTCGAAATGAGTTTTATCCGTTCAGGCGTCAATCTTCTTCCCTCCTTTGACAGGAGATAGCCTAAATAAGTGACCTCCTGGCAACAATATTGACATTTTTTAAGCAAAGCTTTATTTCCATGTTTAGCCAGGTGAATAAGTAACAACACAGTGCCCTCCTTACAAGCGCTCTCTGAATCGGCAGCTAAAAGCAAGTCATCAACATATTGAAGCAGCGTACAAGTAGAGTGCAACTCAAGGGTATCAAGCTGCTCTTTCAAAGCCCTACTGTAGATGCTACGACTTTCCGTGTAACCTTGTGGTGCACGGGTAAATGTGAAGGAGTTTCCCCCTAAGGTGAACGTGAACAAGTATCTACTGTCCTTGTGTATAGGAATACTAAAGAAAGCATTCTTTAGATCCACAACACTAAAGTGAGTAGCTGATGCCGGAATCATAGTCAATATCGTCGTCACATCAGGCACGATTGGAAATTGTGGAGCGACGATCTTATTGATGGCACGTAAATCAATTGTAAAACGAAAAGGAATTGCATTATCGCCTTTTTTGTACACGAGCAAAATCGGACTATTGCACAAACTATCTGCAATTTCCTCAATCACCCCTCGATGCACAAAATCGGAGACGATGCACTTCAAAGCTTGTTCACCATCGATCGAGATCTTATACTGTGGAATACGTGGCAGCTTTAATCCATGTTTCAAGACAATTTTAACAGGCTCAATTTGCAATACACCCACATCAGTGTCGTCAATTGCCCACAAACACTCCGGAACATCACTAAATTCTGGTGGCAAAGGTCTAGTCAAGAATTGAGAGACAGAAAGTTGCTGTGGTCAAATCGTCAAAAACACTCCATCAGCATTTAATTCCTTCAACAGATTCAACCCCAGCAAATTCTCTCCACAATTGATAGTCAAAAGGAATGGACATTGGTCCGTAAAGGGACCAAAGAAATAGGTACCGGCAAAGAAACCAGACAAGCAACTGGTGTGCCAGAAAACCCTACAGAAACGTTAGTTTGCCCTGACAGTGGAATTTTTGGAACCCGAGAATGATCAATGGAACACTTCTGTGCCCCTGTATCTATCAAGAATAGATGTTTACTATTTCCCACTATCATTTCAACGTAGGGACCTTTCTGATTAACAGGACTAGGCGTCGGTTCCAAACCCTGCTTCGGGCAATCCTAACGAAACAGAATGTCGTCAAAAGGAAGTTCTTCAGAGAGGTAAGCGGCAGAAGGAAGGTCAAAAATGTTTCTAGTATCCACACTTGGTGCCTGATTATCCTGTGGAAAAGGTTGCTGTGAATCTTGTGCAAACTGACCTCTACCAGGGCCCCCTACACCCGGGCGACCTCTGGATCGTCTACCCATATTCCCAAATGTGTTAGTTGACCTTTGTCGGAGGATCGGGCATTGTGCACGCCAATGACTCTCTTGCCTACAATAGGCACACTGGTTAATATTTACCAGACCCAAGGGCACATTTCCTTGTGGAACATACTGACCTCTAATTTGTGAAATACCCCGCCTAGGGCTTCTAACAATTTGCTGTAACAATACTTTTGTCTTCAAATCACCTTTTCTCTTTTCGACTCTTTCCTTTTCATTATTGACACGATTCTTATAGTACTGAGACATGTGCAGTACTTCTGATTGAGACTTCGCTTGCCAAGCGCTCTCGGAAGACATGATTTGCGACTGGATGTCAGGCAGCAATCCACGCACAAATTTGTCTACAAATAATCTTTTCCCAGACTCTGTGCCTAAGTCTTGTCCACTGAAATCCGAGAATACCTGTTCGAACCGAATAAAGAACTCGGTAGCACCCTCAGACTTCCCTTGGACACAAGCAGTAAGCTTGTCCCAAATAATTCTTTGTTCGGGAATTATAGTTTTCAATTTCGCAACTATTCTATCAGGCAAAGTTAATATCACCTGAGGCGGTCTTTCGCCAGCTGGCCTTTCTCCATTGAGTCTAATTGTGTTAGCTCATGCATCTCCTAACCCTGCTACATCGTCTATGGTTCTAACCTGTTTCCACAAATCTATGGGCAGGAGTACGTGAAATAACAGATCAATATCACTTAAAGTGAATACTGAAGATTGCAAAACAGACTCTATTTCTTTATAGAACACTGTTGGATTTTTCCTAATGTTGGGAATAGACTGTCTAATGGTGTTCACCTCCTGTCTTGAGAACGGGACGTGAACAAACTGAGACACATAGTGTGCAGGGATTTCCTGAGCAACTGTACCCGCTGCAACATTAGCAGGGATCTCAACTTTTGGGAACAATGTCTGAGGAACCTCTCTCATAGGCAAATGAGAAATAGGCAACTCCGAATGCTTACTAAGAAACAGAGCTAAATCGAGCTCTAAATCGGCCGAAGAAGTGTCAAATGTAAAAGCTCTCTTGTAAATACTCAATAACTCTGCGGGATTACAAATCTTTCTTTTTACCCACTCATGCTGTAGGTATTCTACCATTACCTTTATCACTTTCCTCTGCATTTCTGGCATATACTGACTATATTTTTCATATACTTCAACAGGAGTTATCGATGTGTCTGAGATCCATCTAATCGCGTCTTTCATGCAAATTCGCATTTCCTCAGATATCGATTTACGACAAGGGAGGAAGCGTTTCTGCACATACATAATGTCCAAACTATATCCATCTTCATCCTTATTCTGTAACCTTTCCAACTCCTTTCTATACTCAAATACCCTCTCAACATGCTCTTGTACTCTCTCCGCAGTGTCTCTAGAGAACGCTAAGGTGTTCAGATCCCTCAATCCTTCTGGGAGATCTGTATTGTTTAATATGTCCCACATTACACACAAATGAATCCCTAATTCCTCAATGAAAACATTTTTCTCAGGAAAATTGTCCATTTTAGAAAGTATGGCAAAAACATTAGCTTGATCATCCTTCTCCATACAAGGCTTAGCCCATGCAATCAACTCATGTTTCTTCTCTGGAGGTGCAGTATTACGAGTGACAACCCTTGATCCCACTCCCTGATTTACTACAAGCGGTATAGAACCACTTGGAAGAGGGAGAGTAGGCATGATCAACGGAGGTGTTACCACTTGTGCAACAGGTAAAGGTGGAAGAGCAGGTGGAGGAGCAGCGACAAAAGGAGAACCAACAACTGAAGGAGGAGGAGGAACGACAGACGGAACGATAGGAGCAGCAGGAGGAGCAGGAGCAGGAATGACAGCAGGAAGAGGCAAACCAGCAGGAAGAGGAACATACGGAGGTAGCGCAGTGGCACCAGGCCTTCGTTCATTTAACAATTTGTCGATAAGTTCATCGGAAACATGAAAGTCTTTAGAAGGATAGATTTTTTGGATACCAAGTGAGAAAGCCCTATCCATATTCCTAGCTGACTCAGACTATTTATCTTGGTCATATAACTACGCTTTTTCGGTGTTCGTCTTATGACGGCGCGCATGCTTTTCTCTACTCTTAAGCTGCTGTAAAGCTTCTTTCTTCCAATTCTGTAATACTTCAAATGCTGCAGGTCTAGCCTTTTTCTTTAATAATATAGATTCTAAACACTCAATACGAGGGATTTCAAAACTACCATTGATTGGCCACTGAAGTTCGGAAGCATGTCTAGTTTGTCTGTGCCAAATATCATTATATTCTACCAATGCCATGGTTACAGTATATAGTACAAGCCGGTGACCCCTCCTGTGGCACCGGACGGCTAAATTCCAAAAATTGTCTGTCATCGTGGAATAACGCCCTGAAGCAGGCAGACAATTTCCCAGTCATGTCAGAATACTGGTGTTACCTGGTCAATAATTGTACTTGCAAGCACAATACCCGAAAACAAATTATCAGGATACTTAAGAATCAGGTCAAGACTCACCTGATCAAGCCTAAGGAGGTCCGATCGGATTTCAAAGTTTTCTAACAAATTTTACCTTGTGTTTGGTGATTTCGGCAAATCTGCCCATCTCGACAAGTGGACCCTCGTCAAGGTGCCGACTCGGACCACGTGCTCACCATCCAGGGTTCGGCCGTGCAGCGCTGCTGAGGTGTTGCATCTCATTCAGGAAAGGGGCCCCTTTTACACAGTCCGATCCCGGTCCGATAGCCGCGTCAACCTTCAACGAGCTGGCATCAATCTTGAGGATCCCTATTCAGGGGCCATCTGTGAAAGCAAAAAGAAGATATCGAGGCTGAGTACCCCAAAAGGAAATACACCAAACACGGGTTCAAAAGATACACAGATCTTTATTCTACAACTGAACAGTTTCAAAGGACAAAGCAACAGATAGCTATCAGGCCCTCAGTACAACACATCGAATACCATCCCTGTTCGGTGTGTTCAGTGAGTGGGACCGTACATCAGAATAGTCGCACCTTTTATACACTCCAAAACATGCTGTCCAACCCACTTATAAGTTAATTAATCTCGGATCTAGGGTTCGTGCTGAGTTCGTTCCTAATTTATGCATCCATACATTTAGGGGTTATCCTTAATACATTCGCCAACAAGTTACAATAGCAACAGTGTGTCTTTGGATTTCATATTGAACCTTCGTGCACATTTATACAATATAGTTAAGTGTTCACATTAGATGCTCGAACAGTATTGTGCACGATGTATGTTCATGGATTAGCTTTGTTGGTACAGGTAATCCTCTATACACATGTCAACGAAGGACAAGTTCTCAGTACATGACCCTAACATTTGGCCTGCGGGCAGTTTACATATTAACTTGTACACAGAGGTCAAGACGGCCATGTTACATTGAAAACGACACTGCCCACCATCTTAGAACACAGGGTGACTTTAGAGTGAGAATCTAAAATGGCGGATGAACCTAAAATGGCGGCTAACACAGATCTAAGGTCAGGACCTTGCAACGCGGATTCCTTCACAGAGCGATTTGGCCTAGGCCAATAAATATATATATATATATATATATATATATATATATATATATATATATATACACATACGATCTAGAGGGTATAATATGATTTCCTGTTCGACAAGTCTCGGACGACGAGATATCTCCCACTCAGGTCGGGATGTGCAGGCTTTGAGCCCATGGAGGATATTTTTTTTGTCTCAACATCATCACATGTGGGTGTTGAGGTGCACCCTGTACCTCCCCCCTCCTTGGTGCCTCCCCCCCGGGTCGTATGTGGCCATTTTTGATTTTAGTTTAGTTAGTTAATATTGACTATTTGATAGTTGTTTTAATTAGGTTATGTAGGTTGTTCATTGTTAGTTTAATTAGTTAATATAGTTTAATATTGTTTGTCTATTGTGCATTCATGTGACGGTGTGATGCTTTGTTGCTTTTGAAAGCATCCACTGTCTGTTCCAGCTGAGCCCTTCAAGCTTGTCTCGTGTATGTGTTTGCAGCTTGGGGTCCTGTCTCACATATGCCACTCCTGCTTCCCTTATCCATGGGCTTGCTAGGATGGTTCGGCGTAACAAACTTTTACACAAAGGCTTTGGACTTTCGTCATAACTGTGGCCTGTCTGCTACTGTACTACTTGTGTTAACACCCCTAGTGGGGATTTGTAGCGTTATATCCACCCTATGTCTGTAATCAATTTGGGTGAGTACGTGATTGATGTCTCCATTAATTGATGTGGATTGTGATGTATGTTATTTTCTTTCCTGTGTATGTGCTTGATGCCCTTCATGCTGTAGACAGTAGCCTGCACCCTTGGCCTGTCAAAGTCACACTGATGGTGGGAGGAGTTTGGATGTAGGTCTGTGACCTGGCCCAGTGACAACCAGCATGGAGACACACACAGGGAACTTTCAAGCCTTATTAATATCGTTTTTGCCCTTTCTGCAGGGAAATGAGCCTCCACACTACCTTTGCCAGAAGACACAGGGACGAGCAATCCTGATGACTGGCCACGTTCGGTGGAGCAGACGTGTGCATGTGTGCACGAGCAGAAGCACAGGACTTGTGCTCAGACGTCCGACAGAAGCAGGCGTGTTTCCAGGAGCTCCAGGCAAGGTGAGCAGCACAAGGGCCCACACCGCAGCCAACCTTCCACCAGACCACTTGCACATGCTTGCTAAGTATCACCAGTGCTGGGGAGCTTTGCCAGGCATTGTTGGAGAAGCACACAGTACAGCTGACATGCGTTGAGGGACAAATGCTAAGTGGCTTTGCAAGTTGTCAGGGGCACACGCAGGAGCCATCGAACATATCCTCGAGTACCCTCTGCCCCATTAAAGCAGAGTTATTAGGGCAGTAGCATTCCTAGCCAGGAACTGATACAGCACACAGGGACACCCTGCGAGGCACAGACTTGTGTGCAGTGCATATCATTTGCATGTGCAAATTGCCACCTGCACTACCTATTGTAATCTGCGGCTGCCAGAACACAACTTGTACTGAAGTTGCACCTCACTATACGCGTGTAGCAGCTCACCCAGGGACCATTGTATCATGTGTGATTCTTGACGCATTGGTCTTCCATTTCCCGCACACCCACATGTGCCTGCATTACTGCATTGACAGTGTATGAACCATGAGGGGGCCAAGCTAACGTATCGGTACAAAGCAGCAGACAGGAGTGTTTGTTTGTGGAGGAGTCACTTACTTTGGGGCATGGATGGTGTTGTGTGTGTGTTTTGTTAACACACATTCAGATTAGTAATTCACGCTCTCTTTACAGCATTGAACTGCTCCTGTTACCAGACCTGAGAGTGCGCAGTCAGGAGGCCAGCACTCACCCCAGAAATAAGTCACTCTTTTGCTTGCATTTGACGCATTTGGTACAATGTGCATGATGAACATGTTTTCTCAGATTGAGTATGTGTTATTGTGAATGGTAGTTTTTTGTATTTTGACTACTTCCCCTTGCCAATCCAACTCCCCTCTCCTCCCCCTCTTTCCGGTTATCCTGCATACCAATGCCTGTCCAAACAACACATCCCTGACCCTCCTTCCCCGCCGGGGTCTCAGAGGCCTGTGTAAGTTTGACCTTGGAGGCACCCAGACCACGGAGGGGGTGGTTGGTTCGTGCCACTCCTGCGCCTGGACACCGGAGCTGTGACACTACCCATCAGTTGCTGCATCCTCATTGCATGTCATGTACCGTAATTGGTACCCATCCTGTAGGACCATTGTTCAACTGTGCTACCTTTGTTGTTCTATCATTGTACATGTGCTTTGACATTTCCTGCTACTTCAGGTCATCTACCCGAGACTCTTCCTGGGTTTTTTGGTGCCTACTGGCTTTTTCCCTGGTTTGTGGGTTTGGTTCCTTGGAGTTCTCTGCAATTAGGTATTTTTCCAGTCAAGGTGGCCTCTGAGGGGGCTGCACCCTATTTACACGCAAGCTGAAACATGGAGAGCAAGGGGTAGGGTGATCCTGTAGCCAGGTAGACTTGAAGGAAGATGGACACATACCCCAGACACTGTTGTTCAGAAGGTCACAGTGATGTGTGAATGAGGGAGGGCCTTATCTTGCTGGACAGTTGGCTTGGGCTACAGTGTTTTGGGCACTCTGATATTGTAATAGTGGGGTACTATATACATGATGTGTTGTGCTGGTCAATGCCTGTTCCTGTGTTGTCTTTACTTTTCAGGTGTCAGGGGATTGGTGTGGTTTGACATTCTGGGGTGTTCACATGGGCAATGTTCACATGGGATGTGTACAGGACACTGAGGGTCACTTTATTTCACATGCATATATAGAGTGCATGTCCATAATGACACACACAGTTGTGCAATGATCCACCACACGTACAACCACCCTTCCATGGCCACAGGTGCACACAGATTGCATTCTTGGGCCCGCTGTGTCCCTGCAGCACATGATCTATGACCATTTGGGTATCCTGTACATGCGTCATTTGGATATTGTTTTGATTTGGTATTTTCATGTGATGCTCAAGGTTTATCTGCAGCACAATGGCAGCTCAATGTGCTGTGTGCTGAGCAGTGTATTGCAGGACACACACACAGCACACAGGTTTGGGAGTAGGGATTTTGCCATGCCCAATGTGTGAACAGGCATTCAGTGTTGTGTTCATGCTACGACTGGTGAGAAACATTTGTGTCTGACTTTGTATGTGTGGGAGGTTGTTGGTCAGTCATTTCATCTGATTCCATGTCAGGCATCATTGTCTCGTGCCAGTTTTCATTTATGACATGTCACTCTGTATCTTATTGGTCATGTGTTGGCCTTTTGCTATTGCATGCCATGTCATGGTGTGGCAGACAAGGGTGATGTGGGTTGGGAGGGTTTGGGTGACATACCAGGGATTGTGATGGCCTGTTTTGCAGGGGGGGATACACACCTTGCATGTGTTCCTTTTGGTCACACAGGATTGGTTATGTTTAAGTAGCTAGGGATGCACACAATGTAGCACTTCCGTGGCAACATTCTCAGGGTGGTAAGGTTGTGACAGTTGACTGTCTCTTTGTCATCATCGATTGTCACCTGGTATGTGTCAGGCCTGTGTGCACTCCGCAGGGGTGGGACTTTAGGTGAAAAATGTGGCCACATGCTGGGTCCGGGCTGCCTCGCCAGGTGCCCTTTCCCCTCCCATGGGCAGCGCCTGTGCCTGAGGTTGGGGATGTGGGGGCACCACCATGTCCACCGGTACGTCCCGCCGTGTTGCAACATTGTGCAGGACACATGCTGCCACAATGATCCTGCACACTATTGGGGGTGCATATAGTAGCTGGCCGCCAGAGCGGTCAAGGGAGCGGAAGCGTGAATTGAGCACTCCAAATGTGCGCTCCACTATGCCCCTCGTTGCAATATGGGCAGCGTTGTATCTTACCTGGGGTGGTGTGGTGGGGTTCCAGATTGGCGTCATCATGTGGTTGCTCAGAGAGTAGGCACTGTCCCCTGGGGAGGTGATAATGGTTGTGATTATTGGGGTTTGTGTATGTGGCTGTGTGTGACATGCATGCTAGTGCACAGGCATTTGTACTCACCTAGGAGCCACGTGTCGCCATGCTGTCCAGTTTCCAGGGCCCGGCTCAGGGCGGACATTCTGTATATGAAACTGTCATGGGTAGAGCCAGGGTAGTTTGCATAGACAGAGATGATGACTCCCTTTGCATCGCATACGACCTGCACGTTGATGGAATGCCAGTGCTTGCGGTTTCGATAGATGTGCTCAGTGGCCCTAGGTGGACATAGGGCCACATGGGTGCAATCTATGGCACCAAGCACTTTGGGGAAGTGTGCCATCCTGTAAAATTCCTGGACCACGGCCTGCATTTCTGCAGGTGTTCTGGGCATGTATATGTGCCTGCGGACTGAGGGGCGCGCAGTGATGTTTGCCAACACCTGTTGTAGGCAGCGTGACTGGTGGCCTGTGAGACCCTCCCCACTATGGCAGTTGTCCGCTGAAATGACCCAGTGGCCAAAAAATGCAGGACATTGAGCACCTTCTCCAAGGGGCTCAATGCTTGGGAGCACAGGGTGGGTGATGTAAGGTCATCTTCCCACTCCCTGACCATGTCTAGGATGATACGGGGTGGAAACCTACACCTGCCATAGACCTGGTCGTCAGGCATCCCAAAAAGGCTAGTCCGGGGAAAAAAAATGCGGGGCCTGGCTATTCTCCTCCTGCGGTGTCCCACGATCAGTGCTGCGACAAATGGGGCATTCATCGTAGCTGGATATGCGTGTTTGTTGTTTGCGCGCACTTTTATACTGTGAACGGGGATGCTTCTGCCTGCCTTCGTGTGGCGGACGTGTTGACGCCTATGTGTGTCTTTTGGCGTGCGCGGGTTTCCCATATTCGATTCCATGAATACGTGTTGTTCGCGTGCGTGTGGGTGTTCCGTGTATTTCCCTGCAGTACTTCCCCAGTTACACCTTCTTTTTCACATGTTGTTCCCCATTCCGTGTGTTACGCCCCGTGTCCCGCCCACTTTTTGGTGTGTGCGCCGACGTTGTGCGCTTTCCCTGTGCGCGTCGCACACAGCGTTCGGGATGTTGCAATGACGTGTGCACCAATGTGCGCCACGCACGGATTTGGCGCACATCCTGGGGAAAACACGCACAGGCCCTTCCTTGACTCGCACACGTGTGCGTGCGCTTGCTTTTTCACGCTTGCGCCTGCTTGCGCTGAGATTTTCGGTGCACATTTGTTGCATGATTCAGCCCCTTAGTAGCAAGTGTTTAGGAGGTAGTAATATTTCTAAGAAACAAAAGTATTGAAGTAGGAATGTTTAGGTTTTAGGAGGAAGTGCTGATGATAAAATGCACTTATTTTTCAAGACACTCAGCCAGTTTTTTATATTACAGATGGACAAGGAATACCTGCACTTCAAGTGACCTAAGCACCTGAGCCTACGAGCAGGGATGAAGGCCCTAACTGTCATTAAAAGTGTAATATCTTAAGTCTATAAAGTGCTTCAGATAGAAAACGTTGAGACTTTCTTTGGTCATCTGTGTTTTTGTAGAATCAACACCACTTTTAACGCTCCGCCATATACCGAGTTTGACCTTGGAGTGGAGGATTTACCTCTGGCATCATGCTGTAGGGAAATCCTCCAACTTTCTGAAAAAATGGTGGAGTTACCCCCAACAGAATTACCAGTGGACTTACCACTGGTGGTAATTCTGCCAAAATCCCCATGGAATCCTATGGACTCCAGAAAATGGGAACTTACACCACCTACCACCACTTGTAGATCGACGGCAAATCCGCCGGACCAGGTGGCGCTAGCGGCAATTCTGTTTGGAGGTATTTCTGTGGATTTGGCCCGGCATACCGCCAATCTCATAATGAGGGCCTTTTATTTTGGCCCTTGGTGGTGAGGTTGGCTCTTGGCCTCATTTTCTCCCTCCCCGCCGATCCTTTTGCGCCTGGTTGAGTGTATCATTCTGCCATGTGTTGGGGGACTCATCTTGTCAATACCTGACTTTTGGTGTTGGTATTCTGGCACTCTCTGGCATATTGCATTTGTACCTGGGCAGCCAATGGCCCATAGCAAGGCATAGGGTGTAATTGGGAAGATCATGGCAGTAGCAGGAAAATGACATTTGTGCAGCAGGAGCATATTGCGGCACTACACGAATATACATTCAATACTTTGTATCTGGAATTCGTATGTTGCTAATATCCACTAAGTGGTGGCGTGCCAGGACAAGCAAATGCAAGGTATATGATGTGAGTACGTGGAGTACATAGGCATATTGTGGCAATGTGTGTCACATGAGCGGAGTACCTGGTCATATGATGGGCCTACCTGGGCAGACAGCCCCATTCCTACTAAACACACCAATACACCCCTTTATGCCAAAATTCAACCTTGCATAATGTATGTATGTGTTTTTTGCAGTTGTCTTTGCAACTGGGTATTCCATTAAGGAAGTTTAATGCGTGATATCCGCATCCGTGTCTCCTAGAACACGAAGACAGACCAAGTCACGTGATGTAACGGAAATATGTACACCTACCTATGCTTGATAAAAGCACACACAACTGACGTCTGCCCGGTATTTTCACCATGACGCTCAAAATCTAATTTGGCAAAACCTGTCGGTAACGCAATCTGGCCCTAATCCAGGCAGCGTCGTCGCAAAATGTGCCTGTTGTCTATTTTCATAGTTGAAAACATATCCGGTACAACAGCGCTATATTTTGAAAGCAATTGCCGTTTTTACCAGAATAACAAGGAAGTTGCAATCTATTGTTTTTTTAAATTAAAAAAATCCAGTTTCTCATTCCTCAGCCAGTCGTAACAAATAGACTGCCTACAGGATCATGTTTGTCAAAGGGTTGCTTTGCCTCAGCACAATTTGCTGATTTCTTTATAAATATTTAATACCCTATAGATTGCACGTGCAGGCCCACGGTACTAAAGCCAATTTACGCAAATGGAGCCTTTGGGTTACACGCAGTATGTGGGCTTACTCTGTCACCTGTCAAACCATCATGTCACGTTATGCTCAACGAGGCCCATTCATTTCCTTCATTTGCTGGAATCGATGCAGGGCGCTCCTCTAGTTCAGGTCAGCCATGGAGGCTACCTGTGCTTAAAAAGCAAATATGATAAACGAGACGCAGAGAACGAATTACAAGTTGCGGCGTTCCTGCCGTGTGGGGAAAAGCTATTGCGAAAGGCAAGCGAACCCGTTTTTCACAGGCCAGGTCGACTGCAGAGGTATTGATTAGGGGCCGTTCTCCACTGTTATACGGTTTAGGCCCTGGGATGATCACTGCCACCCCGTTGTATTGTGGTGGCTGCTGCTCATGGCCGACATTTCTTTTTTCTCAGTATCCCCCGCAGTTCGTTTAGGACGTTATGCAAGAATTGTGCTGCAGTCATGGCTTGTCCTATGAAATATAATGACCTCTGAGAATGATGAAGTATTGCTAGTCTTTGAACCCGCGACCGGTAGGCCCTACAGAGATCACTGCAGTGAGCGTTATACTCACTGAGCTACATTACTGCTTATAAATCGCACTAGAGGATAAATGACATGGCAGGTGCTACTGAAATCAGACTCAAGGAGGTTCATTTGATTGACTTCTAAAGAATGAAGGACTGTGTTGGCTCTCTCAGGAGTCAAACTTGTGTGCTGCAGTTTCGAAAACATTTCCGCAGTGACTGCACAACTCACGAAGCTATCTTACTAGCAATGGATACTGCAAGTCAAGTCACTGAGAATTTTCATGGCCATAGGGAGGCACGAGAGACAAACCAGGACAATGGTTAAGTTCCTTTTCTATGTTCACAGCACAGAACCCTGAGTTACCTTGCAATATCTAGACTATGGGCCTCATTACACGGAAGGCGGTGAACCATGGCGCTATTAGCACCATGGTTCATGCTGGTAAAATACCGGCACCGCCTTGATGGAAAGGGGAATTACCGCCCCATTCCAAGGTTGGCGGGGCGGTAATTCCCCCTTGCACCATTGCCCTTTCCCATTCCCATTTTTGCCCCATAGAGCTCTATGGGAATGAGGAAGGCGCTAATTACGGTACCGCAAATTGCGGTACTGTAATTAGCACCACTGGTCCCTTTGCGGGTTGGTTTTTAACGCCTGCAAAAAGCAGGCGTTAAATTCCCCAACCCGCAAAGGGACCTCGTAGTAAGGCGGTAAGGATTTACCGGTACCGGTAAAATACCGGTACCGGTAAACCCTTACCGCCTACGGTGTAATGAGGCCTTATGTATGTGAGCAGCTACTTTGTTCCTTATATTACTCAGTGGGCCTAATTTGCAAAAATGTTGCGCAGCGCAATGTAAATTTGCGCAGTGCAAAGTGACTTTGCATCACGCAAAACTACCAAAAGCGATTCACAGTTTGCACTTTGCACTTGCCATTCATACTTTGCTCATTTAAAATCACATTTGCTCATAACTCGACATTCGCATGAAGGAAGGGGCCAGCGCGAAGTGCGAGAAAGGGCGGAGTATGCCCAACTTCAAGAAAATGGGGAATAACATGGGTGTGCGGAGGGAAGCACCATACAAACTCCCATACATGCCCATCAAAGTGCAAACCACACCGAATTGAAAGGATAGGACCATTGTGCAAACATCAAAGGGCCAGAAATGTACCGCCAACCTGAACAGGCCCAAAATATAAAAGCTCTGCTCAAATGTTATTCAAAATGGTGAGAATGGCGGACCATGTATTGCTGCCACTTGTGCTTGCACAAGAAAGGCGGACGAGGCAGAGGAGGGTCAGGATAGTGCACACCTGCACCATCATTTTTGGGATGCTGGTGAGGAAATGTATAGCACATACCTATTCCCCCATCATATCCGGTACATGGTCCAGGAGTGGGAGGATGACTTGGCATCATCCAACATATGCTCACATACAGTACCACCGCATGTGAACGTTTAGTCTGTTCTTCACTCCTGGCCACTGGATTATTTAAGCAGACAGTGCCATTGTAGGTGGCATATCACAGGCCACGGAGTTCTGCTGCCTCCACCAGGTTTTGCGCTGCATCTTTGCAGGCATGCATAGCCACATAGACCTGCTCTGCATGCTGGAGGCAAGGCGAAGAGTGGCCCAGGAGTTCTGTGTGGCCCAGGAGTTCTGTGTTGTTGCACAGTTCCCCCCGGTTCTCAGAGCCATCGGCTGCACGCACGTTAGGTTGCGCCCTCCCCAGTGACAGTTTTCATATACCGGAATAGGAACCATTGGCATTCCATTATGCGCAGGCCATCTGTGATGGCAATGGTCACATAATGCATGGGAATGCTAATGACAACTATATCCTACTCCATTCTCATATCCACCAGGCTCTGGAATCTCGAATATTTGGCAACATGTGGCTCCCTGGTGAGGATCACCCATCACGTGCATCCCACTGCATACACAATCAACCATATGCAAGACATACACCTACCACATGACCCCGACTAAACTATAGGTACCATTGATCTATTTACAGGGGACAGTGCCTACCCGCTATCACCATACCTCATGAAACCCATCAGAATCCTGCAAACCCAGGTGAGGCCCGCTACAATGCAGCAAACGCACAGCCATCATCACACCATAAAATCTATTATTGCCAACAGCAATAGCAACCTCCATCCACACACATCAAAAACACATATATCAAGGCATGGAACACTGCGACCACTGCTTGGAGGATTGGCCACCAATGTGCCATGGCACACAGCACATGTAACAGCACAAACGTCAGAAATAAACATATCACTGTGATTTAAATGTTTAACAAACAATGAGAAGCTGGAAACCCTAGCAGTTCTTGCAGAAACACATCATGTGAACCCTGTGTGTGGTCTGATAGTACAATTGCTGAAACAAAACATGGTCACCTTTGGCAGCAGGTGAATGATCAGATGCATACCTGTGAAATGGAACATATCACTTCCAAGGACTTACAGCAGTGCCTGGGAGAGCTCAGAAAAAGAACCAAAGCATTGCAACAGAACATAGATAAATAGCAAGGAGTGCCATAAATCCTGTGTCACTGGGCATCGTCCTCTTGTTCTGCATGCTGCCCTGGCTGCCAAATCTAGGCACGCAGTGCCAATGCTTGATTCCCCTGGACCACCGCAATACGCGCATGCGAGAGAGGCATGCATAAGGACTCCAATGGCAACTAGCTCCATCTGCTGCTCTTCACCTGATGCAACTGCATCCTGGCGTGAAATGCCTGTGCCTCCTTCTGGAGGCTGGAAAAGCCCAGCACAATGTTACTCTGCTACTGGGCAGCATTGCAGAATATGTTCTGCAGGATGCTCCATTGAGAGGTGCTGGCCTACAGCAACTCTTGCTCCCAGTCTGCTGACTGGCCAAAATAGCAGCCAAACAATGTAGGCCATGAGAGGAGTATGGCCTGCCTAGACATAAGCTGCCAGATGGAGCAGGATGCCTCCTAATTCCTCCTGCAACTGTGCCTCCTAGTATATAGGACTCCCCCCCATAAAAAACAAAAAAAACAAAAAAATAGAAACTTTTTTTTTCCAACTCTTTTGTGTCGGAACTTTTGTCATTCAAAACTGTGACTGTCAAAGCATCTACCACGGAACGTTCTGCCAACTTTGGCATGTGCACTACATTATAACACTAAGTGTTGTCACTGGTGACATCACTACATACAGTAAAAACTCTGTATGCTGCTGGTTGGAGAGATCCTACACACATGTCACCTGCTCCATAGGGCATGCCAGGCCATTGGTCTCTGCCTCGTCCGTCCATCTTCATCCACGTGGGTGGTGTTGCAGCTTTCACTGGTCAGCCGATGATCCTGTAATAATTGTAATACTAACTGAAAAAACACATCTATCTCTATGTACCAGCGTACCTGACACAAAGCAGACAGGGGCCCAGTGGGAAAGCCGAGGTCACAGTAACTCAAACACACTTCACTCGCTCCCAGACAGGCCGGCATTCCTCCGAGGTCGCCTACCCTCAATCTGGGCTATCATCATCCCACCCTGCACCTCCCAGCACAAATCACGTGACCTAGGAGTGAAGGTGGGAGGGTCTTGCTTTCTGATCTTTTGATCGATCAGGTGTTCAGCAGGTTTATGGGCAGTGGTCTGGGGGTTATCTGGTACACTGCAATACAGGGGTCCTAAAGCCCAGACATTTGGGTGCTATAATTTTGGATTAGGGCTGGTGGGGGTTGGAGGCCCGTGCCTTCCTTCTCATGGGATCACACTGTTCGCAGGCACCCAGCCCTCTTCCTGTGGACTTGCAGGGCACAATCTTCCCAGGGTGCGAAGGTTGGCAATATTTTAGAACAATTAAGGGTTTTATGGATCTGTGTAGCTCTGGTCTTTCTCATCAGTGTTTGGAATATGACCTATTCCTGTGCTCATGTTCGCGGCCTAGCCCTGGGGTGCTGTCTGCCGTGTTGCGTTTAAGCTGTGTGCTACAATATGGCTGCTAATATCTAAGATGGCTGCTATTCCCACAGGCATACTACACCTACAAAATACACCCTAATGTGATTGTGTGGACGCCAAAAAGCTACCCCCTGTCCCCCTTTTCTCTTACAATACTGATAATGGCCTTTGCCTTATTCTAAAGTACTTGGGGATGTGTGAAGAATATGTCCCCTTCCCAACACTTGTCTGGATGTAACATGATATGATGTGATAGTTTGATATGATATGGTATGATAGTTAATTTATATAGCACCGATACACAATGTGTTTCAAAGCGCTTCAAGGCAAGGGAGGGAACAAGCGAAAATACAATGATATTCGTACAGGCCATGAACAGTAAGGATGTGAAATTAACTATCGTACTCAGCCTGACGACATTTGAGATAGTGCAAGAGCGAAGACATAGATAAGGGAGGGGGAGAGTGGGAAGGAAATGGAAACAGAAAGGCAACTACCATACTAGGCCTGACGACATTTCTGGTATAGATGGAGAAAACAATAGGTGAGGGAGAGGGATGCAGAAAGGGAGGGGAGTAACAAAACAGACGACTATCGTACAAGGCCTAACAACATTTCAGATAGTGCTGCTGTGGCGGGTTGGGGGGGGCAGGTAAGGGGCAGGGGGAGAAGACAGACAAGGTTGCTATCATACTAGGTCCAGGGACAATTCTGATAGAGCAAGTGCATAGAAGCAAGTAAGGGGAGGAGGGGAGAAGATAGGAAAAGAGAGAAAGGGAGAGGAGGAGAGAACCGAGAGTAAGCAGTCAAAAAGAGTGGAGAAGCAAGAGGGGAGAGCAAATACAATTGCAGAAGTCAATAGTAACACACACTGTTGCAAGCCTGGATACAAGATGAAGATGGGAACAGCATGATTCAGGGCAACCATGAGAAAGGGTGACGCACTGTGAATCAATAAAGTCCATAAAAGTCAAATTCAGCATTGGCCACAAGATGGTAATGGTGAAACTAGAATGTATCAGGACATACTCCTGCAAAAATAGGCTGTAGGGGGCGAGGGGAGCAGAGTAGAAGAACCAAGCAACACAGGAAACACCTGTGTGCGAGAAGGGGGGCACAAGAGAACATCAGGGTGGAACCAGAGGGGTGGGGATGGCCTGTGGGGACAGCGGGAGTAAACAAATGTTGGTGCATGCTTACCTGCTGACTGAGCAGGGGTTCGGGTCCTTGGTCCAAATAGGTCCAAACAGGAATTGCCCTTTTCTTTGCCTGCCCTTTACTTCCAACTCCCGGGTGAGAGACACCCTTGATCTAAGACTTAAGAGCAGGAAGGAAGAGGCAGGGCCAAGAAAGTGGGTGGTACTTAGGCCAGGTGACTTAGATCCACTTGCACCTGCTCCCCATCTGGAAAGGAAAAGAGGCTGGAGGGCTCTTTAAGTAGGGAAAAAGAGCAGCAACCAGGAAGGCACCAGGTAGGCGGGGCTTGCTAAGTGGGGAAAAAGAGTGGCAACCTGGAAGGCGCCAGGCGGGCAGAGCTTGCTATGTGGGGAAAAAGAGCAACAACCTGGAAGGCGCCAGAGTTACCCTCAGACATGAGTCACATGTGTTGTTCCTCATCCTGCATGGTGAGCTCTTGCCCATGCAGGAGGCTGTCAAATATGCCTTCCTTGTCTGGTGCAAATTCCTCTTAAGAGGAAGAGTTCCCAGACCTGCTCACAACAGCCCACAAGCAGTGTAGATTTTGCCCCAAGACTGCCTAGTGGCCACTGCTTGTTGATGGGGCTGCCTCCTTCTCTGCAGAATCCACACCTGAAAAAGATCAGACAACTTAGATCAGCAAAGTTTACATAGAGATACATTGGTCACAATGTATCAACTATTCACCAAGCACTTCAGCAATCATAAAAGATACATTATCCCCAAAAAGCATACAATACTATATCCACAGAGAACATATCTCATTGCCAAATATCCAGAAATGACACATGAAAAGCAATATCCCAGCTTTGTCAAACCTACAATTACATACATGAGCCCACTTTTCTAACAGCAACTCAGAACATACCACTATCACCAGATTAAAATAATGTAACCACAGCAAACACTCACAACGGCAACATAGTCTGTGTATCATGCAAGCACCATCTCATGGTCCCGTAGCTGCTGCACTGTGGGATGTACTGACCCACTAGGCTGTGCCCTGCAACATCACTGTGTGCTGGTTGCACCAGAACCAGCAAAATGGCTGCAAAAGCCCTATGCGCGCTAAACCTCTGAAAATTGTGCAGTGAAACCGGAAAAGATGGCTGCCAATCTACTTTGCCTGTGTCAGTGGTGGAACAGGAGACAACACTGCTGAAACCTGTCACTGGGCTGCCCACAGAGTGAAAATGGAAACTACATGAAAGGCATTGCTTTATTACAAGGAAACCCAAAAGTTGCTCTGAAATCCCGTTTCCCCTTGTTGCTGAAAATGCAGAATAATGGTTCAAAACATCAGAAAATATCCAACATCTTTGCTGGGTGTTACCCGTCACCTTATTTAAGGAATCCACATGAACACACGATGCCAGGAAAAGCAGAATCTATCACCAGAATATCCACATTAAAAAGTGAAAATCTGTCAAAATATGGGTGCAGTACAACCGGCCGCCTGTATGATAGCTGTCATTTAATTGCATTGGAAGCTTAAACTTGTGCAGTTAAAATGGAATGGTTGAAATTAAGTGACTTGCCATCAAAAGTAATATAGGTTGCGACTATTTAAGCTCTATGGCCCTCATTACAACACCGGCGGTAACCAATGGCGCTATTACCACCATGGTTACTGCCGGTATTGTAACGAGTCTGCCATGGTGCAATGGGGAATTACCACCCCATTCCAAGGTTGGCGGGGCGGTAATTCCCCATAAACCATTGGCCCTTCCCCATTCCCATTTTTGCCCCACAGGGCTCAATGGGAATGGGGAAGGCAGTAATTAGGGTACCGCAAATTGCGGTACCGTATTTACCTTCAAGGTCCCTTTGCGGGTCCCTACTTTAACGGCTGGTCCAGACCTGCCGTTAAGGTCGGGAGCCGCAAAGGGACCTCGTAATTAGACGCCAAGGGGTTAACGGCGCCGCAGCCTTTTACAGTGCCGTTAACCCCTTAGCGCCAGGGTCGTAATGAGGCCTTATGTTTGAAAAACTGGAATTAGAGTTTTGTTTGCCTGTTTTGAAAATGTAAGTTTATTTTCATCAAAGAAAAACTTAACAAAGTGAAATTTTAAAGTCAGCCTAATGCCAGCCAAAACTACAAAGCGAATTCCACAGCTTGCCCAACAAAAGGCACCTCCCTTCTGCTCCCTGGCTCAGGAACTCACATTCAGGTGTTATTGAAGAGGGGAGGAGATTTGGGCTGCTGCTCCTGGGAGAGACAAAGGACTTCCTTGATTAAAAAGATATGCAGATTAAAGTGTCAAAAGTAGCTGCTACCAGAGGAAAGAGGCGGGGATTGCTCTTGAGCCACCAGAAACTTTGTGGGCGGGAACAGACAGTTTTGTTTATTCTTAAAGCACATAAAAGTATATTTTTGGAAAGGACTGACAAAGGACTGTGCGAATTTGTAAAAATTGTAAAATTACAGTATTGTTAATGTGACATTTTTGCTCACGTTTTAAAAGTACTCAGAAATCTGTGCTATGTTCAGGGACATGATGGCAGAATTTGTGGTTTTGTAGCAATTGTATTGATGCCAGAAACATTAAACTTCATATGATTATGCCCAGATATCATGCGTATATATATGTAAAATTGTGGACAAATCCGACATTGGGTACCAGACCAAAAGTGTGAAAAATTGCCAAATCTAGACCCAAGCTCTCACCGCGACAGGGCTCGGATGAATACTTGCTCCAGAAGATATGGGATAGAGATATGCTATTGCTATCAAGTTTGTAAAATTGTAAATATGCATTATATTTAAAGTAGTTTTCATGTATAAAAACAAAGGGGAGGGTTTTCCTGGATCATAAAACACATCGTCATGATGACACTCTGTTTGCTTCTCCAATCCAGGGAGAGGAAAGACCCCAACCAATAGAATACCGAGGGTGTGTGCCTAGTATCATTCAGCATACCCACCCCTTTAGAGAATACATAGAGACAGCTTAGGACCTAAAGACACACACATTCACCCACCAACCGTTTGCTGGCAGAGCACTTTGCAAGAGAAATCCATACTCCAGACTCCAGAATTTGAAAGCAGAAAGGCCCATTTCCAAAGCTGAACCCTTCTCAGCTTGGCCTTTAAAAATCCAGAAACCAGATTTTACCCCAGACCTCTAAGGGGAACAAAAGAACAGCCTGGCTGTGCTGTAATGCTTTCTTGCTAAGAATTCTTGCCAGAATCCAAAGATCCAACCCAGTAGAGCCGAGCTGTGACCAGATAGCTGCGAACCAGAACCAGAACATGTCAGATCCAGTCCAGTCCCACTGTGCGGTGTCCAGAGTGCCTTGCTGGTTGCAGAACCAGAGCGCCTTGAGTCCAGTCCACTGTGCTAGCAGAATTTCTGTCCAGAAAGTATCCCTGACCAGATCCCTGACGGGTCCGTTCCAAACATTGGTAGTGAGTATCCATAGCATAGGATTGTCACTAGCATATGTATTGTCCATAAGTCATCCATATCCAACCCATTCTCTTAGATCCAGAACTGCATTGTTAGAATCCTTTTGTCTTGCCTGAACTCTTTCTCTTACACTATAGTCCTTTGTAATAGTAGTGTTGAAAACATCCTTGCGCTGATATATTTTCAGAAGAAAGGCGAGCGTCTCGGCCGGCCAAACCATCCAGTGATATCCTGGGCTGGTGGCTGCGCTGTCATGTAGTTTGCATCTTCATAGTCTACCCCTATTGCAAAGAAACCTTGTTTGTAACTTTGAAAAGCGCATTCTTGTTTTGCAATTTTGCCTCTTTCGGAAAAAAACGACCTCTACAAAAACCTTCATAACTTCTTCACCGTTTATGCTAGAAACGAAATGTAAGTGTCTAATTGAAGCTAACATCCTCAGATTTCCCAGAGCATCTCAACTCCTTATAGCTATTCCGCAATCGCGCTTACCGCGCGTAGAAAAGTTTGCCGCAAAATTTTCGTTTGGCTCAAATCTATCACATGTGAAATAGCTGTTCATTGCATCCGACCTCAGAATTAAGTTTTCTACTTGCTAGTTACTCAATAATCATTGCTAGTATTGTCTGATACCATACAAAGTGGCGGCTCCCACTGGTATTGAAACCATTTTAGTGAATTAAATCAATTTTCAGTGTTTTTACCATTCATGCAAAGCCAACTTTGAACTATTTTGACAAGTTTGCAATCAATTCTGTTTTCTCTGGTGTTTGCTGGGGGGAAATTGGGATTGATCCTATTTTGTTGAATTCTGTATTCCTGAAACCTGTTGTCTCCCCTTCCATCTCTTTATATTGCATATTGGGGGGATTGAGTAGTGTGCAGGCGGAAAGAGTAATCACATTGCATTTTGATTGAACCCACACAAAAGTATTCTTCTATGCTGCATTATTTTTCCTATCCTTACTTTAGCGTGACATCACACCATTGGTGATCATTGTATAACCATTAAAGTAGTGTGATATATATATTGTGAAATACATAAAATAAATATTTAAAACTTTGCAAAACAGCCTGCTTCCGGGTTCAGTGTGAGCGGGGTGATTCAAAGAGAGGGGCGTGATATAAGGGTACATCATTCAGAAATAAAAGAATTTATAGACATAAATAAATAATTAAGGGTTTCAATTGTGCATCACATGCTAGACATTGACTTAGGTGAAGTGCCGGGTTGAAATCACTTACAGCAGTCACTGCACATGTGGTGTATTGGCAAAGTGTCATCCATAACCCATATAAACCCAACATATCAATCACACATTCTCATATCCCCTGTTCAGAACATGCATTTTCCAAACAAACCTGTATGCCCCTCCTCCTCATCTCTGTATACACTCTGTGAAGCCACTTTGCCTTCTGACGGAGCACTCTACAAAAAGGGCATTCATCCATGAACATTTCCACGCCACTCCCCCAAATAGGCAGTGGGAGAATGGACACAGCCTCAATGATAATGAAAATGGTGTTAGGGTAAATTCTGGGATCGGCAGAGCCGTACCTGTGGTCCGCGGACCTCCAGCTCTCAGAAGGCCCTAACTCCTTCCAATGTCCCAAAGGAAGTCGCGGTCCACCCAAGGAGGAAAGGGTAAATGCTGTTTTATTATGACAAACAGGCAGGGATTATACGCATGGAGCAAAATCCAGTCCAGGCTCATCTCGCCAATTTTGGGCTTGCAGGCCACTTTTGTGCATTTGTGATGTCACAATCAGCGTCACCTACCAAAATCCATCCCCGAACCTAACGCCACTCCGGGTTGACTCTCAGAGTGGTAGGTCCAGTATATGAACATATAGTGTGCGGTGTTAGTGGTGGATACGGTGCCAGGTGGTGTACTTGGACCTTCCCTAAAAATAGTTACCTGAAAGTTGTTACATTACAAACCCAAATGATTGGCTGGGGATTCCCGCCACCAGCCCCTATCCCCCAGTGTCCATATTGGTCATGCCTGGGCCCCCAAGCCTGGGACAATCTTTGTTCCCTGCCCGCAAGACACCTGCTTACGTACAGTGTGTACCAACAAGGTGTGACTAAGTGACAGTGTGTAACAACGGGATGCCTTTGCTAATGACATTAGATCGGGCCATTCCCAGCGCATGTTGTAGATGGATTGTTGCAATTTGATACAAGCTCGGTCTCAGACGTGAGACGGCTGTGTCTTACCAGCTTCCAGGTCTTGTCATCATGTCAGGTCGGCCAGATCACTTGTGAGGAGACCGCTGGTGAGGCCGAATTACTTCGATTTGATTTGTATTGTGGCTTGAGATATTCTCCCCCATAACTGAGCTCACTGTGGCGTAGTGAGTGAGGAATGTCACTTGCAACATCATGGCCTTGGCGGTGGCAGTCCTTGCCAGGGCTATTCTGCTAGCACAGCAACTTGCAGCTTTGGGATTTCTGTGAGATGATTCTAGTGTGTTGGATTTGTCTTAGGCCTACTTCAGCTCCGGTTATTCATTTGACGTAAATGTCCATAGGTTAAAGGCATGTCATGGTTGGCCAGGTCCCTTGAGTACTCCTGTCCACCCATATGGTTAATAGCGTGTAGCATCTGCAAGCATATACAAAAGCTCTTCTGGCTTCTTGCGTTTCTGCAGTGATTTAGCGAGCCTATGTGGCAAAATAATAAACATGCAGACAGTATGTGTATGTCACTGTTATCTAGCTCATAGAACTGTGCGCGTATGTTCTTCATGTGGATTGGTGTGTGAGTGTCCCGACTGTGCAGGTTGCACGTGTGCTTACCGTCTAACGCGGCTATGTCGTCATGTCGTCATGGTGTCTCTAACGACCCGCAGCATGGCTTGCGGGAACGTCAATCAATTCGGTCCATATAATCATCTCCAGCTCGGTCTTGGTTGTCGTTGCTTGGATTGGATAGAGTTCGTACCACCGCAGGGTTGTAGGGTCGGGTGGCTGGCTACCGTTCGGGATGCATGCTTATGCTGGGGGCGGTGGGATTCGGTGCAAACTCATTCGGTCGGTAGTTATTCTGTCAGGGATGCTCTTCCATTTGGGGGCCCCATCATGAGGGACGGGACACTCGGATTTTCCCTCTTCAATGTCTGCTGTCATGAGTTTCTGGACAGTCACTCCTGGAATAACCATATGAATCTCTTCCTTTTTTTGGTCCAAAATCAAAACCATGCTGGGCTTTGTGGGCCTGTAAATTCTGTACGCCATTGTCACGTCACTTCCTGCAGTCCATGTGTTAGGAAAGATTTCCATTTCATGTGTAAATTTCCCTTCAATTGTGTACCCCCAACTTTTTGCTGCTGTTATACACCATGGTCTGATTTTGTCAGAGGAGCACAGCCTTCAGCTGCACTCCCCTGGGCTTTTCGCTCACTTTATTATGAAGAAACTGTCATGCCCTTAAAGACAGTCAGTACTGGGAGACTTTGTTTCCCTTTGTCCTTGTCAATGTTGCAACCTTTCTGCAACATGTTTCAAGTGCACAATGTACCTTCCAGTATAGTGTACTTGTGTCTTTCTGTCATTTCTAAAAGGCCTAGATACTCTCGAAGGATTTTTTAGGAGAAGTGCAGATGTGCCTTGGACAGGGCTGGTGGCAGCTTATATTTTTATGTATTTTTAACCCTTTCCTGCCAGGTAAAATGTGTTTACCTACTTTGGCACTAATAGGTGGCCTGGCTCCAAAATGGCCATGCCACGAGGTTCTTTGTCATGTCCTTTGGCCATCTTGCCCTTTCACCTTCCCCAGGTCGAGCCGACCCGGGTCAGTCCTTATTTGGGCATGCATTCTCCCGTGAAACGCAAAGCTTTTGCAGGCTTCTGCATGCCTTGTGTGTGTGCTTCCAGGATGTGGGTTGGACTGTCTGGTTCCAATACACATCCTGGGTGCCAGAGAGTCTGGTGTGCTGTGAATGCCTGGGACCACTGTGGTCCACGATTGGTCCACGTATGGTGTGCCTGTATGTGAGCAGATCTCCCATTGGGTCCTCTCCGTTTTGGCGTGAAGGAGATTCTGGATAAGAGAAGGGTCCAAACACCCATACCATGTCAATCTCTTGAGTTCTCACCAAATGAAGGATAGGATCCAAATATCCTGAAACTAAGAAGCCGAGTTGAGGAACCACTGGTGACCCACTGTAAGGTTTGGCACCCTGAGCCCGCTGTTGTCCCGCTGGACCCCTCTGCATCTGATCGAGCTAGAAGGTCTGCGAAGGCGCTTCGACCCATTGCAATAGTGGGACTAAATATTCTCTGCACCTTCAACAAACTCTGCATGTAAGCCTTCGTGGAATTGTCCCTGGACCAACCAGTGGGCTGACCAGCTTGCGCAGGACCTTTGCTCTGATACTGTCGCCATTTCGAGGAGGCCCTTGAAACTTAGTACATCGCAAGGTCTGTGTTCACGGCACTCTCACACTGAATATCATATACTTGGCATTCACAAGTCTAGAGTAAAGAAAGAGCACCTGAACCGGCGTTCACACGGTCACCGAGTCACCCAGCTGTGGTGACGAACTTTGCAAGTGCATTGCAGCTATGCCCCTCTGTGCCCCGAAGCCTGATACAGTGAAACTGGCCTGATCCATCCACCAGGAGCAGAGAAATCACCACTGTCCCATTTGGGAATCAACGCCCTAACTTCATCGCTGAAAGCCGCAGAGCCGCGAGAGTGCCTCATTTGAACCTGCAACCAAATTGGACTCGACTGCCGAAGTTTGGTCAGGAGTGCACCAGGGGTCGGTGAGTAATTGCAACCCTTACCAGTGGCCCCTATTGCACCCATCCATTTTTACGCACCAGTGGCCCCTAAGGGCTAC
This sequence comes from Ambystoma mexicanum, assembly GCF_040938575.1. Classification (NCBI taxonomy): domain Eukaryota; kingdom Metazoa; phylum Chordata; class Amphibia; order Caudata; family Ambystomatidae; genus Ambystoma; species Ambystoma mexicanum. The sequence goes on from NC_090933.1 coordinate 236,743,321, forward strand.
TCTCCTTTCCATAGATAGCCTTAGCTATTGAACTGTTCCCAACTCCTGGATCCTATTCTGCCCTCACGGGAGACCCTCCACGAATAGTGGGAACCTATTCTGCATCACCTCACCCACCTTCCTGAGCTTCTACAGACCCTACAAAAGAGCCTGTTTTTTCCCATCTGCACTACCGCGTGCACCAGCATTGCAAGTACATTTGAGCAATAGGCTCCCCTCTTCTTAGGGACTGGACTGCCTTTCAGGTAGGATTGTGATTACTGCAGAACCGCCTAAAGACTCTTTACACTCCCTGCTTCCTTCCCTTTTCTAGGTTGTGGACCCATTTCATGCATTAACCCTTTAGGCCCCTTGGTTTTGTATATATGTATTTTAGTAGGATTGTGATGGTTTTAAAGTGTTACTTTTAATAACTATTGTGTTTAAAGGCCTTGAATAAATGTATTTGTATTTTTAATTACATGGCCACCGTAGTGGCCATGTAGTTATGGTTAAGAGCACTTTTTGGGCGGCTTATAACTTCGCCCTCCCTGGACGGATCCTCACCAAACTTTGCAAAAAAAAGTAGTTGGGTCACTCTGAATTGTTTTGCAAAGTTTGGTGAGGATTCGTCCAGGGGGGGAAAAGTTATAGGGGGGTTCCCAAAACTTTTTTTTTCCCATAGACTGAATGGGAAAAAACTTTGCGCACGGCTACAGCCCGAACCACTGGACGGATTTACACCAAATTTGCGGCAGGAGCGGCGGCCTGGTCCTAAAAGCGTGCTTTTGTAAATTTGTTGTAAATCTGTCCAGTAGTTTTTTTTTTAAATGACCAAAATGTAAGGCAAAAAAATTAGTGATATCTGCATTCGCTTCGCGGATGGACTTCCCTGTTCGCTCCGAACCCCGATTGGCCCATGGCCTTGCGTCATGTCCGCGGACATGCAACGTGTTCGCTGATTGGACGGCGAGGGGTGTGGAGCGCGTCAGATTTTCTGTGGCGCCCGCCATCTTGTATTCGCAGTCGACCGCGTACAGCGCAGTGAAACGTGGATAAAAAATTGTATTTAGTGCCGTGTGTTGGCGTGTAAGAGTGTTTGGGGAGGGTGGGGGAGTACGAGATAGGTTCAATGTTTTGTTTTTTTATGTGCTAGACCTTTTTGTTGCGTTCGTTACAGGGTGCGTAATGAAACGCGCCCAGTCGTCTCCAGTACTACGTGACTTTACACAGAACCCGGAAGACAACTCACATTATGTCACAACACAACGCGCCACAATTCGGAATATGAAACTGTGATTTAAAAGCAAAGAGCAAGATTGTAAATGTTGTAAAGTACATTTATTTGACATCAAATGTTTAGAGAATATTCAGCAATTTGCATTTGTCTTTTTTGTCGATCTGCAAAAGTTCATGTTGAGACACGCGATGTTCCTTTGCGTTACAGAGAGTGTTAGATCAGCTTACAACTCAGTGCGCCATAATTCGGAATATGAAACTGTGGTTTAAAAGTAAACAGCAGGATTGTACATTTGGTAAAGTACATTTATTTCACATGAAATGTTTAGTGAATATTCAGCGATTTGCTATTGTCTCTGCTGTCGATCAGCAAAAGTTTATTTGGAGCCACGCGTTGTTCCTTTGCGGTAGATAGGCTGTTGGTTTATGATAAAAGCAGTAAATGGTCGCTCTGATAATCGGAAGGTTGCTCCAACAACGAGCCATTAGACCACCCTATTGGTTGGTATGTTGTTTGTAGCCGTTAGTACTGCGTAAGGGCATATTGGTCCTTGGCGATTGTCCCATAAAATGGTGAGGGTCATGAAGTTGCATATTTGGACTTGCACCTGGCAGTTGAAGACCCCTTCCGCTGGAGTCTGTAAATCGTGACATAGACAAAATGGGGCCACGTACCTGTTTTAAAAAACATAAATTAGTCTCACCAGCCGATCTTCATTAAAAATCATCATTTTATTTATAAGGCGTGAAACTATTTGCTATCGAAGATAGTGCAACAGAGTATGTTAATAATAAAATAATAATATTTTCCCATTCATGTAGCGCTAAGAACCGTGAGGTATGTAAGCGGTGCTTATTATTAACCACGGTGTGTGGTGCTCATTTATGGACCACGGAAGGATGAAAGGCTGAGTTTGGCCTTGCTGGGATTCAAACTTGCGTTAGCAAGCTGTGCACAGATGTCAAAGCGAGCGCTGTACTTGCTGTGCCACTTGACAGGCTACAGTGAAGTGGCACAGCGAGTAGAGCGCTTGACCGCCTATAGACCGGTTAAATTATTTGTATTAACACACCCTGTGTCTTCTGCCTTTTTCAGAGCCCTCTAAACAACAGGGGATCAATTCGGCGGTAATAGTGCGCGGTAGAAAACATTATGCCACTTTCAACGAACAAGTTCAACTTGAGCGGTCTTTAATGCTACGCTATTGTAATTATATTTGGTATAAAGTAATCTAAAGGGTTACTTACAGTACAATTGCAATTTCCATTGTCTACGAGTGGTGCAGTCCCAAAATACGACTCTGCGTGTGCCAACGATCTTTCGTATAGTGATATAATATATAAAAGTGGTTTCGTTTCAGAAATTTCATCTTTATCTTCTCTTACGTTTTAGCAACACTCCTTCAAGAGAAGTCTTTCATCACAATCTCTGTCTGTCAAGGTCAAAACACAATACAACCTTATAGTCCGCTTCGTGAGCCTCTCCGGGGCCCGAGAAAAAAATGGAAGCAGCTGACCTTCACTGTGAACGAGCATACATTCTTACTTTGCAACATTCTGTGTAAAGCCATCTGTAGAAGTTGTTTTTTGCACGCCATGTTTGTATATTGTTTGTGTGATATTAAAAAAACTTTGTTAAAGGGACGTTATGGTTACGTTGTGCTACTAAAAACCTATGAAATTCAGTGAAAAACTTTGTTAAAGGGACGTTATGGCTCAAAGTAAAACCGAAAAACTCCTGAAATTCGCCAGTTATGGTAACATAAGGAACCATAACTCGCGCCACTGTGCACTGCTAACACTAACACCCAGGACATCAAAGATGACATCACAAATGTCATTGATGACATCACTGATGACATCACATGGCTGGCTCTCCCTTTTTATCCTTTACTGACATATCGAAGCCACATAGTTGTCTTCAGTAACAGTCAGGAAGTAAAAATTGAAAAGGTACTATATTTGTAGACTTAGGGTCCTGTCACATCATATGAAACATATACATAGCGGAAGATACAGGCTTGAAAGAGAGCAATCCTTTCTGTGCATGAAGATAATCATTATGGTTATCAGCACTTTCTCATAGTTTTATTTTTATTACTCTACCTTCCCTCTATATGCTCATATTTGTATACATTACACTCACTCTCCATAGAGTGAATAGGAAAAAAATTTTGCTCGCGCATACAGCCCAAACCGCTGGACGGATTTCCACCAAATTTGGACCAGGAGCAGCGGCTTGGTCCCGAAAGCGTGCTTTTGCAAATTTGGTGAAAATCCGTCCAGTAGTTTTTTTTAAAATGACCAAAAAGTAGGTAAAAAAAAATTTGTGATATCTGTGTTCGGTTTGCGGATACACTTCCCTGTTCGCTCTGCGGAAAGTGTCCTGATTGGCCAATCATCTTGCGTGATGTTCGCGGACATGCAAAGTGTTCGCTGATTGGATGGCGTGGAGCGTGAAATGCGTCAGATTTTTCGGTAGCGCCCGCCATCTTGGATTCACGGACGTCCCCGGACAGCGCGGTGAAACTTTGTTCAAAATGTGTATTTTGTAGAGTGTGTTGGTGTGTAGGAGTGTTTGGGGAGGGTGGGAGTGTATGAGATAGGATGAAAGTTGTGTTTTTTATGTGTTAGACGTTCTTTTTGTATTCGATTTGTTTGCGGCCATCACGGGTGTTCTGAAATGTTCTAAATAAACTGACTAGGGGGTGTTCTAAGGAGTCAATATGTGTCAGTTTTGTTCGCAAGCAAAGTGAAACTGTTCTAAGAACACTCGCGGTGTCCGGGAGTGTTCGTAGGTGGTGTCCTGAGGACGCTGTCCGTATTGTTATCTGTCAAGTTGAATGTGTTCTAAGAACACTCGCGGTGTCCTGAAATGTTCACAAATAAACAAGATGGTGGTGTTCTGAAGACGCTTCTAAGAACACTCCCGGTGTCCGGGGAGTGTTCGTAGGGGGTGTCCTGAGGACGCTGTCCGTATTGTTCTTTGTGAAGTTGAATCTGTCCTAAGAACACTCGCGGTGTCCTGAAATGTTCGCAAATAAACAAGATGGTGGTGTTCTGAAGATGCTTCTAAGAACACTCCCGGTGTCCTGGAATGTTCGTAGAGGGTGACCTTAGGACGCTGTCCGTATTGTTCGTTGTTAAGTTGAAAGTGTTGTAAGAACAATCAGTGTTCTGAAATGTTCGTAGGGGGTGTCCTGAAAACGGTGTCCGTATTGTTCGCTGGCAAGTTCAAAGTGTTCTAAGAACACTCACATTGTTCGCGGACATTAAAAGTTTCCCATAGATCGTAGTTGAAATGTTTGACTCTATGGATGTGATATGCTGCGGTGGTTGTTGCCAGGGCATAGAGTCTTGGGTGCATGGCCATTTAGCCATGCACCCAAGATTGTATGCCCTGGCAACAACCACCGCAGCATATCACATTCATATTTGCTTATAACTTTGGGTGAAAAACAAATGTATAAGGAACAAAGGTATTAGATACTATGGATGTGATATGCTGCTATGGTTGTCCTTATTATTGTATACTTACTGTTTGGTCTAGTAATGGGAGTCCATGTTTTTCTTCTTCATTTCTGTGATAAAAGAAAATAGCATGTTAGTATTAGTATTTTGTAATGACTTATTACATTGTATAAGCAATATACTTTTATTTTTTTTCGACCCTCATATTTAGTAGAGTACAAATCAGAGTACTGTGCAGTTTCTGTATTTGTTGCTAAAATCATTGGGTCTGTGGGATAAAAAAAAATCCATGTTGGATTAAAAAAAAAAACTTTTTCTGTTATGCTACAGTTTATTTGTTTGTTTGTTTTCAGTGTTCACTTGTTGTTTCTGGCTAATGCTTTATACTTTGCTTTGTTGTATTTTTTTTGGAGCAGTAACAGATTCTTCATTTGTTTTGATATTATAAAATTTTGGAGCAGTTAGATACCAATTGGCGTATTCTAACTGTCTATTTTTTTAATATATTTTAGTGGTTTTGATTTATCTATTTGGATATTGTTAAATTTTGGGACAGTTAGATACCAATTGGCGTATTCTAACTGTGTATTTTTTGGCCTAATTTAGTGGTATTCATTTATCTGATTAGTTGTTGTAGAATCTTTGAGCAGTTAGATAGCTTTTGGAGTATTCTAACAGTTTATATTTTTGTAACACAAATTTACTTAAAGGTTTAAATACATTTTATTTATCAAATTTTGGTTTTAAGAACATCAAATAAGCGTTTGTAAGATTTGCTGGTAATCTCTGCTTTAGAGTAATGGTACTATCATTACATTCAAACCATCCACATTTCTTTTTCATATATGCAGTGTAGTGGCCTGAATTGGTTGTGGCTCCTGTGTGGTAGATTATACCTATTGTTGTGAAGGTTTTCTTACCAAGTGATATTTGACCATGTGTGAATCCAGTCAGCTTGCAGTTGTTTTTGGTACCATCTGCATTGTAACGTAGAAGCATTAGTATTACGTATTTACTATGTGTTTGTATTACTAACGTGGAGTGATTATCTGAATTGCAGGTAGAGCATAATCTACCATGGTTTGCATTTTGTACAAGTTGCTGAAATGGAATGGATTCACAATTTGGTATTGATATATATATGAAGCGTTCATTGGGGATTTCTTCTTGTGTCACATTGTTGCAGAGAGTGCATGTATGTTTCCACATGTATGAAATCTAAAAGATTTCATTTACAGGTATGTTTTTGTTTTCCAGTACTTGTAGTAAGTACATTAGAAATTCTTGTGGATCTTCCTGTGAGTTTATAGTGAATTTCACCATTCCAGCACAGTAGTCCAATCGTCATCGTATTCCAAAAACACTATATGTGTTGTCAGGATTGTTTGCTGCATTTCTGTGAAGTACTAACATTTGCAAACACAATGGGTCTGTACTGTGTGAGTAAATGTTCTCAACAATTGGTGGTAATTGAAATAGAATATTCATTGCTACATTTGCATAGCAACTTACACCAACTATATTTGAGAATTTAAATGCTCCAAGTAGTTCTGTATCTAACTGCTTTTTTTGGAGTTTGTCTTCCTTCTTTAAAGAAGTACCTGGTTTACTTTCTCTAATTGATTCTTTTTTGTTTGTGGTACTTGATGAAGTATTAGTTTCTTTTACTCTCTTTGGAGGATTTGCAGTGACGTCCTGTTGCATTTCTGTTTGATTTCGTTTTCTTTTACAACGTTTTAGTTTTTGTGGAACAGAATATGTGTTTAGATGGGGAGTGTATAGTGAGCGAAGTCTATTATATTCTAAAATGCAAGGAATATCAGCGTTTACTTTACTTGCATCAAAGTTGATTGGAAATAGACCGTCAAGTGTACGTAAGCGTGATAGTGCTACGTAGCTCATGCCTTCTTTAAAGACTGTGTTACCAATATCTATCATTGCTTTGTCTAGGGTAAGACCTTGTGATTTATGAATCGTGACTGCGTATGCAAGAGTTAGAGAAAATTGTTCTCTGCGTACATACATATCTTTGAAGAGAAGGAATCTAGCTGTTGAGCGTCCTATCCGTTTTACTTCTGAAAGTTTGTCAAAGAGTATATTGACAAACTGAATTTTGTTGTCACGTGGGTATGTTTGAAAGCCAACAACTGTACCCAGTGCTCCATTAACTAGTCCTTGGTCCACGTCAAGGTTACGTTTAAGCATTACTCTGCAATTCAAGGATAATTTTAACATCTTTTCTAAGCCTGCTGTGTTTGAGATTGATTTTTCTAAATTATTTAGTCTTGTTGTGGCTTGGTCACACATGGGTAGTGTCATACCATGTACATCTAGTTTGTCTGTGGCGCTAATTTCCATTGCTGGTTGCATTTCTTTACTTAGCATGATTTCATTGAATTTGAAACAGCTTGCAAGAGTTGGCATTAAGGCCATACAATTGACATTTTTGTGGGCTAATTGTTCCATAACATCTGTAGCACATGTATTATCGCCATAAAGTGAATTAATGTGCCGGGTTTTCAATGTTGCTTCTGCTTCTTTAGAAAGTATACCAACTCTCAAACTTTTTAAAATGTTGGCATAAGTTAGATCTGCAGATTGGCGCATGTTTTCTGTTAATTCTCTGTATTGGAAATGTTGGCAAAGGTTGACATTTCCAATGCTGCCAACAGTTTTACGGCAGAGTTTGTGCCCTAATGTTTTAAAAATAGGTTCACCTTTTACTGGTGTTAATTGAAGCAGATCTCCAAAAACAATAATGTGTTTTCCTGCAAAGAGCTCTTCATAGTCTGTTTTGAGTACTTCTTGTAATCTGAGGTGAATCAAAGCTAGCATCAGGTTGGAGACCATGCTCACTTCATCTATTAGTAGTATTTTCATTTGTTTCAATACTCTGCGTAATTCCATTGCAGCTTCTGCAGAAAGTTTGTAATAGTCTAATTTGTTCTTGTGTTCTACTGGTAATAGTAGTAATCGGTGTAATGTAACACCACCTATGTTGTAGGCAGCTAAACCTGTGGGGGCAGTGACAACAGCTGACAGTTTGTTGTTTGTCAATTGTTGAAGGAACTTACTAATGATTTTGATTAGGAATGTTTTGCCAGAAGCAGCTTCACCACTGACGTACAGTAGTATAGGTTTATAATTATGGCAGGAACATTCTTTATTTTCATGTTTTACACCATGTGCAATTTGTTTTGTTACTTCTTGAAAAATGCTACTTTGCTCATTGTTTAGTTTTGATTGTAGTATAGTTAAGTCATCCTTATCTTCATACTGACACATGGTGTTTTCTACTTCTATCATAGCTAATTCTGCCTCATTTGTTATTAGTGGTTCTCCCAGTGGTTCTTGGCTTCCTGTTACAGAAGGTTGACTACTGTCAGGAGTATCCTTATCTAGTTGGGCTTGGAGTTCTTCTTCATGTTGCTGTTCATTGTGCAACATTGTTTTGTACTGTGTAAAGTTTACATCAGTTATAGTGCTTTCATTTGCTTTGAAAGCATCCTCATATGAGTCATAGTTATCTAGTAATTGTTCTTCTTTTCTCCATGGTTTGAAGAGTTGTAGCAGGGACATGTAATATACTTCTTTATGTTGAGGAGTCTTCAATGACAATTTGATATGATTAATTAAATTTGGTTTAGTGAGTTTAACTAAGCTGCCTTCACAGTCTGTCACTCTATATTTACCTTTTTTTTCATCGGGTTTCATATTATTTTTGTATGTGTAGTTTTGGGCTATTTGGTATAGACACATGTTTTCCAAAGTATTACTTCTGTTTGGGTAGTATGTGTCCAATAAATTGTTTTTTAAAATGTCTTGGCTGTTGGGATCATGTTTGGCTATTGTTTCTATATCTTCATATGATTTTAGAACTCTTTTTCTAGATTTAGCTGGACCAAGACTTAGCCATACTATATTTTCAGATTTACCATACAATGAAGTACCAGTTAAATGATCAGCTGCTTCATAAGATCCACATTCTCTATGGGTGAGCATTTTTATGCCCAAGCTGTATAATTTCTGAGATACTGTTTTATCTGATGACAGGTCATTCCAGAGGTCTTGGAGCTCTGTCTTTTCTGCTTTAGTTAAGTATGCTGTGACATATCGTGCAACTGCTGTAGAATTGTCTGCAATGTACTGCACATCTATGTTTGCATTCCATAAGTGGGCAATGGTTGCATTATAATCATTGATATCTTTTTCTTCTTCTTTTCTTTTTATGTAATAAGTATTTTTAGGTGACTTTCCTTTAACAGTATGTCTAACTGAAGACATGAGGTTGTTTACTTGACCAGTATTTGTAACTGGTCTAGGGAAACCAAATTGGCATTTGGTGTAGTATTTGCCTTTGTTTTTGTATTTGCGACGACAATATTTTCCACATTTGTGTCTTTGAAATTGTAAAATTTGTGCACGAAGATCACTATTTGTGGCTTCTGATGGAATTTCACAAGTGACATATTTTTCAATAAACTGTAAAACAGTGGCATCACTGTCTTGACCAAATTTAGGAGCATCTTTAATCCATAAAAGCATGCGGATATGTGGTGCTCCTCTGGCTTGGTATTCTTTTCTCCAAAAGAAGTGTTGCACTTCTCCAAGAGGAGGAACAGTTTTATTACAAATAAAATGTAGCATAGCAATGAAGCGATGGTGAAAATATCTTGAAAACCTTAACAGGATCCAAAGAACAACGTTCTCCAGGTGTTAGAATATCTATGTTTTGTTTTGTTTCTATTTGATATGCGTAGGAAATCATGTAAATCTTCCCATGCATATCCTGCACAACTTAATGTAACAAACCAAGTGGGTGGGCCAAGGTTTCTGATCATTTGCTAATAGATTTGTAATATTTGATTGTAAAACCTCATCCTTTTTTTGCACTTTCTCTAATAATTGTGTAGCTGTCATATTTTGAAAGTGTGATCCTGATTTTAATATGTGTGCAACTCCGTAACATAAAGTTGCTAGTTCACTTTCAAAGAGTAGGTGGAATATGTATTCCACATTTTGTCTAAATCTGGGATCTTCAGAATACATCTGTAATGAGCGGTATTCTGAAGCTGATATTTGAATAGGTCTATCATCATACCTTCCTCCTTTGCCAGTAGGAAAGAGTAGGAGAAAAGCATGTGCTTCTATACTTTTTTCCCACATACTAATTGGCGATCCTTTTGTTTGACGCATTTGGTAAGTTTCTAGTACATCTTGTACAGTGTCATTACAGTGCAAAGGATGAATTGTATAATGGTCTAAAGTATTTGATATTGTAGCAGGATCTAGTAGCTCAAATTGACCAGCTTCTTGTGTTTCTTGAATTATTTCAGTTGTATCTTTCAAGTTTTCTTCAATATTAATTTCTTTGTAATATTCATTATTCTCTTTAAGATATTGGAAGGCTTGTCTAACTTTATATAAATCTACCAGCTGTTGCCATATTTTTTTGTCTTTTGTAGGTACTCCATTTACTAATATAATTAAAGATTGCTGCATTGGACGTTGCACTCCTAGAGTATGCACATTTTCTTTTAGATTTAATGGTAAATAAACGACTTTTCCACGAATGCCTTTTACCAATTCAGAGGGAGGTAATTTTGCTGTTTTTGGTTGAAGGCGTATTATTGCTTGAAATGGGTGTACTGTTTGAATTATGATGCTCTCATATAGATTAAGTTGTTGTAGAGGTTTTGGTACTGGGTATAATTCCAAATTATTTGTAATAGAACGTGAAGGAGTTTGGTTGTTGTCAAATTTTGTAGTGCAATAACTGCAAAGTATTAAGGGCTCAGTTATTTCATATTTGTTTTCTGCTAGAAGGTAGAGAGCTAATTCAAACCATTTAGAATCTTCATTGTCTTCTATTTTGTATGATAGGTCCACAGTTTTTGTGTTACTTTTATAAAAAATTCTACGGCAACATACACATACATGGTTTGGTACTTCAGCTGATGTACTTTTAAATTTTAGTATTTCTTTTTTGTATGTGTTTAGCAAAGGTTGCCATGTGTAGAATTGTTGCTTAATTGGTTTAAAGCTATTTCATTCTGTAAATGGCTTTCACTTCCAAAATATTTTTTCTGGATATAGTGAATTTCTTCAAGTAGGTCTTTTGCTGTACCATGTAGAAGGATGTTATTTAACTTTGCTAGTGCTAAAGAAGGACTTTTAGCATAGTACAGTTTATAGACTAGATTTCTTATAGTTGAATGATGTGCTGATATCCTTTTGATATCATGGAAAGTGGTTTTACAAGTAGGTCCTGTAATGCAGGCCAATGAATGTCCTTGTAGTCCTGTGTACTTGCGCACTGGACAGGTATCTATATTTTGCAGTAATTTAATTTTGATTTTGTCTTTGCTTTTTACATATTTATTGAGGAATTGGTGTAAAGATTTGAAACATTGTTTGGGAATGTTACACATTGACGTGCATGGCCATTTGTACACTAGATATTCTGATTCAGTTGAATGGAGGGATAATTCTAAGTTTTCAGGGCATATTTTTGTAAGGAGTACTTCTTGTTTCCTTATGGTATTATTCACTTTTTCATAAATTCACTGCTATTTATGGCAATTGTATTTGTTTGCTCTTCATTAAAATATGGTTCTGTGCTCGTAGTGTGATTCCATTCACCTCTGCAGATACTTAAGAAGTTCTTTCTGTTGACATTTCGCTTATTGAGAAGTCTTTTTTGTAATTTAGTTATTAGTTTTGTTATTGGTTTCATTTTGTTTAACAGTAAAATAAATACATTTCTTTTGAGAAGAATTGCACTGTCCATCAATGCTTCTAAGATTTATTTCCTACAATAGGTTTTAAGCTTTGAACCTGATTTCTCTCCTGTTTTTATAAGATTTTGAAGGACTTTGTGACGGTATATTTTGGCTAAAATATTTTTCTTGGTATGCTTACTTTGCACTATATTAAAATTTGAAGAAGTAGTTTTATCTGTACTGATAGCTGATTTTCTGTTAATTGTTTTTTGGTTTGTTTTACATTTTGATAGAGGAAGCAAAGTTGTTGTACTTGAAACTTCTTGTGTTTCACTAAATGATTGTATTAGCTGTTTTGTTTCAACTTTTTTTACAAATTCTGCTAGAGATGGATGCTTATGTTGGACACCTTTATTTTCATTTGCTCTAATTTTGCGTTGCTTTCTACAGAGTTGTCTTTTGGTAGGCATTATTTAGGGTCTGTTGAAAAAAATAAAGAAGATATGGGTTGGGGTGTTCTGGAATGTATGTGTGCTGTGTGCATGAGTCTTTGAGTAAGATGATAAAGATGTATGTAATGGTGTGTGATTGTGCATTGGGAACTAGAACTAGTAGGGATAGGTATTCTTGAATTTATGTGTTACTAAACTGGGGTTCAGATGACAAAAAAAAAGTAAGCTAGTGGTGTGGAAAAGTACAAATAGTAAATCTAATGTATACAATTAAAACAGTTGTTTGTTACATAATATGAAAATTGTAGTGGTTCATTTGGCTAATTTGTGTGTCCAAAAATAGAAATTTGTGGGCCATTCTGGTTGTAAATCGCTGTTTAAGACATGGACATTTTTGGACAAAATGGTACAAAATCTCTATTTTAAGAAACCAAAATAGCTTGTATTAATGTTATTGTATATTTGAAAATTATTATAAATATTATGGTGATATTTTACTTACTTTTTTTTTAAATGAACAGGTAACTTCTTAGTTTTTCTTTCTTCTTCGAATTCGGCTGCTTCTTTTCAGGAAACTGGTCTTCACTGCAACTGTAAAAGCTTCAAATTAGTAACTTTGTTTGTATATAGCACTGTTTTTAATTTAGATATTGATTTTTTTAATTGAAATCCTCAGTGCCTTCTGTAAAACCATTAAACTAATTTATTTACATAAGATACATTGCATCAGTTCAGTACATATGATATGTTCTTAATGAACAAATTGTATTGAATGACTAACTGTAGCAAAAATAAAATATCTTTACTATGTCTTGTGAAATTTATAATATATTAGTGAATACCACTATTTCTGTAAGTAAACTGTTCTAGGTAGTAGCGCCTCAATGTCCTGTCTAATTTAAAGTAATTAAGTAAATAAATAAATAAAAACAAAAAATATGAAATTGTATAAGTATTTTTATAAAGGTTTAAACATAGAGTGTGTTTGCATGCAATTTTGTTTGAATATATGTAGTCTATATATTTCATTTAAAAAATGTTAGTTTAACATGAGTTGAGTGTGTGTGTATAAAGAAAGTAAAAAGTATAAAGGTGTATAAGTGATAGTTGATTTTAGGAAATTGAAAAAAGTACAGTAAATTCATTTTACAGATTTTACAAGGTAAAAGTCTGTTTGAAAATGTGTTCATCTACCATAGCTCTCAACTCACACGCTTTTGGCGGGTGTCACATGCCTTGTAAAGGGCAGACTCACCCGCCAAGCCTCCTGCACGCCCATTCATTCCAATGGGCGTCTCACCCGCCAAAAACCAAATCGGGTGATTTCACCCGCCTGTAAAACAAAAATGGTTGAGAGCTATGTCATCTACTATACAGAAAATATGCATACCTGAAGTTTGTGTTCATGCATATGGATATGCATGGAGCTGCAAGTAGAAATCTTGAAGACTTGTACAGTATTTGTGGTAGATGCTGCTTGCCAATGATATGACACTTGTACTCAGAGAGATTCAGAGTACATTTGCAGTGCTGATCTATGATGATGCAGTTAGATGTAGAGGTCTAGAATGTGATTGGTGCATGGTCATGTGATTTTTGAGGTACATCCAATGAGGGAATGGCAGAGAGAGTGTAGTGGAAATGGTAGCAGGGCTGTTCATGTTACGATATGTCCGCGGACATGGCGGTAGTTCCCGGACATCGGGAGTTACATCCGGGGATTTTTGGGTTCAGAAGTCATGCAAATGAGAATAAGCACTGAAAGGGATTGGTCAGGAAAGTTTGGTGGGTGTGTTGTGCCAGGAGAGATTTTCTCAGATACTCTTTTTGCTGAGAGAACAAAAGATAGCTATGGCTGTGTGTTTCAGAAAACAGATTGTTTGGATTTTAGGAGATTCGTGGATACATTGGTTGAAAGTGCATGCAGAAACCTGTGGAGTAGCTGTAGATCTTGGATTCCCACATGTGGAAGTACACTGGCATGGAGTACGTGGAATGAAGTGGTTGGACTTGCTACCTCTCTGTGCTACTTTGGAGACAGAGCAACATACAGACATAATTGTAATTCATTGTGGAGGGAACAGTTTAGGACATGTGACTGGAATTTTTTTCCAATTTGCTATGAAAGAAGGACTGAGGAAGGTTATGGACATGTTTCCTAATTCTCAAGTGATATTTTCACGGATTGCGAGACAAATGTGGCTTCGTTCTTCTTCATTTGGTCCACAAATGGAAAAAGCAAGGCCAATGTTAATAAGGCTGTTTGTGGCTTTCTAAGAGATTTTGGCATGTCTTCTTTTCACAATGAAAATATTATGTTTTGTAGTACATACATTTTTCGCAGAGATGGAGTCCATCTTACTTATGCTGGCAATCAGATTTTTCTGAGAAATGTTCAAAATGCATTGCGACCTTTTTTTGGAATTACAACAACGATTTTGAAGTAGATGTTAAGTATTTACAATTTTTGACTTACAAACACCACCCAAAGGCTCTTTTCAGAGCCACCACTTCTTTCCAGTGATGTCATCAATGACATTTGTGATGTCAATTTTGATGTCCTGGGTGTTAGTCTTAGCAGTGCACGGTGGCGGCGCGAGTTATGGTTGCTTAGCTTACCATAACTGCAGAATTTCAAGGGTTTTTCGGTTTTACTTGGAACCATAACGTCCCTTTAACAAAGTTTTTTCACTGAATTTCATAGGTTTTTAGTAGCGCAACTTAACCATAACGTCCCTTTAACAAAGTTTTTTTCACTGATATATATATATACCTGACTGGGAGTGATTTGTAAGTGTCTTTTACTCTGTGTGCTCGTTGAGGTCTTTCAGTCACCCTCACTGCTCCTGAGACCTAGGGCCTCATTACACGGTAGGCGGTGTGCCATGGCGCTATTAGCGCCATGGCTCATGCCGGTAAAATACCGGCACCGCCTTGGCGGAAAGGGGATTTACCGTCCCATTCCAAGGTTGGAGGGGCGGTAAATCCCCTTTCCGCAATTGCCCTTCCCCATTCCCATTTCTGCCCCATAGGGCTCTATGGAAATGGGGAAGGCGCTAATTACACCACCGCAATTTTGCGGTGCCGTAATTAGCTCCGAGGTCCCTTAGCGGGTTGGATTTTAACGCCTGCAAGAAGCAGGCGTTAAATCCTCCAACCCGCAAAGGGACCTCGTAGTACGGCGGTAAAGGTTAACGGTCACCGTTGCCATTAACGGTGACCGTTAACCCTTACCGCCGTCCGTGTAATGAGCCCCCTAGTCTTGACCGCTGCCAATGCTACCTTGATTGGTCTGGCTTGTCCAGAAGGTTACCCTGTTCCAAGAAACTAGGCTGGCCTTCTGAACCTCTGCCCACCAGGCCAGAGTTTAGAAATCCATCTTAACACCATGGACCATGGAGGAGGGGTGCTGGCCCTGGCCTGGTAACTATAGCACATCACTGCAATTCAGCAGTGCTAAGGGCCAAAGGTGTCCAGCCACCTGTGCGCTGCACATGGATTTCCCGCCTCAGCGAGAAGCCAACGATAATGGATTGATAGACTGGAGAGCTGATGAATATTGATGGATATTGGTGCCCATTCCCTTGTCAGAATGAAAGTAAGAAGCAAAGAATGTGGATTTGTGGATTATACATGCACTTCTAAGGAAGCCAGAAGCCACATCTAGTATGTGCTAGTGGCTGCTTGGTCACTTCTTATTGGAACATGTTACATGTTCAATGCAATGTAACACAATCAGTGTGCATGCATGTGTTTTGCATGTGTCTGTCAAGGACTAACCAGTTTGCAGTTGCAGCTGGGCTTCACAGTCTCAGCATATGTGTTCATGTCATTGTGGCGTGCAATTCTGGTAGCAGCAACAGCTATCCAGTGTCCCTCGCAAAGAGGCAGACCAAGCGCTTTGTCTGTCATTCCCCTTAAAACACATTGCGCAGGCCGAGGTCACTGACAAGGAAAAGCACATCTCCCCTTCACACATACGCAGCCAGCTCGGTGGCCCTTATGACGTAGAGACAATGGACATTTTAGCAGGTAGTGCTGCCAGAAGTCTTCCCTTTGATGCAGTAAAACGACATCTCTCATGCTGGTGCCGCTCTTCATTTTCTGAACCTGACATAGTTGTTGTGTGGCCTCTTCCGTGCCCCATGCTTGTTGAGTGTGACTTGCAAAGTACATGAGGCGCAAGTGAACTATCTATGCGATGTCCTGGATGCCTACCTACGTGAATGAGGATACGATTAGTCACTCTGTTAACTTTGTCACACTGTAAGCATAAATTAATCAATCTCACTCCTAGCAACATAATCCACATGCCAGGTGTCCAAGCAGCTCTTTATGCCATGTTTTTACATCTTGTATTCATCTATTGGAATATTCAAATAATGTCAGTATTATCCAGCATTGAACAGCATTGCATTCATAATGCCATCTCACAAAACTGTGTATGTTGTTAGCACATCTCCTAGTCATACCGACCCTGTTGCACAAATTGTGCTTCTTTAAACAGAGACCGCTCATATAAAGTGTAATTAGCCTGCCCTTTGCGGAAACCTGAATGGCCATGTGGTCACTGTGATGGCGTAAGAGTCCCACAGCTGGCAATAGAGGACACACACACAGCTGCCTCTACCCATGCGTAAAGTGACAGTTAGTTGTTCTTCATATGAACATTTCTCATCAATTACAAAACCTGAATCCGGGTGGGTGATGTGGTGTGACATTCACAGCAGGTCATGTGAACTACGCAGGGACGACATGTCTAGTAGGCCCTACAGAGATTGCATTGATCTGTTTTGCATCAACCATTGCATTGTGCATGTTTGTAGTCACAGCTGTGAGGCGACATGTCCAGATTGTGGACCGTAATTCCCTTCCCCTGTGTCATGTAAGGCAGATAGACGGAAGCCCTTTGGCAAAGAGCCACTGTAGGTACACACAACGTATTCTGTATGTAATGGGATAGCTCTGCCCCCTCTTCTACCATACCGCATCTTACCTCTGTGGAGTTGGCAAGCATGCCAATTACTCTAAGGCCCATCTGTTCAAAACACTTGTTTCTGGTTCCACTGACACACACTGGTATGTTATCTTGTGCTCATACGTATAATAGTTGGTCCAAACAGAGCAATACTATTGGGGAAGGCCAGGTTAAACTTCACTGAGTCCCTTGTCCCCTGGGCCCATGGGATTGGGTGAGGCATGTCGCAGGAGATGCACATAGACTCGCATTGGTGGAATATGATAGGGAGGTTTTGCTGCGGAAGATTTAATCAAATTCGATTTCATCTAATTTATTTTAATGAATTTTGCCACAGATATATGTTGGGGTGGGTTTAGGCGAATAAACAATGTAGTGGGTTTATGGGGGGGGCTGAAATGATCTCCCGGTGCATATATTTGCAGCAAAATCTACCAGAAAAAAAACACATAGAACCAGGTGGAATAACCCCACATGCATGGTGGTTCTAACTGGTCCTGGACATGGACTCACTGTGAGCTGATGCAGAGTAATTTCCTTGGCCCTAATTATTAGCAGGGTTATGTCTCAGGCCTTTTGCATTGTTTGTCCATGATTTCAACAGTTATTCTCACCCTTTCCCTTGTCAGAGTGATTGCTGCATCACATGAGACACATATACCTCTGGCCTGTCCCACAGAGTAGTGGGCCTCATTCCGAGTATGGTGGTCTGGAAATAAGGTTCCCGGTACCACGTACTGGCACCCTTTCTGGACCGCCATACTACAACGATGCATATAGGGGACACGGATCCCCCGGCAGGCCTGACCCTCTGGGTTTTCAAGCCCCTACTGGCATGGATGTCATGGAAGCACTATCACCATTAGCAACAGTGCTTGTGCTTCCTGTGCCCCCATTTCCATGGAGGCCTGCCGCCTGCTCCAAAGGCAATACGGTATCTCTGTCCGCACGAGAAGAGAGCCCATATTCAAGCCCGGGTCTCCACGGCATCCAACAACTCGGCAGAACACAGCCCTGGCTTCTCATTTCATCTCTAAAACTCAGGACATCCTGTCCCCTCTCTCTTCCTCTCCTCCTCCTCCTCCCTCTTCTCCCCGCTCTTCTTCTGCCCTTCTGTGGCCACCACTCCTCCATCCTTCTCTGCCTTTCCCCTGTTCCCCCCAGATGAGGTTTCTAGATTAGACAAGTCCGATATATGAAAGTCTCGTCAAAACAGGTTCTCCCCTGTTCCTCTAAAACCATTAAGGACCACATTGACACCCTGGCTTCTGCTCTGACTGACTTCTGCAACCACTCCTTTGCCTCTGGAGTCTTCCCTTCCCCTCTGAAGCACTCCCTCGTGCATCCTCTTCTTAAGAAACTCTCAGCTGACCCCTCCTGCCCTGCAAAGTACCACCCAATCTCCATCACTCCCTTCCTGGGCAAACTCCTGGAAAAGCTGGCCATCTCCCACTTTAATCTTCACACTGAATCGGTTGGTTGTGTCCATGACCATCAGTCTGGCTTCAGAGCTGCCAGATGCATGGAAACTGCTCTCCTGAACATCGTGAAGACCTGCTCTCAAACCTTGACTTTAATACCCACTGTGTCCGCATCCTACTGGATCTCTCTTCTGCCTTTGACACGGTCAACCATGCCATCCTACTCAACAGTCTCCATGACAACCTGGGTAGCACTGATCAGGCCCTGGCCTGGCTGACCTCTTTCCTCTCTGATCGACCCTTGCAGGTCCTTCCTCTCTGATATCTCTATCTCTACCTGTGGTGTTCCCCAGGGGTCTAACCTCTCTCCCTGGCTGTTTAACCAATACCTGACACTTCTTGGCCACCGCATTGCCGTTCTCTGCCCCAACTTTCAGTGCTTTGCGGATGACACTCAGCTCATTTTCAGGCTACCTTCTTCCACCTCTTCCCCTTCTCTCATCTCGGACTGTCTTCCCGCTATCCAGGAGTTGTGTGCCGCCAATGATCTCTGCCTTAATGCCAGTAAGATTGAGATTCTCCTCATCGGCACACCTGCTCCCTCCTTTCCTATCGCTTTCTGGCCGGCCTCTCTTGGCCCTCTTCCTTCTCCCACCTGTGAGGCTAAAAACCTCGGGGTCATCTTCGACACCACACTCTCCTTCTCTCCTCACATCTCTGACGTCTCTAAGAATTCACACTACCAGCTGCAACTCCTGAGAGGTATTCTTCCTTTCCTCTCCTTCCCCCAGAAGCTCACTGTCTCCGGAGCTCTGGTTCTCTCTAGGCTGGACTACTGCAACAGCCTCCTTCTGAATCTGCCTGCTTCTACTCTCTGACCTCTGCAACTCATCTGTGACAGGACTGGGAGACTTGTCCTTGGCCTGAAGCCCAGGGATCGTATCCCTCCAGGTCTGAAATCTCTGCCCTGGCTCCCAGTGGCTGTGAGGATTAATTTCAAAACCCTCTGCACTGTCCACAAGGCCTTCTGGGGCCTTGGGCCTCAACACCTTCAACCGTCTCTTCCTAAATATCTTCCTTCTCATGCTCTTCTCTCATCCGCCTCCAACTCCCTTAGGGTCATTTACTTCTCCAAGCAACAAGTTGGTAGTAGATCTCTTTCTTCGGCTGGGGCCTCCCTCTGGAAGAGCCTCCCTGCATCCCTGAAACTTGGGTTCTTAACACAAAAACAGTGCAAAATGTGGATCGAGGCCCACCTGGCCTGCCACGTTAAAGTCTCTTTTTTCAGTATTCCAAACAACATTCAACAAAAGGTTCACAGCAGCCCCCCTCTGTCGTGCTCAGACCTCTTCAAAACAAAAGTTCATGTCGGTCCCCCTCTGTCGGTTTCAGACCTTTCACAGCAAAAGTTCAGCAATACTTTTAGGGGCTCCCTTCCTCAAGCGTATTACACTTCAGGTCTCCCTCAGACGGACTCAGACCGTTTCCGGATTTCTAAGACTTTCAAATGTGCGTGGCTTTCTCTACAGACCTCCACAGGACCACTTTGACTCGAAGTTCAATGCTCAGCTTGTTACTCTCCCCTTCTCTCTGGGTTAATTTTGATGACTTTGCTTTTGTAGTTCATTCACTTTATCGCTAGAAATAATTCACAGTTCACAGAGACTTTCGAGTGGGCTACTTCCTTTAGCCGGACCACTCCGTTACTCAGTATTGCTGGTTTTACAGCTATCCTTACTTTAAAGTTCATTCACAGGTCTGCCTTTCTCTGTGTCTCATCCACACATGTCCAGCATTCACTTGCGATATAATGTTGCAACTTCAATCTTTCCTTAACACACACCGGTCTATCAGGTCACTTGCCAACTCACGGGCTGGGTGTGTTTCTTTTTTGTCTTTACACTTTTCCAATTCATGAGTCAAGGTTAGTACCACAGGCTTGGCCTTGCCTCCCCAACTCTGCTGTTCACCGGGAGGGTCGCTGGACTCCTCGAAAAACAACACAGCCTTCTGCTTTGGGATTTGGCCTGCTCTTTCGTGGCCTTTTGGAGGCAACAACCTCTTGTAGGGAACTCCTGGGGTTCTTGACCCGCTGCTCGAGTAGGTTCGCCTTCGGCCTGGAAGTTCTGCTGTTACTTGTGTTCCACCTTGCTCAGAGTGTGTCTCTATGTTCCGCCTTTTATTCATGTGAGGAGAGTTCATTGGTGTCAAATGTATGCACTTAATGTCAAGTGCCTGACTTCGCCTGACCCAATTAGAGGGACATGTCCAGTGTGATGTATAAGAGTTAGTCTTGTTATTCTCAGTTAACCTCTTCCTTGGCCTAGTGTTTGTGTAGAAATGGGGGAGAGTTGGGACCTCAGAGAATCCTAAAAAATAGGATGTGTAAGGTGTACAAAAAAGGGTGGAATACCATGTCTCACCACTGGCTGCCTCACCCCCACTCCCCGAAGACCCCTCACCCAGGTGATGCTCCCACACTGGTTCACCCCCAGGGTCTGGATCCAAAGGCAATGGACGTGCCCTGGCCACCTGAGAGAGAGATCCCCGGGGACTAGTAGGTGAGGCACCCTTTGGTTCCTCACAATAGAAAGGTTTACAAAGGTAGCTAGCTTTTTCTTCCCCACAGAAGATCGGATGACACAGCAATATCAAAGATGAGCTCCATCTGAGTTTAAGGTATGTATAAACGCACCACTTCGGTGGACATCTGCCTCAGGCACAGCTATCCATCCATGTAATTTAGAATGACAAATTCGGTCTAACTGGCCACATACCTGCTTTGCACTGAAACACCAGTCTTACCTCAACACCTCTGCCATTAGAATAAAGAGACAACCTATGACGAATTTCGGTCTAGCTGGGTACATATTGAGTCTCCTGCACTAGCGCTCGGTCATGACCTCCCTCAGCACCCGTCCACATGACTAGCCTCTTGGGTTGCCTATTGGAGCCTAGCCACCCCGCCTAGGTCCTAATCTTGGTCCAATGCACACACGCATCTCAAACCTCCTCTTAGAACTTTCCCATACCTGGACTTCTGTCCCTGAGGGCATTCCTACCACAAATCGCTTTGAGGCCATACAAATTGTTAAAGGCGCTATATAAATGACAAAGAAAATCCAAGAATGGGCTACAACCCCTTCGAGCTAACTACCTCAGCAATAAAAGAATATCCTCTACTTTTTAACCTGCCTTATCTTGGTGTTGTGGGTTAGCTAGCACTGGTCAGAGTGAAGTGACCACAGCCCAATGTCACCAAAGTTAACTAGTACTATTGCAAAGACCACTTGCATCACACCTCAGTAAGATTAAGGTATTATATTCAATGTCACATTGACTCAATAACAGCACCAGTCAATAAAAAAAAAATACATAGCTTTAGTGGACAGCCAACACGTGTTTTGGCCTTATTAGACAAGGTCTTCCTCAGGGCTGTAAGACCACAATAAATTCACACATTTTTCATACGCATTTTAACAATAATAAATGGTGCCAATATTTAAATACATGTTATACAAAAAGTAAACAAAAACAGAATTAAAAAACATCGTAAGATCAGTCAAAAACAGTGGTGGCCATGGGAGAGGGAGGAGAGAAAGAAGAGCACAAAACGTTTTCATTACAATCTCTTCTTTGAAAGATAAGTCAATAGCACTTTCCATTCACCATGATGTTGGTGTTCCAACACAGTTACAAAAAACACAGAAAAACACCAGAATCCATCACCTACACCGTACAAAATGGGTCAAGTGCTGGACACATGCCATGAAGATTGCTCAGAGGAACAGCAGGAGTTATACTAATGGTCTCAATAATCCCCATTCAGCACCTTTGCATGTGATGCACCTCATGCAACTGTACATGTACCCAATAAACAACTGCAAATAATGGGTATCAGGTAATATTACCCCATATATATGGTCGCTGTAAATAATATCGTCAGGAAAAGGTTGTGGCGATATTATATGGGTGACCACAGGGGCAAAAAAAAAAAAATGTGTGGGTTGCGGGGGTGTCCCCTGCATGTTCCATGCAATAATGTCACCACGAAAAACGGCCATTTTTCGGCGATATTTTTGAATGGCGAGATTTTTGTGGCGACATTATTACATGGAACCAAATAATGGCCAGTCTCAAGAGGCTCATTCTGTTTTCAACGTGGCCCATACACATGGTGACAGTGGACACTGACTGGTATATCAATTTATCAAGCCCCATCAATATGCATGCAGGCATAGCACATTACACACACTTTGCTCTTCCACACTGGAAGGGAGTGGCCATCCCCTACAATGCACATTTGCATAAAACCAAGTCACAGTGAGCAACTAAGACATCATGCAGACATGTGACTCACAGATGGGGGAACATATGATAAATAACATGGATACAGGGTTAGAGTTTGTATTTATTAGGTCGCTGCTGAAAAATGTGAAGCTTTTATGAACACCTGCACCAGGTGCAGTTAAGTCTGCTTGGTTTAAGTGTGGTATAAGTAACTCAAATCAAATCAAATATGTATCCAGTCCTCCCATGTCAACCAATTAAATGATCTCATTTACCACATCTTCCCATAAGCATAATATTAAGAAGTGATGCATTGCAGTCACTCAGGGCTCACTTGGTCTTTACCTCCCAGGCTCGTATAATCCTTGCCATGATGTACATGATGTTCTTCACTTCTTTTCCATTACTCCAACTGCCCTCACTTCTCTTCTCCCCCTCTCCCTTTTCTCTCACTCTCTCTTCTTCTCTCTGTCCCTCTGATGTTTTTTGTGTCTGTTTCTACTATCGTCCTATTCTCAACTCTTCTGCACTTTGCTATGCTCTACTCCCAACTCCACTCTCCTCCCACTACTACTCTCCTCACAATACACTTTTCTCCAATCATCTCCCACTACTACTCTCCCATGAATATTCTCTTCCTACTTCTGTTCTCCTCCCACTGTACTCTGCTACACTCTGCTATCATTACTGTTCTCCTCTAACTACTATTCGTCTCCCACTGCACTCTACTACTAAGCTCTCCACCCACTACTATTCTCCTGACGATACTATCCACTATGCTCGCCTCCCACTACTGTACTATTCTCTTCTCACTACTACTCTCCTCCTAGAATTCTCCACTATTCTCCACTCCTCCTTCTCCCACAGTAACCCTGCTCACTCTCTCAATCACCATTTCTCACTGCCTCTCACTTACTCCCCCTCTCCTGTTAGATTGAACCCCAGTCACTCTCTGCACTCACCATACATGCATCCTGACACTGGAGTACCACTTTCCACCACCATACCAATACTTCACCTTGCACAAGCTCTCTGTAATTCTTCGCTACGTTCCACTCCACTCCACTGTCCTTTCTCTGCCTGGTCTCTCAGTCTGCATGACTTGACCACACCCATACAACCCACGCTCTCACATTCCCTGCATCCCATTTTATTCTCCTCCTCCCCTTTCATTGGTAATGGCGTTGAACTGGTTACCCGGGCCAGGCCCTGTCTTGTTTTCCCCAGGGTCCTGTCATACAGGTACAAAGCTTTAAAGCATCTACTAATCCCCATCCCCTAATCAAATGCACATCTGCTGGAATTTTGTAGAATCATAGGCAGCGAGAAAATAGAACATGTAAATTCGTTTAAGTGCTTGGGCGTCTGGCTAAGTAACTCTAGGCCAGAAGCTCCTATGTCATCTTATCTAATGAAAAAAATGAAGACACTAACTAGCCAGGCCAAGTTTGGCCGTTTTTCCATTCTTCCAGTTTTACGATTCTACAAAGCAAATGTTACTTCAGCCGTGACCTATTGTGCTGAAGCTATGTTCTATATCCCAGAGCCCCTGTGGACCCGACTCATGGGGATCTTTTGGAAGAGGGTCCTGGGTGTACCACAATCCATCCCGATGGCGATCCTCCATAGAGACTTGGGTCTCACTTCTTTGAAGTGCACAGTCAAATGGAACAGACTGGCCATATATGGAAAATGCTGCTCTACTCCAAGACCAGTAACTCTGGAGATGATCCATTGTGAAATGATGCAGGAAACCAACATATCGCTGCAGGGATGGCGCTCACAAATGACGACCTGTCTCGCAAAAATCAGAAGTTTGCTCGAACAACAGGTAACAAATCCAACGTGAGTTAAAGTAAAATTGAAATCCTATGATTCGATTCAAACTTTGGAAATTACCAACAGCCATCATTCTGTAGAATACTATCTGTGCTATCTGGCTCAATTCCTGGATAAAATGATTAGAGACCAATTCATGAGGGCTCGCTTGAACCTTTACTCAACAAATGAGATTCAGGCAATAAGGGGCGTGTCAAAAGAAAACCACTGCTGATATTGCAAAATTCCCTCTGAAACTGAATCTCTAACTCACCTGGTCATGGCGTGCTCGGCCTTGAAAGAAATCCGCCCAAAACACTTTAGACCACTCTTTTCAGACTTTGCAATCTCGGATTCTTTATTGTGTTGGAATTTTTTGATGCAGGGCCACAGAACAAAAAACATAATTGCACATGTCCGATTCCTATCAGAAGTTTGCGTGCAGACAGGTCCTCTTACAGGAACATGATTTCTTTTTTTGTTGTTTTTATAATAAAAAAATGAATAAAAAAGGAAAGAAAACAAAAGGTTTGTATTTTTTCTTCTTCACCTCTTTTTCCTTGCTAAAAAGTGGTTGATCAATTTTAATGAAATAAATAAATACATTTAAAAAAAAGAATTGTGTAATGGCGATCTGTGGCAACATAGTCAATTTCAAATTTCTTATTTTGGTGGTATTGACCATCCAGTGCACTGGTTTGCAACGCGTCCCATGTCAGGGTTTGTCAATTTATCTCTCATGAGTGTGGTGCGCTTTACCTCCTCCACAGCAAGGACTTCTGGGCTCTGCAACCCTGAAATGTAAGAGAGGGAACAGTGGCCAGACCAGGTTACAGAAGGTACGGATTGATGATAAGTGGTATTCGCCAATTGTAGCCAGACACATGCATAGGGGACAGAGACTGGAGCCCTCCAAACTCCCTCACCCTGACTTTGGGGAAGGACTGGCTCGGCAAACACCCTGGTAGGCCTTTTTCCCCAAGTTTAGAGACCCCCCTCCCCTTTGCATTGCATGGACAGGTCCTTGGCCCTGTCATATTTATTAGTCTAAACAATTCCTCTATTAGAATGTAGAAGAGGACAAATAGCTTCAATGAGGGTTCTTGGCCTCTTTGCATACAATCAAAGAGCATTTTGTGAATATAAGAAGGACCACAAATCTCTATATTTTACAAATATGCTTCACACACTAAGTACATCATGCACAGTGGGCTTGGGGTACATTT